>NC_056746.1:154699095-155389095 GCF_019279795.1 Protopterus annectens | reverse complement strand
GCTGTAAACCACGAGGCAGTCAATGCCATACGCCACAAGTGTGACGACACTGAGGCGACTACAGTCACAGACCTTGTACAGTCACATAACGACGCAGACAGGAAATCAGAAAGGCTCCAAGAGCAGGCCAGTTAACAAGGGCGCAAACAACTTATATACATTCAATCGCAATAGCGATAACTCTGGCATTGCCATAGCAGAGCCTCGCCTGTTAAATCTATGCAATAGCAATGGAAGCGAACATAATGCGCCCACCAGTGACATTAACTTTGATTCATAGAAAACATGTATTGCAGTAGTAAACAATTGCAACGTAGCTAGTAACAGTAAAGCATTAACAGCCTGTTTTAAAGCAAATAATGATAACTATGCCAAGTCTATTTGTGATGTTAAAGTTATAAGAGGAAATAATGTTGACCATACTAAGTCTAGTTCTGAGGTTAAAGGTGTAAGAAGAAAAGCATGTACTGCAGAAACGAATAATGGATTAGAAGTTGAATATGCATGCCTAAACAATATGCTGTATACAGAAGCTGATAGTAATAAGCATAGCAGAGGCAGGATATGCTAGCCTTACAGCAAGCAACACCCGCACGCAAACATCAACAGCCTCAGCGGCACACAAGCACCCACTATGCCTGACCCCACACTGGAAGCAAGGCTAGGACAACATGAGAACAGGGAGCCCTATAGGAGCAGTACCCCCATCAACAAGAACAAGAGGCACAACATGCTTAGTAAAGTCACAGGGCCCACCATCCATAGCACTAGGATGACACAGCCCCACAACTCCCCGGGATATACCAGCCAAGCAACCTCAGAGCCCCAACAAACAGAAGGCCTGAGCAGTGCATTTCTAGCCCGTAGCCCTGGGCCCACAGAACAGCCCTACCCCAGCTTTACCAGCCCACTACCGCCAGCCACCAGCCCACAGTACACTGACAACATGAGGCCACACTGGCTTCTCCCGGACCACACGGGTCCCCCAGAGTCTCCGGCTATAGATACTGACAGTCAAGAGACACTGGATAGTGATACCAGCATGGAGGTACCAGATATACTAAGAAGAAAAAGCATATGGAACCCCACTCTCAACCCCAGCCTAAACACATTCTCCAAAGTGTGTGAGAGTGAACTAAGGGAATTACCATAAGGCCAAATACAGAAATGACAACCTTAGCAAAGGGGAAAGGGAAGCCCTCTCCTCCTTAAGAAATAACAAACAGGTGGTCATCAAGAAAGCAGACAAGGGGGCAGGGGTGGTGATCATGGATAGATCCAAATACATCAACAAAATGCTTGAGATTCTATCCGACGATACATGTTACCGGCCGGTCACTAAGCCCATGGTGTTAAACAAGTTTAACACCATAGACAATCAACTAGCAAAACTGCTAGCAGACCGGAAGATCTCAGACAGAGTTTGAGTTCATGTCTGTGGACTCCCCTACCATAGGCGTGCTATTCGGGATTCCGAAAATCCACAAGAACCAAGCAGACCCCCCCCCCCCCCCCGAGACACATTGCCTCCTCCAAGAGAACCAAAACAGAATACATTTCAGAAATCTTGGACTATTACTTCAACCCAATAGTCCAGAGCTCGGTATTCTACCTAAAGGACTCCTGGTCGTTTCTGCATGAAATTCACCAGTTACCAGGCCCTTAACAACATATCCAGACTGACCCTAGTCACACTGGATGTGGAATCACTATACCCCAGCATTCCCCACAATGAGGGCACAGAAGTGGTCAAAAGTTACCTGACCACCCACAGGAACTATGACCCCACCAAAGCAGTCACACTCATCAGACTGCTGAAGATGGTACTCTACAACAACTTCTTCACCTTTGAAGACAAAATCTACCAGCAACTGAAAGGCGTAGCCATGGGAGCCAAAATGGCCCCCTCCTATGCCAACCTAGTCCTTAGCTCATGTGAAACAGACTCACTGACCAAGCTCACAGGCTTCCAGCAGGTAGCCCTATACAAAAGATACATAGACATGGTCTTCTGTGGAAGGGGTCACAAGAGGAACTGAATGGATTCCTCACAGAGATCAGAGAAAGCATCGGGTCCCTCTCCTTCACTATCTCCGACATGGGGAACAAAGTGAACTTTCTAGATGTGACCCTGTCCCTGGACCCCTACGAGAACAGATTCTCATCCACACTCTACAGAAAGCCCACCCACAGAAACAACCACCTTGACTATAGGAGCCAACACCCCAGCTTCATGAAAAGAAACATCATTAAGGGCCAATTTGTCAGGCTAAGCTGCATTGTCAGCAATGACCTCGAGTACAAACACCAAAGTAGCAAACTTACCTGACTGTTTCTAGAAAGAAGCTACCCCCCACACCTCATCAGCATAGCTGCCAAAGAGGTTTCAGAACACAGATACACTCGACACAAACCCATCCTAACACATGGGTTCTCCGAACCAACGAGGGAAGCAGACATCTCCCAACCGCGCTTCCCCATCCCCATCAGCAGTGACAGCACCACCATTAAGGACACCATCTCCAAATACTGGGGCATTATTACCAGCAACACGGACCTCAAAAAAACCCTAGGTACCTCGCCACAACTCTGTTACAAGAGAACCAACTCTCTTAAAACACTATTCGAGTGGGCACCCGCAATACCACCCCAAGAAGGGCCAGAGAGCCAGGTGGGCACACATCCATGCGGCCAGTGCGTATGCTGCAAACACATCCACACTACCCCCTCTTGCATACTTCCACACAAGAACACCCCTATTTTTTCAAACAACACTATGACTGCAACAGCAGTTACGTAGTGTACCTAGCTAACTGTCACCATTGCCCCAGCTACTATGTGGGCATGACAACTAGAAAGCTCAGTGACAGAAGCAAGGAACACATGGAAGCGATCAGAAAAGAGGATATCTCCAATGCCCTAGCCAAACACACCTTCACCCACCACCAGCCTTCAAATTTCTAATATTAGAACAAGTACACACTTTCACACAAACTTCCAGCACCCCCCTAGAAGTACAGGAACTGAAGTGGCAGATATACCCCCAGGACTCAATGGAAGCCTCACCATTAAAAGCCTTCTGAAATGGCTCAGATAAAGGCCTAAGAGGTATTCCCACCCCCACCCCCACAAGGTGCAACAAAGTCTCCTCCCCTCTGCATAACTATAAGGTTAGCATAAGTCCTCCCTTGGATTTTCTCAGTATATATACTGCAAGTGAAACAATGTACAGTAGATTTCTGAAGAAGTTCATTTTGCTTAATAAAGGCAGCGAACGAAAGCGCTTAAATCTACGAACCGAGTCAGCGCCTCATTTGTTCCAGACAGACCACCCAGGGTTTACCTAGTAATATATTTATATATGTATATATATTTATATATATATATATATATATATATATATATATATATATATACATATATATTTATATATACAGTATGTATATTACTTTTACTGAGTAAGACGTTTCAGTGATGTGTTACAGCTGGGTGCTGTTCTTCCAGTACTAGCTTTCTTCACAGTCATTAATATCATTGTGTGAGATGTGAGTGGTCTTGAGACACTGCTTTAAGAAAATTCCTTGATAGACTGTATTGCTGAAGGGTTTATAATCCTAAAGATGGTTTTCGCTTTGTTTAGTACTAACCACCTTGTTAAAGGAAATCTCTATCTTGAAGTTAGAAAAATTTTATTTTATTATGCATCAGGATCACTCAGTGCTTCTGATTATGATATTTTGTAACACAAAATGCCCATCACGTTGGCCTGTTGCAGTGATGTGTTCTTGTTTTACAGATTTTCCTTTTGCCTCCTGGAATGCATTTGGGTCCCCTATATTTGACCAGTGAAAAAGAAAAACTGTACCATGAAAAATAAAATGAGAGGAAAACCGCAACAGGATACAAAAAGCTAAGCACTTTCATACCTATATTATGGGACCTGTCAAGGTGATGTGAATTTGTTTTACAGCTTTCCTTCTGACTCCCAGAATATATTTGATACATCTATATATGACCAACAAGAAAACAACTGGACCAAGGAAAATAGCAGGACAGGAATATGGTTAACAAAAGAATATTTTAATAAAGCAACAAAAAGCTAAACACTATTTTCACTACATTAAATCAACATGAGACTGCATCTGACAAACTGAAGCAATTTATTATTATACATACAAATGATCTTAATGTCAAATGATATGTCCAAGTGTCAATACAATATTACAACTGCAGCTTTAAACTCTTCTTCTTTGTCAAATGATATTTAAAATTTAGAGTGCAGCTAATAGGTTAGTACTAGGCTAACTTCACTTGTGGACCACTGTAAGCTTAGCCAGTTATCCCATCTGAGAGTCAAAATTGTACTTTTGTGTCTGTATGGTAAATAACTTAAATCATTATTCCAAACCCCTTATGCATAATTTGCCAAAACAGCTCCCTTATTATCCAAAATGAATTCTCTGTCACCAACTTCCATAAGACAGGACACATAATCCAATACATGAAAAATAAACTTTTTAAAACTACTACAAGACAAAGTGTGTTTATGCAGTGCACTAATTTCATTCCACATTCGAAAATCATAAATGTTCATGCATTCTATTTTTCAAAATCCATTTAATTTCCCCATTTAAGGTGTCTCTCATACACTGCATGCTGCCACATCAATCACAAAATTTGAACTAAGTAAAACACCTGCTGAGGCACATGACCTGTGCGAATTAATACAAAAATCAGACTCGTCCACTTTACATGACTCTAGCTAGAAATAAGGAAACAGAACTGTAGTTCTGTCATCTGGCACCCTGTGAAGTTCCCAAAACCGGCAACCCTCTCAACTCAAAGTTGAGGAGCAAAAATAAAGATGTGTTCTCAAACATGAATTTGAAAGAAAGAAAAAGAAAACCTCTGTGCTCTGAAACTATAAGAAGCCATTTGGCTTATTCCACTGAGCGTTTTGGAAGTGACATCAAATGCAGTACTGCAGTATCAACACTCTTTTTTGAAGCGACAATATCCCTGTAGATTCAAAAAATGGTGCTTGTACTGCACTCCTGCTCCACTGGCACCTGCTGATTGTGCCTGCAACAGCACGTGACCAGTGCAGCCACCCCTTTCGTTCCACCCAGTTATAACTCTGTAAGGAGAGATGTGTTTTTCTATCTCAGTTCATTAAAGTAGCAGTGCCCTGAGTCAGAGGCATCCTACACTGTTTAGAGAAACTAAAGGCATTTATTTATTCACCGAATTACCCTGATTTGTGCTAACTACGCTTATGCTAAGCTTCTGCACAGTTCATTTTAATGCTTCTACAAACCAAACTTGCTAAATTACAGAGTTTAGCTAAGTAGCCAAATCCGTAGTCCTTAAACAATTGCATGGCTTTACCCCAGTCTCTTCCTGAAGCATCAGACTTCTCATTTTAATACAACTCTGCTATTCATTTATAATTTTATAGTTGTCACTTCACAGAAATGATGAGGCTTGCTGTATTTTCTCTTATTTTATTTTCAGACTGTCCTTAAATTATATACAATTTTGTAAATAAAAGCAACACTTCACTGGCCAAAAATAAGACTACTTAGCAGTTTGCTTGTCTACTACTAAAAATGACTCCACCTTGGTATTCACATAAAGATTTATTTAAAACTAGTCTCTGGAAAACAGTTTTCACTTTGGCTGTCAATAAATCATTTTCACTTCATTTGTTTATGTATGACGTCAGCAAGACACAGTCTAAAGATGAAAAATTGTTAGTGGTGATTAACACTAAGAACTACACTAGCAACTACAGAGAATGGCATGCTTAGCCTAATTTCACAAGGCAAGACAGATTCCTTTCTGGAAAAAAAAAAACATGAGATCCAAACAACTGAAAAATGATGGGATCTTCATGATATATGACAGGGAAAATGGATGTGAAGAAATGAAAAGGCAAACAATAGTTTATGGGTATTAAATAAAATTAAGGTTATATTTTTTGGAGAAAAGGTAACTCCTGGATAAGATTACTATATGGAAGGTAGAATTTCATTTTAAGCAAAGTAAATAAATAAAGGCAACATGACTTATTGAGCTTAATTATGCTTCTCCACTTATTAAGATGTCAATACAATGTACAGCATGACAATATGTTTTATACTGTTAAATGCAACACTTATTTTTTAGTTCTTTGACTTTGGTGTTGCCATCTTTTCAGATGCCCAAAATCAAAAATGTTTCATGGAACTCAGAGATTTTGCAGGAGAAGCCATAACCTCAATCAGTGCAAAGTACTGGACTTCAATTTTTTGACAAAATCAGAATCCCTTTGATTACTGTCAAAGTTGTTGTTATGCACTCACCATATTGTTCCATGTTTTTGCCCATCTCACCTTCATTCTATGCTGGTTGTGTTTGGAACAGAGCATCGGTTCCGACTCGGCCTAATTCAAAAGCACGAGAGCTTCCACTGGCTTGAGGCTATACCCTATCCCATGATGCTCAGGGAAGATTACCCATATCTTGTCTGTAAGTGAAAGCATTAATATTTCATATGTACAGAAGCAAAGCTGTCCAGACAAAACTCAGAAGAGATTCAGAGACTCCATATTCCAATTATATCACATTATCTGCCTGATCCTCCAAGATCGGAGGGTGAAGGAGAGTGGGATGCAAGAATGAAGGCGAGATGGACAACAAACATGGAATGTTATTGTGAGTACATAACTTGTTAATGTTATGTTGTCCTACCTCGCCTTCATTCTATGGTGGTTGGGACAGCGTCCCTAGCACCGTCTTTCTTGGGTGGAAGTCGGGAGTGTCAGAGAAGTATTTAAAAGTGGTACAGGATATGTACGAGGGTAGTGTGACAGCAGTGAGGTCTGCGGTGGGAGTGAAGGATGTGTTTAAGGTGGAGGTGGGATTACATCAAGGATCAGCTCTGAGCCCTTTCTTACTTGCAATGGTGATGGACAGGTTGACAGACGAGATCAGACAGGAGTCCCCGTGGACTATGATGTTTGCAGATGACATTGTGATTTGTAGTGAGAGTAGAGAACAGGTGGAGGAGACCCTGAAGAGGTGGAGATATGCTCTAGAGAGAAGAGGAATGAAGGTCAGCAGGACTAAGACAGAATATATGTGTGTGAATAAGAGGAAGGATAGAGGAATGGTGAGGATGCAGGGAGTAGAGGTGGCGAAGGTGGCTGAGTTTAAATACCTGGGATCAAGTGTTCTGAGTAATGGTGAGCTTGGAAGAGAGGTGAAGAAGAGAGTACAGGCAGGATGGAGTGGGTGATGAAGAGTGTCAAGAGTGATTTGTGACAGACGAGTACCAGTAAGAGTGAAAGGGAAGGTCTAACAAGAGGGTAGTGAGACCAGCTATGTTATATGGATTGGAGACAGTGGTACTGACAAAAAGGCAGGAGTCAGAGCTTGACATGGCAGAGTTGAAGATGTTAAGATTTGCACTGGGTGTGATGAGGATGGACAGGATTAGGAATAAGTATATTAGAGGGTCAGCCCAGGTTGGAAGGTTTGGAGACAAAGCCAGAGAGGCAAGATTACATTGGTTTGGACATGTGCTGAGCAGGGATGCAGAGTATATTGGGAAAAAGATGCTAAGGATGAAGCTGCCAGGTAACAGGAAAAGAGGAAGGCCTAAGATAAGCTTTATGGCTGTGGTGAGAGAGGACATGCAGGTGGTTGGTGTAACACAGCAAGATGCAGAAGACAGGAAGAAATGGAAACAGTTGATCCGCTGTGGCAACCCCTAACGGGAGCAGCTGAAAGAAGAAGACGACTGCGATGCCTAGTTTGGAACAGAGCTGAATGGTTTCGTCCCCTGCTTGAACTAGCAGATGCTCAGTGGTGGTAGTTAGAAGCCAGTCATCTAGGTATGGAAACGCACAGAATTCTAGATGCCTCAAGTGAGCTATTACCACCGCCATACATTTGGTGAACACTCTGGGGGCTGTAGTGAGACCAAAGGGCAGGGATCAAAATTGATAATGACTGGCTCCCAGCCGAAAGTGTAAATGTCTCCTGAACCTAATGTCCATTTGTATGTGGTAGTACGCATCCTGGAGATCTATAGAGCACATCCAATTGTCTTTCCCAAAAAAAGCGAGTATTGACTGCAGTGTTACCATCCGGAACTTTGATTTCTTGATGAATTTGTTTAGTCTGCTGACATCCAGAATGGGCTTCCAGTCCCCTGTCTCTTTTGGAACTAAAAAAAACCTTGAGTAAGTTCCGATCCAATTTTGTCTGTGGGGACATTTTGGATGACTTTTTTTTCTAGCAACTTCTGAACTCTGAGGTTGCATAATCCCTTTGACTGGGTGGAATATCGGGGACCGATTGATTCTCCAAAGGGGGAGTGGAAAAGAGTATGTAATAACCTCTGGATATGATAATTTGTACCCATTTGTTTTGTGTGATTTCTAGCCAGGTGTTTGGGTACAGCAACAGACGATCTCTGACTGCCTCCAGAGACGGACAGGTGAGCCTCCTCTCAGGAGTGCTGGAAGGGCTTTCCAAGGAAAGAATCCCTGTTGCCATGATTTTGCAGACCCCCCTCTGCCACGAGGTCGTCTTCCATTGTTACTTCCCCCTCTGCCCCTGGGGGAAGAATCACCACGTGCATCAGGAAAAACTCTTTTGAGATTTGTGGAACCACATTTTCCCCCTTCTGACCTTTAGGATAAGGTCTAGTGGGGAGGGAAAAATGGACTCCCATGGCAGACAGTCTTTCCCTCCTGCTCACATCTGGTTAAGGTCTCTAACTTTTGGCCCGAACAATGATGAGCCATCAAAGAGGGCATTAGTGAAGGAAGACTTGAAGGGTTCAGCAAAGTCACATAAGTGCATCCAGGAATGTCTCCTTAATGAGATTCCAGTACCCGCTGCCCTGCTCTCTCCATCAGCTGTGTAGGAGATTAGCCGCATGGAGGAGTTGACCATGGAGTTTAAGGTGGGGAGCTGAGAGGGAACTTTATCTGAAACTGCTGCAGCTACATTACCATGAAGGGTATCACCTAGATCTTTCAGGGGATCCCTCTGTAGTCTCATAAAATGGTTCAGGTAATTCAGCGATCTAAGCGTGAATTCCGCTGAAGAGAAGATACGCTTTCCATATCTGTCCATCGTTCGAGATTCCTTATTCGGTGGATGAACAGATGAAGTTTCTGACAATTCCTTTTTTGTGGCCGCCGCCACCACCATAGCATCTACTAGGACGCCTTTGGTTAGAAACTCTTTGTCTGTAGGCGCAGTAATGTATTTATTCAGCTTCCTCGGAACAGGTTCCACCGTATCTGGAGAGCCCCACACCTTTCAAGAAATTACATTAATTAACTGGTCAAAAGGCGGAGAATCCCAACAGGTGGAGGGGCGAAACCCAAAAACTTCCAGGTACACCGACTCATCCTCAGAAGGATTGGTGGGCTTCCAGCCATCCTTCTGCTTAGGAATCTCCAGGATGTCGGCAAATGAGACATCCTCAGAGGGGGACTGTGGGCACCCTTCTGATTCATCCAGATCAGTATCTGAGGTGATAGACTCATCCGGGTAGTCTACATGCTTCCTCTTGCACAACCTCTTCCGAGGGACCTCCTCAGAGGGGTATTCTGGGGAGGTTTCAGAAGAGATGAGCTCGCCCCACTGGGGCTTTCTGGGGCTCAGGTTCTCTGCACTTGGGGGGGGGAGCAATGAGGCTGAGACCGACACAGGGGCTTTAAAGGGAAAGAGTACCTGGACCAGAGAGTGGAGCAATCTGAAGTGCCAGCACTCTCTCCATCAGCTCAAAAGCCCCCTTGCCACACTCCAAGGAGGTCCCCGGCTCAGAAGAGATGGAAGACCAACCCCGAGGCAAAGCATTTGGCTCCAAAGCCGATGTAGGAGCCGAGCTCAACTGCGTCGAGGGCCCAAGAGGTAGAATCGGGTCGGACAACTGTCCTAGCTGACTCTCCGCCCCAGACCCAAAGGGAGGATGTCGGCTCCTGGACTCCTCGGTGCTCCGATGGAACCAAGGAAGTCAGAGCAGATGTCGGAACAAATGATCCTGTTGGATGTCTCGGTTCCAATGGTTCCACTATGATCGGACCCAAGTCCTCTGGCTCCGAAGACCCCAGTTGGGTTGCAGGAGGAATTGAAGAAAGGGAAGGGGACTTTGTTGGCTCTGGTTTCTTTTGGGTCAGAGTCAAGAGAATTTTTGCCAACGCTGGTGTCCAAAGAAGTCTCCTCACCACTCGGGCCACGTCATCATTAGATAAACTCCTGGAGGATCAGGAGGACAACAATGGTGACCTCGCTCTTTCTAGGAGCGGAAATCTTAATGTTGGAGTAACCGGTTCCAAAACTGGGGACCAGCTCCTGAACTGAAACTCTGTCAGCTCCGGAGCTGCAGATTGAGCCATAGAGATAGGCTTTACAGAATCAAGAGCCCTTGGTTCCGAACCAGATGATTTTGCCACAATTTTTTTAGGTGGCTCTAAAGCTGGAGCCAAAGTATAAGTCCTTTTGCCCAACTTCTCCAATTTTGAAGAAGGAGATCCTGCAGATGGTTTAGAGCTCTCAGATCCTTCCAAAGCCTCTAGGAAAGGGACCTTCAGCAAACCTCTGATTATTACTTTGTTTTTATGTTCTAGGAGCACTCTGCTACTAAAAGTATGACAAAAGGCACAAGACTCTTGCAAATGGAGGGCAACCAGGCAATAAAAACAACTGGTCTGCCTGTTGGCGAGAGACATCATCTGGTTACATCTGTCACATTTTTTAAACCAGATTATTTCAGTACTTTTTGGTCCTTAGACATGTCTATTAACAAAGAAACTAACAAAAAAAATGGACTAATATGTAGTCCTAAGAAGTTAACTTTGTAAATTCAAAAAATAAAGATATTTATAAACTTGAATCCAGTAATCCTGTACAGTACACTATAATCAGAGTAAAATCTACTACAGCCTTCAACCTAGAAACAACTATGGAAACTTAAGCAATACTAAATAATACACAAGCAACTAGTTTAAGAAGACAAATCAGCTTAGTGCTATTGAATATGAAACTTTTTTTTTTTTTTTTAACTCTAAACAACAATTATGACACAGGGGAGAAGTCCTCCAACTTAAACGGACTCAACACGAATAACAAGGTGAAAGACAAATGGAAAGGTAGGAGAGCAACCCTCTAAGTTAAATGGGCCACAAGGAGCCCTCTAACTTAAATGACCTATCTAGAGGGAAGAAAAAAGCTCTCTAACTAAAACAAGCTTTAAGTGAAGGATAGGGAACTAAAGACAATAAGTACAAGTAGGCCTGACAAAAAAACGATGATGGGCAACAACAGCATAGGCAGGGGAAAAAACACAGTCAAGTATGCAACTAACAACTTGCTAATGCCAAAAAAACTCAACTCTATATATCTAGGAAATATAAACTAGGAAGGAAAGAAAATAGAAAACACTATAACGTAGTCAAGAGCCAGTCAGACGTCACCCGATCTGCTTATGCGGCAAATGAGATCTATCTTCCCTGAGCATCATGGGATAGGGTATAGCCTCGAGCCAGTGGAAGCTCTTGATCTTCTGAATTAGGCTGAGTCAGAACCGATGCTTGGTTCTGAACCCAACCAGCACAGAATGAAGGCGAGATAGGGCAACATAAGATCAGCTGCTTTTTTTATAACAACTTCAGAGCACAAAAACGTTTAGCACAGTGAGCTATGCAACAGAAAGTATAAAGGGTTGTTGCCAAATTTAGGGAGTCTAAAACAAGAAAAATAATCAGACATCCTGTAGATGTTTTAGACATATTTCGGAAATTGTACCAACATTTGTATAAAGTAGAGAAGTGGGGAAATCAAGAAAGAGTACAAATGGAAATATTTATGGAAGAGTCAAGTAAGCCAACGTTAGAGGTAGACGAGGCTCAACAATTAATATTTAAGATAGGAGGAGATGAGATAAAAATGGTGGTGTATAATCAATCTGCAGGAAAGCCCCAGGAATACATGGTATTCTAGTGGAAGTATGGAAGCTACGGGGGAAGAAAGGAAGGTTTTAACAGTATTTTAAAAGGAGGGGAAGGACCAACATCCTAGAAGATAGCTGTGGTGGTTGTAACACATAAATATGGTATAGGCCATTCAGACTTGGCTTTATAAGTGCTTATTTCAATAGCAATCCAAGATTATAAAGTGCTTTAAGTCTATAACAGCTAAAAGAATGGCAAATATGTTGACAAAATTGACAGATATGGGTCAATGTGGTTTTATACGGGGAAGGCAAACATTTGACATTAATAGAACAATGATTATCCAGAGGGAATCAGAATGTAAGAAAATATCGGTGCTGTTGGTGGGTCTTGATGCAGAGAAATCATTCATCAGAGTAATTTTGGATTTTATGAGTAGGGCAATGGAAACATTTGCATTCCCTGAGACAATAATAAGGTTAATTTGGATGAAATTTAAGGGATCAGAAGCAAAAACTAAAGCAGGACGGTTCCTCTCTGGTAAGTTGTGTTTGAACAGAGGAACCAGACAGTGGTGCCCACTTTCCCTTTGTTATTTATATTATATTTAGATCTATTGGTAAGGAAAATAAGGGGCTCTCAAAATTCAAGAATATAATTGGGATGATATTCAAGAAAAGTTGGCTTTATTTGCAGATGATATTTTGATATTTTTAATAAACCAACAAAAGGACATCTCAGTGTTGTGGAACATTTTAAGACAGTTTCAAGTCTTTGCAGGATACAAAATTAATGAAAACAAAACAAAGGGTATAGCTGTAACCTATGTACCCACACATGAATTGCTTTAGCAATATCCATATTTATGAGGATATGATAAAATGAAGGATTTAGGAGTATGGGTTAAAAATGATTCTGCTATGACAGTTAAGGATATGAGGGAAGATACTAAACAAAAAATAATACAAAAACTGAGAAACTGGAAGTTCTTATTTATGGATATGGATAGGAAGATACAAGCAGTGAAAATGTGTTTAGTTCCTTTAGTTTTTTATACAGGTCAGGCATACATTTATCAAGCAGAGGAGAAGTTGTGGGCATCAATTAATAAAGAGATGAACAATTTTATCTGGGAGGGAAACACAGCAAGGGTCAAGTGGGATAGGTTGGTCCTTCCAACTGATATGAAGGAATATTTGAGAGCTACACAGTTAAGGCTTATATTAACACAAGTAGAAAGCTATAATTCAAAGTGAAAAGGGATAATGACGAAGCAGGGGGAATTCAACAAATAGAGAGAGAGTGGGATTTTGGATGCAAATCCTTAAGAAGAATAACAGCTGGACAGCAAGGGAAGGAACAGTAAACTGTGGCACCTTTGACACGGTCAATTTTGAGGAGTGATAGGCCAGTGAGTTCCCATACAACAAAGGATGGCACAGGATGAAACTGAATAGAATGTGCTACAGGAAGATGTTATAGAACTTTCTATAGAATGCCTACAGGAAATGTAGAACAAAAATGTGGCCTCAGTTTAGAAGAAAATGAGCTAAGAGAAGAGTTGCTTGATTTAATAGAGATAGACATACTAAGATCAATGGAAGAAATAGAATACAGAAGGTCAATAAAACCCAAAAAGTCATAAGTCTGATAAAACAAATGAACACAGTAATTAGGACTGCCCATAGAGATCCATGCAATATAATAGAAGTACACAGGATATATTACTGTGCAGCTAAATTAATAACAGATAAAATTATACCACAAGAACACAGGACAGTAAGGGAAAGGAAGGGGAGAAATCGAATACCATCAATGAGGTATCAAATAGAGAAAAACTATAAAGCAATTAAGACAGGAAGGGTCACCGTTAGAAGAATATAAAAGAGGGCACAGATCAACAAAAATACTTAAAAAGATAGATGTGATAAAATCAATGTGCAGTATTATACGGATCAGGATTCATCACGCAGTATTGCAAATAATAAACTAAAAATATCAGCACAGGCAGCAAAACTTAGAAGATACATAGATAAATATAAAAGAAAAGTACAAAATAAGCAATTTATTGATGATCCAAAAAAGGTTTATAGAGAACTGGGTAACAACTTAAAAGGAATTGAAAGACCACCAAGTAAAGAAGAAACAGATATATTTTGGAGAAGTATTTATGAAGATCCCGTGATGCTAAATATATACAAGTAAAAGAAAGAATAAGAAGTTCAGGATGGTATAAGTACAGGGTATGAAATGGGATAAAACAACAGCCAGAGACATTGAAACAAAGTTAAGAAAAGACTCAGATTGGAAAATCCCAGGCCCAGGTGCAGTACCTAACTTCTCGTTGAAAGTATTGACATCTTTGCAAGAAGATTTAGCCATGAGTAAGAACTATTTATATGCGCATCCCCAAACAGATCAACCTAGCTAACAACAGGAAAAACAATGCTCCTACTTAAGAGTGAGCCTGCAATCTACCCTAAAAATTATACACCAACTACTTGCCTTTTGACATATAAACTATACAGTGGAATTGATGCCAACAGAATTTGCAGTCATTTAGAAGAAAACTCATTTATGGCAATAGAACAAAATGGCAATAAAATAAAGTCATGTGGAACAAAGAATCATTTGTTGTTAAAGTCATAGTGGAGAACTGTAAAAAGGGGAAGAATCTAAGTATGGCATGGATTGACTACAGAAAAGCATTTGACAGTATCTCACATTTATGGATAAAAGAATGCTTAAAAATGTATACGCTACATCCTACACTGAAAAACTACATCATAGTGACCATGAAACAGTGGCAAACCACCTTGCAGTTTAATCCATGATAAGGGAAAATTATTATTCCAGGGATAAAAATCCAAAGGGGATATTCCAGGGTGACTCTCTTGTCACGATTGCTCTTTTGCCTTGCCCTTAACCCAATAAGCTGTCTGCTTAACAGATTAAGTCACAGCTATAATTTGGCTCCCAGAAAACAACAAAGTGTAAAGACTTCTCGTCTTCTCTTTGTCAATGACTTAAAACTGTATAGCTCATTAGATGAGGAACTGAAAACACAACTGCAATTTATCAAAACTTTTTCAGATGATATAAGAAACTCATTTGGTCTTGATAAATGTGCAAAAGCAACCTTTAAAGCAGGAAACCTGCAGCACCAAAAAAAAACATCAGTTTTGAACAAGAATGTGATATGAAAGAACTTGAGCAAGACAGAATGTAAAAATATTTTGGAAAAGCATTAAAAAATGTGAATAAAACTTAGTAAGGAATATTTTAGAAGACTTAAATTAATCCTGAAAACAGTGTTGACATCTAGGAACGCAATTCAAGCTATAAACCAATTTGCTCTTCCTGTCCTTACTTACAGTTTTGGAGTGGTTGACTGGCCCCAAAAGGTGTTGGATAGAGTAGACAAGAAAACAAGAAAAATGCTTCACACTCAACAAATGATTTATAAAAATCAGTGCATGCCAAGATTATATATTCCCCATTCCAAAGGAGGTATGGGCCTCCTTGAAATTGATTACATGTATAGATCTGAAATCATGTGATTGCACACATACCTGCTGACCTCACAAGACCCAAACACAGTGAATGTTTTGAAACATGAGACTAAATCTAAGATGACTTCCCTTCTTAGTCTAGGAGAAGCATATTGGCACCAAGCAAGAATGGAAATCAAACCAGAAGTAGATAAAAATCAGGCAAGCAACTGAATGTGCCAAAAAAAGAAAGAATATAAGGTGAAGAATCAGACGAGAAGGCAAGAAATGTGGAAAATGCATAAATATAGTTGCAAGTATAGAAAACTCTTAGAAGAACCTCGTGTTGCTCAGGATCAAATGCAGGAATGGTTAAGGAGAGGTGAATTCAAACCAAGAGATGAAAAGTTAATATTGGCAGCCCAAGAAAGTGAGCTATATACACATTGGTTTACAAAGTCCATTGAACATATCTGAGAAACAGACAAATGTAAGTTTTGTAAAACAGAATTGTTGCACACTTTGTTGTGATATACTAATGGCAGAAGTACTATATGCTGAAAGACTTAATAATGCGGCAAGACTGTTACACTGGAAATTGTGCAAACATTATAATATTGATGTAGCTGAATAACACTGAAAAACATGAACCACAAAGCATCATAGAAAATGATGAAGTCTACATCACATGGGATCACTCAAAAGACAGATGCAAGAAAAACAGATATAGTGCTTCGGGAATAGAAGACAAGAGTAGCACTGATCACTGAAATCGCTACACTCAGTGACTACAGTGTCTTGCATACAGAGAGACACAAAGTAATAAAATATCAGGATTTGTAGGTAGAAACAAGATCAATGGAGAAGAAAGATAACCAGATAGTTCCAATAGTAGTAGAAGCAACGGGTCTTATAAAAAAAGAGTCTACAATTGTATTTAGACAGGTTACCAGTACGTGCAACTCTGTATGAACTGCAGAAGGAGTCATTACTGGGCACACTGCGGGTGCTCGAAGAGCACTTCTGGCTGACAAAGACTGAAACAATACTAATTTCATGAACTTTAATTGTACTTTGACTTAAGAATGGGGTTCATTCCCATCATGATATTAGAAACCCAAAAGATTTGGAGAAATTAAAAAAGTGAGAAATTGTTTATTATATTCATGAAGCAGCAGAAAGCATTCTAAGAGCTAAGCCAACATGAGAATGGAGAAAGCAGACTTTGCTGATAGAAATGGCTGCAATTAAGGTGGAGAAAACAGGCACGAGAAGGATGGAATTTACTAGAAAAAATGGCAAAGGAAAGATATTGGGAGTAAATAACTAGAGAGGGAAAAGTAATAGAATGGGAAGAGGCTAAGAAAACATTTGGACTGCAGGCTAGAAACCGTCTTCGCTATCAGGGACTAATATCAGAGTACAGACAAAGGGAAAAGAATAGGGGAATCTTAAGTAAAAGCCCTGCTCTGGTATAGCTTTAGTTGAATCTAGAACAGACGTTGCTGTTAAAAATGGATAATTAGTAGGGCATATAAAATACTGCATGACAACTACAGGAATTAGGGGCATTTAGAAAAGACTGGGAAGAGAGACTGGATAAGCAATTCACAAGGAAACAACAGGAGGACATATGCCTGGCCCCCAAATATGCAACAAAGTCTAGATTAGGATTTTTGCTCGGAAGTGTTTGCAAAGGTATTTTTATAGCCAAACAGTCTCCAAATAATATTTCCTCGGGTAGAAGGCAAATGTTGGAGGTGTAATGTGGAAGAAGAAAAGCTAACTGGGAACATATGTTTTGGGAATGTAAAGAATTGGCGGACTAAAAATTCCCTGCACATTACTCTCTCGGGAACACTAGACGATCAAATGAGTGTAACTAAAGAAATAATTTTTTTGGGCTGGGATACAGGATCTGAACTGCCTAGACAAAGTAAGGCCTTGCTAAGTTTAATTCTGGTGGCTGCCAAAAAAGCAATTAATACAAAATGGAAATCAAAGTCTTAACTGACCGTTCCTGAAGTAGTGAATATTTTAACAAAGATAAAATAGCATGAAGTGTGATCTTTGAAAAGGGTAGGAGTAAATTACATAGAAAAAAATGGAAAATGGGGGAACAATAAATGCAAAATTATGTTTTGCAGGTGCAAGGTTTAAGGGTAGTCAGGAACTGAGCAATTTATGTAATATTGGATTGATGATATCTATACAAAATAATACAGATGATGTATAATGAATGGGAAACACGGTAAAGTTTGTCTTCTTTTATATAAATGTATGTTTGCATGTTTCTTAAGTGATAATTCAATAAAATTGTTAAAAAAATTAGAACTCTTTCTAACAAACTTCTGAGTTGTGCACTCTGCTCTCTATAATATTTAAGCGTTTCAGCTTATAAAGCAATTGTTTTATACAACTATTAAGGGAAAATGAGGAAACATTTTTTGTGTTACAATCTCTCAATATTTGCTATTTTTTCATTTTTTTTAAACAGGACATAACTGTTCAAACAGGGAATGCCCTATATAAGGAGGGGCAGGTATCAATCCCATTGTTATTGGAATGTTTACATTTGTAAAATGTATAAAACCTTTATGGTACTTCAAAGTAATGGCAGAAATCAATATTACTCACAGAAAATGCTGAAAACTGCTAATATTAGGTAAGATAATATTCAGGCTCATAACTGAGGGTTTAAAATGTTTCAGCAAATTTTCAAAAGGCTCACTTTACAACCTACCGTATAAACTGTAGTGGAACAAAATTACAGCTGTAAGGTAAGTGTGGACAGTGAAAATGAAATCTGTTGCTTAGGACAGATTTTTTAATGTGTCTGCTACATTTAATATTATGGACTCTTTAGAGATGCTGAGAATCTGCTGTTAGCTGTTGCCTTATTATGCAAATGAATGGATATTTGTCTGTCATGCCCAACACATGGTTTCAAGAAGAGACATGAGTCAGCCAAGTTGTGTATGAGTGTTGAATGACAGCATTCCTTAAATTGGATGGGTGGGGGGTGAACTACTGAACTGTGGATCCTCATGAATACATGATATTAGTGCAGCCAGCCCAGCTGCGAAAATGCAAATAAAAGCATGTTTGTGCATTTCCAAGAAGGGGAAGATGCAGGTTGCATTGCACGACCCCCTATTTTTGCCAAATTGGAGAAACAGGAAAAAAAATGTGCGATGCTACATCCCCTGTGCATCTCTGTCTCTCCTCATCAACATGAACCTGGACAGCAGCTATGCCAAGCTATGTTAATGCCAATTTCACACAGGGTTTCTCTGATGACTTGGAAACTTGATTCCACAGAAAGGAAATCTATACCAAAATTCCGCACTCTTTGTTATGTAGGAGGGGTTACCCAGTCATCAACTGTAGCAGAGGCTTACAGTGCTAACAGGGAACTTCGTGAGTACTATAATTTCAGTACTGGAAGTTCTCCTAAGTTAAATACGCACTTATAACTGATCATAAAGGTAATGCAGAAGACTGTTTTAGTAGAATGTTTTGTAAGAAGTAATCATTCCCTTCTGCAAAGACTGACTGCCTAAACAGTAACAGTCACAATACATAATGAAGAGACATTTGAAAATGTACGCATCCCAGAAAAGAGTCTGTTACACACCCCATCAAATCCTACAGCCTCTGTTACACATAACAGTATAATATGTATCTTCAGAACGTCAGATGAGAATCACTCATGTACTTCTACAGATGGCTTTCTGCTACCTGCACATTCTCTAAACAGTACTTTCAAGGAAGACATCAGAATACACATGTAGAAAAAGATGGTGTATTAGAATTCTAAGAAAAGGTACACTGTCAAGCTGCATTGCAAGTAAGAAATATTAAAGCATGCAGATTATACGAAAAAACAAATGAATCACTGAATCACTAAAATGACTGCTAAATGTTGCATTTACTCTAGCACAACTTAGACTGTCAAGTTGTCGTTGCACCTTTGCCAGGATGTTTTCTTTTACTGTGTTAAATGTGTAGACATTCATAGGTATTACCGACCTAATGGAATGTACAAAATATGAGCATCATGCATGCAAAGTACCTGAAATAATGCCTAGAGCAGCCTTCTGTGATGTTTTGACGCTGTAGTCTAATATAATATACATACAGCAAATCCCCTGAATGCTAGTTGCTCCAAAATTTCCAAATTTTCCAATACAAGTTTCACAGGCTGCAAGCATATTGAAAAACAGTTGTGTAAAAGCTACACTAGGGGTAAGGAGCACAGAAGTTTAGAAAGGTTTCATCAAACAGGAATGTCCAGCTCAAGATTAATTATGTCCACCTGCAGATTCTTATAAGGGGACAGTATCAAATGGGGGGAAAAGTTTGCTCCAAGAATGGGGCTGCATGTCTCTTCCTGTATGCCACCTTCTGAAACAATCACATGTCAAAAACTGTAAAATACAGAGTGTTTTTTTTTCTTTCAATAATGAAAAAGCACATTAGAAAAAAAGCAGCTGGGGGTTGGCATAATGGTTAAGGTGTTTACCTTACAGACACAAGGTACAAGGTTTGATTCCCACCTTTGGGAAGCATGGCTAGGCTTAAAAACGTGTACTGGAGTCATTAGCCTAGTAATTACCTATTAACTTATTATGAATCAAAAAAATATCTGTTGAACCTCCAGTAAAACAACAGTTAATGTGCTGTCTCAATCACACAGAGGAAGAGCATTTGTCTATTCCAGCAGCATCTCAAATTCATTAATGGATTCATTAAGCTGGAGGGCAGGTTAAATGTTCTCCTCATCGTGAAGGTAAGGAGCAGACAGCTGTCACTCTGGAATTCTGTCCGAAACTGGAAGGTCACAGGTACATCAGGAGGTATACATGGGAATGTAGTTATGTCTGTGACACAAATTTAAGACACCACAGTAAAGAAGGTTACCTACCATGGAAAGCTCACAGAAGTCAGTATGGAAGGACATACTGCATACAGTGTAAAGAGCAAAGGGGGTGAGGTTAAAGCTTATGCATCAGTATAACATGGGACAACAATTTAGAAATCATTTCTTTAGGCACACTGGTTGTCTGTTCTTACATTTTTCAGAGACAGAGAGTTGAATAGGTGTATACTACGCCAACAATCACTGAGGCCCTTATACGCCTAGCTGTATAACCCAAAATGTCACCCACAAATTTGATGTAGGGGGTGATTTACTGACTGGCTCTGTCCATCACAGACATAGCAGCCAAATCAGGGGTGAATTTCTGATTACCCATCCATTGGTCCAAGTTGCCCTCAAATAGGGATAGGGAGGAACTTTGCTTCACATGGATGGGGAGCCTGTTCCAGAGAATGGGAATTCTCTGAGAAATATTTTTCTCTCTCTAACGTGTCTTATTTATGTTGTAAGCAAAATTTAGGTCCTTTAATCTAGTACTTCTGATGCAGTTTGTTTTGCAGATGTGCAAAACGTTCATCAAAACAGGGTCCAGGATTGCACTGTATGCCAGACAGAGATCACCTCTCAGAAGTTTGTAGGATACAAAGCAGAGAGAGAGGGCTTTGAGGCAATCAACATAGGACAGTGTGTTTACTCCCTGTATTCTTTTTGTAAGGAACCTTTGTGCATGTTCCAGTTGCTGCATGTGTCTGGTCAGGTACATACCAAAGGGGGCATTATACTCTGTGCTGGGTCTGATGAGGGCCAAGTACAGTGGTATGATGACCTGTCCAGACCTAGATGCCATGCTCTTGCTTATAAGTTGATTTTCTTACTACCTTGGGCACATGTTGGTCGAAGGCCAGGTTACTGTCTACACAAGTTCCCAGATCCCCGACTAGTGTGTTTACTTAGTTACCCGGGGTGGTATACGTCTCAAAAGATACTATAATGCATTTCTTGGCATTGACTTTTAAGTCATGGCTTTGGCACCAAGATTTTGTCTGTATTAGATCTTCATGAAGGTTGTTCTCATTTTGGGGAGGATTCAAAGACTGCTCCCAGTTTGCAATCATCTGCAAACTTCGTCAGCCAAAGTCCTTTGGTAATCGCTTTGACATCCGAAAAGTATATGCCAAAAAGGACTGAGCTCAGCTCAGATCCCTGGGGGACTCTGCTGGTGACCAGCCTCTTTGCAGAGGTGGCCTTACCTTCTAACCTCCTGGGTCTCATCATTGAGTCAGCTAGCTGTCCAACGTGTTTATAAAGGGGTTTATACCCAGTTCCGTAAGTTTGTTGACAATGCCTGAGTAAGGTATTGCATCAAATGCTTTAGCCAGATCTAGGTAGGCTGTATGTCCTGTTTTTCCCTCATCCATTGCCTTACTGACATTTTCAAAGAAGTCAACCAGATTCAGTAAGCATGACTTTTCTTTGTGCTGCTCATGAGTGGCACCATTAACCACTAGTTAGCACATTCTTGTGTGCTGCTCAGTGAATATGGCACCATTAACCACTAGTTAGCACATTGTTGTGTGCTGCTCAGTGAATGTGGCACCATTAACCACTAGTTAGCACATTGCTATGTGCTGCTCCTGGGGTTTCTGCCATAGCTGTAGAAGGCATTATGGTTATCTTTTACATGGGAGGCTACCTTTGCCTCAATGTTGGCTTTGTCTGACCTAAGTAGCTGTCTTAGTTGCCTATTTACTTTGATGAGAGATTTTCTGTCTTATGGGAATTACCCTTCCTGTTTTTGCCATATTGTTTCCCTTTTGTTGTATAAAATTTGGGATGCCACAAGGGTGGTTTATTTCTAAGGCTAGCCCTGGATTTACTTCTCGTACGTACAACAGCCTCTATGCAGCCAATGGCATGGTTGCACACAGTTTCTGAGAGCAATTCAGCATAGACTGCCGTGTTCTTGGGGACTGGGGGCATTGAATTTTGACAAACCATCACTGAAATAAAAGGTAATTTGCCTTGGAATAGTTCTAAACTGTTACGGTTTTAATGAGATTATGGAGTTGATTTTAATTGAGACAGCTTTATGGTCATACGATGGTCGGAGGATGACACATGGGGGGGTACAGCGTTCTCCCATATTTGTAAGCATGACGTCCACTATATTGGAGCCTCTAGTGGGTGTATTCACTATTTGGTCAAGGGTGTTAATATTTACGAAGTCCAGGAATCTCTGTGACTGTAGATTTGAGGCTGTGTAGGATTCACAGTCTGTAGAGGGAAAATTAAATTCTCTCATGAGTAGTGTGTTAGGTTGGATGGTAAGTGTCTGCAGTAGGTCCAAGTATTCATTGTGAGGCATGGAAGGTGACCTAAAGCTGGCTAGCATCTGTCAATATACTATCTGAGCTGCCTATGGACATCCAGAGTGTGAAGATTTTTTTCTCCCTCATTTTTAGGTTCTGGAAAGAAAACAGGGAGATGGATAGCCTGGCACAGTGTAAACACTGACAAGACCTTAGGCATAAAGGAAGGACTGTTCTCAAAGTTACCCTGCCCTTAAGGAAAATTAGATAAGGATGACTCACAGTAAGAACGTGTAACACCAATATTCTTCTTGCAGAAGTCAGAGAAGTAACACTGCTTTCCAAGATAAGACTCTCCAAGCAGCTTCATGAGCTAGTTTAAAAGTAGACAGCATACATTTTTTTCTAAGACAAAATTAATATCCCATTCAGGTGCCATCCATCTACAGGTAAATGGGGGGGGGGGGGGTCTGAGACAGACAAGGAGAAATGGTTGAAATATGAAACTTGATAAAAGAATAAGAAAAAGGCCAGATGATAAAAATCACATTAATCCTGAAGACTCACAGATCTTTGAGTCTTTATTGGACATTGGCTCTTGTGTATTGGCACCAACTAAAAAATCTTTTCCTCTTACCATACATGTCTTCCTAGTAACAGGTCTCTGTCTCCTTTAATACCTATTGTACATCCTCAAAAAGGAGCCTAAAAGGTATTAAATTTAAATCATCAAGGCACTCCGCTGAAGAGGTTGAACACTGAAGTACATCAAATTCCCAAGGCCTGTGTAAGTCCATTTCAGTAAATGCTCTTGACCAATCTTAAAAGAATGGAGAAACCACAGTTTCCAGGACCAAAAGAGGGTCACCACAATAATCTTTGAAGAGTCCTTCTGAATCTTGAGAAGAGCATGGGTTATCAGCAGAAAGGGTGAGAAAGCATACAGGAATATTCCCTCCATTGGAATGAACAGTTCTCTCTCTTCCCAGCTTGCTAGCTCAGGATACTGGTGCATAATTTTCTTTACCTGTTAAGGAGTAACTTCTGGAAGACCCCTAGGATCATAAGGGTCAGACCCAGTCCTGCTTAGATTGTCTACAAGGTTTTGCTCAAATGGAATGTATGTAGCCTTGAGGTACTAACTGAACTGAGTGGCTAGATCCCAGGTTACTATGGCTAGTATGTAAAAATGGTAACATATGGTTCCTCCTTGTAAAGCCCTAACTATAACCAAGGCAAAATGACTTCAGTTAATAGCCTGGGCATCTGATGGACTGGGTACGGGGGGAAAGGAGTAGTGTAACAGCTTCACCTACTTGCCTCCCTGAGGTGAGCGATGGGGATGCCATGCTAGTGAGGTGTGGGTCACTTTCCGTGACACAGATTATAGCAGTGAAGACAGGAGCTCAGACTGGCAGCTGGGCCAGGCATACATGAGTGTCTGAAAGACTCTTCCGTCTTAGACTCCAGGGTAGACATGCTTCTAGGCTAACTCCCTACTGCATGCAGTAGCCAAAAAAGGTATGCCAACATACAAGAGCAGTGGGACTCTTACAATAAGGGTCTTCCTACTGTGTGCAGTTACAGCAATTCCTTGGCCTTACAAAACCTCCCATGGCAACGGACATCACCAGTAAGCCAGACGGCTGGTGACCCCAACCAGTGGGGTTACACAAATGGGAACTAATATTAACCATGGACTGAGGATGGAAAGTGGCTTATGAAGGACACTGCACTGCCAGACTTGTACAACTATAACTCATTATATGGAAAAGCAAAAAATATACAAAATAAATACGTACATTTATATATATACATAATAGGACAACCAGAAAATTAAGTTTCAGAATTTCTGAGCATATATACTTAATTAAAACACACAAAATAGTAGAAAACCACAGAAAGAACAACCAGCAGGATGTGGGCAATCCAAAGGACACCAAGTTTATTTAAGTTAAGCGCTGTCTTCTCTATTACAGCAAGTTTATTGAAGTTAAGCGCTTTCTTCTCTATTACAGCAAGTTTATTGAAGTTAAGCGCTTTCTTCTTTATTACAGCAAGTTTATTGAAGTTAAGCGCTTTCTTCTCTATTACAGCAAGTTTATTGAAGTTAAGCGCTTTCTTCTCTATTACAGCAAGTTTATTGAAGTTAAGCGCTTTCCTTGCTATTACAGAGAGGAAGCTTCTGAGGAAGTCTCTGTAATAGAGAGGAAAGCGCTCAACTTCAATAAATTTGGTGTCCTTTGGATTGCTCACATCCTGCTGGATATACTTAATTAAAACAGAGAATGTCAATAGTGCTTTTAAGGACATTCGACTGCATGCAATAATTAAAAAATATATAGTCTTTTACAGACTAGCAGTTACGGACCCAACAGGAAGTGGCTTAGAGACATTTTACATGCAGAGATTTAACAAGCAGGATTTATATGTATATATGGCAGTTGTTTAGATTATCGAATGTTCGTAATATTGAATGTGTGTGATGCTGGCAGAATTTGAGTGCAGTATCATTTGATTGCCTCTGCCGATATCACTGTGTGGGAGCAGCAGGGAGTTGGGAATTGCCCTTACCCTGCTACTCTGTGATCTTGGAGTTGGTATATTTAATTAGCAGAGGTGCAGGGGCTGCATGGGGTTTGCCCCCTCCCTCACCAAGAAACACACAGGGGCTGCATGGGGTTTGCCCCCTCCCAACAGCAAGAAACATGTTGATGTTTTATTTATTTATTTTGGAGTTCAATCTCATTGGTTTAGGGTTTTAAAGTTAAATGTTATTGTGAAGTACATCCATATATATGGGGCTGAATGATGCTCTCAATCTCAAACACCATGTTTAAAAATAACTTTAAAACATTATTTTTTAATGCAAATGGCCCTTGTAATATGTTTTATTCATTTTAAACATACTTAGAATGGTACAGATTAATAAGTTTTAATCTTACAATTATTTTATACAACACCTTTGTACTTGTGTTTGTCATCTAAAACTTTTCCTACCTTTAAACATTATTTCCTGCATCAACTTCTATCAGTCTGACTAAGTTCGCCTTTAGAATGAAAATGCTAAATTATGTCGGTTACATATTTTTTTTTATTTAATAAAGTCTCAAGACTATTTGTTGACAGAAATCCATTGTATATCCTTACTAAGGTGTTACTGAAGTCATCATTTACTTGGTTTTGTGAAATCCCAGACAAGTAAATAAATCTTCACAGTCTAAGTAAATCACCGCTCTGAACATTTTGACTCTATTTATAATCTAACTGTGCATTCACACAGAGTTCTTTTCAACAAGCCAAGCTTCTGACAAGTGAAACAACTCCAAATAAAAACTGTGCCACTTATTTCAACTATCTGGAGCAGAATCTTATACTTTTCTTTACAGTAACAGTTTAATTTTGATTCAGTACTTTTACATGATGAGCCGAATAAGACAGCAGTATAAACACTGAAGACTTCAGTTTATTCTTTTACATATAAGCATTTCAGAAGATAATACATTACACTCTACAGTTAAATGTGATTTTCCTAACAACCTGTCCCTCATATGGGCATTTCTGATACCTCATACCTCTCAGACTTCAATTGTCCCTATTGTGGAGAAATGTTCCTATTTTCAAGCCTGGATTACCCCTGCACATTATGTACCTATTTTTGAGGTATGTCCCCATTTTCAGGCTTGATTGTTTTCTGAATCCTCTTCATTACACATGATTTTTTAAGCTGCCTAGTATACAGAAAACCACACCACATGACTAACATAGTAGTGGCACCAATAATCTAAAGAAAGAGGACAGAAAAAAAAAATAAATGACTTTGTGTGGTAGAATTTTGCAAATACAGTTCTTTAAAGTCTACATACATTATAACAGCTATTTGATGGTGTGTTTATATTTTTCCATCTTTTTTGACACTCCCTGTTTTTTAAACATGTTTCTGAGTATTATAGCACAGCACACTGGGAGACCACAGCTTGTGGTATTCTTAAATGCCAGGAAAGGGGTATTTCAAATTTGGAATATGGGCGTTCATCTCTATGTACAGAAGATGAATACCTTGATAGTCAACACAAAAAAAATAACACAATGTGTCCCAAAACATCAAGAACACAGCTCTGCTTTGTCTGACATTTTTTTTTGCAGCACCAACTCCAATTTTATAAGCATAATTAAACTTAATTTGCAATCCCTGAACCACCACTTCTAAACACTGCTTGCTCTGTGAAACCTCATCATTCAGACAAGATAGGCAACTATTGCTTATAAGGTAACCCAGTGTGCTGTGTTTCACAGAAAACAACACACATTGCGCTCTTGAGTTGAGCAGAGCATGTTGTGAGCTGAGTAGTCAGCAAATAACCCCTTACCAACTTTGCATGAAGCTCCCTTACCAACTTTGCATGAAGCTCCCTTACCAACTTTGCATGAAGCTCCCTTACCAACTTTGCATGAAGCTGTACTACATCAAACCCTAGGATAGTTCTAGTTAGTATTTATTTTTATGATATGTTATAGCAACTCTGGAGGCAGACATCTGATACAGGGTAGCATAAACTTAGCAAATTAGTAAATATACAAATTAAATAAAGGAATGTTTGTCCATACTATTATTAAATACACAAGTTAAATACGGAATGTTTTCAACTTGCAGAACAGTACCTGTAAAAACATTCTTGTGCTTACTAATGCCTGAAGATATGTCTAAAATCAACATGCAGTCATACCTTCAGCTAGCAGTTTGGTTTCCCTTTTTTTTTCTTCTTAAAAGCAAAAGAACAAATCATCATCTTGGATCCAAAAAAGATAGAGATCGATATCGGACAACTCTCTGTCCTGAATTCCAAAAAGAAATAAGTTTTGCTGAAGAATGCATACTTAAAGAATAACTTGTCTTTCTTAAAAACAAAGGCAGCGGCCCATAATATAGGTGTGATCCAGATTCAGAATTTTTAGAAAATTAGAACTTGTTTTTATTGTGTTTACCCTCCTACCATACATCTGTCTGCACAAATGTGTAATCTTTCCATCCTGTTATTTAGGTTTCTGATCACCTAAGTAATTTATTTTTAAATAGGTACTGGAGACCCTGCATGTGCACAGAGTACCCACGCCTTTTCTTATGGCCCCTAAAGGAAAATTACTGCCCCTATCAAAAAGGAATGATGCCCTTCTTCTCTAACCTCCCAATGCAGACCACACCTTACTTATAAGCTCAGATTTTCCAGTCGAGCCATGCAGAGTTCCAGAGGACAAGAACAGGGTAAAGGGTGGTCAGTTCTACCCATTTAACAGATATGCCAGCTTTAAGGCATTATGTCACCCAACAGCTGTAGATTATTGGGCACCTTCTCAGAGATGGGCCTTTATCCATAATGCATTTGAACTTTTCTTTCCTCATCCAGCCATGTGTACAGTTCTGTCAATGCAGTGTGTGCAAACTGCTGCCACAGTAAGCATCTAATACACCTGGCCATGTCACAACACATGTGTTATCCACCTGCCACAAGCCGAAATCTCGATGCAGAGGCAGTGGGTCACCTAAACATGGAAAGGACAGCAGGTCTCCTTCTGCGTCTCTTCCCTCCACTGGCTGACCTATAATAGGCCAAATGCCAAGGAAATAATCTGTTAAAATGCAGAGTTCATTATTATTATCAGGAATAACACAGTCCCATACAATGACAGAACTAAAATTTAGACAATATAAAATAATCTTTATAAAGCAGATATATAAGACGTCCATCACAGCAGGATCCTGGAATGCCAAACATAGGTCACTCCTCGACAGTCTGTAGGAAACAGAGTATAGGGATAGGGCTTTTAAGCGATCTTCCCAAGACATGCTGTTAACACCCTGTATTCTTTTTGTGAGGAACTTCTGTAGACATTTCAGTTGCTCCATACGCCTGGTCAGGTACATGCTGAAGGGGGCCCTGTACTCTATGATGCAGCTAATGAGGGCTTAGAATATGAAACAATCACTTCCGTGGACCTAGATGCCATACCCTTACTTATAAGTAGAGCAACATAGAATGATTTCCTTCCTACCTTACACACGTTGGTCAAGACCACAAATCCAAAAAAGAATGAAACCAGAGGTCAACCATAAATTCAAAAATATGAAACACCACATGACCTGACAATCCACTAGGTGCACAGGTTTATTAAAAAAGTGACAAAGTTAAAAGTCACGTTGACAATAACACAACCAAAACTAAAAAAATAGTCCAGCACTGAGGAAGAAAGTGCTTAACTGTTAATGTGATGAATGTTTTTTAAATTTTAGTTGTGTTATTGTCAGCGTGACTTTTTTTACTTTGCTTGTCCTTTTTAATAAAGTTATGCATCTAGTGGACTATTGTGGAAGTCTTTCATATTTTTGAACATGTTAGTTGAAAGCAAGGTTAGTAGTTACATATGACCCACTTCTCACCATAGCTCTCAACCTCTTAGTACAAAACACCTGGACAAACAAAGCCAATAATGGGAGAATACAAATTCAATTCTCACATCTCACCATGGCTCTCAACTCTTAGCACAAAAAAACCTGGACAAAGCTCACAAGTGGTGGTGGCTAGGGAATTACCAGGGACACATTTTAAACATTGTTTGCTTAATTTTGTAAAGTTGCTAGAATAAAATGCGTTACCACCATGAATTTCACTGACAAGTCTTGAACCCAGGACCCTATGCACTACAGTCAAAGCAGCATACCACTATGCCAAATCAGCAGCGTCCTGAAAAATAGGAAGACTGAAACTTAATTGGTATCATTAGTGAATTCATTTCTCACTTCTCACCATAGCTCTCAACCTCTTAGCACAAAAAACCTGGACAAACAAAGCCAATAATGGGGGAATACAAATTCAATTCTCACATCTCACCATAGCTCTCAACTCTTAGCACAAAAAACCTGGGCAAAGCTCAGAAGTGGTGGTGGCTAGGGACTTTAGGCTGTTTTTACCCTGTACTGAAGGGTACAGGGTTTGAGCCTGAGTACCTCTAGTCACCAGGTGTATTAAAGGGGGGGCAGACACACACACACAATTGTACATTCTGATTTCATTAAAATAAGTGAAGTACCTTGCAGGCTACTTTCTCACTGAATTCATTTCTCACTTCTCACCATAGCTCTCAACCTCTTAGCACAAAAAAAACTGGACAAACAAAGCCAGTAATGGAGGAATACAAATTCAGTTCTCACTTCTCACCATAGCTCTCAATTCTTATCACAAAAAAACCTGGACAAAGCTCACAAGTGGTGGTAGCTAGGCACTTACCAGGGACACATTTTAAACATTGCTTGTATACTTTTGTAAAATTGCTAGAATAAAATGCTGTGTTACCACCATGCATTTCACTGGCAAGTCATAAACCCATGACCCTATGCAATACAATCAGAGCAACATACCACTATGGCAAATCAGCAGCTTCCTGAAAAATAGAAAGACTAAAACTTAATGGCTATCATTTAGTGAACTGATAAATGGGCTTTTTAATTAAACTTTTTCCATTACTAGCCAACTTGATTTTAACTATCAAGATAAAAAAAAGTGCTGCTTTCTCTCTGAATACCAACAATAAAACATTAGGGTGGTCAGCAATTAACTTGCTCATTTAGTAGTTTAGCATGTGCAGACATTTTACTTAAGTGCTAAAACCAGTAACTGTATCTAGACATTAATTTTAAAGTTAAGCAACTGTTTGATGTTATTTACCTAGTCTGTTAAACCAAAGCATGGCTTACTGTTGACATACAAGCTTTAAAATGCTAATAAATAAATAAATGCTGCATTACCTGTTAAAGGAATGCTTTACAAAAACATCACATTTATCAAACTTGGTTAAGTCATGTTGTTATTCAGAAGGTTTAACTTAAATCTAAGAAACCCGAAGGAGGTAAGTTATTTAAAAGAAGTAATGCATGACAAACATGATTAAGTTTAAACACAGCCTTTCAACTGATGTATGTAAACTGGTACACTCAAACTGGTCGGTTAGCAACAAATACATTTACTACTGTAGTTATTAGCTGCACAGAGTGTTGGCCATGCCATGCAGAGATATGTCACAGGGCAGGAGTATTATAGGCGAAGCATAATAAATAAACGCAAAGTATCTCTTTAAGGACAAGCGATAACACTGTTAATTGCAGTTTCACAGGATTCACTCAAATTTCAAAACAATGTATTATGTTTTTTTTCTGAAAACAGAAAATTATATATATATATATATATACATATATATATATATATATATATATATATATACACACACACACACACACACACACACACACACACACACACACACACACACACACACACCCTTCCTTCTCAGAACGTTAGTTTCCTTACTTGGAAGTTGGAGTCTTTATGCTGAAGAGAGTTAGTCTGATTCCCCGACCTTCTGAAAGTTAGTTTCCTAGCAGAGTGATTCCCCAACCCTTCTGAAAGTTAGTTTCCCAGCAGAGTTAGTCCTAATGCTGTTCCCGCTCACTTGCAAGTTCTTCCTGACCCTTCCAAACATTGTTCCCACTCAGAAGTTCTTCCTGACCCTTCCAAACGTTATCCAGTTAGTCCTAGTCCTATGCAACAGTTTGTTGACGTTCCCACTCGCATTTGAGCAGCCAGGCCAACTGGAAATGCATGAGCTCCTTGAGCTCAATTCCAACAGGCTGATAGCACTGAGGGAGCTGACATCATCGCACACGTGATGACGTCAGCTCTAACAGTGCGAAAAATTAAAAAACGAAGAAAAAATCAGAAATGAAGGGGTGCCACTTGGGAATCGTGGCACCCCTTCATTTGAACCCCAAAACTCGGTAAAAACAGAGTAATTCGGCATGCTTGGGAGATATGGGTCACACACAAAAACAAGCACATAGTTAGCCTCACCTGATTACCAGAATTGTACAGTTAGTTAAAAAAAAAAATCACTGTTAGATTTTTGTCAGCCCTCTGTGATTCTATTAAACTTGATGGGCTCATGCTGGCACTGTCAGACTGATTATATACTTCATTTGTGGAGTCCTTTATTTGGTCATGGAGGTTCAACAGGTTGAGTTTCCTTTTTTGAGAGACATCTAGCTAGAAGCAAATTTAATAAATAAATAATTTAGGACTGTGCAGCATGTGGGAGCATATGGACGTCTACAGGTTTGAATCCCAATATTTTATAAACTATGTTATATAATACGGCAATAAAAAAATAGTAAAGCAATGCCCTAATCGTTATGGTTTTAGTTCTATTAACTTCAGAGCAGGTAAATCTAATGCTACTACTGAATTTATGTTTTTTTACATATTACATACTGTACATATAATATACATTTATAACTAAATGAGTCAGGAATGTTTAAATTATGTCTCAATTTTTGGGCGACATTATGAAGACAATGTATATAAACTGAGAATACAAATCTGTCTACTGGTTGCAACGCATTCAGCAACAACTTATCTATTGTACATATGGTTAAACTAGTATGTGAAGTGAATGTTAATTTTGTATTTCTCTCCCTCCCCCAGGTTTTGCTAAATGACCCAACTCTCAGAAAATACAGCAGAGGTTTCCTGAAGCAATGTTTTGCCCACACACAGACACACACAACATCAAACAGAAGACCACAGAGCCAGGGGCTCGCTGTTACTGATGTGACATGGTTACTGGCTTCTAAATCCCAAGGGGACCAATGATTAAAACCTGCTCATACTCCCTGCTGCTGCCCTACATATCATAGCTTTCTATAAACCACCCTGGCAACAAATATTTCACTTTTGTTTCCAAGGGCTAAGCGACTGCAGTCAGTCCAAATGAAGAATATATTCAGAACTTGCAATCCTGAGGAGCTGGAAACTTATTTTGAAAATACATTTGCTGAGTATATATCCTTTAAGGAAATCCAGTAGTTCATTAAACTGATATTAGAAGATTCATCTACGACTACATTACCAATCATTTACTGAAAAAATAAAAATCGCATTTATAAGTGTCAGGATTCAGTCCTTTAAGAAGATAGATGTAACCTATTTATCCTTCTTTCAAAGTCTTACACGTGCATAAGGCCAACTCCAACTATTACTTATGATACTATTCTGAGAATCGTATACAGCAAGTGAAAAAAAAATTACATCATTTTCAAAAAAGATTTGCAATGGAATACAGCATAACATTATTTAAACTGACATCCAGACACGAAAAAACAGAAACTGAGTATATGCCCATGCAGAGTTCAGAGGAATAATTTCTTTTAGACTGTTTTGTGCTTCACTAAATCTGTAATGTTCCATTTTTCTTATTTCCCACTTACTTAGAGAAGCAGAACGTCTTATCACTGGTCCTGGATCATTAACACAGAGCATTTTCTAGTCCTACATGCTCATTCTTCTACTCACCCACACATCTGCATGCAACAAGAAGGCCTCTGATGAATTTTACAATTTTACTGTGAATTACTCTCCAACATCTGTAGCAGTACAAACTTGTTTTCATGTCCCTCCTTGGAGGTGGGGGAAATGAGGATATTGCATTTCATGAATCATTTAACTACATTCCACCACACGTCAAACCTTTTTCACACCATTCTTGAAAAAGGGGATACCAACAGTAGGACTAAATATTCCATAGTGAATTACCTGGGTCAATCACCGCTTCTCCTACTCAAGATGTTACTCCTAACACATTCCAGCATTTTAATAGCATCTGCTGCTATCTTTTCTTTTTTCACATTATCTGACAGAAAGGTTCTAAGACATGACCTTGGTTTACCGTTTCAAAGTGTCACTTCTTGTGGATGACCTAATTATTCAAGTTTTCTAAACATGTAAGGTCCAGCAAGAATAGGAGTGTTTTTTTCTTTTTTTTTGGGGTGGGGGTGGAAGTGATGGTCTAAGTAGACCAAAGCCTTGATATTCCATTCTGAGGTACATATCATACAAGTTAGATTCACAGGAATCACTCCGAGTTGAGCTTACTTTTTTTTGCAAGAACCACACTGTTTGAGCATACTTACAAGAAGACAGACAAACAGACACACACACACAACTACCCTCTAAACATGAGTCATACATTAATTCCCATTGGATACTTAGGATCAAAATGTCAGTCAGCAGGGGGATGTCTGCAAAGATGACTTACATATTTTACAACAAGAGATGTCCAGCTCCAAGAGCGGCCCATCTTGTTGGTATTCAGAACCAGATGTTCTACTCTTTTATAAAGAAAAGTGATATTCCAGGTCAGCTCCATCAATCTATGTATCCCATAACAAAATCTGAAATTAATTATGTAAAATGAATAAAAGGTACCCTTCCCTTCCTCCTGTACATATTCTTCCACCCTGCACAAGCAGCATTCCAAGTCTCATTCCACACTCAAAATGTTTTAAAACCTTTATTTAAATGGCTGTGAGTTAGTTACATTGGATGAATTTGCCAAAGGAAGTTCAGTATGCCTCCCCACCTAAACAATTTCTATATTCACTGCACTGGATACAGTTCTTGTCTCACGGCCAGACTGTTAAAACAACAGAATTTAGCTCTGAATCCAAGACTGGGATTCATACAGTGTGCTTTAGGGTGGTGGATGACTTGCATCATGTAGACAGTTGATGCACTCTAATGCAAATTAGCCATGGAACCAATGAGATGTCTTATTATCTGCAGGGACATACTGTGCAACAAGACAGAAAACGCTGCTTCAAGGTGGTAGTCAAACTGAAAGGGAAACTTCATAAGAGAAGCAAAATGATACAGCCAAAATCATTCCAAGGAGGCTCTTACTCTTCATTGTAAGAACCTTGCAAAAATGGATAGAAAAGCTACAAAAGGTAGCATGAGAATTCAGCCACAGTGACAGGCTGCGAATAAATATATAGCACATGGGAAAGTCCAGTCTACAGGTACCCAACAAGCTGCACACCTTATTGGTTCGATGAATGGGGTGGAAAGAGGAACACAGGAAATCTATGAACCTATGAAAGTAGAAAAATGGCATAACAAGCAAAGGAACACAATAAGGTAAAACAATGATGCATAAGAAGGGAGAAAAAGAAAGGGGGATGGTTTAAGTCATGAAGAATGAGGAAAGGAGTGAAGGCACACAAACACACACAGAACAGCCAGATAAACAGGGAAGTATGCAAATACAAAAGAGGGGGCACATATACACAAACAGAAAATACAGGGTAGACAAATGTCTCCGTACAGGGAGTGTACCAGCTGCAGAGTGACATTACTGTGACCCAGTAGATGGAGATCCTAGGTCTGAGTGCCCGTGGAATAGGCCACACATTCTTTTGGTGGCCTGAATGTATCAGCCATCTGATCCACAGAGTTCGAAACCTACTGCAGGAGAGACTAATGCATGGTGAGCCAGTGGGTCATCATGTGGTCAACAGCCACTTCCACCACATCTCAAGCACTGGCCAAGCCAGGGAAAAGAAATGGGGTGGGCTACCTGTCTGGAATAGGCCAGACCCTCTCTCTGTGAAGTACTAATATACAGCCCACCACCTCAGCTACAACAGTGGGTGGTAGTTGAACTGCCTGCCACTCAGATAGATCATCACAACCTGCAGAAGGGTATTATTAGTGATGAGGATCCACAGTAAAAACATGGAAATAGGGTGCCACTGACCCTGCTATGCCATTTATCTCTGCTGCCTCTTGTGGCACCTGGCAGTGTTGTCTTCTGCCACCCACCCCCTTTGTACTGAAAGACAAAAGGAGATATGCAAACCATCACATTTTACATAGGGGTGTGACTGAGAGGCACATTACAGAGGGCAACAGGTCCACATATATGTGCAAACAAGCAGAACTATGACATGGTACCCACACAACCCCACATTGATATTATATTACCATGTGTAAGTGCAATAAAATAGAAGCCATGGTGTTCAGACTTAAGACAACAATCTACACTACTGCATGTAGGTATAATGGAGCAGAAGCAGCTAAACTACCACAGATGCATGCAAAGAAGCAAAGTGAAGAAATACTGTTCACACTCCCCCACCTGCCCTGGGGTACTGCTGTGTGTCCTGTCCAACAAAATAGCACAGAGCCACAACAATACAGCTGTCAAAAACACAATACACAACATACAGGCAGTCATTTGGAGCAGACAACCGGATACATCCTGGGATTGGTCAGAATCAATAAATCTAATTAGAATAGAGATGAGAAAGATAGAAAGACATACTAACTACAAGATGACACATACACAGTACAAATGGAAAACAGTTAGTATAACCATTTGTGGCATTACTGCCTCTCTACTACATATCTTGCTAAGTGATTTTCATAGCAGCAGAGCTACAGGTCACTGTGTGACTGCCTGCATTGCTCCCCAGTGGGCACGCTAGTCATCTGGTCCACAAAATCATAACAGGCATCCATCTTAAGGAATGGACCTCATAGCCAGCCTGAGGCATAGGCCAACTAGGCAGCCACCTTGGGCACTGCACTAGCAGGGGCACTTTTCCGGTAATTATTTGTTTATTATTTATGTAGTAAAGAAATAGTTTCTCTAAAATGTGTTGAATGAATACAGGAAAAACTGAAGAGTAAGACAAACTGTGAAAAAAAAGGAAGAAAAAAGTAATCTGGATGGTGAAGGTAGACCAGAATGGGGGCACCAGGTGGTGTGTGGCAGGAGCACTGTGGAGCTCTTTTGCCTAGGTTCCCATTGGCCAAAGGCCAGCCCTGATGGACCTGCATAAATTCTCAACAGCTACTTCCTGAACTGGCTGTGTGGGAAAAGCAGCATTACTTTGGTCTACTTAACACACCAGGTAGCAGCTTTCTGTGGGGCACTAACATCAGGAATCTACAGCAATACAAAAGCCAGCCTGAGAAACATGCCCAGCACTGGGCTTTGAATCACAGCACACCTTACCACCATAAATCAGTGCAACATATGCAGATGTACAGCCTGCCTTCATAAGCAGGCTTTGGCGAAAAGTGGTAGAATGTGTGGGCACACTGCTATGAAACATAGCACTTCATAGATACCACAGAATCTTGACATTCATTAATATATGCATGGTTCAAAATAGTACTTTAGTGATTTTACAGCCTAACTGCCAAAGTTAGAAGTCAAAATGTGCAGCAAAAAATGGCAATAGTGAATGTATCTGAGCAGACAAACACTATATGGCAGCAGACATGGCAATAGTGAATGTATCTGAGCAGACTGAAACACTATATGGCAGCAGAGATGGCAATGGTGAATGTATCTGAGCAGACTGAAGCACTATATGGCAGCAGAGATACAGCAATTAAACAGGACAGAGCCCGCAGGAGGTACACACTGTTCAAAAGTACTGGGGTAAGGGGTGCTGCAGCAATGTCATATCCGTGTGAATATACTCTGTGAACAACCTTGTGTAACAGTGTAATAGTAATTTAGGTATGATAACACTACTTTTCAGTACTACGTCTGCCTGCAGCATATACTTCAGTAGCAGTGAATGCAGGTTATGTACTGTCAGACCTGCAACTACATCTGAGGGATGACAGGTGCACCCATCACCTCCAGTCTTTACTAGGCTGTATTACATTACACTACTGTCATATATATGTATGCCTGTGCTTGGGACTAGGCATTGGTAACACTACTGGATGTGTGTCATATTCAGGCCACCACCATCTATGAAACTACATGCAACCTTACGTGCTGAACAGCTAAGTCAACTTACTTGTGTCAACACCGTCACACTTTACATACACACATCACTTGCCTACTAAGATGACCTACCTTCTTCCTAAGGTTTTCTAGACTCAACAAACAGCAGGAGTTTAGCAAGTTCAGCCATCAGGCACTCAGAATTCATGGACAATGCCTGTATGTAAGAGGGGGAACCCACTAATATCTACAGGACCATTTGTGGGACACTGTGGTCTTGATGGCAATACCTCATAGTTGGAATCACACAACACACCAAGGTTATAAGCATGTCAATGACATAATAAAGAGGAGGGAGCCACCTCCAATGGCAACCATTATAGATAATGGGTCATTCTTAGCATACCTGCATGGAGACAATAATAAATAATGGAATAAATAAGGGAATGGGTAGCATATCAACAGGAGTTTACATGAGTTGTGGAAGTGGACAGATAATGCATCTCTCACATGGAGACCAGACAGATTAGTAGACATACCACATATGATATACAGTGAACCTGCTCAAACTGATGTAAGGGAGTATACACTGATCACTGCCTATGTGCTTCATGGATACATAGTGTGTTCAGACTCAGAGCACCACCAGCACAGGTCTGAAAACTACCAATAAGTGCCCACCTGTAATTTTTTGTGCACATCCCCAGTTTGCAGGGCAGGCACCATCACCTCTTTTGTCTCATGTATTGTATATTATCAGGACACATGACTGCTATGGTGACAGCTGTAGTCTGAGTCAGGTCTAAAGGCTGAGGTCAGCACCATACCAGTACCTATAGATGATGCAATGGCACACAGATCGACTCGGGACATATCGGTACTGTGTCCCTCCTTCCTGAGTGGGTTTACATCCACTGCCCAACGTGACACTGGCTTTCCCCAAAACTACTGGCCTATAGGGTGCACAGCATGGGGGCTCACCACCCATTCTTATTAGTGGGGCTCCCCTGTCTCTTATGGTATTGCCACTAACACCTCCAGGCTTATGATAGCAGACCAGCCCACCATATCTGACATGCAGATACAGACAACACAGCAGACCAGGAATGATGCCATGACTGAAATTCCATGGTGTACGGTGGCTCATGGTACATCCAGGGCCACTCCTCAGCAGGATGGGAGACTCTCAATAGATGTTAGCAAATGTGACACTAGTCCACCATATCTCAGTGTTGCCCATGGCTGAGAGCATGAACATATCACTGGTAACCCCATAGGAAAGTACAATTGTTTAAGTAAACTTTCCATAACAGTAGATGTTTGAAGGATCACTGATGCAGTAACTTAAGAAGCTTAATAGTACCTTCCATGAGGCCAGACCAGTGGAAGCTCAAGCAAAGAAGAAAACAGTGGCACGGACACCAAGCCCTATACAGCTTCACACCAACTAAAAAAGGGAGGCTAGAGCTCTGAAAGAGGTCAATGCTAGGTAAAAAGAATCCATGACCTCACCCTGGAACAAAAAAAAAGTATATAAAGGGGGATGGAGGGATGGAGCAGTTACTGCAGCAGTGATCATTCAAATGTCTACTGTTATGGAAAGTTTACTTACACAACTGAACTACGCTCATCATTTTGATCACTGCTGCAGTAGCCTAAGCTATAGGAGCAGAATGCAAAGCTTAGAAAGAGAGGAAGGAACAAGGATAAGGGTTTAGGAGCCCATGGAGAATAGTCCTACCAAATCTGCTCGTACACAGGACCAAGTTGCTGCTTCTAGAATACCTCTAGAACAGACCTCCCAACCGTTCCGAATTACTCGGTTTTTACCGAGTTTTGGGGTCGAAATGAAGGGGTGCCACGATTCCCGAGTGGCACCCCTTCATTTCCGATTTTTCTTTACATTTTTAAAATTTTCGCGCTGTCGGAGCTGACGTCATCACGTACGCAATGACGTCAGCTCCGGCAGGCTACCAGCCAGTCGGAATTGAGCTCAAGGAGCTCATATCATCATTTCTGGCTGGCTGAAACGGCGGGTGTTATGTTATCTCTACTCTACATAGCTGTGAGAGACTGAACTACCCATGAACGGGGAAACAACCAACTATCTGAAAGTATACCAAAGCGTACCTGGACTGTCAGGACATTATCTTTAATTACGGTATGTGAAGTATGGTAGTTTCCGATGCTCGCTTTAGTGCTAATTCGTAAGGTACACGCTGTTCTAATTAGACATCTCCGTAAAGAGAGTTCGCAGAATGAAGGTGCAGTTGAAGGTATTATTGCGCTTACTCCCGCTTAGTCATTCATTGCGTTTCACGCCAAATTAGAAAGCAGGATTTGAAATTCTTCAGATGCATTAATGTTTTCTAGTTTACCGGTAGTAAGGTTTAGTTTTGTTTTTCATGAGTACATACGAATCTTTATATACCTTAGTTTAGTGGTTCCCAGTAATGGTGTAAATATAACAAGCCTGAACATTTTAATTTTATCAATGAGTCTAGGCAAAACTGCACCAAATTGAACGAAATAAAATTTGAGTACTCTGCACAGACCATAACAACTGAGACGTGGTACTCTTTCATAAATGTAAAAAGCACAGCACTTTATTTTGAGATAATTGCTTTCTTGTATACACTACGTTTGATTATATTACCTACTTACTGCCTGTCATGCCCATTAGTAGTTTATTCGTAAATGCAATATGGCAGTTTTGTAGCGAAAACACTTTACTGTAGCTAAAACAATAATGTCAGTGGCTTGGAAATATTTTCTGGGTGCACTTTCTAGCGGGTAGGGAAACATCTTGTATTCCACTTTTGAGCAAGCTGATGTTATCTTTCTGAAGGTTTTCAGTATTAAGTTTAAAAGAATCATTTGTATCTTATAATGTGTACATATGTTCTCTTTCCAAGAGCCTTTTAGGGAAGAGCAATACCAAAATCACTAAGTATTGTGAAGGTTGACATATTGAATAGATGCATGCCTCTTGCATTAACTGCTAACTGGTTGCATTTAGATCGAGTAAGAAAGTAATGCTCTGTTTGTTTAATAAAGTCTATAAATCTGAGAATTCTGTTTGTAGCAGTCCGAATTAATGCAGTGTTCTATGCAGAGAGTAATGAAGTAATTGGGAAAGCATATCCCAGTCTAGGTAGGAGCATACTGACAGCAGTAGCCCTTCTGTTTTCTGAAGTAAATAAATTGGATATTTTGTAAGTTAGCTTAAGCTGAGACAGTGTTTTATTTTCCTATGATTATGGAAGTATAAACTTAGAGCTACCATTAGGCTTAGAGAGTTCTGAAATGTAGTAATGGGCAGTATAAGTATCACTCAGGTCTATTTTAGAGATGTCTTTAGCATCTCGATCCAGTTTTCAGCAGGTTGAACCTGAAAATGGTCAATATTGATCAGTGCTCTACTCCAGTAATCAAATATAGATAGATTATTCACATGCTGAAAAAGGTGGGCTACTATCATGTTAGTTTTTTATAGTATTTATGATTAGTTATTGGTTGTTATCCAGTTGCAGGGTCAGGTGAAACCATTTTGTAGTTCCTTATTCATTGAATTTGATGTATTGCCTGATTTTGTAATGATACTATTGTCAGCATACATAATGCAGTTAAGTTGTGGGAGGTCCCAAGAGAGGTCATTGATGAACAATGAAAACAACAGCAGGTCTAATACATCAATAAAATCTAGTAGCTAGTGGGGTTTGCAGATTCTTCAAGCCTATTTTTTAATAAGCAGTAAAATATGAAGAAGTCAAAAACATTAGTAAAATTGAAAAGCTGTAAAGTATCGTGTTTGCAGTACATTGATGAAGCTCTGTGGTTGTCAGTAGGGGAAAAAGGAGTTGCATAATATTATGTTATGGATATTAAACATGGGCAATTTATTAGAAGAAGTCTAAACAAACTATTACTATCCAGACAAAGTGCATATAAATAGATACAAAGAATAAGATGAGATAATATCAGGCTTGTGTATTCTGTGATAAAATGTGTCAACAAAATCTTTAGTCTTCATAACTTGGAAAAGAAAATACCTTTTTCATTTCAATTATGACACCTGTATTGTTTGTAGAATTACCTGTTACAAAGAAATAAGGGATTAATTTTTCTCAAAAGTATTAGTCTACGAAAGAAACATATGTGTCTTCATTGTATGAAGCAAAAATCAGCATTCATGTTGTTGTGTGTGTAAAAAAACTTCCTCTTGATGGGAATTTGCAGTGCCAAGTAGTTTATTTTCATTGTGAGACAGCATTGCTTTGTTTAATAGATGTCTGTTAGTGTCTGTGCATTGTGTTGTAAAATGCAAAAATAAAATCCAAATAATCATTATAGAAGTAAAGCAGTACTAAGCACACATTAGTGTTTATGGTAAATGGGGTGAAATAGCCAGGTAATGGGACATTGGAATGGCCACATGAGGACTCTGGTGCCATATTTTGATTTTCTGTTATTCAGTTTGTATTTGAAAGTTGGTATCCCACAATTCCATTGGAGTGGGCGGGATTACTTAAGTATGCATGCAAATTTTATGTTAATCAGTGTACAGATTTGTACCTATTTTTCATGGGCCTTGTCCAGACTTTTGATGTTTCCAGGTTGAGAGGTATGCTCTAGAACCCACTCCTTTCCAAAAAGCAACTGAAGAAGCCAAGGCCCTCGTACATTGTGCTTTGACCTTGCCTGGAAATGACTTTTATGGCGGAAATAAGAAAAGGAAAGTATGGGACAACCATAAGGAAGTAATTTCCTTTGACAACAGCTCTCATTTTTTCCTACCTTCATAAGAAATTAATAGCCGGTCAAAATTATCTGAAGGTTTTAGTTCCATTAAGATAGTAACTGTGGACTGTGTCTGTGGAAATCCAGAGTAGGAACAATCCTTTTCCTCTCATTTTCAGGTTTTGAAAGGAAGACATGGCGATGGATACATTGGCTTAAAGTAAACTCAGACACCAATTTAGACATAAATGAAGGATTTGTTCTCAAACCATACCTTTGTGAAAAATGAGATAAGGCTGACCCACCATAAGAGCTTGCAACTCAGATTTCTTGAAGAAGTCAGAGCAATCAGTAACACCATTTTCCATGTTAAGTATCTCAAATCAGACTGATGTTCTGGTTCAAATGGATCAACAGTTAGTATTCCTAAAACAAAATTAAGATCCCAGTGAGGAGCCCCCTGTTTTCTAGGTGGATGACTATGTAAAACGTCTTTGAAACACAGCTTCAAATGAGAATGCACTGAAGAGGTGGGATCCATGGGAAGACATGTTGAAATGGTAGAAAGGTAAACCCTGGTAGAGGAATAAGAAATTCCAGAGGACAATAACTCAAGTTTTGTAGAACCAGAGAAAGATGCAAGCACCAACTAGAAAATCTCTTCCATTTGCTGACACATGATTTTCTAGTAGCAAGTTTATTTGACTCCTTTTAATACCTGCTCCACACATCCTCAGAAAATAGGTGTCTAAAAAGTATTAAAATTCTTTCATCCAAGCAGTCAGTTGAAGTTGTTTCAGGTTGTGGTGTATCAAACAACACCTGGCATGTGTGAGTAGGTCTAGTCTGTGAGGAAGCTGGTGGTAATTGCCCTAGTCCATTTCCAAAAAAAAGAAGGGAGAACCACTATCAGCTGAGCTAGAAGGGAGTCAAAACAATGACCTTTGGAGTATCCTTCTGAAACTTCAGAATGACCCTGGGTATGAGTGGAACAGGTGGAAAGGCATACAAGAAGATTTCCATACAAAGAAAAGAGAATACATGTGTTTTCCATGCCTGCTTGCAAGGAGTCCTGGAGCAGGATTTTAACAGCTGTTTGTTGTAAATAGAAGTGAACAGAACTATATGAGGCGTTCCACATAGCTGGATCAAAGCTGGGAAGACCTGTACTGGTCAGTCTGACTGCCACAAAGTTTTTCTCTGAAGGAATGTAGGAAGCCTGTAGAATGGGATTGTGCTATATTACAGGCTAATAGTCCAACCAGCTGCCAACGATAGAAATAAGCAATAAGCAAATACCAAAGTACGCTGAAACACACCCGTTTAATAGCAAAGCTTTCAGGTACAAACCCTTTATCAATACTCATACAGGTTACAAATAAAATCAAACATTTAAATAGAAGCCAACAAAGCACATGACCAGCAGCCAAAGATCATGTGATGAGAGTTTTTGTTTAAAAAAAAAATATATATATATACATAAACGTTAAAATACAATTATTTCAGTACTGAATGTTGTAATTTCACTAATATAGGCTTTAGTGTGACAGCAACATTCAAACCATATAACTCAATGTAGTATGGACCAAAAGTGGAAGAACACAGCTCGTACGAGTGTAGAACAATAATTTTATTCCAATGCAAATAGTTAAGCGCTTTCAACTGATAAAATTCAGTCTTCCTCGTTCTGGAAGACTGAATTTTATCAGTTGAAAGCGCTTAACTATTTGCATTGGAATAAAATTATTGTTCTACACTCGTACGAGCTGTGTTCTTCCACTTTTGGTCCATACTACATTGAGTTATATTGTTGTTTGCTTCTTTCGTTGGGAACATTCAAACCAGGCATCTTGTCAGCTGAAAGTCTTAAAATCCATTCAAATTCTTTTAAATCTAATAAATTGTTAATGTCACCCCCTCATGGATACACACACTCTATCAATAACGCGAAATCTAAACTTGTGTTGATTGCCACATAAGGATATATGCCTGTATAAGGCATTCCTATCATTCCCTCTCCGTATCTCAGACTTATGCTCAATGATACAGTCTTTTAATCTTCTCGTAGTCTTACCTACATAAAAACATTGGCAAGACGTGCATGTAGCTAAATATATCACATTAGTTGAAATGCATGTTGCCATGAGATTAAACTTGTATATAATCCCACTTACCGGATGCTTAAAGTCTAAGCTATTTTCTTGATCTATTATATCAGGGCAGCAACTACAGTTGAGACATTTTAAAGTTCCATATGTATTAATATTATTCACTTCAGTTGAATTTTTAAAATCTTTGTAACCAAGCTTACATTTAAAATTTGCCATGTTTTTATAAGAAAATAGTGGTCTGTCACCAATAATGGATTTAATTTCACTGGATGCTAATAAAACAACCCAATTTTTCTTTATAATGTTCCTTACAAACCTAGTCATACAACTAAAAGTAGTAACATATCTTAGGGTATCACGATTTCCATGTGCTACAATATTTTCATTCTGGTGTTCATCCATAAGGAATAAAGGTTTTAAACCTAAATGCCTATTATTTATAGTATCCATTTTAGCTGTTTCTAATACGCTGTCTGGATAACCACTATTTCTAAATTCATTAATGGTTTCATCCAGCTGCGACATGAAGAGACTATCATTCGTGTTAAGTCTACATATTCTATTAAATTGTGATTTAACTATACCATTAAAAACATGTGAGGCATGCATGCTGGTATAATGAACATACCTGCATGCATTTACCACTTTTTTATGTACTGTAGTATACATTATGTTGTCCTGTATCCCTATTTTAAGATCTAAGAAATTAATGAACACATCAGAAAATTCTATTTTAAACTTTAAGAAATAGTGGATTCATTCAAAAAGTGTACAAACTGTAACAAATCATCCACATCACCTTTCCATATGAGGAAACAATCGTCCACAAACCGTTGGTAAAATAATATATTATTGACATATGGACTAGTGTCATTTACGACAAACTTCTTTTCCCATATAAAAAGTAGCAAGTTTGCATACGTGTTAGCTACGGGCGTACCCATAGCAACACCAGTATTTTGCATATAAAATTGACTATCAAATAAAAAAATATTATTATTCAAAACTAGGTTTAATAATAAACATAATGTTTCAATATCCCTTGTTACAAACGTAGAAGAGTTGTTTAAAAACTCACAAATTGATTCTATCCCAAACTAATTAGGTATAACTGTAAACAAGGACGTTATATCTAAAGTTACCAGTAAAAGCCTACTGTTCTGCATTACATCCTTGCCCATATTATTATACCATATTCTTAGTTTTCTAATAAAATCTGGTGTATCTTTCAAGATGGTATCACATTTTTCTAATAAAGGCTGTAACCTTCTATGTAAATAGACTGAAATAGGTTCAGTCAACCACCCCTTCCCAGAAACAATAGGTCTCATTGGTGGTTGAGATAGTGACTTGTGAATCTTAGGTAAACCATATAATTGTGGGACGACTGGACAAGGAACAGTAAAAAAATGAAATAAGTCAAGTGTTATATCATTAGAAAGTTGCAAGTCATAAATTGTCATATTGACCATACTTATACATTTTTTCACATCAGCATGCACAATAGTTTTAAAAGCATCAGCATCATCTAACAATTTCAAAACAGCATTCTGATAATCTACCCTATTCATAATTACAATAGCCCCTCCCTTATCTGCCTGCTTAATCACAATATCTTTATTACTTTGCAGATTCCTAAGGGCTGTGTATTCCTCATAACTTAAATTATATGTTTTGCTAACAGCATCATTTTTATTTTCATAAAAGATTTGTAAGTCCCTCTCACACAAATCATGGAAAGCAATTACTACTGGGGGGTTCACAGGTACAAAAGTACTACGCCTTTTGCAAATACCAACATCATGGAAATCATTATTAAACATAAGTTTTAAGCTTAGATTCCTAACAAACTGTTTCAGCTCAATCAAAGCTCCCACAATATTGTCCTTTGAAGAAGGAATGAAGCTGAACCCTTTTTGTAACAGGGAATAATGCGCTTTGTCTAAGCACAAGTCAGCACAAGTCAGTTAAATTTAAAGTACCTTGTGTAATTTCCAGTTGTTTCACAGTACAATTTTTGTCCAGCAAGCTTGGAACACACACCAAATTTATCTCATTACTTATAGTACGTGCATTTGCTGTGTTAACACAATCCAAACAGTTAAATAAAGAAGAAACATGAGCATCAGTGTGCTCTACTTGCGTGACATTTTTGCTTGTTTCTGTGGGCTGTTGTATTTGCGTTTGCTCACATTTACTAACTGCTTAGTCGGTTGTCTTCCCCTCGATGTCGAATGGCCCCTCACTGTTTCAGGTTGCTCTAATACAAAACGCTTTTGAAATATACTCGCAACTGTTTTGTTAGATAATTTATTAGTCTGTTTGGTAATTCCATCTGAATGGGGAGAGGCACAAGCAACATTCACTGCAACTGAAGCACCTACTTCTCTACTGCTTGCTGAAGTGGGCGTGTCACTAGTTGTTTCTAGTCTTTTATCAGCTTGTATACTACAAGCTGCAGTTTCATTTAAAGGTGTAGTAGGAAAATCATCCAAAGTGTCTAAGGAGGCTTTCTGTCTATTCTGAGAACTAGTAACAAAGTTTCTTAATGAAGTCTGTTCTCTTGGCCAAGAAAAAATGTTATTATTTTGAAAGTCTCCCAAATCACGTAGTAACTTACATTTTTTTGTAGCTTGTATTCGTTCTTCCATCAACTGTACTCGATCCAGCATCTGCTGGTAAGACCCATTTAATGAGGTGAAACAAACAGCACTAAGAATATTATCTTCTAACCCAATGATTTCTTCCTTCAGCTGTTTTTCATGATCCAGAAAGAAATCATTCATAAGGTTCATGTAGTCCAAGCTGAGTTTTATGTTCATTTGTTGCCACTTTCTCAACAGCTCTGGATAAGTATTTCCATATAAGGGCATTTTCAGAACTCTTAGCCCTCGGGGAACAATACCTTTATCCAAATAAGCCAGAAAACTAAAACGCTGCCATTGCAAGCGTTTAAATATACCCACTTTTCTCTCCAACAACAACAAATTCTTGTTAAAGTCTTCCACATGGCTCAATTCCATTTGTTCAGGTAATTCAAGATTTGTAGCAACATTTGTAGAAAAACTTTTAGGAGAGGATTACTCTCATTATCCAGCAGCAACTTTAAAGAACTCATGATGCTGCTAGAGTGGCTGCTATGGCTTCAGAAATTGTCCAACGTATAAAACATCAAAAAATATGAAATAATAGTCCAACCAGCTGCCAACGATAGAAATAAGCAATAAGCAAACACCAAAATACGCTGAAACACACCCGTTTAATAGCATTAAATAGCAAAATAGTTTTATGTAGGTAAGACTACGAGAAGATTAAAAGACCGTATCATTGAGCATAAGTCAGAGATAAGGAGAGGGAATGATAGGAATGCCTTATATAGGCATATATCCTTATGTGGCAATCAACACAAGTTTAGATTTTGCGTTATTGATAGAGTGTGTGTATCCATGAGGGGGGGTGACATTAACAATTTATTAGATTTAAAAGAATTTGAATGGATTTTAAGACTTTCAGCTGACAAGATGCCTGGTTTGAATGTTGCTGTCACACTAAAGCCTATATTAGTGAAATTACAACATTCAGTACTGAAATAATTGTATTTTAAAGTTTATGTATATATATATTTTTTTTAAACAAAAACTCTCATCACATGATCTTTGGCTGCTGGTCATGTGCTTTGTTGGCTTCTATTTAAATTTTGATTTTATTTGTAACCTGTATGAGTATTGATAAAGGGTTTGTACCTGAAAGCTTTGCTATTTACAGGCTGCCATGACTAATTTGCACAAAGGGTATTAAACTGGACCTCCCTTTGGTGTTGTTTGTCATCATTTGTAGAGGAACTGTGGATGCCAGATAGTTGAGGCAGCTGATTGCATTTATTCCTGACAGCATCTTTTCAATGTTTGTGTGTTTTGGTCTGTGTTTTTTGTACAAAATACCCTACAGTTTTATGTGCAAACACAACCCCTCCCCTCAAGCAAAATCTAAGGCATCTGTTTCATATTGCAGTGGAGCTGGAACAGAAAACGGGAAACAAAATCAGATACACCTGGTCCCTCCACCAAAACAGTTCTCTTTTTACAAAACCCAAACCAGAAGTTTGACAAATCAGTGGGTGTTGATGATGGAACCATACAAATTTTAGGCACCATCAAATCTTTCTCATATGGAGTCTGGAAAGGGGAATGACAAGAATCATATAGAGTCTGGAAAGGGGAATGACAAGAATCATAGATGGCAAGGATCCTAGAATCCTGAGATATTGCCTTGCTGACGTCTCTGACTGAGTAGAAAAATAGATCTTTGTATAGCTCTACTTTTTCATGTGCGAAAAAAAGCTTTTTAAATGGTTGCATCCAGGAGACACTCTATGAACAGTATTCCGTGGGATGGAATTAGAAGAGAGTTTTGAATGTTCTCCTGGAAACCCAGTCTGGAAAGGAGATATTTTACCCAAATTAGAGACTCATAATATTTCTAAAAAGGGTCTGCAAAGATATGCAAGTGTTCTAAATAAGGAAAAATACAAATATCCTGCAGTTTGCAGTAGGCTGTCCCTGGATATGGATGGTTTGTGAATACCCTTGGAACAGTGGATTGGTCAAAGGGTAATGCAGAGAACTGATGGTGCAATCCAGACACAGGAAACCTTAAGAAACATCTGAATTTTAATCTATAGGAATGTGATGATACGCCTCTTTTAAATTTAAGATAACCAGAAAACTCAAATGGGGAATTAGAGGTAACAATTTCTGAAGGGATACTGGAATGTGATGATAAGCCTCCTTTAAATCTAGAGTTACCAAAAAACTGAAAGGAGGAAAAACAGGTAACAAGTGGTGAAGGGAGAGCATTTTGAACTTTGTAAGTTTCACTAAATAGTTGAGAAACTAAACGATTGAAAAGGTCACACAGAAAAAAATCAGAAAAACTTAATGAAAATTCCAGCAAAACTAGAGCTTCCACTGTGTGACCTCCCAAACTCCCTGAATCAGAGGCACATGGGATATATACAAATAACCCTTATGAACATCAGGTGTTTCAGTTATATGGCGATTCTGAGTGCCCATCTGCTGATGAGGTCAAACAAGGCCGAAATACGCACATCTACAGCTAGTGGGGTTTGGCTTTATTGGCCTGAAGTTGTCCACTGAAACGACTTAAAAGTAAATAAGTCATGGGCACTCAGAATCGCCATATAGCTGAAAAACCTGATGTTCATAAGGGTCATGTGCATATATCCCATGTGCCTCTGATTAAGGAGGTTTCAGAGGTCACTCAGTGGAAGTTCTAGTTTTGCTGGAATTTTTATTTAGTTTTTTCTGATTGTTTTTTTCTGTGTGACATTTTCAATCTTTGTTTTAGTTAGTTAGTTGGGATATTGTGCAGTCACCCTAATGGATAACAGACATCAGCTGGGTATAACCGTCCTGTGTTTCTTATGCTTAGTCAAACACTCTGCTTGTTCTGTGCTGATGAGGTCAAACAAGGCCAAAATATGCATATCCACAGCTAGTGGGGTTTGGCTTTATTGACCTAAAGTTGTCCATTGAAACGACTTAAAAGTAAATAATTCACGGGTACTCAGAATCACCACATAGCTGAAACACCTGATGTTCATAAGGGTCATTTGCATATATCCCATGCGCCTCTGATTCAGGAGATTTAAGAGGTAACTCAGTGGAAGTTCTAGTTTTGCTGGAATTTGCATTTAGTTTTTCTAAATGGTTGAGAAATTAAATATCCAGGATGGCCTCAATGAAGCTTCTTTCTTTGGTAATAGAAACATCCTTTTTTAAACACCTTTATTAAATTATCACTTAAAACACATGCAAACATATATTAACAAAGAAAACAAACCACATTATCATTTTTTCATTTTACATACATACCATATATCTCTTTTTATAAACATCATTACATAAATTGCTGAATTCCTGCCTTCCTTAAACCTCATTCCTCCTCCTCCACCTGAACATGATTACTGCATTTATTGTTCCCAGTTTCCATTAATTTCTATGCTTCTCTCCTTTTCTAAAGATGCTACTTCTGTGTCTTTTACCTCTTTTATAATAGTCAATTCTTCAAATACAGTTGATTGAGACTCCAAAATCCATTTTCTAACGATCACTTTTTTAGCAGCCAAAATAATTAAACTTAACATGACCTTACTATGTATAGTAATTTCAGAACTTTCTCCCTGCTTCATCATCATCCCTTTCCACTTTGAATTATTACTTTCTGCTTGCGTTATATATATGAGCCTTAACTGCATAGCTCTAAAATATCCCTTCAAATCAAACCAAACAGCAAAAGCAGCCACTGCAGATTGTAAACCAAGTAAAGCAGAATTTATTCTTGTACAAATAATTATGTTGGCAGTTACGTTTGAATGCCACTAGTGTACCAGGTTTAAATGGAGCAGTATCGATTACTAGTTAACAGAAATATAAGGTTTCTAAACTTTGAGCTTTGACTGCATATTTTAAAGTAATTTTTTCTGCACCCTATTTATTTAGAGCATTCTGTTTTGGAATGCTAGTTTTACTTTCAAAAGTGGATCTTTATATATTTTCTTGCTTGACTTGTTGACAGTGGTTTTGACTGTTACAAAGTTTCACTACTGTTTTTAAACAGCATAGGTTACTTTTAAATTGCACAGGTCACTAAGAATTTTGGCTGTCTTTTTTAATACATTGTTACATGTTGTTGTGGTCTTTCGGCTTTTCCTGGTTAAGGGTTGCCACAGAGGAACTCCGGTCTGCTAATGATTGGCAGTATATTTTCACGAATGCTGAGGTGCCAGCTTGACGTTCAACCTTCAGCGAAGGCACGCCCATTTAAGCATGTCTTTCGAATGCCCACTAAACCGCGGGGAGGACATGCAGACTCCACGCACAAGGCACTCCAGCCGAGAATTGAACGGGAGAACCTCTTGCTGTGAGGCAACAGCGCTACATTGTTACATACTTCCTGTTTAATATAAAAAGGGGCTGTTTTAGAGTGTTATCATGGTGTTACAGCCTTTTTATGTCTTTTTATTTCTTTCTGAAGATGTCTACAATAAGTTAGAAGAAAGCACTTCTATATTAAATGGTTTTGCAATAAAAGCTTCACTCGGAACCGTTTGGCTATCCTGATCGTTTTGGTTTTTGGATCCCTTCAAATCAGGTAATCCTTGTTCTATCAGAAGGATCAATTTATGTCACTTAACTCTTGCTCTCTTTTCCTCCAAGATAAATTCCTTCAACTCTTTATTATTGCCCACAACTTCTCTGGTCAATAAAAATTTGCCTGACCCACATATAAAACTAAAGGGAATAAAAATGTTTTCACTGCTTGTATCTCACTATCCATATCCATGTACAAGGGATCCAGTTTCTCAGTTTTTGTGTTATCTTTTGCTTAGTCTCTTCCCACATATTCTTAGTTGCCATAACAGAAGTTTTTTAATCCATATGATTAAATACTTCATTAATGTGTCCCCATAAATATGGGCATTGCTGAACCAAATCATGTGTGTGTACGTAATTTACAGCTGTAGCCTTTGCTTTTACTTCATTAATTTTATATCTCAAAGACTTTGAAACTGTCTCAATGTTCCACAAAAATGAAATGTCCTTTTGTGGATTTATCAGTTACAAAATAACATCACCTGAAAATAAATAAACAAGTAATCAAGAAAAGTTTGCCTTATTTATTTACTGACATTTGTTTATCGGGAAAGTCCAACTGTGTAATAAATACCCATTTTCAGCAGAGGCCTGGGTAGAAAGCTCCAGAGAGTTAAATAACATCAAATAAAGCACCAGCACAAATTAATTAAAATAGCATATAAACATACAGTTTAACAGTGGAATACGTAGGATACAATAAAGCACACGGAGACACCACTGATGTAAAAAATAAAAAGAAATAAAAAAATGATTAAATATAACAATCAGTACATACAAAAAAATATTAAAAGTATAATCTGCCATGTTAAGAAATAAAAACAAAAAGATACTAGTCCACTCTAAGAGTAGGGGAGAGCAGGTATTGAAATGTACAGATGGATACTATGATAAGAGATTAGGTTAGTAAGAATGTGAAGTATTTGTTAATACAGGTCACACAGGTGAAGTGCAGGAGCATAGCCATGAGACAGTGAGAAATTCTTTAAATTTGGGATAGAGTTCTATAGTTTGGATATGCAGTGCGAGTACACACTTTTTTTTTGGTTTATAGATTTCAAGCAGGTTTTTATCATGAGAGCACAGACAGCAATTTGAGACAGACTGATGAAGTACTGAGGAAAGAGAAGGACAAGTAGAGGGGTTAAGATATTATTTTAAGGGTTAAAAGAAGTTGCATATGGCTAGTTGATGTGGGTGTTCTAACCAGCTGACAGCATGTAATGCAGAGCAATGATGATTCTTATGTAGCAGGTTAGCTGCAAATTTAGCTATTTTATTATAACATTGCTCCAGTTGTGATTTAAGAGAGATCTGGATGTTAGTCAAAATAAGCAAATCATACAGAAGACAGAGTAGAAGGTAAGCGTTAGCCAGGGTAAATTCTATTAGGAGGAGGAAGGAATTTTTTGCTCCAAACAGTAGACCTAGCTTTTGAGGAGTTATTTTTATATGATTTTGTACGTGAAGATCAAACTAAGTTGTCACCTATGGTGAAAGCAATTTGGTATGGCTAACAACTTCAACAGCTGTATTGTTTAAACAGGTAATGTGCAAGTTACCTTTAGAACTGGCATGGGACTTTATAAAAAAAAATAGCAGTAGTTTAGTCTTTTTGGGATTAAGTAAAAGTTGGCTTTGATGTAGCCACAGTTCGACTGAGATAAAGCATTTTGGCATTTTGTGTCACAGACTGTAATTGTAGTGGGCTGTTAGATGAACAGATGAGTGCTGAGTCATCTGCATAATGAATAAGGTAAGCTTGCTGAAAGCGGCTACATAAGCTATTGATGAAAATATTACAGAGCAGTGGATCAAGAAAATAGCCTTGAGCATTACCATACCAATTATATCCCCGAATTTCTGACTCCTTTATTGTCTTTGCCAATGGCTCTAAATATAAATAAAATAGCAAAGGGGAAAGAGGACACCCCTGCCTGGTTTCTCTGTTCAAACACAAATTATCAGAGGAAACACTCCCAAATCCGGATTTTGTTCCATATTTAAAAGCCATGCATATGTCCTCCCATTGTTCCCTTGTAAATTCCTTTTCCAGTCTCTGAGAGAGAGAGAGAGAGAGAGATAGATCATTCACATATCTTCCTAATAACCTTATTATTTTGTCAGGAATGCAAATGCTTCCATTGCCCTACTCAACATCCCAGGTTATTCTATCGGATGTTCTCTCTGCAGCAACACCCAAAGAGCAACAGTGGCATTTTCTTGTACCCTGCTTCCTTTTGGATCATCAATGTTCTATTATTGTTAAATGCTTGCCTTCCCTCCACAAAACCACATCAAACTATATCTATCAATTTTGACAACACCGTTGCCATTCTTTTAGCTAGTATAGACATGAACGTTTTATAATCATGGCTTACAACTGAAATTGGTCTATATGAAGCTGGGTCTGCTAAGTCTTTATCATCTTTGGGTAACAGAGCCACCGCAGTTTTCTTCCAAGATGTTGGTGCTTCCCTCCTTTAAAATACTGTTAAATACAATTTTCTAGATCTTTCTCATTTTCTTCCCTCCTGACTTCCACAGGAATACCATCTGTTCCTGAAGACTTTCCTGCACATTGATCATATGCCACTGTTTTATCTCATCTTCTCCTATATTAACTAATAGTTGTGTTGAGCCTCATCTACTTTTAACCTTAGCATAATTAAGTCTTCTATAAATATTTCCATTTGTGCACTTTCTTGAGTTCTACATTCCTCATCTTTATGCATTTCTGAAATATCTCTAATATCTCTATAGGATCTCTGGTTATTTTTCTTGTTGTAGGCTGTACCAAGTTTGATAATAACCCTTTCTACTTTCTGTTGCCTAAGTCATTGTGCTGAAAGCTTCTCTGCTCTGGAGTTGCTATCAAAAATAGTTGCTTAACAGCAATCTTTCTAAACTCGCTTATTTTTCTCTTTAGCAGTCTGCAGCTTAGCCTCCTTTGACATAAATTCTGCAATACTTTAACCTTTGTCAGCCCTCTAAATAATTCTTATTAGTTCTTAACCATATCTATTTCTCTTTTATTTCTACCCTATTTTTAAATTCCATTTTCATTTAATTCCAATCTCCAGCTCTCATTTCTGAAGAAACTTCTATATTCTCTAATAACTTTTGAATAATTTCCACTATACATTCCTTAAGTTCCTCTTTTTTAACAGCTGGGTGGGAAAGCACCATTGTCTCATTTTTACTTCATTGCCCTGTGTTCTTATCTTAGGTTTTATCAGTACCTGATATGAAACAGTTAATGGATAGGGGTTGAAGCTTCAAACAAATGCACATGTTCCTATAAAATATAATTTCCAATCTAGCCCTGATATTCTACCTTGGGGAATAACATGTAAATTCTGTTAAAGTTCCTGGTATTGCATTCATATCTTCCATACCAGATATTTTCATAAATTTATTTTGTTATATTTCCTTTCTAGGTCCCCCTGATACATTCTCACTACTGCAAATCAAGTACTAGTCCCCACATACAAGTAATACCCCCGACTTTTAAACTTGGTTATTTCTCCATGAATTTTCTTAATCTCCATAACAGCACTTTTTGGTGAATTTATATATACATACTAGGGTAATCCTCCTCCATGCCAGTAGCCCCTTACTACCACAAATCTACCATATTGTCTTTTTTTTCCTCTTCTTTCACCACTGGAGCCACTGTAGCAATCAGTATTATTCATTTCTTTCCAAATGCATTAAATACAGTACTAGTACTTGCACTCTGCATTTCTTAATATAATTTAATACTCTTGTTTTTGTTTATGGTTATAAGACCATTTACATTCTAAGATAATGTTTATATCATAGCCATTATGATAAAAAGCTACTGTCCCCACAATTTACATAACTTTTTTTATTTGAATTTCTAACTTTTTTTCTTATATGCACACACTGCTTGGCAGGATTACCTTTTACACAGTCTTTTCTTCTCATCTCCATTTGAACCTTTTTTTTAATGAAAGCCCACAAACAAAAAAACTAAATATGTTTTCAGAACACTGTCACCCACTGTTAACTTACAACTAACATACAAAACTATGTGCATCTTCAGCAATGAAAAGTGACCCTTTAGATAAACACAACTGCATCCACAGGTATTACCTAAACTAAAATGTAGGTTACCCATGATAAAGGGCATGTTACAGCCTGTGTTCCCACTTAAACTAATTGCTGTCTGTCCTTTTCTTATCTCTATTCCCCTCCCAGATATGAAAAAGACTGTGCGTGGCTTCAGGAAACACTGACTTTAAATTTTTAAATAAAACTAAATTGTACACTGTTCTATTAAATGCATTAACATATATTCAGGTTGCTAGAGAGGCTCTCTCTCTTATTCATTTCCCATTGCTTCCAACTTTTTCTCACTAAACTGCTTGCCATTGTACCTTTCATTTTGCATTTCCCTCATCAAGGAATGCAGAGAACTTTCAATATTAATTGGCTGTATCTGCAGAAAGCTTGTCTCTATGTAAAAGCAGTCAGCAATGAGAAGGAGAAGAAAAAAACAGCTAACATCCCTGCAGATGCATGAATGAATCTTTGTAAATTTCACTCAGAGCAGAATGTATAATTGCCCACTTAAACTACTTGCTAATATAAACCAAACTAATATGTTTTCAGATGCAAGGAACTTAGCATTTTGCATTGCTTTCATCATTTTGTCTTATTTTTCAAGCCTACCACAGCAGATCATCTGTTTCCATTTCTTCCTGTTCTCTGCATCTTGCTTTGCCACACCAACCACCTGCATGTCTTCAATCACCACATCCATAAACTTTAACTTAGGCCTCCTTTTCTTTGTACCTGGTAGCTCCATCCTTAGCATCCTTCTCCCAATATACCCATCATCCCTCCTCAACACATGTCCAAACCAACACAATCTTACCTCTCTAGCTTTATCTACAAAACCGTCTAACCTGAGCTGACCCTCTAATATACTCATGTCTAATCCTGTCTATCTTCGTCATACCCAGTGCAAATCTCATCTTTAACTCTCCCACCTCCAGCTCTGACTCCAGTATTTTTGTCAGTGCCACCATCTCCAACCCATATAACATAGCTGGTTTCAGTACCATCTTGTAGACCTTCCTTTTCACTCTTACTGGCACCCATCTGTCACAAATCACTCCAGACACTCTTCTCCACCCACTCCACCCTGCCTGCATTCTCTTCTTCACCTCTCTTCCAGACTTAGCATTATTCTGAACTGTTGATCCTAAGTATTTAAACTCCTCCACCTTTGCCAACTCTACTCCCTGCATCCTTACCATTCCTCTGTCCTCCCTCTCATTCACACACATATTCTGGCTTAGTTCTGCTGATCTTCATTCTTCTCCTCTCTAGGGCATATCTCCACCTCTCTCCAGGATCTCCTCAACTTGTTCCCTACTCTCACTACAAATCACAATGTCATTCGTAAACATCATAGTCCACAGGGACTCCTGTCTGATCTTGCCTGTTAACCTGTCCATCACCATTGCAAATATGAAAGGGCTCAGAGCTGATCCTTGATGTAATCCCACCTCCACCATGAACACATCTGTCACTCCTACTGCAGACCTCACCACTGTCACACTGCCCTCATACATATTCTGTACCACTCTTGCATACTTCTCTACCACTTCCAGCTTCCTCATATAATACAACTCCTCTTCAGGTACCCTATCACATGCTTTCTCTAAGTCCACAGAGACACAATGCAACTCCTCCTGACCTTCTCTATACTTCTCCATCAACACCCTCAGAGCAAACATGGCATCTGTAGTGCTCATTCCTGGCATGAAACCATATTGCTGATCACTAATCATCACCTCCCTTCTTAACCTAGCTTCCACTACTCTTTCCCAAAACTTCATGCTGTGGCTGATAAATTTTCTCTCTGTACAGCTCTGTACTTCACCCTTACTCTTAAAAATTGTACCAATACACTTCTTCTGCACTCCTCGGGCATCCTCTCACCTTCCAAGAGTTCCTTAAACACTTTGGTTAAAAAAACACTGCCATGTCTCCTAAACACCTCTGTGCTTCCACAGGTATATCATCTGTACCAACAGCCTTTCCATTCTTCATCCTCTTCATAGCTGTCCTTACTTCATCCTTGTTAATCCATTGCACTTCCTGATTCACTATCCCCACATCATACAACCTCTCTCATTCTCTTCATTCATCAGCCCCTCAAAGAACTCTTTCCATCTCCTCAACACACTCACCTTACTTGTGAGTACATTTCCCTCATTATCCTTTATTACTCTAACCTGCTGCACATCTTTCCCAGCTCAGTTAGTCTGTCTAACCATTAGGTACAGGTTCTTTTCTCCTTCCTTAGTGTCCAACCTTTCATACAACTCATCATACTCCTTAGCCTTTGCCACCTCTCTCTTTACCATACATCTCATATCCTTGTACTCCTGGATACTTTCATCTCTCTGACAATCCCACTTCTTCTTCGCCAGCTTCTTCCTCTGTATACTCACCTGTAATTCTTCATTCCACCAGCAGGTATTCCTGTCCTCCTTCCTTTGTCCAAATGTCATACCAAGCACCTTTCTAGCTGTCTCCCTTACCACTTATGCTGAGCATTAATCTAGATGTCTACTATTGTAAAAATAAGAGAAATTATCTTAACTCTACATATAGTATAATCAGTTGGCTTTTACACCTCACCCTCCACCCAAGCAGCCCTAAATTACAGTATATTAACTTAATCTTGTTTCTGCCCAGCCTTTCTAATGTTATACAGTAAGTTCTACATTTCCCACAACTGAAAAAGGTAGTTGTTTATTTTTATAACTTAACATACACAACAATCAATGGAATGAATCCCCCCACACACATTTTAAATACCCCTGTTTTCATTACATAAACTGTTTTACTATAGAACATGCAGTTTATATCATAAAATGTTTTATATAAATACTAATAAAAATCAAAAAGTGTTTTACTTACAGGTATCTTTTTCCTTTAAGTCTCCTTCTAAACATTAATGACAAAGTGGGGTGTATGCTTTAAAGTCCACCCACAGCTTTAAAAAAGACAGCAAAAGTCCATCTTTCTTAGAAAAACATATTTCACAAATGTGACTGATGCTTTATAGTCTCCCATTTATTCACCAATTTCAGTGTTGCCAGTCTTCATTATGTTCACCTCAATCTCCCAACACCAGACTCTGGCTCAAATCCAAGGTACTCCATTCTTTAAGTCAAGTCCTGTGCTTTGTCCCTCTCTCAAGCATTTTCCTTTGGAATACTAGAAAAGGTTTCGCTGGCAAAGTCTCTCCATAAGCTTTATTGCCAAAAGAATGAGAAATTGAGTTCCTTCAGTTTGCTGGCTCACTTTTTTTAGATATTTTTTTTCTTTCATCTTTAGCCTATCCTGCACCCAAAAAGGACTTTGAGCCTCCAGGAAAAAAGATTCTAAAGACATCTGGTTACAAGCAGATTGGATCCAACTCTTGCCTCTTGACAATTCCTTATTGCTGACAAAAAACAGCTTTTCTTTTGCCTGGAGTAGAGTGAATAATCATTCAATTTTTTTAAATGATTCTACTTGTAAAGTCTCATACTCAGCCAGCCTTTTCTTCATTTCACCCTCTGATTTTCTGCAGTTTTATCAGTTTATCTGAATAGCTACTTAAAGCCTATTCTATTTTTTCCAGCCTTTAGTTATTTGAGTTGACATATTCCTTCAATGTTTTGCTTGTTTTACTAATCTCTGGGTACATTTGATTAATTTTCCTCTAAATTACTGGAAGTAATCTCTTGTACCAAAGCTGAACATTAAAATGCTTTTGGCTGAATTACTGCAAGATTCTTCTTTGCCAGTCTTTTCTCTTCACCTTTTTTGGTTGATTTTCTTTCAGGTTCCCCAAGTTTCATCTTTGCTGGCATACAGCTAGTGTACTTACTAGCCAGTAAATTAATTTTACCCAAAATGAAAATTTCACATGCTGTTTATTAATGTCTGTTTTCACACTGTGAGTGCTAAAAATAAGCTACTGATCAGTGTGCAATCATCTTGTAAGTCAGCTCCAGAAACATCCTTGAGAAAAAAACCCTTCCCTGCAAGGGACAAGAAAGACAGGTTATATTATCCCTTGATCCAGCAGATGCTGAATGACAATGGAAATAAGTTTAATTTGGAGGATGAGGAGGACTCCCCTGAAAGAAGGAAGAGACTCCCACTGTCATATGCACCCCTGTTCCATTTAATTTGTCTGAATTACCTGTTGCAATAGACAGGCATGAAGATATGAATTTTGGGGAAGAAATACAGGACTGCTAGGGAGGTGGTGGAGGGTTTACAATCTGCAGAGAGTCATTTAGACTTGTTGGACTGTCCTTCATTCTGGGAGGTTCCTCTCTTCCCTTTGGGGTCTCTTTCCATTGTTTTTGAATGTCTGCTTGCATTCCTGAAAATGCTTTTTTAAATGAAAGGATCACGAATTAGGGGTTAAACCTTTAACAAATTTAGAGAATGAAGGCGGACAAATATGAGTCACCTCCTGAATCAGTTGTCCTCTTTCATCACATTTTTCAGTAACTCAGCATCAGATAATGCAAATACAATCTCCCTATCAAGGGCAGAATTCAAAATTTCAGATTTTACATGTCCAGGCATATTTTGAGAATGTAACCATGCAAATATTCTCATAACAGACCCAGAGGTTACTACTCTGGAAGATCCATCATTTGAATCATAAGAAACTTTAAAGAATGGTTGGTTACTTGAGAAACAGAAGCAATAAGAGCATTCCAAGAAAATTTACTTTCAAATTCAAAGGAAGGAAAATGGCAATAATGCTCCTCATATTTTCAAAGTTAAGCAAACATTTTAACATACGAGATTGATAATTATGAATTCTAAACAAGCAGAAGAATACACTGTTTTCCTAAATCTATCAAACGCTTCTCCGTTCTTGTCATAGGGAGAGGTATTCGCATTTACTGAATTATCTGCAGAAGAATTTGACAAGGAAACTACTGCAGGGTCAAATCTGGGATTAGAAAATAAGAATTTGTAAGACTGAGAAATGTTACACAGTCTGTGCACCTTCTGCGGGGCTACAGAGCGGATTTCACCTATGTTGGATGTCGTAATTAAAACATTCTCCAAAGATGAAAGTACAGAAGGAACAACCAAAGACTAATGAAATTCTAGCTGCAATAAATCATATTATGTTTCCAAAGAACTGGAAAGTAATTTTGTTCTCACTGAAAATATTGATTCATTCCTCCCCTCAGAATCAGAACCTGATACCTGAGGTGAAATAACAGAATTTGTTCCCTCAAACGCCATTCCTTGTTAATCATACCGGGAATCATCAGGAACTGAAGAATTTATTTTTCTTTTACTGGTAAAACCAGAAATCGAAGTGTTAAGAGCCTGAACTAACCCCAATAAATCTTCTCTGTCTAATGTAACAGAGATGAGGAAGATAAGTGTTTAACTTTCTGTTTCTTTTTAACAAGAATATCTACACAAGCAGACCAATTCAGCACAGACACACCACCCAGGGAAACAGGCATCTTAGTCCAGCAAGGCAAATAAACATTCCAAGCTCTTTCCACCAAGCCCTAAACAATAATTTATACAATTATTAATAATAAAAATTAAATAAAATTGATAAGAAAAAAGAAGTTATGTACTCACCGTAACATTCCATCTGAGTAGTTATACTTCATTTTTCTGCAACCTGTGGGTATACGGATCCATATCGGATCCGAGCCGGCAACTTTCTTTCCAGCATCTGCTCCAAGCTCCGACCTCCTCCCCTTACCCATAATGCCCTACATCTCCTATCTTCCCTCAGATTGAGTTCGCTGCAACTAAAAACATAAGCAACTCAACCCAATAAACCAATCCTGAAAAAGACAGGACAAGGTATGGGGGACAGAGGGAGGGAATGTTGCAGAAAAATGAACTATAACTACTCAGATGGAATGTTATGGTGAGTACATAACTTATTTATCTGAAGTAGTTAACTTCATTTTATCTGCAACCTGTGAGACAGAGTCTCCAGCTACTCTGATCCTGGGAGGCCCTTATGGAAGGATATTCCTGAGCACCGCAGAACCAAAGGATGCTCTTCCCCTCGAAATCAGATCTAATTTGTAATGGGAAATGAAGGTATATGAATTGGCCCAGGTCGCTGTTGCACAAATATTGTCCAAAGGCACCCTAGACCAAAAAGCAGCAGAAGTTCCCACGGACCTGGTAGAGTGAGCCTTAACAATACCAGGAGGAGATAAACCTTTTGCTTTGCAGGCATGTGAAATACAAAGAGTGATCCATCTGGCGAAAGACACTTTTGAAATAGCTTTTCCATAAATGCTTTGGAAAAGGAAACAAACAATTGGTCAGTTTTGCAGAAAGACTTCATTCTATGAATATAAAAATGTAGCTGTCTATGAACATCTAACAAATGGAGTTTGTATTCACCTTTATTTTGGAAGTTAGGAAAGAAAACGGGCAGATTAATGGACTGGTTTATGTTTGCTTCAGATGCCACTTTGGGTAAGAAGGAAGGGTTAAGTAAGGAGGGAGACCCTATCCTTATAGAAGATCAAATACAGAGGCATGGCAGACAGAGCATGTAGCTCAGAAACCCTCTTAGCAGATGTAATGGTGACTAGGAAAGCGGTCTTCCAGGACAAAAATTTCAAGTCCACCGAAGCTGCAGGTTCGAAAGGAGGAGCCACCAATGCCTGTAAAACAAAAGTAAGGCCCCAAAGAGGCACTGAATCCTTGACAGGTGACCGTAAGAGAAAGGTACCTTTAAGAAACGCCTTACACAGCCTAGCCTTTCACCAACGTGAAAACTGGAAATGGCTGCCAATTGTACTTTCACTGTGGAGGAACTAGCTCCTTGCTGAAAGATACCAGACAGGAAGCCCAACACCGCTGGAACAAAGGCTGTAAAGGGATCTATTTTTCTCTGTGAAGCCCAAATAGAAAAGCGATTCCATTTACTGCAATAAAGTTTCCTAGTGAAGCCTTTAAGAGAAGCCACCAGAATGGATTTCACCGGGGATGAAAGACCGGGAGTCCTGGCAATTAACGGAACTGGAGAAACCAGGCTGTCAGCTTGAGGCTGCCCAGATCGGACGGACGTGCCCCCGATGGATGGGAGATTAGATCTGGGCAGGGATCCAGAACCCATGGGGGAGCTATGAGATGAGACCAAAGGAATGGGAACCAAACCTGACAAGGCCTGAATGGGACAGTGAGGATCACTTTGCACCGTAGTCTGCAAGCTTTCTGAAGAATCTTCGGAATGAGTGGCAATGGTGGATAAGCATACAGAAGCCCGGGAGGCCAAGCATGGTTAGACCATCTCTGGGGATTTCCCCTGGTGGGGGAATCAGAGCGAAGAACTCACTGCACTTTGTGTTGGAAGAAGATGCGAAGAGATTGCAGCAAGACTGACCCCAGGCAAGGAAGATCTCCTCCGCTACTAACTGTTTCAGAGACCACTCGTAAGGCATCAGAATGGCCCGACTCAATCTGTCCGCTAAAATGTTGGCGGACGCCGGAATGTGCATTGCTATCAGAAACCAACCGGTGGAGATCGCCCATTCCCACACTCTAATGGCCTCGCGACATAGAGGGTAGGATCTGGCTCCCCCCTGCTTGTTGATATACCAGACAACCGACATGTTGTCTGACTGAACTGCAATCAATCCGAGAGGGAGGACTATGTGAAAGGCTTCCAACGCTAAACGCACTGCCCTCATCTCTAGAACATTTATGTGCAACTTGGTCTCTAACTGGGACCATGTGCCTTGGACTGCCCTTCCCAAACAATGACCCCCCACCCAAGTTGGGTGGCGTCCGTGGTCACTGTGGCTTGGACTGGAGATGATGCAAAGGGGCATCCTTTTGATATCTCTGGTGAACTTAACCACCAAAGAAGAGATGTCCTGCAGCCGTGACTGATCTTGATCGGAAATTCCATGGGCAGATCTAGCCAAGACCATTGAACAGCTAGAGTCCATTGAAGAACCCACATGTGAAGGCACATACAAGGGAGAATCAATATGGCAGCAGCCATGGTGCCCAGAACCCGGAGAACCTCGCTCGCCTTTGAAGACTTGGAGTTTGCTATCTGAGCTATGTGGCACCTGAGGTGTAGGATCCTGTCTAGAGTTAAGAATACCTTCATCTGCAAAGTGACTAGCTGTGCCCGAACGAAGTCTAGAACTTGTACTGGTTGCAAATGGGATTTGTGACATTGACTGTAATTCCCAGTAGATCTGCCAATCGAATGAAATAATCTTGGGCCAGACACAATTGATGCTTGTTGGGCGCAGCAAAGATACAGTCGTCCAGGTATGGAAACACCTGAATACCCTGAAGCCCCAGATGAGCTGCTACAACTGCCATTACCTTGGTGAACACCCTGGGGGCTGTGGTGAGACCAAAGGGTAGGGCTCTGAACTGAAAATGACTGGCTCCCAGCCGGATGCGCAGAAACCTCCTGGTGCTTCTGTGTATTTTGATGTGGTAGTAAGCATCCTGGAAATCTAACGAGTACATCCAGTCGCGCTCTCGGAGATAAGGTAGAATGGACTGTAGGGTGACCATCCAGAATTTGTGTTTGGCTACCGACAGGTTTAATGTTGACAGGTCTAGAATGGGCCTGAGGTCCCCCGTCTTTTTTGGCACCACAAAGAATCTTGAGTACACCCCTAATCCAGACTGATCAGGGGGGGGACTTGTTCGATAGCTCATTTGAGAAGCAGCTTTGAAACCTCTAGAGCTGTGGCCTCCCTGTGAGCAGGTGGAACATCCGGGAGGTGTTTTGTAATATTTGGAGGGGCAACAAATGGAATAGAGTAACCTATGGATATTATCTGTAAAACCCAGCAATCTGTCGTAATGGACTCCCAAGCCGCTAGGTGTAAGGACAATCATCCCCAGACTGCCTCCAGAGTAGGACAGTCGGGCAACACCTCAGGACTGCTGACCGGGTCTATCAGGAAAAGGTTCCCTAGACCCGAAATTTCTGGGACCCCCTCTACCTCTGGGTCGGCGTTGATCCTGTCCCCCTCTGCCTCTGGGGGAATAGTTGTCCTGAGAATCCCGGGAAAATTGAGATTTTCAGAACCACATCTTCTTCTGCCCTCTTTGATTCCTACAGAAGGACCGCTGAGGGTTAGAGAAGCGGACTCCGATGGCAGAAAAAGTCTTCCCGTCCTTTTCGCTCTGGACAAGTGTGTCACGTACTGTCTTCCCAAAAAGGGGACAGCCGAAGGGAGCATTGATAAATGATGCCTTGAAAGGGTCCGCGAACTGACACAACCTGAGCCAGGCATGACGCCTCATGGCTATGCCTGTCCCAGCCACCCTGGCAGCTCCTTTCGTGCCATGGGAAAGGAGCCGCATCGACATGTTTGAGACTGACTTCATAGTAGACATTTTCGCTGAGAACAACTGTCTGTCCTGCGGCGATAAAGACTCTGAGGGCGACTCAGCGAATTCCGAAGCAAGGTCTCACTGAGGCTGAATCACGTGCCAAATAATTCAGCGCACGGATAGAAAAGGTCACTGAGGAGTAGACACGCTTCCCAAACCTATCCACTGACCTGGACTCCTTGTCTGGAGGGTGGACTGAGGAACTCTCCTGTGCTAGTTCCTTCCTTGTGGCCGCTGCAACCAATATAGCATCAACTGGGGCTCAGAAGGGGGAGATAAAACCTTGTCAGGGTGTTTGGGGATGGGCTCTACGGTGTCAGGCTCCTTCCATGCCCTTGTGGTGATGAGGTCCACCAAGGGGTCCACTAGCGGGGACACCCAGGAAGTAAATGGGCCCATGCCAGAGGCCTTCAGGAACACTGACTCATCCCCAGAAGCGGCTGACCAACCTCCCCTCTGGCGGAGGATCTCCATAATTTCTCCGAAATAGACGTCTTCAGGAGATGATCTGGAGGAACCTTCTCCTTCATCTAAGTTAGTGTCCATGGTGAGGGACTCAGGGGAGTCCAAGTGCCTCTTTTTGCACTTGCTCTTATGGTGACCCCCTTCAGTGGGACTTTCAGAAGGGGATCCATGAGCCGCAGGGGTTTCCTCAGGGAAATTAACCTAGGAATCCTCAGGCACGGGCTGTCTTTGAGACAGGATGAAGGGAGTCATTGCCAAATCCAAGGGGGCCTGGGTGGTATCAGAGGGGATGGGCTGGGGTCTCAATCCCTGGGAGAGAACCCTCTCCACCACTTCGAAGGCAGAGGGAGAACCCTGCCTGGATCCGAAGCAGGGACCGGAGTCGATGCCAGGGTAGCCTGAGGTCAGAGGGAACGGATTGAATCTGAAAAGGTTGGAGCCGAAGAATCCATTCCCCCGGGTCCGACTCCCTGTCCGCGGCTCCGAGAGTAACTCAGATCCAAACAAGTCGGATCTGAGGAACTCAAGGTAACAGCCGAAGTCAAGGTTGGAGGAACAGTCGGTGCCAAGCTACCAGCTCCGAAAAACCTTGGATCCAAGACCCCCAAAGCCAAAGCACGGATCGGGGAAGGAGAGATGGGGTGGAAAAGAGGCACGGAGGTCCTCCCTCCAGAGGGAGAGGGGCCTGGCAAGATTCCCATCTGAATTTGGGTCTGAATAAATCTCTGTATCATCCTGTCCATATCCATGTCCGATAGGAAGAAGCCACCTACTCGGATCTGGCTGGTCTGCGCAGTGGGGAGGAAGCCCTCGGGTCCGAATGTTTCAATGGCTCTGGTGAGAAACGAGGAGACCGGAGCCATGGAGAAACAGGCCTCATGCTCTTAGATGCAGGGCTGAGAAAGAGCTCCCTGTCTGGGAATCTTTTACGATGCCTGTCCTTTTTCTCCCTTTTCTCTCTGAGCCTTTCTTTATCCTTCTTTCTCTTTATCTTTGTCAGTCACCCTGACTGAAGATTTGTCCTTGGAAGACCCATCACCAGAAGAAGAGGGAGGTCGAGTCTCTGGTCTGGGTGGAAGGTGGTACACTAGAGACTGAAGCTGAGACAGATTCCAGCATGGCAGCAGGGAGAATGCTTTTGGCAACTAGCTTGGCCTTACAATCCCTAAGGGCCCTATGGTTAAAACCCGAAAAGGAAGCACATTGAGTGGACAAATGTACCACTCCCAAGCAAATTACACACAGAGTGTGACCATCGGCCGGGGAGAGCTTATGGTCACACTCTGTACATTTTTTAAAGACAGGCTTCGGCAGGTCAGCCATAGTCCTGCACTGAAAGGTACAAACACTACCTCTGCAAAACCACACACACACACACACACACACACACACACACACACACACACACACACACACACACACACACACACACACACAGGTAGGGGAAGGGCAGGCCTAACTACTACTCTATACAAAACTTTTTTTTTTTTTAAACACAGACGACCAAGCGAGATACTACACAAGGGGAGGAAGGGAAAAATTTTACTCAAACACACCTAGATACCAGAAAAAAATACCACTTACTATCCCTGAGCTCAGAGCAAAGGAGACCACGATGCACACTACTGGCGCGGCAAACGAGATCTGGGGGAAGATAGGAGATATAGAGCATTATGGGTAAGGGGAAGGAGCTCAGAGCTTGGAGCAGATGCTAGAAAAAAAGTTGTCGGCTCGGATCCGATATGGATCCGTATATCCACAGGTTGCAGATAAAAAGAAGTTAACTACTTCAGATCCTAAGTTTACACAAAATGAAAGAAAAAAGAAAGACATTGGTTAAACTGACAGAAACATTTCATGACACTCCCAAAAGACTATCACCTACCTAAAATAAAACAGTTTTTTTATAAAGTACTGTTTTAGTCATAAAATAAATATGGAATATTTTATCCCTGAGGGGAACTTGATCTACCCAGCAATAGACCATCAGCAAATGGACACCATTTTTTAAAGTTGTCACATAGTCATATAAAGTCTGTAGAAAATGCACATCCATTGCCCGATATTATAGGGCCATGGAACACATTTCGATCTTCATAGGACATCAGTTAAATGGTGTAATGGATCATGCACCAGTAGTACTTAAAGATACTGGACATTTTCTATGGACTTTATATGACTATGTGACAGCTTTAGAAAATGGTGTCCATTTTCTGATTATCACCTTAGATGTCAATAGTTTACTTACTCAACAAGTATGGTATAGAGACTGAAACATTTCTTGGTGAAGAATAGTGATCTGCACAGCAATAAAATTGATCTCATTGGTGTTCTATTGGATTTAGTATTGGAGAACAGCATCTTTACTTTTGGTAAACTTATCTATTGGCAGACATGGGGAGTTGTGATGGGCACTCCCTGTGCCAATAGTTATGCCAATTTGGTATTGGCAAACTGGGAATCACAATTTGTTTTAAGTGCAACCAATCCATACATAATCTGTAAGGTTTCACAAATGGTTTGTGGCTAATATTTATTTATTATGGGATGGCACTCCTTAACAACTGGATGATTTTGTGAAGTACTTAGTAACCACAATGGAATTTTTGAGATTCACTGTACATTTTTCAAAACCCACTATGGACTTTTTAGATACTAGGAATTCTGTTGATGAACGAGGTGTTATGTGCACAGACATGTTCAGGAAAGACTGCAATAAGAATACAATATTTCACAGAAATAGTAAGCATCTCAGTCATGTGTTTTCAAATTTAATGAGGAATCAATTTTATAGGGCTTCCAGATTACACACTGATGGAGCTAAATACAATGTGGTCATGACAGGAATGAAGGAGAGACTTAAAAACAGAGGCTACATTGAACAGGAGTTAAATAATGAGATGGCTGTTGTACAATTAGCAAGAGAGAATACAGCCAAACTACTTTCCTCCAACACATCAATAACTCTAGATCCCGAGAGTAATAATTGAACGCAGACCAATCAAAGGCATAGGGTGGTCCTAACATATGCCAGTGATGCCATCATCAAAAAGAACTTGAAGATCTTAATGACTGATCCGACCATCAGGGACATCATAGAGGAGGCCCCGTCTTTTTGTTTTAAGAGGAATGTAAATTTAAAACAGCGCCTGTATTATGGCTTTCTGTCTACAGATGATATCCAACCTACAAGAGTTGGTATGCTCCCCTGCAGGGCTTGTTCATCATGTAAATATCTTACTTCCAAAAATGAATTTGTGCATCTGATTTATTTTAGGAAATATCACTGTCATGCTTATGCAGACTGCAGAACTACACAAATCATATATGTTGCCATGTGCGAAGCTTGTGCAGCTTTTTATATAGGAAAAACTGACAGGCAATTTAAAGAATGCATATTAAAATATATGAGTGACATTAGACTGTGTGATGCTAAGAGTCCTTTGTACAAACATATTATGCAATGTCCAGGTCATGCTTTTCAGTTTATGACCTTAGAAGTTCTAAAGGAAGACTTACAAGGTAGCAATACCACATAAAATGGAACACGTTGAGATGCAATGGAGAGCGGAGCTTCAGGCTGACAAGTTTCCTGAACCCAATGCTAATATCCCTCAGAAGCCCACCCTTAAGGGGTGTAGGCTTTTTAGATGAGTTTTGTTGGTAATTTTTATATTCATGCCATTGATGTGTTCTTGAGGAGGTGTGTCTGAAGCATGTCATTGATTGACTGTTGCCTTACTTAAATAGACCTTGGAGTTCAGTAATGGCAGATCTGATGAAGGGCTAGATAGGACCCGAAAGCGTTCATCTCTTTGTTTTACTTAGTTGGACTTCATCTACTTGGTTTACTTCACTGGACTTCACTTGGATTATCTCTGTGGTTTACTTCATTGGATTTTAGCTACTTTTGTGGTTTATTTCATTGGATTTTACTTGGATTTCATTAAAGTGTATGTGCTTGCCTGACAGCCTGGTGGCCACACTGATTTATTTTGTGCTTTGTCTGTGTGTGTGTGTGTGTGTGTGTGTGTGTGTGTGTGTGTGTGTGTGTGTGTATTTTATACATATATATATATATATATATATATATATATGTTTACCTTTATAATGTCGACTGTTCAAAGTTGAGCAGCCACATCACCAAAATGTTTCCGCAAAACCCAAACCATGAAAACTTCAAAAATATGAAAAACATCGAATGTCGACATTTCCGACTGCGCTATACCTACAAACAAGTGCTAACATGGGTCAAAAAGGGGGCGAGATTTTGCGGTTCGTAAATTCGGCATTCAAGGTTTTGAGAAGTCGCAGTTCGGAGATCACAGAAGTGGGTTCGACATTCCGGCTGTCAACATTTTAAAGGTAAACCTATACATATATATCTACACACACAGACACACACACACACACATACATATATATATATATATATATACATATATATATATATATATATATACACACACAAACACACACATACATATACACACATGCACGCACACACAAAGCAAGAATATAATGCAGTCATGCAAATATTGTGAAATATTTGTATGTAAAATGCCACATTACGAGACTGAGAAAAGTTTATTAAATGTATTCTTTTATTCATGATACTGGATGGTAAGTTACCTAACCATTGTCACGGAAGCAGATGCAGGTAGATTCAGTAAAGAGATGCTACTTAAGTACATATTTTAAGCTTTTAATCGTTTCTAGATTTCGGACGTCTGTAGGTAGGTGACTACAGGTAGCAGGTCCCATTCAAGAGAAGGCTTTCTCACCTACAGCAGTTTTAAGGAGGAGGATATATTGGAGAAAACATGTAGTCCTGTGTACTTCTGAGTAAATAAAATTGTTTTGTAAAAGTAGTTTCACTCAACAGGGATAGTGGCTGTGTTTAAGTACCTTGTAAACTGGAGTGCTTAGAAGAAAAATGGTCCTATGAGGCACTGAAAGACATTTGGTATTTTTTAGCAAATTGCAACAGTGCATCTGGTGGGTCGACTAATAGAATTAATCTGCAAATTTTATTCTCAGCAGTCTGCATTCTGTGAATACTGTGGGCTGAATGCATAACAAGAAAAGGAAGGCCATATTCAAGTTTGGGTATTAAAATATTTTTAGCAATGGCCCTGGGAGCAGCAGGTGAAAAGGGGTGACTGATCTTGTAACATTGTTTTAATTGAGCAAGGACTTTATTAGTTCACAAAATCTGTGTGTGTGTGTGTGTGTGTGTGTGTGGTAAAGGAAACTAGTATTAGGCGTAGGTGGCGCTGCTCAGTGACATTAGGTACTATGTTCCCATGAAGATCTGTTAAGTGAACAGGAGGAACAGTGGGTCATATCTTGGCTGAGGCAAAGACCATGACATTGGTTTTGTTGGGGTTAAATAGTAGTTAGTTAGTAGTGGACCAGGTACATAACTGGGTAAAACTGTCCTGCAACTTGGTTTGTGGGTCAGAACAGCTAGTTCTGCACTGCAGCAGCACATTATCTGCATACATTAAGATTTGGTAATTGTAGGGGGAGATCATTGACAAAGAGAGAGAGGAGAAGAGGACCTAGCATAGACCCTTGTATTAAGTTTATCAGCAGTAGAGGATGAGACATTGTTATGGCCTAAGAAGGATCTGTCTTTTAGACAGATGCAAAATCAGCAAGTAGTATTATCTTCGAAGTAATGTTTTTTTTTTTTTGAGTTTATAGAGAAGAAGGGTATGGTTGACTGTTTCAAATGTCCTTGCCATATCAACAAAGTGACCTGCAGTCACTCAGGCTGCAATAAATGTCATCAGTGGCCTTTGCCAAGGCAGTAAAAGTACTGAAGGCATTGTCAAAATCATGCTGTGTATTACATAACAGGCCATATCTGTCAATGTGCTCAAGTATTTGTTTACATAAAAGTTTTTTAAAATATTTTGCTAATAAGGTACTACAAAGTAGAAACAGGTCTATAATCCTTCAACCCATTAGGAGAACTAACTTTAGGTAGAAGGATTATAACTGTGTGCTTGAATGCTGATGGAACAGTGCCTAAGATTAGAGAGAGGTTAAATATATGAGTAAAGGGTTTACTGATTTTTTTCTGCTGCAAGTTTTTGAAAGGTGGGATGAGGATTGCTGGATTTGGATCCTGAATTGTTGAGTTTGTAAAGTAGGGACTTGGACTGTTTTACTAAAATTTAGAGAAGTGAGAGGTTGCTGCATAATAGGCTAGACAGTATATATCAGAGGATGGAGGTTCCTGTTCTTTGGTGAGGGAGTAAATTGTTGGAAAACCTTCAGTTCTGTCAGTTGTGGTGGACTGCAAAAAGTGAGCATAATCATTATTAAAGATGGAGTGATTCCATGTTACTGGTTCATTCTTGGTAGATGAAGAGTTATTTAATGCCTCTGTTAAGCATTTTATTTCTTTCCAAGCAGTTTTTCCTTTCCAAATCTGAATGGGTCTACACCAGTATGTTTCCTGTTGCTAAGATACATTACTGTTGCAGTATTTGTTGCAATTCTTGTTTCTTTTCTTAAACTCAAACATTTGTTGTAGCTCTGTATTGATAGGGTTCCTTTTACAATTCCTCCAGGCTATAGTTCTGGCTTTAATTTTGTTTTTAACATCCACTGATTGGGCAACAATGTGATACAAGTCCTTTTTTGTAAGGGGGTACAGTGTATCCTGAATTACAGTAAAGCTTTGTGTTGAAAAATTCTAAAGCACAAGAGGGTTTGGGCATGGCATACAGAGAAGTGTAATCTATAGTACTGACAAGGGTGTTGAGATTTGGTAGCTTATTATTAGGGAAAGAGCTTTCTTCACTTATTTGAGAAAGTTTTTTTATATGTTCTGAATGACCAAATGGAGTTAATGGGTGAGTGGTCACTTAGAGCACTGTGGAATATTTTAGGGTGAAGGCACATATTTTGTATGTTGGTATGGGGTTAGAGCCAGTTATTTTATTGGTTCAAGTAGGAGCCTGTATTATTTGGGCCAGGTTAAATTGCTGAAACATTTTATTCAGAGGCAGACAGTCTTTCCCAAAATCACCAAGAATAACTGTGTTGTTATGTATGTCTAACAGATATATATTGTAGACTTTATGTAAAATAGAGACAGAGGATGGTTGGATGATGCAAACTGTGGCAATCCACATGTGAGTATGCCTCCCTAATGTGATGAGACAGAGTACCCAGTTGTGACTACAAAGTTCTGTACTATTGAATGTAAAGAAATGCACAAACCTCATCATCCACAGGTATGAAAGTCCATGCATTCCTTCAGCTACAGTTTGTGGGCTATACAAGTCAACTAACACCCGTATAATGTCACTGTCCATTTTACACTGGTAATGGAGTTGCAGGTCTGTCAGCCTCTGTGATATCAGCTTTGCGGATGCCACTTTCACTGGTGTGGCCTGCCATGTCACACCCTCTTCAGAACAGCAACAAACTGACAGGATGTGGCTGTATGAGTGCTCCTGCTGCTCTAAGCACAGCCATTACAATTCTACTAACTTAATAACTTCAGCTCCGTTTACCTTTACAGCAACTGTATGTACAACTTCATGCCTGACAAATACGAATTTCAAATTAAATGGTGGAATTAGTATTTTAAGAATAACACCTCTCCTCCACTAGCTTCCAGACTATTCAAAGATGCAGCAACATATAAGCTGAGGCATTCAAACCACTCATGTCCCTCCACCAAACCCCCCAAAACTAAGCATCACTGTACAGACTTATGCTTTCTCAGTTTTTGGTCCCAAACTGTGCAAATCTCTCCATTCTTTTTCTAAAAGATCAGTCCTCGTACCTCATTTTCCATTCACAAATAAAAGCACATTTCAAGACTTTAATAAAATATAACTGCTATCTTTGTGGTCATGTAACTTAACCTCTTCGTTCCCTTCTTCTAGGAATTATTTTTGACTGTGATTCTTTCAGCATACCAACTCTGATCCCACTCTGTATATAATGCATTTATATATTTTGTTTTCTCAAATACTCTGTATATAATGTCATTTATCTATTGCCGTTATACCCTTGAGCCAACTATGATATTTGTTTTGTATACAATATATGCATATATTGCACTTAGTCATTCTCTCTGTATTCAATGTCACGTATCAATTGTGCTTTCCCAGGGCTGATACTGAAATGGGTCCAATGGGATCAGTGCTCCTCTTCAGGCTTTTTAAGACTAATGGTTAGCTTGTGCTGTTTCATTGCTGGACAGATAAACAATAAATAGTGAAGTGAAAGGGGAACTTAATTTTACTTTCCTGGTTAGAGAAGTTATTTTTAAACTAAGTGTTTGTTCATAGGTGTTTACTTGGCTAATGACCACAAGAGCCTTTTTAAGCCTAGTCATGCATCCCAAATCACTGACAAGCTGTGGTACCCTTGATGAGTGTAAGCAGGGGCTTGGGAGGTGAAAACATTTGCAAGCAGCGGTCTGGAAGAAGAAGCATTTACAGTCTGCCTGTGTCCATTAGAGACACGGGTGTCAAACCAGGGATGAACTTCCTGTTCCCCATCAAACTGTCCAAGTTACATTTCAACTGGGCTAGGGAGGAACTCTGCTTCACATGGATGGGAAGCCTGTTCCAGAGAAGTAGTAGTCTCTGGGATACATACCTGTCTCTCCAGCAGGTTCCATTTATACCACAGGCAAGGTTTAAGTCTTTAAAATTGGTAATTCTGGTGCTGTTTGTTTTGCAGATATGCAGGAGGTCCCATCAGAGTTGAGTCTAACAATGCCCCATATGCCAGGCATAGATCTCCTCTCAACACCTTGTAGGAGACCGAATACAGGGATAGGGCCTTGAGGCAGTCTGCACAGGGCATGTTCCTTACGCCCTGTATCCTTTTAGTGAGGAATCTCTGTGGACGTTCCAGTTGTTGGATATGCCTGGTTAGGTACATACCAAATGAGGCAATGTACTCAATGATAGGTCTAATGAATGTCAAATACAGTAGAACAATGACTTACTTGGACCTAGATGCCATACCTTTGTTTATAAGTTGCACAACATAGAATTATTTCCTCACTACTGTAGACAAGTGATAGTAAAAGGCTAGATTACTGTTTGTGTGTGTCCCCAAGTCTCTGATTACTGGGGACTAGGGGTGGACAACTTCCTGAAGGATACTATTATGCACTTCTTGGCATTTAGTTTTAGTCCATGGCTCTGGCACCAATTTTTTGTCTGTGTCAGCCTTTCTTGGAGAACATTTGTGTCAGTGAGCGATTCAATTACAGCTCCTAATTTGTAATCATCTGCAAATTTAGTCAGCCAGAGGTCACTGACATTGGCCTTGACCTCAGAGAAGTAAAAAGTCCCAGGACTGATCACTGAGGGACTCTGCTTATGACTGGCCTCTTTGTAAATGTAGACTCCCCAGTCTTAGCTTCCTGGGTCCTGTCTTTCAGCCAGCTGGCTAGCCACTGGGTGACATATTTGTACATAACCTCTTAAGTTTCTCAACAATGCTCGAATGGCGGATTGTATTAAATGCCTTGGCCAGGTCAAGGTATGCAGTGTGAACCATTCTGCTCTCATCCATTGCTTTGGTGCCCTTCTCAAAGAAGTCCATCAGGTTAAATACACATAACCTGCCCCTGATGAAACCAATTTGGGTTGGGTCCAGTGTCTGGAGGTTTCTTTTTTCATCAATTTCATGATGATTCTTTCCATGGTTTTGCATATGAGACTAGTGGGACTTATGAGTCTGTAGTTTCCAGGGTCTGTAGATGGGCACCTTTGTGCAGAGGAATGACTGTTTTTCTCCATTCGTGAGGCACAAAGCCTCAAGAATGTGAACTAACTAACCAGACAGACACACGCGCACACACACACACACACACACACACACACACACACACACACACACACACACACACACACACACACACACCAGTTGACCGTACTGAGACTAGAACCCCTACCTACCTACAGAACCCTTACATAACTATCTATAGAGCACAGTACTTAACACAAGTGTCACAGCACACATTTGTGTTTTAATGGACTGGCACAACACTTAACTGTACTTTGTAAATGGGGGCACACTTCCTTTTGTCAGTTTAAAAGTTGTTAAAAATGTTTTAAAACCATTTTTCACCTGGAACTGTTTATTTTACTTTTTCCGGCTGGCAAAGTGAATTAAAGTGCTGTTTACTATGGTTTTACTGGGAAAAAGTGACTTTTGGGACTTTGAACTTTTACCAGCTTGTGCTGTTGGGTTTGGTCTCCCAGACCTCTTCAGGTTTTACTAAAATCTACAACAGAAGCTGCTGTTAAACAATGGATAATTAGCAGGGCATATTAAATACCTCATGATCACTACAAGAATCAATTGGAAGAGGTTAGAAAAGGTTGGGGACAAAGAATGGAAAAGACATTTACAAAAGAACAGCAGCAGGGCACATGTATGGCTTCCAAGTAGGCAACAAAGTCCAGAAGGCTTAATATCTTTGCTTGGAAGTGTTGGCATAGGCATTTTTATACCCCAAGAAGACTTCATAGAATTTTTCCTCTGGTAGATGGCAATAGTTGGCGATGTGATGATGAAGAAAGAGGTAACTGGGAACATGTGTTTTGGGAGTGTAATAAATTGACAGATTTTAAAAATTTCTAAAAGAGTACTTTGTCAGAAATACTAGGTGAGCAAATGGCTGTAATTAAGGATATGATTTTTTTTTTTAGAGCACAGGCTCTGAACTGCCTAGACATATTAAGGCCTCAGGTTTAATTCTGTTGGATGCCACAAAAGCAATTACTAGAAAATGGAATTCAAAATGTAAACAAACTGCATTTGAAGTGAGGGGGTTTTAGAAAAGGAAAGGAGTAAATTATACACTAATAAATGGAAACCGTGGGCACTATACACAGAATAACATTCAGGGTGAGGGAAGCTTAAGAGAAGGCAGAAATTCAGCAATTTACGTAATTTTGGACAGACAACTGAAAAAAAAAAGATGTGTGATGTATGATGCGTTTAAATGGAAAAAATGTTAATATGGTTTGTTTTCTTTTCTGCTAATCTATGTTTGCCTAGGTCTTAAGTAATAATTTAATAAAGGTAAGAACCTTTGGTGTTATTTGTTTAACCACTTAATCTGTTAAAATTCTGTGTCTCTAAACTAAAAAACGTATTCCTATTTAATCAGACAAAAACTGCAAAGGCATAATAGTGACTTGTCTTTCTCAGTTGATAAGAAAAATAATAAAAACTGCACTGTCAACAAGAGTTTTGACATTAAGTATTCACAAAGACAAAAAACTGTTGAGTAAGCTTCAGTGAAAGTCTAAAACCAGAAAAGTAAATTAGAGTATACATTTGAAGATTTATTTTTCTTTGTCACTCTGCATTGAATCTAAGATAGTCCCAGTTTCTGCCTGCAATAAGCAGCATCCCATTTATAACTGAAGACTGCCAAATCTTTTCTTTATTTCTAACATATATTTTTAGTCAATATGGAAATATCTTAATGCCAGACTGTATCTTATAGTACTTTAATTGCAATTTCTTGATAAAAAGTCAGACACCTGAATGATTTACAAAGTACAGACAATGAAGCTGTACTTTATCAAATCTGATGATTTTTGTGAACATCCCTGGCCTTGCATTCTAGGGCAATTATAATTCACAAATTAAGAATTCTGATGTTCTGCTGATATTCAGGTGATCTATTCAGAGATGACTGAAGGAAATGCATCTAATATGATGCATTGGGAGAAATGCATTTCTGCCTGTCTTATGGCACTTTATTGTACCACAGTAGCATATGCCATTTATTTATATTATATATTATATTTCTGGGGTAGTGCAGAATGACCATTTGCAGGCATCAAAATGTAGTAATAACATATACACAATACAAAATCATTTAATAAAATATACACAATAAAACAATGGAAAGGAATAAATTCTACATGAGCCATAAAATATAAACAATTCAAAATACATTTCCTACATATTAACATGCAAGTAAAACATTTAAAATGATCTTCATAACAGTGAAGAAACCAGTTGGGCAGCCTCCTGGGGGGCCCATGGCTAGCCATTAAAACATAACACTACAGAATACAACATGAACTACTCCTTATGCTTTTCTTCAAATTGTGCAGTCAACACAGAAGGTTCCTTACCCCATAGCCAATAGAATGATAGTATTGGAAATTCCACAATCCTGAGCTAATCCAGAAGGTTCCTCCCCCCCCATAGTATAGCCTAATTGCAAGTGTGGTGGATTCCCTACAGTAGCACATGGTACTTCTGATTGATGGAAAGGATTCACTTAGATGCACACTCCATATTTAACAAGCACAGTCTCTTGTAAGTAAGGCACTCAGCAGAGTTTTCCTTTTCCGTAATCAGCTGTAAGTAAGGGATGTATGTATGTTCAATCAAGTCACTCCGCAGAAGTTTTGAATGAAACATGATACTCGGCAAAACTTTTGCATTAAACATTACACTACTCTACGGAGCTTTTGAATGAAACACTTGCTGAATTCGCACAGACTGCTCTACAGTCTGGAATCCACACTCCACAGAACGTTCTTTTTCTCAATTTAAGGCATTTCATGGAGCTTTCTTTTTCTGCAATCAGCTGTATGGGTCACCAATAAATTCCTCCATGAAGCACTGATCTACAGAGCTTTGTTTGCAATAATTAGGGCACTAGAGGGTGTGTGAGGGTGTGTGCATGTGTAAAATGTCAACTTATAGAGCATTGTCTGCATAAATGATTTGCTCAGAGTCACAAGGTAGATTTAAACCCTGTACCCTTAACTGCAGGAGGCATTTCATGAAAAGCATGGAGTCTTAATCAACCACACCAACTGCCAAACCTCCATTTATTTTTTTTCTGGTAAATTACTGAGGATTGCAATCAGTCAATGTCAGTCATTAGACTTTCATAGTTGTGTTTCACCAAACTCATGTTGATGCAAAACCTGTTATTCTGTTAATTTTTTAAGTGATTTAGTGTTTCCTGCTCTTATCTGTCACCAAGTTTGAAAAGCATCTCTGTTTTTGTGTCACATTTATGCCCCATCCTTGAGCTAGTCACTTAACCAGACAGTGCGTTGGGGCAACTGGAAATCTGGCCTGGGCTCGTCAACGGTCCCCTGGACTAGAAGCCTAGTAACTACCAACAAAGCAGAGTAGTTATGGTGTAAAGGAAGGAAAGTGATTGTAGTAAGCATTAGCCTCATCGTATGAGTCATGTTCTTTAGGTGCAATCCTTGGTTTCCTTGTTCTGTTGAATGCTGACATTGTTATTATTACTATTATATTATTATTACATAATTATTACATAATTATTATATTATTATTTTCTTTTCAGAAATTGGTCAGTATGAAGACTACTGAGTTTGCTGCTAATATTTTTACTAGGAGTATAATTTAGCTTTATTTTTTTTTTTTTTTTTTTTACAGACAGCACACAGGTTTGAAATGTAAATGTTAAAATGCTGCTTCTTGTAGTATATGGTTTGATTCCCACAGCCTTCATTTGTCTTCAGTGCAACTCTGACCAAGTTACTTCAACAGACAGTAATCCTGGGCTGCCCCTGAAAAGGGAGTGGACTGCCCAAGGTTGTTAGTAAAAAGGGGTTGCACTAGGAAAGACACAGGCAAGTAAAATCTGTTGTAATTTATTTCACCAGTAAACAAGGATAAGCGCTTTCACAGAAAATGAAAAATCTGCTTCATCAGATCCACCATATTCACAATAGAAGCAGCTTAAATACTACATACCCCACCAATCATGAGTTAAATTGACTCTCAAACTCTTTTTCATTTAAAGGTACAAATACATACAACCAAAGACATATTGTAAAAAGCATTCATATATAACAAAGGCATTAAAATATTCATCTAAGCAACCTGCATGCTTTCAATACAGGTTTAAGAGGGAAATTCTCATTTAGTCCCAACCCTTTGTGCGCTTGCATCCTAACAATCCACTCAAGTTCCACAGTCTCTGTATGATTCCTGATGTCATTCATTATCAGGGTTTCAAAAACCCTATCAGTAACTCTAAACTTGAACTTGTGCTCTGCTCCCTTCTCCACTACATGTTTTGCTAGAGCATTTGACATGTACTTGATATTAATGGAATAAAGGTGTTCCCTTATACGCTCCTTAAACTTCCAATTGCTCTTCCCCACATAGAATGAAGAGTATGTGACACACTGCATTAGGTAAATAACATCTTTAGTGTCACAGCTAGCAGGGACTTTAAAATAAAATCTCCTGCCATTATCAGGGTTCACAAAAACATTATCTGTCTCAATATATGTGCAGTATTGACATCCTCCACATGGAAATGTGCCATTTCTTTCAATCCCATCTCTACCCTCCTTAACTCTATCGGGGTAGCAAAGGAGCCACTTAAGATTCTTTTTATTTTTAAATGCAAAGGCAGGTTCATCACCCACAACAGTCCTAACCTTCTCATCCATTAACAGAACTGGCCAGTGTTTCTTAACAGCAGTAACATCCATTCACGTTACTGCAAAATATTATTGGTAAGCTGAAGCGTCTAACTGGTTCCTCTTTCAAAGTTCTCTTCCCTGCATTTCCTAGAAAAGTATGGTTGCCCTCTATTAGATCTAAGATGGTGACTAGCATTAAGTCCAACATCCGCTTGTCTGCTTTTATATCCCCTTTCCTAACAATTGTGTTCTAAAACAGCCAATTCATCCTGGAACCCAAAATCTCGAGCATTAAGTTTAGATGCTCGCATGCCCTGTCCCTTAATGATATTACGAAATACATGAGGGGTGCATACTAGTCCTATATAGGAGGGTGTTCCTATAACACTCCTTCCTATATAGCATGGTGTCAAATGTCATATCTGGTAGTCTATAACAACCTTCATGTCCAGGAACTCTATCTCATCGGGTGAATATTTGATCAAAAATATCAAAAAGGAAGTGGAGCTATGTATATAATCCAGAAAATATAGTAACTCCTCTTCATCTCCCAGCCGCAGCATATAAACATCAACAACAAACCTATTATACAGGCTAATATACTTAAAGTATCTATTTCTTCCATTCAACACATGATCATTCTCCCATTGGGCCATGACCATGTTGGCGTAGCTGCTGGCACAAGATGTGCCCATAGCTACGCCAGAGGTCTGAACATAATAGGCTCCATCAAACAGCAAAACATTATTTTCAAGAATTAAAGCCGCGGTGGTACAGTGGTAGCATTGTTGCCTCACAGCAAGAGGTTCTCCCATTCTATTCTCGGCTGGAGTGCCTTGTGTGTGGAGTCTGCATGTCCTCCCCGTGGTCGAGTGGCCTCTGAAAGACATGCATGAATGGGCGTGCCTTCACTGAAGGTTGGGCGTCGGGCTGGCAACTCTGCACCAAAAAAATCGACTTCCAATCAATAGCGGATTGGAGTTCCGCTGTGGAGATCCCTAACCTGGAAAAGCCGGAAAGATAAACAAACCTCAAGGAAGAGGCAAATCAGATTGATCACTTTATCATCGTACCTACTATGTTGCTTCAGGTATTCACTGACCAACTCTATGCCATCCCTATTTGGGATGACAGTGAAGAGTGAATCCACATCTATGGTAACCATTAAACATTGTTGTGTTATAATACCATCATGCACATGTTCATACAGATTCCCAAGGAACTGTTGGAATCTCTCAGTACTAATGTGGAACCATCTAGCACTAGTCTCAATAGCTTCTCAACAAAGATAGAAAAGGGCTCTGTCACCCACCCACCACCCGCTACTATGGTTCTAAAGGGGGGGGGGTGTATGGGGTCCTTATGTATCTTAGGTAACATGTGAAAAGTAGGCACACAGGAATGTTCAATAGTCAAATAACTAGCTAAATCTGCTGAAATAGATTCACCCATAAGACAATCTTGTATAACACAATGTAGTTAAGAAATCATGTGCTCAATTTCCCTTGATGTGATTTAAGCATATACAGTAACATCGTTCAACATAGAAAAAATAAAAATCCCTATCCATGACTACGATAGCATCCCCCTTATCTGCGGGGCGGATAACAATACCATCATCTATTTGTAGCCTATCCACAGCTATACGCTCATCCTGGGACAAATTGTTAAAAATATGATGTCCACCATGTCCATCAGAGATATTTTGTAAATCATCTTCGCATAGTCTCATAAAAGCTTCCACCAATGGGTGATTTGGTGGTACAAACATGCTTGGTATCCTAAAAACAGAGTCAATTCGATTATTACCATTACCATCATTATAAATCAATTTCACCATCAAATTTCTCCCAAAAACCCTTAAGCCAACAATAGCACCTGCCACATCAGCTTTACCAGCAGGTATGAATGATAATTCCCTGCTCAGAGTTATCAGAGTCTGAAAACATTTTATGTGAGATATTATATATCAAGGACTCTGAACAGTTTGCCACATCTTTTTTATGGTCTTGTTGCCACCCGTGTCTATGGGTTGTTGGCGTTTTCTTCTGCCTTAATTCGATTGGCCCAGTGACTAATTGGTCCCATGCTGAAATGGAAGTGGTAGGCAGGAAAAAACTGGTTTAAGGGGGCCAAGACTGTTCTCAGTATCCTTAAAGCCCTCATGACTTGTTTTACATCTGACAACTGGTTCTTTACTTGTTTCAGTACCATCGCCCCTCGGGGTCTTATAAACAGAACCAATAGAACCCAACCTCAGACTCAGCCGTTTCATTAGTAATAACTACAGGGTTACTTATATCATTATTGTCACTGGTGGATGCTCTTACAGAAGTTCTCCGTATATTATTAACATTAGCCTCACTTGGCCTACTAAAGTTCCTGGGCTAAGAAAACACATTGCCCTGGCTAAAATCATTAGTATCACGATCTAGTCTCTTTTTCTTTTGTATGAGAATGGATTGTATACATAGCACCACTTCCTTTTTGAAATTTTCAATCAAATATTCACCCGATGAGAAAGAGTTCCTGGATGTGAAGGTTGTTAGACTACCATATATGACATTTGACACCATGCTATATAGGAAGGAGTGTTATAGGAACTCCCTCCTATATAGGACTAGTATGCACCCCTCATATGTATTTCGTAATATCATTAAGGGACAGGGCATGCGAGCATCTAGACTTAATGCTTGAGATTCTGGGTTCCAGGATGAATTGGCTGTTTTAGAACACAATTTTAAGGAGAGGGGATATAAAAGCAGACAAGTGGAAGTTGGACTTGATGCTAGTCACCATTTTAGATTTGGTAGATGGCGACCATACTTTTCTAGGAAATATAGGGAAGAGAACTTAGAACAGAAAGAGGTACCACTTGGATGCTTCAGCTTACCAATAATATTTTGCAGTAATGTGGATGATGTTACTGCTGTTATTGAAAAGCATTGGCCAGTTCTGTTAACAGATGAGAAGATTAAGGACTATTGTAGGTGATGAACCTGCCTTTGTGTTTAAAAAAGAATCTTAAGTGGCTCCTTTGCTACCCCAATAGAGTTAAGGAGGGTAGAGATGGGATTGAAAGAAATGGCACATTTCCATGTGGAGGATGTAAATACTGCACATATATTGAGACAGAAAATGTTTTTGTGAACCCTGATGATGGCAGATTTTATTTTAAAGTTTCTGCTAGCTGTGACACTAAAGATGTTATCTACCTAACGCAGTGTCACATGCTCTTCATTCTATGTGGGGAAGAGCAATCGGAAGTTTAAGGAGCATATAAGGGAACACCTTTATTCCATTAATATCAAGTACATGTCTAATGCTGTAGCAAAACATGTAGTGGAGAAGGGAGCAGAGCACAAGTTCAAGTTTAGAGTTACTGATAGGGTTTTTGAAACCCTGATAATGGGTGACATCAGGAATCATACAGAGACTGTGGAACTTGAGTGGATTGTTAGGATGCAAGCGCACAAAGGGTTGGGACTAAATGAGAATTTCCCTCTTAAACCTGTATTGAAAGCACACAGGTTGTTTAGATGAATATTTTAATGCCTTTGTTGTATATGAATGCTTTTTATAATATATCTTTGGTTGTATGTAGTTGTAGCTTTAAATGAAAAAGGGTGTGTGAGTCAATTTAGCTCATGATTGGTGGGGTATGTAGTATTTAAGCTGCTTCTTTTGTGAATATGGTGGATCTGATGAAGCAGAGTTTTTATTTTCTGTGAAAGCACTTATCCTTGTTTACTCATGGAATAAACTACAACAGATTTTACCTGCCTGTGTCGTTCCTAGTGCAATGCCTTTGTGGACTGTGTTTACACATTTTTTGGCTGTTTGTTGCACTTGGTTTGCCTGAGTTGTACATAACTGTTTCTGTATTTGCTTTTTTGAATTCTAACACCCTTCAAAATAGCCATTAATTAGTACTTCTGCTATTTGAGTATTAACCCCAGCATGTCTATTGTAGTTTAGTGGGTTGCTGGATGCATTTTCACTAAATGCATGTTTCAAGGGAAGAGACGATCACTGTTTCTCATGCCAAGCCCGCTTTCAATGTGAGATTGCTTTGTCTAGGAAATATTTTTATTTGTTTTATTTTATTTTACATTTGTTTACTGGGAGAGTCCAACTGAGCATAAAACCCTTTTTCAGCAGAGGCTCGGGGAGAAAAGTTCCATTGTTAGTAAACTCTTTTGTTAATGGAAAGAAAATTGTATAATACAATAAAGAAAAAAATATTAACAAACATTCACAATGGTAAAAAGACTAGAACAGAATAAATTGGTCAAGTGGGAGACAAGACCAATAATCTTGTATAACGATGGTTCTAGAAGACAGTTCTTACAGTAGTAGTTTTTTTTTTTTCTGTAAAATTTGAAATATACATTTTAAATGAAATCTAAATTACTGTGACAATTATAAAAGTAATGAAGAGAATAGTATGTACACCGACAAGTCTGAACAGTGTTTAACGTACACCGACAAGTCCGAACAGTGTTTAACGTACACCGACAAGTCCGAACAGTGTTTAACGTACACCGACAAGTCTGAACAGTGTTTAACGTACACCGACAAGTCTGAACAGTGTTTAACGTACACCGACAAGTCTGAACAGTGTTTACTGCAAATGGGAAGAGACGATAAGCAGTAGGATACAATCATGTCTGGCAGAGGCCTGATTCATCACCCTGTATAGGGCCCCATTTTTCCATGATCCATCTCTATTGATTCTGGAGGTGTATGCTGCAACAATACAGCATCATCAGCCATTCAAGTAGGTCAGACCTGTACTAAGTGATGCCAAGAGGATAGTTATTTTTGATGACACAGGAGACATATGGTCAACAATGAGATGCAGGTGTCCTGCAAGAATGTAAGCCCCTACAGCAAAAAACACTATGTTTTATGCAGTAATATAGGTTTATAGGTAAGTACTAGGCTATCTGCTGGAGGGCATTTATAAGCCTAGCCAGAGTGTGTCGGTTTTCGCCGCCCCATTGATTAATTAACTGATCCTCTGTCAAGCAGAGCCAATGAAGTGATCCCAGGGGTGTATTTTCTGTTACCCATCCACTCGTCAAGGTTTCTCTTGAAGAGTATTAGTGAGGGGCTCTGCCTAATGTAGTTTGGAATTTTGTTCCAAAGCATGGGAGTCTCTGTAACAGGAATCTATCCCTCCAGCATGTTCTATTTATTGTTTTGGTGAGGTTTAGCTCACTAGAGCGGGTGGCTCGCAGTGCCTTGGATTTCTTTAGATGGAGCATGTCCATCAATTCTGAGTTGGACATGGCTCTGAAAGTCAGGCAGAGATCACCTCTGAGTAAGCCATATGCCACTGAGTACAGCCGAAGTTTTTTCAGTCGGGCTGCATAGGACGTATGTTTGAGGCCAGTAATCCTCTTGGTGAGGTACTTTTGTGGTCTTTCCAGCTGTTGGAAGTGTCTTGTGAGGTACATCCCAAATGGGGCATTGTACTCTATGATGGGCCTGATGAGTGACAAGTAGAGAGGCACTATAACCTCTTTATTTCTAGAAGCAAACCCTTTAGTAATTAGATGGGCCACATAGAAGGATTTCCTAACTACTTTGGCAATATGATTGTCAAAGGAGAGATTACTACCTACCTGGGTCCCCAGATCTGTTATTACCTCTTCTGTATTAAGGGGGCTGCCACCTATGTGGTAATTTGTGGGCGTTTTGCTTCTCCCAAATGGGATGACTATGTATTTTTTGGCATTTAGCTTGAGGCCATGACTTTGACGCCAGGTGTCTGTCTCAGTAAGGCCCTTTTAGAGGATGTCCGTGTCAGCTGGAGAATCAATTATGGCTTCCAGTTTGCAGTCTTCGGTGAACTTGGTTAGCCATAGTCCTCCTGTGTTTGCCTGTACTTCTGAGAAGTATATGTCAAACAGTAGGGGTCCCAGGACCGAGCCTTGCGGGACACCACTTGTGACTGGTTTACAGTCAGACCTGGAGCCCGCTATTCTTACCGTGTGAGTTTGGTCTGTAAGCCAGTTGGTAACCCATCTCGTGACATAGGAGTTTATGTTCAGGCTGGTGAGTTTTTCTGTAATACCCAAGTGGGGAATGGTGTTGAAAGCCTTGGCGAGGTCAAGGTAGGCTGTGTGAACCACCTTTCCCTCATCTATGGCCTTGGTGACTGTCTCGAAGAAGTCAACCAGGTTTAGTAGGCATGATTTGCCCTTAAAGCCGAACTGGGTTGGGTCAAGTGTTTGGAGGTTCCCAATGTCTTTGTTAATGAGTTCCATGATTATGCGCTCCACAGCCTTACAGACCAGGCTATTCAGGCTTATGGGGTGGTAGTTACCAGGGTCAGTTGTGGCCCCTCCTTTGTGGAGTGCAATAACTGATGCTGTGCGCCATTCTATGGTAACGTAGCCTGTGGAGAGGCTGAGGTTGAACAGCGTGTTTAGGTGTTTCTGACTTCTGTATGATTTGTGGGTTGTTGAACAAAAGCTGCTACAACAGTTATAGTTTTTAATCATTTTGCTCTACTCGTTGCAGTAAAGAATGGATTAATTTACTAACAGGCCAGGATTGTGTAATATAGCCCAAACATGTTGCACTTTAGTAGTTAAAATAGTCAAAACATATTTCATTTCAATAATATATTTTTTACAGTATCCTCTTTACAACCTCCATCAAATGCAAAGGGGTCGACATTTGTGAGGTCATAGACTGTGCATTACTTAGAATGATGAGAACCGTGTGATATTCAGCCTCCATTATGGAGCCATTGTTGCATATTACTCAGATACAGTAATCTCTACAAGATCAGACTGTAAAGGATCGTTGCATTTAGTTAAAACTCTTACTCTGGCAGTTGGTGCAGAGAACTAAAGCTTTGACTTGTTAATGTTCTGCTTGCCATGGCAGAGGTGCAGAGTTTGAATCTTTTCATCTTCATTTGCCTACTGAGTGACACTGATCAAGGCACTTAACCAGACAGAGCTTTCAAGCAACTGGTAATTTGGGCAATTTGCCTTAATGGCTTCCTAGACTGTATGCCTAGTAGGTTCATAGGTTGGTACTAGGCTATGGGCCCTAGGGCCTATACAAGCCTTGCCATAACAATCCCCTGGCTATTTCTTCCCACACTATTTACTTCCCTGGACCCCTGTCTAGCAGGGCGACTGATGTGATCCCCGGGGTGAATTTCCTTTCTCCCATCCAATCATCAAGGTTCCTTTTGAAGAAGGCCAAAGAGGTGCTCTGCTTGACATGTATGGGCAGTCTATTCCAGAGTCTGGGGAGTCTCTGGGTCAGGAACCTATCCCACCAGCATGTTTTGTTTATTGTGATGACAAGGTTTAGATCCCTGGAGCGTGTGGGTCTGAGGGATTGGGATTTCTTTAAGTGTAGCATGTCCAACAGCTCTAGGTTTGACATGGCCTTGTATGTTAAGCAGAGATCGCCTCGGAGTAGACAATATGCGACAGAGCATAGCTGGAGTTTTTTAAGGTGGTCAGCATAGAGCATCTGCTTTAGGCCTGTGATTCTTTTAGTGAGGTATTTCTGTGGCCTTTCCAGTTGTTGCAGATATCTTGAGAGGTACATACCAAACGGGGCATTGTATTCTATAATGGGTCTAATGAGGGATGAGTACAGTGGGACAATGACCTCCTTTTTTCTGGATGAAAAGCCCTTAGTGATGAGATGTGCCACATAGAAGGATTTCCTGATTGTTGTGGTGATGTGGTTATTGAAGGTGAGACCACTGTCCACATGTGTCCCTAAGTCTCTAATCACACTTTTGGTGTTTAGTGTACTGCACCTATGTGGTAATTCATGGGTACATGTTTTTTCCCAGAGGGGATAACTATACATTTCTTGGCATTGAGCTTGAGCCCATGGCTATGGCACCAAGCATCTGTTTCTGTAAGGTCCTTTTGTAGAGTATCCACATAATTTAGGGATTCAATAATGACTCCCAGTTTGCAGTCATCTGCAAACTTTGTTAGCCAGAGTCCCTTAGTGTTGGCCTGTACTTCAGAGAAGTAGATGCCAAACAAGAGCGGTCCCAAGACTGAACCCTGAGGTACTCCACTTGTCTGGAACTGGATTTGGAGTCAGCTACTTTTACAGTGTGGATTTTGTCAGTAAGCCAGTTGGCAACCCATTGAGAGACGTACTGCAATAAGGGCAGTACACAGTCAACAAATAAAGTCTAAGCTGTAGGTATACATCCAAGCAGTATAATCTGTGGTCTGTGGTCTCCTTCATTGGCGCGTCTTGGAAAGAAAACTGGAAGTTGTACAGACTGATAAATGTTAGTAAACTGGGGCATAAAGACAAGATGAGTTCTAACTGCAACACTGCCCACAATGAAGTTAGCAACAATGGACTTAAAGGAGCAGGTCAAAGTGCAACCCTGTACACAATGAAGATTAGGAATCTTGGGTATAAAGTAAGGATTAGTTCTAAGTGTAACCCTGTCCAAATTAAAAACAATGTAAGGAAATTTGGATGAGGTGGTGTGCTGTTTCAAAATTCATCTAGCAGATGTAATAACTATCAAGAATAGAGTCCTCCACAGCAAGAGCTTCAGTTCAGCTATGTGGGCAGGCTTAAAAAGGGGGCAAAGTGAGTTTTTATGGTAAAAAGATTAAGTCCCATAGAGGTGTGGGGGTAAAGAAAAGGTCTAGAGCAGAAAACTCCTTTTAGGTAAACTTTACATAGTTCAAGAGAAGCTAAGAAGGATGACAAAAATCCCTGATGATAGGATGAAATGGCACTTAATGGACTTGTATAGAAGGATAACTTAATCTTGAATTAAAAAGTTCTGATAAAAAGGATACAAATATGGTAACCTGAGCAGTATAGGGATTTATTCCTTACTTAGATGTCTACAAAAGAGTATTTCAACCACTTACTTTGGTAATGGAAAGAAAACTGGAAGTTGTACAGACTGATAAATGTTAGTAAACTGGGGCATAAAGACAAGATGAGTTCTAACTGCAACACTGCCCACAATGAAGTTAGCAACAATGGACTTAAAGGAGCAGGTCAAAGTGCAACCCTGTACACAATGAAGATTAGGAATCTTGGGTATAAAGTAAGGATTAGTTCTAAGTGTAACCCTGTCCAAATTAAAAACAATGTAAGGAAATTTGGATGAGGTGGTGTGCTGTTTCAAAATTCATCTAGCAGATGTAATAACTATCAAGAATAGAGTCCTCCACAGCAAGAGCTTCAGTTCAGCTATGTGGGCAGGCTTAAAAAGGGGGCAAAGTGAGTTTTTATGGTAAAAAGATTAAGTCCCATAGAGGTGTGGGGGTAAAGAAAAGGTCTAGAGCAGAAAACTCCTTTTAGGTAAACTTTACATAGTTCAAGAGAAGCTAAGAAGGATGACAAAAATCCCTGATGATAGGATGAAATGGCACTTAATGGACTTGTATAGAAGGATAACTTAATCTTGAATTAAAAAGTTCTGATAAAAAGGATACAAATATGGTAACCTGAGCAGTATAGGGATTTATTCCTTACTTAGATGTCTACAAAAGAGTATTTCAACCACTTACTTTGGTAAATCATCCTAGTGGAAAGTTTTGAATCTGGTAGGAGTTCTATCACTCGAGGAGGGAACATTGGATCCATCGTCACAAATGAAGGTAGAGAAACCAAGCACTTAGCAGTAGGAACTAGATGTCTGTGTAAGGCCAGCCAGACAGGGGTGCATGCTTAAGTACAAAGAAATCTTGCTATGATTGGAACTAGAGGGAAGCATACAGGAGCCCAAAGGGCCAGTTCTGGACCAACACATCTCTTGGGGAGTAACTTAATGAGGAATGATGGAAAAGCTGCTGCATTTGGTACTGAATGATGAGGCAAAGAGATTGCATTAAGGCTTTCCCCACCTCTAAAAAACTGTTATAGGGCTATCAATTTGTTGACAAGCCATTTGTGTGGGAGCAGTATCTCTCTACTCAACCAATCCAAAAATGACACTGGATGTCCCTGGGAAGCACAAAGCAATATAAAGATATGGACCATTCCCAAACCCTCATGGCATCTTGGCAAAGAAGGTAGGACCACATTCCACTATACTTGCTACTGTACAATACCACTGCAATGTTGTCAAAGTGGATGAACCACCTTGGGGGAGAAGGTCTTGAAATGCTTGCAATGCTAGGAAGACTGCCCTCCTTTCCAAGATATTTATGAGTAAATGGGCCTCTGATATTACTTATGTCCACTGGAACCCCCGTTTAAGCAATGTTCACCCACCCCAGAGTAGACAAATCTGTGTTTAGAGTAGCTACTGGAATGGGTACAGTAAATGAGTGTCCTGCAGTCAGGTTTTCTGAAAGTGTCCCTCAAGATATACGTTTTAAACATGACTTTGAGAGTCTTATGGTTTTTGACAAGGGTACTGGTGATTGACACCACTGCATTTTTAGTGTCCACTGAAGTACCCTGATGTGGAATCTGTCATGTAAAATAGTTAGTTGCCATTAGGCGAAGTACTCTTGAGGACTGCAGCTAAATCTGCTTTTGAGTTGTGACTTTTGATGACTGGATATCTGGTAGGTACCTTGTATAACAGTAAAATAGCCAGCTGCTGAATGGCGTCCAACTGAGAGTCCATGCAAATCAGATTACAGGAAAGCTCCAGTCAAGATTTTGACAAATTTATGGTTTTCCCCAATGATGCATAGCCGCAGTCAGTATTCTTTAAGTATAATTAGTTTCTCTTTCATGGAAGTAGCGATGAACAGGGGATTAAAATACTGAAGCATGTTTATTCCGAGTAGCTGCAGATAGCGATGAACAGGGGATCAAAATAATGAAACGTGTTTATTCAGAGTAGTTGCAGATGGGAAGTAACTGGAAAAAAACATGCACTGGTAAACACCTGGGGACTGTGGTGAAGTCAAAGGATAAAGCTTTGAACTGAAAATAAAAGGAAAGTGAGTGAATGTCTTGGACACTTTGACTATACTGATGTAAATGCAGGTGCCCCAGAGAGCTAAACAGCACATCCAGTCTCCTGATTGCAAACAAGGCAGATTGCAGCATTGTTACCACAGCCAGATCATGGTCAAATAGAGCCCTAGCCAGAGTAACAGATTAGGACCCCCCCACAGCAGACTCTCCTGCAGCAGCCACCTACCCCCCCCCACCCCACCCAACAGCCTCCGCCCCAGCCACTGCAGTGTTCCATTACTTGGCTACTTCTCCTCAGTTACCATAAACAATGTTCAACTCTGTCAGTGTGCATACTGTTTTCTTATTTACTTCTGCAATGATTGCAGATATTGAAATAGAATAGCACAAACACCGATAACCATTTGCTAAACAAACAATAGTCTCACAATTGAAACACTTAGCATGAGCCGTAAACTTTTTTGCCCTTGAAACTCACCATTCATTGAAACTGCATTAAAACCCACATTCAAAGAAAATGCATTTGACCAGTGGAGAATTAAGTTTAACTTTGGGCCGTTTTCAAACCCATAGGCTCCTTACACACATATTTAGGATCATGAAGACATGCATTTGTTCTTTGATACACCTTCCTGATTGTATTAAATGATATTCCTTGTACAATACAGCTCCACTTATTAGAGTGTTTTTTTTTTTAATTTGTAGTTTTGAACATTCTTCCAGTAAGCAATGAAACAACATGTATGAACCAATAATAACAAAACTACCCTTTTCAGAAAATTTCAACCATAAAAGGCCAACCAAACTTCTGTCATTACGATCCACCAATATCAGAGAATATGCACAATCTCTGCAGAAGCAAAAGTCATCTGAATAATTCCATATTAAAGAGATCTGTAACTAATGAAGAGGTTGCGTCTGGCAAACAACTTTACATTTCAGTGTTTCATCTATAAATTCAATGGCTGCTGCCCTTGAAGAATTAAGTGCCTATGTTACATTACAAAAAAATTATTAATATTGCAATAGGGAATGACTGACAACAGGTTCATAGTTACTAGGCATCTCATACAAAGGAGGACACACTTAGGAGTGTAGAACCCCTATTCTCCCTAAAATTCAGCAAATGAAACGGCACTGCAATATCAGCACTTCATCTACAAGGTGTGGGAGTAGAACCCACAGCCTTCTACACCAAAGGCAATTATACTACTAACACTGCTTTCAAATCCTACAACAGAAACAGTGACTGACATTTGTTAAACAAAATTAGTTGAACCATTGAAAACAGACTTAGCATGAGCAACAGTAAACTTCTCTTCCCTTGAAACACACAATTCCATGAAAATGAACTATATCTCATAATTCCTGGAAAATGCACTGAAACCCATAAGTCCCTGGAAATGTTCCAAAACAAATCCACAATTCCTTCAGCAGTCTGGTAGTTGGTGTAAAAGATTCAGGCTCTCTTCTCCACTGAAGCTCACAATTCCTTCAGCAACCTGGAAATTGGTGTATAGGATTCAGGCTCTTGTTTCCTGTAACAAAGTTACAGGGTCAAGCCTGATCAAGTTAACTGACTAACCTGTTTTTCTCACAGACTAGGCCATTATATAGCATACCTCCATACCTCTTAACCTCTTAGTATAAGAAATTTGGACAAAGCCTAAGATAATGGGGGGATAAAAGCTGAAAAATAGGGACAGATTTTAAATATTCCTCTTACAGTCTTAGAAAGTTGCTAGAATATCAATGTTTGTGTTCTCATGCATTTTCTGAAGGATATGAAGTCTGAAACGTTATATATATATATATATATATATATATATATATATATATATATATCATTATTTACTGACTTCAGTCATCATCCACAACTTGACAGAAAATCTGAAATTTTATGAGAAGAGCAAAACTATGAGGCTAAATTTAGGCAAATGACAGGCATGTTAAAACACACACACACACACACACACACACATCTACCTTCTCTCTGCTCTCACACAGCAACACACACTCATACACACGTGCTTTTGCTCTCATATGAACAGAATGGCTAGTTTAAATTCATATTACACACACACGTGCACACACTTACCCTCTCTCTCAGTGGAATGGCTAGTTTAAATTCATATTACACACACACACGTGCACACACTTACCCTCTCTCTCAGTGGAATGGCTAGTTTAAATTCATATTACACACACACGTGCACACACTTACCCTCTCTCTCAGTGGAATGGCTAGTTTAAATTCATATTACACACACACGTGCACACACTTACCCTCTCTCAGTGGAATGGCTAGTTTAAATTCATATTACACACACTTACCCTCTCTCTCAGTAGAATGGCTAGTTTAAATTCATATTACACACACTTACCCTCTCTCTCAGTGGAATGGCTCGTTTAAATTCTACGTGCAAGTGCAGAATGTGTTTAGATCTGTGTTGGTGTGAACGCATGCGACATAAGCATGATCCTCTTTAAAGGAGATGCTGCCGGCACAGATGTAAACACCATATGAAGAGAGAAAATGTTGAGCTCTTTGAATATGTGCCTCAGGCAGGTATGTACCTGTCATGGACAGCATTCTGCCTTCACCTAGAATGATTCCAAAATATGAACAAAAGATGATTGACTTTAATAACTGACTTTCTGATGTCTTTCCAGGGGTTTTCAATATTTGTCAGCATGCAAGCACATGGTTAACAAATCACATTGCTTTGCACAGGATGGTCTGCATCTGTCCCCCTTAGGCTTCCAAATATTGGTTAAAACTTTATCCGCCATCTTAGAGCCTTTTTTGACAATGTCAAATTGATAAACCTACCAACATAGCAAATAAAACCCAAATAAACCTAAAGGTGTTATTGCTTAAATGCTAGGAGCCTAAACAAGAAACTTCATACCCTACAAGTTTTCCTCACTTTAGAGAATATAAACATCTGTGTTATTACCAAGACATGATTTAAAACTGCAGAAAGTACTCTGGCAGTGCAAGGCTTCAGTGTCTTCCACACATGTAGACCATCATCAGTGACAATGTCAAAAGGTGGAGGAGCCCTGATCTACAGTAACAAGTACACCTCTAGGCTGGATGATGCCCAGGAGTTTATCCATGTGCAAATCACCACAGACAAAGTCCCATACCATATTGTAGCATGCTATAGGTTCTAAGAATCCCATAGCTCATATTTAGACCTATTGGAGACACTCACCATTTAATCAAATACCCTAGTCTTGGTAGACTTTAACTACCACTTTCTAGAGTGGGAAACATACACGGCCTCACATTCACAGGCACAATGATTCCTGGCCTTTATTAATTGCTACTGTTGCTGGGGCTGATGGAAATTTTGATACAAAACATTTTTGGCTTCCTTTTGATTTTTCAGAAATGACATCTGAACACCATGAATTTGACCCCAACAGTTGACAGCAGTTTGCCCTCTTGCTCACAATGTAGCAGTTTATACTTTTTAACCAAATAATAAGATTCCATCAGAGTGCATTTATGAAGACCATCTTGAAGTGTCCCACAAAGCCAATCAATCACATCCAAGACTGATGTTTCATGGCACTGCCCGAGCCTGTGGAGCAAGCTGCTCCAAACAGTGCATTGCAAAAGAGATGCAGAGAGACGGGCAAGAACTAATAGTTGATACTTATGTCTCCAACTGTTGTGAACATTTCCAGTGGGTAATTGTTTCAGAGTTTTAAGGCCTTATCTGCTGGCTCCTCTGCAACCAAACTATACGCACAAAGTAGTTCATAACCTTAATAGAAAAAGTACTGGATGCACAGATCCACTTTCTTAGTCTGTCCATCATTCTGGAGTCTTTGTTTGGGGACGGATAACCTGGTAACCACTTGAACCTCTCGTCTGGTGGTTGTTGATGCCACAATACAGTCTACAAGTGGCACCTTACTCCAGTGTGGCTCATCCATGGGGATCTACAGCACTCTGTCAGGCTTCCTGATTATGGGCCCCACTACATATTTCTCTCTCCAAGCCTTGATACAGACCATATCATTTCATTTCATTTGGGTCTATATCATATGTTCGAAGGTTTATAACTTTGAACATTAAAATATCGAATTTAAATGTTCAAAGTTATAAAACTTTGAACATATGTAAAAAACAAAACAAAAGTACAAACCCAAAACTAATGGCTGTAGGCAGGGGGGCAAGTCCCCATGCACCTCCACACCCCCCCCATTCTTTAAATATACCAACTATGAGACCGCACTACAATGCAGTAAGGGAAATCTTCCCTTTACCACACTATAGTGTGGTCTCAGAGTTGGTACATTTAAAGAGCGGGGGGTATGGGGGTGCAGGGGGGCTTGCCCCCCCTGCCTACACTAACAGGTAAGTTCCGTTTTTATTTTTTTATTATATGTTCAGTGTTTGAAACTTTGAACATTTAAATTCAATTATTTGACATTTGAAGTTTTCAAACTTCAAACATATAATATAGACCCACTTCATTAATTTGGGGGGACCACCCAGGCTACTGAGGATAAGTACCTATAGGCTTCCTCTAGGGTATCTTCCTCAGACAGGTAGTGTCAATGGGCTGTGATCCCTTTTATCACATCATCTCTAGGATCTCCCCAAATTTTATGTCTTCTGGAGGGAACTTGGGCGAAGCCCCCCCCCCTTCATCAAGATCCATGTCTGGGGAGGAGGACTCTGAAAATGAGTCTATATCTGTCCTCTTGCACTGCCTTTCCTTTAAGGGCTCAGTGGGGAACTGTCTGAGATTTCCTGGGGAGAAGGTAACGCAGACTAAATATGTTCCATTGGCCTTTCTGGTCCTAGGTCCTGGACAGGACAAGACAGATGAGTAGCCCTTAGGCCATGCATCAAAGACATACGGGAGATGAACCAGTGAAGCATGTGCCTGTTCTAAGTGACAGATTTGATTAGATTTCAGCTATGCCAAATGACCCACTGAGAGGCTCTGGACTGCGACCACTGCCACTAACAGCATATCAGCATTAACACTGCAAGGAAAACTATCTGTACTGACTGCTGACACTGACCATCCAAGAGCAAAAGTCACTGGGATGAGATTCTGCAGTGAATAATCAAATGATGAAAGCTCTGACACCAACAGTAACTGTATGCTTCAGGGGCAATGTCGATACAGAGCCATCAGTTGCAAACCTATTCCAACACAGTGAGGGTCAGAGCCAACACCAATGGCATCAACACCTCAACCTGTGCCAAGGCCATCAACACTAAGGAAGGTAAATTTGTGAGTCCAAACCATATTGGCTCAGGTTCTCCTATGAGTTGGGATACTCCCGACAACTGGAAATGGGCTCAGGGTAGGAAACAAAATAATGGGGACTTAGGGCTCTTTTTGCTGAACCTTAGACACCAAAGGGGCTAAGACAACACCAAACTGAAACTAGGCCTTGACAAAGACCATTGGTATTTTGTCCCAGTCAAGTTGTGATGGACTTCAGAGACACATGGAGGAACAGAGGGAGGTGGCAAAAGCAGGTCAGGAAGTAAGGAACCTTATTTCCTACTCTGAGGAGAACCTTCTCATTCTCCTCCTTAAAGTGAAGTCAGTTGGGCCTTAAAAATCTTGTCTGACTGGAGATGCGTGTTGAGAACGAGTGACCAGCATGCCTCAAGGTCCTAGTAGGAAAGAAAAAGAAGAAGAAGAAATTAGCCCTGGTATTTTGACCACAGACAATTTTTCTAGGATAGGGTGCTACAACTCTTCTATTCATCTCTTCTTCTCCTCAAGTCTTTCTGTCACATCTTCATCCTTTTATTTTTCTTTTGGAGAACTGCCCTTCAACAAATCTTTGAAGATGAGTTTGTTGCATCAATCCAAAAGGGCCCTGCTAGTAACATTTTAGAAGTGCTGCAGTTATAATCAAAATGGCTGAACCAAAGACATACAACACACTTTATGGTCTTTGAGTGACATCTTTTGGCTGTACTGGTGGAAGTCAGAGGCCTTGTCCCTATAGACTGTCTATGAGAGTAGAAAATATCCAGTAAAATAAAGCACAATTTACGCCGCATGCAATCCCTAATTTTTAAATAAGCTGAAAAAAAAGATAAGTTTGGACTTTTTTTAACAAGGATAAAGCAGAATAATGAGAGGGGTAGTAAGGAAGATGTTTGAAGAAATAAAATGTGTTGGAAACTGTCTAGAAATGGCAGAAGCTGCAATATCTACAAAACCCAATTATGCAGTAATAATTATAAAGAGGTAGCACTGATCCAAAAATGACTCTAAATCCACTAATCTCTGCTCAAGTTAGTGAAAACTCCACTAAAGCACTGATTGCAGCAATAAGATCTAGTGAAACTAACTAGCGGCAGTGGATTATGGGTAAGGGAGAAACATGACCTAGTAAAAAAACTCGCTGCTGCCATATAGGGAGCTTCTTCCTGTGGCCAGGACCAACTTTAATAGACTATTCTATGCTTGCCTATAATCTACATTATCTGTCTATGGCGCAGCCTGTGAGAAAAGCAAATGCTTATTCAAACTGGAGCCAATTTTTCACCGTAATCCTCATTTAATCTTTCCTCATTAAATCTATCAGAAACAACAAGAACTTTAACTCCGTTGACTTTCAGAATAAACTCAGAGCATTCAATTGGGCCTACACTTAAAGAACTTCCACTAGCTGATGCTGTAGACTATTTTAATTCTAAATTCCTCTCCATTCGAGATTCCCACACTCCTATCCACACCCTCAGACCCAAAACTAAGACCGCCCCCTGGCTCTCCAAAGAAACCAAAATTATAGCAAGAAATAAAAGCATGGGACAATTGGCGCACCTGCAAAGACCCGCTTGACCATATTAAATTCCGACAACTAAGGAATGATACCAAGAAAGCCACATTGCTAGACAAAAAAACTTCTATTGACACCTTGAGCAAAAACACCAGAACAAACCTCAAAGATTTTGGGTAGGCATAAACAAACTGCTCCACCCTGGCCAAACCTCCACCCCCACCGCCTCAACTTGCGACCTTAAAACTACTGAGGAAACTGCTAACATCATTAAAATTTTTTTTTACCAAAACCATCCAATCACTACCTAGCCAACTAACCCCCCACCAGCTCCTTTCAAAACTCCTCCACAACCACTGTCCCACTCCCTTTCGCTTTCCAACCTGTATCTACATCGACCATCTGATCTCTAATTAACAAACTAAAGCCCACTATACTGGCAGCTGATCTCCTCCCACCAGAATATTTACAAAAAGGGGCAGATGCCATTGCATACCCTGTCTTGATCATAATAAACTGCACCTTGACTGAAGCCACTATCCCCTCTTCTCTGGGAGGTTTCCCCATGTCATTCCCCTTCATAAAGGAGGGAATTCTTTAGACCTCTCAAACGTCCGACCAATAGCCATATTAACACCCCTGGCCAAAATTATTGAAAAATGTGTCCACTACTAATTAATGCACTGTCTCACCCAAAATAAACTACTGGCCAACTCTCAGCATGGTTTTAGGCCACATCACACCACCACATCAGCCCCTCCTATCCTTCTTTATCAATATCAACAAACAATAACAAACTTACCTCAGCTCTCTTCCTAAATCTCTTGAAGGCCTATGATACGGTCACTCACCAACTGCTTCTCCGCACTCTGAAGGAACTGTCACTGAATAGTAGCTCTATTAAATGGTTCCAGTCTTACCTGTCTGATAGACAACAAGCAGTTTTATGGCAGAATACCCTATCCACATGTCTACCCATTACTCTAGGAGTCCCCCAAAGCTCCATACTAGGACCACTACTCTTCTCAGTCTTTATCAATGACCTACCCACCATCACTCCAAAAGCCATCTGCATCCAATACGCGGACGACTCTACTTTAATATGTACCGCCTCCTCCTCAACTGAGCTTATAACCCTAACCCAGAATACTTTCAATGATGTAGAAAAATGGTTTGCAAACCATCAGCCTCTATTAAACCCCAACAAAACTAAGCTGCTCATCTTTTCCCCACCTGCAAATCCTCCTCACCATTCTTTACTCTAAGTTCCAACAATGACACAATTATATCCCCAGATACTCACACGAAACCCCCGGGTGGCACAGTCGATAACACCCTAAAATATGATATCCATGTCAATCAAACCATCAAATCGGTCAACAAAAAACTGGGCTCCCTATACAGAATCAAACCCTTCCTCACTCCTTTTGCAAGAACCACTATCGCTCAGTCCCACCTACTATCTACCCATCTCTATGCCTCTCCCTCTTCACTAACCTGAACCAAGCCACCCTTAACAAACTTGCTAGTTGTTACAACCATATTGCTAGGTTTGCTACAGGTGCTACCTCTAGGACCCACCATTGTATCAACCTAACTCAACTAGGATGGCTGGAGTGGCCCAGTCTTCTCCGATACAACCAACTTATAATAACCCACAAAATACTATATCAACCCGAAAAAACACCAGCACTAAATAAGATCATCAAACCATGCAGCAACCTGAGGTCACTACGCTCTGCTGACAAACTGCTGGTATAAACAACTAAGAGCATAAATGTGGCTGGGGACTCTCTATTCACCAACTCAGTAGGCAAAATTTGGAATATGCTACCTGCTGACCTTACTCACCAATCCTCCTTAACCCAGTTCAAAAAAAGCCTCAAACTACACTTACAACAGCATTGGCAGTGTCCTTGCTTAAACTCTAATCACCACCCGCTGTTTCTGCAAACTCTCCCTAAGCATTTCAATCAAATACTCTATGAATTCTTGAAGAGACTTAGCCCATAACTGCGTGTATTATTGTATGAAATTGAAGCTGCATGATTATCTATGTTTGTAACCCTACTGAAAACTGCATATTATACTTATCGCTAAATGTTTCTAGTGTTCCTAATGTATTTGTACTCTATTTTCTGGAGCTTTTCTCCCAGGGCCTCGGCTGAAAATGGACATATATCCAGTCGGACTTTCCCAGTAAACAAATGTAAAATAAAACAAAATAAATAAATAATAAATAAATTTAGTAAGCAGCACATTGACACTGCACAGCATACCATCACCCTGATAATTTATGCTGTGGTGGGTAAGAAATCTTTTCACAACCCTTCTATGCAGTATACATTAAAACTCAGTATCTAGGTTATGCTACAACACACACACACACACAATCAACTCCTGCATCCAGTAAACATATCTATTCACAGCAATGCTTTAGCCATAGATATCGCCACACTTAGACATTCACACTCTACCCCACTAGGCACTGTGATGTCCTTGGGTCTTTTTACCCCAGGTAAATACAAGTATGGCCTGACAGTAGCTCATGTGGAAGTGAAAACGTTTGAGTGCTTTACTCAGCACATGTGAAAGGTCATGATAGAGCTTGTTATGCATGCATTTAAGGCTAGAAGACACTGGTTTTATGCAGTATCATGCCATCACCAAAATAATGCTACAATTCAAAGACAAAATAATTGGCTTTAAAAATTGGCTGAGTAGTTCTTGTCACTCAAAGTGGTTCTAGCATGTGTCAGTATGGTAGGCGACAGTAAACATATATTCTTGCTTTGCCAGAGAAGGCTTGCACCTTTCTCAGCATGGTTTTCACATATTAACTAAAGCTTTTGCTGTACCCTTAATGCTTTTTAGGCAAAATCCATCTCCTAAAAATGTCAATATAGTAAATTTTAAGTTGGCTTACATTAGACAAAATTATAGCCCTCCTAACACTGGAGAACATCCAAAATTATGACCTTTATAACACTTGAGCATATCCATATCTGTGTAAATACAGAAACAAAGTGTCACTCGAAGTAAGATCACTTCCCTTGGATTAAAGGCATATTATTCTATTAGACCCACTTGAAATTATCTGTACTTATCAGGAATCTCATAATCTCAAAGGAAATCTCTTGTGATCTATAGGTCCAAGTTAACACTGAATAAATCTAACAACCACATCACTGCTAACTACAGATCACCTTCCATGTTTTCTACTGACCACAGTAATTACCTAAATGTTTTAGATAAAATTGCTCTCCATCCCAATACTATTTTTTAGGTGATTTAATCTACCCATCTGTCTACTGGCAAACCAATAACAAATATGATCAATACTTCCAATGTTTTTTTAATTCTAACTCTCTTGAACAAACTGTCAGTCTTCCAAGCAGAGGCCCCAGTATGTTTTATACTATCCTCATGAATATGGCACTTTCACTCTACCTTACATCTCTCATTCCCTGATTAAGACTGACCACAAAATCATTACCTTCTACTTTAAAACTGATAGTAACCCCACTGTGAATACCACTTCCATTAAGGATTTCTCAATAGCAAGCTTGCCAAAATTCAAAGATCCTCCATGTAGTAGCCCAGTCGCGCCTACACATCAAAACTACTTCCATCTAAATAGTTACACTGAAAAGTCCATTCCCATCTGAAAGATTTCTTACCCACCAAAAAATAAGTTATCAGGGTGATGTGATGGCATGTGACAAGTTTAAGAACAAACCAATATGGTTTCAGACTCTATCAATAAATGTTTAATAAAAGAAACAAACTACTAAGTTCAAACAACACATTTCAGTATACACCACCTTAAAATGAGAAAAAGAAAAAACAGAAATAGGCTAGCAATAACCTCAAATATACCAAAAGAAGGTATAAAACAGAGTGTGAAACTCGTACTACATACATACCAGCCACCTTGTCATTCCCTGCACTAAGCTACCCAAATCCTAATAGACATACTTTTTTCCTGTACTACCACACATTTTTCTGTGACTCTCTCTGTTTATTACTACATATTGATAAATAGAAGCAGCTGCAACTTTTGCATGTTGTAGCAGGGCAGCATTTTGTAAACTTAAAGCCCTGCTGGCCTCTGCTGTCTGCATGCAACGCCACCAATGTATGCTATGTGAGAATAATTGCACCCATATCCCAACCTACAAGTGAGAGTGGCTCACTGCTGTGATAAACATTTCTGTAGTGTTTACTGCCTAAAAGAGTATAGGCTAGTAGCTGTAGTATTGTTCCTCATCCTCCCTCACTGTTGGTGTCTTGCTGTAATACTTGGAGGCTTTGCAGTTGCCCTCCCCTACTGTAAAATTTGATCTGGGACACTCCTCCCAGTGTCATTAGCTCATTCTACCTAATACAGAGAGAACATTTCAGAAGGCCAACCCACTTAATTTCCTAACCTTGAATTATCTTCTGCTTCTCCTCTCTCCCTTTCCTTTACAAAAAAAAAAAAACTTTGCTAGAATCTCCCTGTGTTCTGCTCAACTGTAACAAAAAAAAATGTACGCTTGTTTCCTGTCTAGTCCAGATACATATTTGCTACATCTGGGACCGTTTGTAAGCTTCTGAGCGCCACAAGCCTGTCTGTGTTGGAGGGTAGCCTGCTAGCTTATCAGTGGGAGTGGTAAGCACTAGGTATCCTATCTACCACATAAGGAGTGGTTTCTGGCCCATAAATTGTAGTTGTTGGCCGTTTGGGCAGTTTTTTCATCTCTCTCAACTTCTTAATTTAAAAGCCCACATTTGCACTCATTTCCCCCCTTCTTGTAACTAGTCTAGTCCAGATACATATTTGCTATATCCGGGACTGTTTGCAAGCTTCTGAGCCCCACAAGCCTGCCTGTGTTGGACGGAAGCCTGCTAGCTTATCAGTGGGAGTGGTAAGCACTAGGTAACCTATCTACCTCATAAGAAGTGGTTTCTGGCCCAGAAATTGTAGTTATTGGCCGTTTGGGCAATTTTTCCATCTCTCTCTCAACTTTCTGATTTAAAAGCCCACATTTGCACTTGTTTCTTTCCTGTAACAAGTCTAGTTCAGATACAGATTCTTAGTTTTAGCACATGAATTTGCTTATTCGTGCTCAGCACTTGTTCAGAACTTGTTGTAAGCACTAAAGCTACAAATTACTAAAGCACTCAACCTTCCTCATTACCTAGAAGAAAAGTACAGTTTTGTACCTACCATAAATGTCGAGTTCGAATATCAGTAGGCCTAAGGTCTAACAGGCGTATATAGTCTTCATCACGTCCATCAGTTAGAATTACTAAGTGCAATGTAAAGCGGCGAGATCAGATACGGCGTCAGTGCGTCAGGAGGTATATCTATATCGACAGATTTAAAGGTAATATCAGAAAATTTATGTACCCAGACATCAAGACCCAAAAAAACCCGCCATATATATATACAATATAACATACAAGTATAATAAAAAATATAATATAATAAGCATGTAACCATCCTAGGTAGGTCACCTCCCCTACACAACCAAAATACTACAGGTAGGTAAAAAAGCAAACTATACTCAATATATACAATCCTCATTTGCAGTAGTCAGGCAACCTCACCTACACAACCAGTTTAAAACCCCAGGCTGCTAAAGTAAGGTAGGGGAGGTAGAGCAAGACAGAGGTAACAAAGGGATGTAGCAAAAGCCCAAAGAAACACCGCTTCAACAGCTGTGTAGCTGAGCTCAGAGTGGCCCTGAACAGAACCCCAAGACAGAGAAGGTAGGTAAATGGTGCCAGAAAAGAAGTAATGCCCAAGTAGCTGCTTCCCAAAACAATGTTGGATAAAAAATGCAAATGCTGCAGTATAGTGGTAGCCCCAAATGGAATGAGACACAGGCCACTCCACGAACTAAATTGCAATGCAAATAACAAAAAACAGTGTAACAAATTTAAAATAGAAACAGTTTAGACTGCAACTAATTGCCTGCTGAAATCAAAAAGCTGGAAAATCCCAACCCTTTCTCTAATAACAAATAAAATGCAAAAGCCAAAAATTGTAGATGTTAATGTGTACATCTTAAATGCCTCCTTTTTTTCAAAGGAAAAAAGAAACAAAATGAATGATAAGAAAGGTTTAAAATAAAATACCCTTGTAGAACTTAGGCATCAAAGGAAGGAAGGATGATAATGATACCCTAATCTTAGACACCCTAAAAAAAGGGGATCTACATAAGACAAGGCAAAGTTTTCAACACACTTGCAGAAAGTGAAGCAAAAGCCAACAAGCATAAAGGAAGCAAGCAAGTATTTCAATTCAGCAGTAGTAGCTGAATCAAAAAGGTGTAAGTTAAGTTTTTCCAACACAAAATTGAGATCCCAAGCTTGCTCTAGCTGGGTCTAACAGGGAGGCATACTCCAAGACAAGTGGGAAACTCTCAGGAGTAGAAGCGAAAAAAACAATGGTTGTAGACAAAGTTTTTGAGACAAAATTTTGCAATCCCACTCAGGGAGGGAAGAGAAGGACAAACTCTTGTCCAATAACTCAGTAAGGTATTCACACTTAAACACCAAATAAAATAAGATCTCCTTCCATTTTCTTCCATAATTTTCAAAGGTACATAGGTCTCTTTTTGGAATTCAAATTTAAACCTTGTTGCTAGGATTGTAGATGAAGTTAGAGCCACACTCTGTTGAGGCTCATTGACCTGTGCAAAGAGAAAAGAGAGTTGAGATTAATATAGATGTCTAAAGGGCTCTTGATGAAGGAAGACTGTACTAGCCCTAGCAGATCCTAATCAGATTTAAAATTGAGTTGAGCTTTACCAGTGCTGACGGTCCCATCACTGTAGACCAGTAAGGCTGTTGGCCTGTCTTGCCTGACCTTTAATGTAGTTTGGAAGAAGAGGCAGAGGAGGAAAGGCATACAGGAAGAAGAGTTCCAACTGGAACACAGACACCTATTTTCCAGCTTTGTGGGTAGAGCATAGTTTTCCACTTGTCTGGAGCTATGTGCCCCTGGCTTGGCTGTGGAAGCCTACAGTGGTTTTGAGCAGGTTTATGTCTATGTCAGACATGAAAAGGCTCCATTTTGAAGTTTTTTCCAACTCCAAGATCCAGCAAGGATCTGCCAAAGAGTGTGATGATGGAGTTGCTGAGTTAATTGAAACCTTAAACCTTGCCTGAAGGCATAGCTGTTAAGATCTATTGCTGGAGTTTCCAAATACTGCATTGTAATTCATTTGCTTGTTGTTGATCCACATGCTTGTTTTGTTGTTGATTAGAAATGTGTGCTGCAAGGAAGATAACACCTGCCCCTGAACCTTTACACCTATATGCTCATAATTGCTCTCCATAGCTCCTATATGTATGCTGGTGTTGATATGTAGATGCTGTAGTCTGGCAGGCCACTTGTCTAGTATCCACTTTCCATGTTGTGGGCAGGCCACTGTCGTTCCTATTGGACACGCGCGTTGGGTAGACACTCTCTGAGCCTTTGTTTAGTGGATGAAGGTAAGGTTTAAATGAAATTTTTTTTACCAAGGTATTATTTGAATGACAGTGTCCAAATATACCAGCAGTGCTGTCCAAATTCATTTTACCATTGTAGCTTGCTATGGAATACAAGACCATGTACCAGAATACATGATTGAACCACAAGATGCCATGAACTGACCGTCCTGATGACAGTGAATGCTTGATGAGATAGCTGATGGTTGAAGTGATGGTTTCTCTTGAAGTTGTCGGGTCTTGCTGAGGCCATCTTTTGCAATGTTCACTGTCTTGTATTCAGTCTCAGGCCATGTCTTGAGAGGGTACTACCAGGACTTATTTCGCTCACTACTTATTACTCTACAGAACTTTCTGCTATGACTAGAAGCTGCTGCTGTTTTCCAGATAGCAGTGTTTGTTGAGCTTTTCAGGCTCTCGTCCATTCTTGAGCCAGAAGTAAGGAAGGATCCTGAGAAGTAAGCTATCTGAAGTATAGCCAGCCCTGATGAAATACTTCAAAGGGCAATGCAGAGAACTGATAATGAAAGGGCAATGCCTCAAACCTGATAGATACTTCCTGCAACTTAGCCTTGAGTACCTCCCTGCAACTTAGCCTTATAGGCACATGAAGGTTTAGATTCCTTGAGATCTAAAGTTACCATTGTATGTTCTTGCCCAGCAGCCAACATCTTGAACTTGGGAATGTCCAAAACGTATTGGTTGAGTCAAAATTGATAAAGGGATGTCCCTCAAAATTGTTGAGGGAACTTTGGTACTTGGAATCCTAGGCCCCTTTCCTTTATAGGAACAGGGCTGGACAATTGGCTGAATGCCCCTTCTGGCCCCAGGACTGAGAAACTCTTTCCTTTCTTTGTGAGGGTAGAAACTTCGCCTCCTCCTTTTTTTCATTGTATGGAAATAAATGGAATGTTGAATGGTAATAAATGTGGAATGATATCCTGAGTATGAGTGAAATAAATTCCAATTTCTTTTTTTGAAAAGAGAATCTCCTTCCTCCTAGATGAGAGCTGAGAGACCGGAATAGCTGCGAAGCTGAGCAGAGTCTGTCTTGTTTCTTAAAGGACTGACTGACCCCCTCACCAGAAGTCTGCCCTGAGCAGGAAGTCTGAGCAGGCGAACCCCTGTTCCTGAGTGAGGCTGAACCTTGGCCCCTGCCCCCCTACCCCCCTAGACTGGGAATCCTAAGAGAGGATATGTCCACCCCCAGGCCAGCACTACTACAAACTTCGTATGCACACTGCAAAAAATCTTTACAAGTTGCAAACATCTAGCTTTGTTCTCCATTTTCTTTCTTCCATTGCTTCCCTAGCTTCCAATCCAAACAACAATCAAACTGTACAGGAGCATCCAAAAAAATTGTCACTCTAACTCTGCTCAGCTAATTCTGATCCTTCAGGCAGGCATGCCTGCGAGAACAGAACTGGTAACAGCCACCACCCCCGAGGCCTGAGAGGCATCAAACCACACAAAAAGAATGCTTAAGAATGCTTTTGTTCAGACACATGAACCAAACCAGCAACTCTTAACTCAATAATTCTCCGCCAAAGCATCCACACCTTATTTATTTCCCAGAAAGAAAGGAGATAGATATTTATTTTTAGCAAACTGAAAAATCAAAATCTGCTCATGGCTAGAGTGGGAAGAAGTATATACTTTTCCTTCCCCCACCTATCCAAAGCCTCTGCTCTTTATCAGTGGGAACAGGATTTTAACCACAGCAGTTTTGTACTTACTTTCCTCAATGCCAAAAAGTGCATTGTCATCCCCTTTGGTAAAAACTCTGTATCCATGAACTACCACATAGGCGGCAGTCTACTTAATGCCAAATGTGTGATAAGAGACCATGGTACCCAGGTGGACAGTAGTCTCTCCTTTAATAATCATATCACCACAGTAGTCAGGAAATCCTTCTACGTGGCACACCTCATCACAAAAAGGGTTCTCATCCAAGAAAAAAAAAAGGTCATTGTTCCCCTCTACTTAACACTCATTAGACCCATTATAGAGTACAACACCCCTTTTGGAATGCACCTCACAAGATATCCGCAGCAACTGGAAAGACCACAGAAGTACCTCACGAAAAGGATTACTGGGCCTCAGATGCCCTACACTGGCTGTCTCAAAAATCTCTTATATTCTGTAGCATATAGCCTACTCCAAGGTGATCTCTGCCTAACATATAAAGCTATGTCAAACCCAGAGCTGTTGGACATGCTACACCTAAAGAAATCCCAATCCCTCCTAGCTAAACGCTCTAGGGACCTAAACTTTGTCACCACAACAAACAGGACATGCTGGAGGGATAGATTCCTGTCCCAGAGACTTCCCATACTCTGGAACAAGCTACCCATCTATGTCAAGCAAAGTTCCTCATTAGTACTCTTCAAGAAAAATCTTGATGAGTGGATGGGAAATAGGAAATACACCCCAAGGATCACTTCTGTGGCTCTGCTTGACAGGGGCACAGGAAAATAACTTTCTTGGGTGGCTAGGCTTACTTAGGCCCTTGGGCCGATAGCCTAGTACCTACCTATGAACCTATGAGAGCCTGTGCTGTCTTAAGTGCAGCATGAAGCATCCTGTTTGACATTCTCCTGACTACCACTAGGAGGCACTCAAGTACAACCCTTTTCCATTTGCCTAGAAAGGACAGCTAATTTATTCTGCTGAGATCCATGCCCCCCTCCCCGACTAGCCCTTAGCTACTGCAGTCATTACCACACCTTAGGTTGACTGCAACATGGTTGGGTGCCACATGCCTCAAGACCATCAGGCCAGCTTGTTTAAACAATTACATAATGAGGCATCACCTGTGCAAGTGCAGTGGTTCAAAATCAACAGAATGTCCTGCAAAGCTTATATTCATTCATAAGTGTAATGAGGAAGTCTGGGGTTTGGTCCTGTAGATTAACTGGAACTTGTTGGTCTGGGGTAGAAGAGATCTTAAAAAATAATCTGGAACCTTCCACCTTTAAGCTACCCATGTAACCAATGCCCCAGTAGAAGATACATTTCAAAATGGCTACTTAGGATGAAAAGAAAGAAGCTAAATTTCTTGTTAACGAGAGGGCAGAAGTGTTTAACATTACACTCGAAATCAGCAACTCCATCCACATACCAGCAATACGTGGATCCACAGAGAACTTTAAGAAGATACAATTTTGCCATTAGGTTGTGCATGTGGGGTTAAGAGTGAGTAGATGAGACTGTACAGTGCTGGTATACAAGACAGATCACCTTGGAGTCATCACTATAAAGCAGGTAAGAGGTGGGGAACTAAGGAAATAATCGAGGACACTGAGGTGTGCACAGCTGAAAGTGGCCTACTTTTTGTTACAGGGATTTCAGCCCTCGAGTGTATTGACAGGGTTTCCAGGGGCTTTAGCTGACATGCAATGACCTTATAGCACTGGATGCAGTTTGCCAGCTGTAAGTTATCATAAAACCTGCTTCAGCTATTAAGGATGAGGCACATAAAATACTTGGAGTTTGCACTATAAAATAAATACTGTTACAGATATTCATATGGTCTAAATTGATTTTCAACATTCAGGTATAAGGCCATGTATGTCTTGAGTAATTTTAAAATGATGGTTAATATAAAGTTTTTTTTTTCTTTGTTTCATTTTTTTTTAAATGGGGAGTCAGATGAGTGGCTGTTGGCACACCAGATTAAGGCTCCAAGCTGTTGTGAAGCTGCTGCCTGCAATAACAGCACAAGGTTTTATTCCTTCCACCTCAATTTACAAACTGTGCAACTCTGATCAAGTTACTTGACAAAACAGTGCTCCCAGTTCACCCCTGAAAATTGTCCCATGTGTAAAGAGGCTTACCCAGTTAACAAATGTATGCTTAAAAAAGACTTTGATAGAGTATGTGTTGCTCCTAACCTATTAGGCACTAATTGCTTGTATCAATGGTAGATTTCATTGAACAGGTATACCTGCAGAGGGATTTTAATTCTCTCTTGTGTCTGCTGTATAACATTTACTGTCCTACTTGTGTTTTAAGAATTATTTTATACGTTCCCTGACTTGTGGGGGTATGGTGTTTTAAAAGCTTCTTTTAAGTTTATATTTGCAGCATGTAGGTGCTAAAAATCGCTGCTGTATGCACTATTTCACCTGAAGTTGAGTTCATAACAGGTTAGCCACAGTCTCGTCAACCTCAAAACATGGTTCAAGGATATCTTTTTTCATGGGAGAGGAAGTGTTTGTATATCGTGCACTCACCTTGGCTCACGGATCTTCGCTCCTTTGCAGATTTACATTCATTCAGGTGCATATCTTAAAATGAACAGTGCATCATACAGATGCAGGAAAAGCTTAGTTAGCAACAGAATGCACCTCTAAATTACCAGTCTGGAAAAGTAGGTCATCAGAATACTAGAGAAGCACTTTAACTAAGAAAATGCTTTCAAAATGCCCTCCAAACAGGGATGAACAGCAATGTTGAGGAATGGAAACTCAGTAGTACACATGCAGAGGGGTATTGTCAATTCTCATGTGTTGTGTACTGCATGTGTATGAAGAACTTATTCATGAAGTCTGTCACACACTGCAATATAAAGTATGTAAATTACTGATCAGGAATTTGTTGTAAACTGAATGGTCAAATTAACACTAATGTATATACTGTATATTATATCTGCTTGATTGTACATTGAACTGTGTTCACTGGAATGTATATACACACATTTTTTCTATGTAATTAGTCTGAACTGCTCTGTTACTGCTTACATTTCTGTATTTTTTGTTTGTGAATTGTTCTGTATTTTACTCGGGTTGAGCCTGAAATTGGTTAATACTGATCAGTGCACTACCCCTGTAAACAAATATAAATAAATTAACAAACACTGTGGAGGAGAGCTTTGGTAACTGTGGCAGGAGCATGATTACATCTAAATCATTTCAATGCATGCTTGTTGCAATTAACTGCTACTCTCTTCACACTTTGGAAAGAATGAATGATAAAAATGATTATTTCACTGATAATAATTTTAGGGATTATGTATCCATTTTCCTCAAATGCCACTATTAAAATAATGTGAACAAGCCTTGATTTATCAACAAAATTAGAAATAAGGTAAGGTACAACCAACACAGTTAACCATTTGGCAAAGATTTGAAATAGTGCTGTTAAGAAAACAACTTCACAGGAGTGACTAAAAGAAAAGAAGTTATGTACTCACCATAATGTTCCATGCGAGTTGTTCATCTTGCCTTCATTCTTACAGATGGGTTTGTAGCCGATCCTCGGCTCCGAGTCAGCCTACTAAAAAAGCTCGTGGTTTACAGACAGCTCGAGGCCAAGTCCCTATCCCATGATGCACCTGGAGTTACCTCAGATCTTGTTTGCTGTGTATAATAATACCATGTGCCATTCTTATCACTCTTTAGGAGAAAACCCATAGAATGATTGAGCAACCAGGGTAAAACTAGTATTTCGGTCCTCGAAAAACTCTGGAGGGGGTAGGAGGGTGGGAAGTAAGAATGAAGGCGAGATGAACAACTCACATGGAACGTTATGGTGAGTACATAACTTCTTTATATGAAGTTGTTCTATCCCGCCGTTCATTCTTACAGATGGGTAGCGTCCCAAGCACCATCTTTCTCGGGTGGCTCACGGGAGTATATTTTTTAAGGACAGTAGACCCAAAGGAGGCCCTGTCCCTGGAGGCCTTGTCAACTTTGCAATGAGTGATAAAGGTATGAAGTCTTGACCAAGTGGCTGCTGCACAAATGTTGTCGGTAGGAAGCCTAGCAGAAAAGGCATAAGATGTGGACAATGCTCTGGTAGAATGAGCCTTAATTTTGTGTTGTAAGGGCATATTAGCAGCTGAATAAGCAAATGTGATACAATCAGATAACCATTTAGAGTGTTGTTTTTGCCACTGGCATACTTTTCTGGAATCTGAAAAGGAAACAAAAAGCTGTTCTGATTTTCTGAACTCTTGTTCTATCCAAGTAAAATCTGAGCTGTCTATGAACATCAAGCTTGTGCAGCATATAGTCTAAGTTGTTGGTGTGTTTGGGAAAGAACACTAGCAAATCTATGATCTAGTTGAGGTTAGTTTCAGTACAAACTTTGGGTAAGAATTAAGGATTTGTTCGCAGGGACACTGTCAGCATGGAAAATCAAATAAGGAGGCTTTATGAACAAGGCTTGAAGCTCTGACACTCTACGGGCAGAAGTGATAGCTACTAAAAAGATAGTCTTCCATGACAAATATTTCAGATCGCATGAGGAAGCTGGTTCGAAAGGTGAAAGAATAATGTATGAGAGCATAAAATTTAGATTCCATGGAGTATAAGGGGATTTCACAGGTGGTCAGAGATGAAAAGTCCCTTTGAGAAAGGCTTTGGATAGTTTGTGTGACATTATGTTCAATCCTTCAAAGCCAAAGTGAAAATTAGAGACAGCAGTAAGCTGAACTCGAACTGTTGCTGCTGCAGCTCCTTTGTTGAAAAGCATAATCAAGAACTCTAATATGGAGGCAACAGGGGCTTGGTAGGGATCAATGTTATTTTGAGAGGCCCATGTAGAAAATCTTCTCCATTTGCTAAGGTAGAGCTTCCTAGTAGAGGACTTATGACAAGATATCAGTATCTGCTGCATTTCATTTGAAAGGTTATAGAACCTGGCTATGTTGGGAATTGGAGCAGCCAAGCTGTCAATTTCAGGGACTGAAAAGAGAAATGAAGAGCCCCCGATGAATGCATCAGAAGGACTGAAACTGGGTCCAGAATCCAAGGGTCTTCCAACTGAAGTCGAAGGAAGGGGAACCAAATCTGACTAGGCCATTAAGGGGCTATTAGAATGATGGTCCTTCCCAGGGCTTTTGCTTTCTGCAATACTTTGAGTATCAAGGGAATGGTTGGGAATGCATAGAGGAGAAACGGAGGCCAATCGTGTATGAGTGTATCCCTTGGGGCTTCTCCCAGAGGGGGAATCAGGGCAAAGTAGCTTCTGCATTTTGTGTTCATGTGGTTGGCAAAAAGGTCGCAGCAAGGCTGGCCCCACCTGCGGAAAATTCTCTCCGCTATCTCTTTCTTGAGGGACCACTTGTGAGGCAACAAAATTGCCCTGCTCAGTTTGTTTGCTATCACGTTGGATTTCCCTGGGATGTGCGCTGCTAACAGAAAGCACTGGGTGGATGTAGCCCATTGCCATACTCTTAGGGCTTCATGACAAAGGGGGTAGGACCTGGTTCCTCCTTGTTTGCTCAAGTACCAAACCACTGAAATGTTTTCCATCTGAATCAGAATTGTTCCCAAGGGAAGAGAATCCTGGAAGTACTGGAACGCTAAAAGTACCACTCTCATCTCCAGGACATTGATATGCAGATGTGTCTCCTGTTCGGACCATGTGCCTTGGGCTGTTGTTCCCTGAAAATGCCCCCCCCCATCAGGGAAGCATCCGTGGTCACTGTGGCCACTGGTTGGGGTAGGACAAAAGGGTGACCTATCGTTACACGGAGAGGTCAACCACCACTGAAGATCCTTTTTGCATGTGTTTGTGATCATTATAAGATGAGACATTGGGAGCTCTTGGTAAGACCATTGAGTGAATAACAGCCATTGCAGAATCCACATGTGCATGCAACCCAACGGTATCACTAAAACTGCAGCTGTCATCATGCCTAGCAATTTTAGTATTTCTGATGCTGGAGTTTTGTGTTTGGATATGATATTGTGAGCCTGCTGATAGAGTAGTAAAACTCTTTCTGGTGGAAGTCTCAAAGTGGTGGTGGTGGAGTCCAGTTCTGCTCCGATAAAAACAATATGTTGCGATGGCGACAAGGCAGATTTTTCTGAATTTATTGTAATGCCCAGATGACTGCAGAGAGAAAGAGTGGTGTCCCTGGCTTGTATTAGCTGATGCCTGGTGGTGGTGGCGGTGAGGAGCCAATCATCCTATGGAAATACCTGGAGTCCTAAATGCCTCAGGTGAGCCGTGACCACTGCCATGCATTTGGTGAACACTCTGGGGGCTGTAGTGAGACCAAAGGGCAGGGCTCAAAATTAGTAATGACTGGCTCCCAGCTGGAAGTGCAGATAATCCCTGGATGGTCTGGCCATTTTTATGAGGTAGTATGCATCCTGTAGATCTATCGAGCACATCCAATTGTCTTTCCCTAAGAAGGGAAGTATCGACTGAAGCATGACCATCCGGAACTTCTCTTTCTTGACAGATCTGTTTAATCTGCTGAGGTCCAAAATAAGTCTCCAGTCCCCTGTCTTTTTTGGAACTAAAATGAATCTTGATTAATTTCCGTTTTCTATCTGGGACTGGTTGGATGACTCTTTCTTAGCAACGTTTGGACCTCTACTGTTGCTTGTTCCCTGTAACTGGGTGGAACATCCAGGATTTTTGTTGTCAATGGAGTGGGACTGGTGAAAGGAATGAAATATCCTCTGGAAGCTATACTTTGTACCCAGTTGTCATTTATCATTTTGAGCCATGCATCTAGATACAAAGATAAGTGACCTCCAACTGTCTCCAGAGCAGGACAGTCAGGCCTCCTTTCAGGAGCGCTGGTAGGTCTTCCCAAAGAACTGTTCTCTGTTGCCCTAGTTTTGCAGACCCCCTCTACCACGAGGCCAGGGTCTTACATTATTGCTCCCTTCTCTGCCCCTGGAGGGGGGTTCACCATGTCTGTCCTGAAAGGCTCCTTGGGCTTTTTGGAACCACATCTTTCCTCCTCTTTGACCCTTGGGGTAGGGTATGGGTGGAAAAATGGACTCCAACAGCAGATAGAGTCTTTCCTTCCTGCTCACACCTTGTCAAAGTTTCCTCAACTTTGGGCCCAAAGAGGGATGAGACATCAAAAGAGGTGTTGACAAAGGACAACTTAAAGAGCTCTGCGAAGGAACACAAGCACATCCAGGAATGTCTCCTAAGAGCAATTCCTGTACCCGCTGCCTTACTTGTTCCATCAGCTGCATATGAAATGAGATGCATGGACAAGTTCACTATGGAATTGAGGGTAGCAATCTGGGAGGCGACTTTGTCTGAAGCTCCTGCAGCTACTGTACCCTGAAGAGTAGCTCCAAGCTCTTTTAGGATATTTCTTTGCAGTCTCATAAAATGAGTGAGATAGTTCAGTGAACGCAAGACAAAAGTCGCTGAAATGTACGTGTGCTTCCCATATCTATTCATGATCCTAGAATCTCTGTTAGGAGGATTGATAGAGGAAGAAGTTTCCGACATCTCCTCTTTGGTGGCTGCCGCCACCACCATGGCATCAACTGGTACTCCCTTGGTAAGAAAAGACTTTTCCTGGGGGGCAGACAAATTTATTAGGCCTCCTAGGGACAGGTTCCATGGTGTCCGGAGACTCCCACACACTTCGTGAGACCAGCTCCATGAGCTCATCGAAGGGTGGAGGTACCCAAGAGGTGGAGGGTTGAGACCTGAAAGCCTTCAGGAGAACTGACTCATCTTCAGTAGGGTTAGTGGGCTGCCAGTTACCCCTCTGCATAAGGATTTCTAATATCTCAGCAAATGAGATATCCTCAGAGGGGGACCATGGGACCCTTCTGATTAATCCAAGTCGGTATCGGATGTGAGAGTCTCCTGTGGAGAGTCTAAGTGCTTCCTCTTACAGATTCTCTTCCTGGGAACCTCATCAGTGGGAACTTCTGGTGAGGTACTGGAAGAGCAGGGGCCACCCAATGGGGCTTTCTAAGACTCTAGGTTTCTACATTTAGAAAGGATCTGTGAAGCAGAAGTGGACACAAGCGCTTTTGGGGAGCAGGTAGCCGGACCTTAAGTCGTAGATGTCTTAGGAGACATAACTCTCCTCATGGCTTCGAAAGCACCCCTGCTCCGATGAGAAGGGGCCGCTGGATCCAAAGAAACCACCGATCCCCTTGGCTCCGGCACAGTGGGCTCTGAACCAGAAGTAGGAGCTGAACTAATCCGAGCAGAGGCCCTAAGAGGCAAAGTCGGAACAGACATGTCAGTCCGACTATCCTCCCCGGACCCAATAGGACAGTGTTGGCTCCCAGACTCCTCGATCGGCACCGAGGAAGTCTGAGTAAATGGAACCAAAGGCAATGAAACAGGCGTCAGCTCCAAAGGCTCAACAATCATCAGGTCTGACTCCTCTGACTCTGAAGGACCAGTATGGCTCAGAGGAGGAAAAGAAGTCGATAGCATTACGGATTTAGGCTCCAAAACCACCTGGGTCGGAGTCGACAAAATTTTAGTGAACACCGGTACTTGTAGCAACTTCTGCATCACCTGATCTACATCCAAATCAGACAGGCTGCTCGAGGACAGAGATGAATGGATGGATGGAGGCACTGACTGTAAAACAGGTGATTTTAGAACTTCGGACACCAGTTCCAGGACTGGGGACCAGCTCCGAAAAGACAAGATGCTCAGCTCCAAGGACTGTGAAGCCGACATCGACTCTTTCTTAGATTTTTTAATTTCTGGAGAAGTCTTGGAAGACTTTGAAGACTTACTAAAAGTACCCTGGTCACTCAAAGCTTCCTGAAATGATGGTTTAAGAAGTTCTCTACCTATAAGTTTTGTTTTTCGCTCCTGAAGAAATCTGGATGAAAAAGAATGACAAATGGAGTAGCCTTCCTGTAAATGAAAGGCTCCAAGGCAATACACATAATTTATGTGACTGTCACAGACATTTTCTGTTCACATTTTGGACACTTTTTAAATCCTGACTTAGGATGCCTATCCTTATCCTGGTCAGCCATAATCAAGTATACAGTATACAATATAAAACAACAAGCTACTGTTCTGTAAAGAGACTAGCCACATCCAAACAATCTGCAAAGTTAACTAGTAAGCTAAATATCTAAATAAGCCCTAAATAACAAATGGGCTGAATAACTACTCAAAAAACATACACACTCACTAGCTACTACTAAACTAGAAGCTATAAAAAGATTTAAAGGCACACCAAAGGGAAAGATAATATTAAAAGCCTATGGAAAAAAAAGGCCAAAAAGAGAAGAAATATATGTTCTAATAAGCTATAATGCTATCACTATTAAACAGTATCAAAAACCAACTCTAAATATTATTTTTAGAAATATTTTTAGAAACAATTTTCCTAGAAATATCAGAAAAGAATTATACTGGCCCCAGCTGAGCAAGGAACCTCTGATCTATTGCAGCGGCAAACTAGATCTGGGGTAACTCTAGGTGCATCATGGGATAGGGACTTGGCCTCAAGCTGTCTGTAAACCTCGGGCTTTGTAGTAGGCCAACTCGAAGCCGAGGATCGGCTCTGAACCCATTTGTAAGAATGAACGGCGAGATAGAACAACTTCACATTGGCTGATTCATATAAAAATAAGAGCTGACAGACCCTTTCATAAACTGATGAGGAATAAAAAGAAAGTTATTCCTGACTCCTGACAATATTTGGTAATACAATAATATGCAACTTTTAGCAGAACACTTTTTGTCAAAGCTTTTAATAACCCTTTCTTATGTTACTTGGTGTTCAGAATACACAGACTAAAGCTATTTTTGATGGATTTAATTTAAAGGTGTAAACTGCTAATATTACCTCACAGCAAGATGTTCTCCCGTTTGATTCTCAGCTTGGCAGTACCTTCTGTGTGGAGTCTGCATGTCCTCCCCACGGTTAGGTAGCGTTCGAAAGACATGTGTGCATAATGGGCGTGCCTTCGTGAAGGTTGGGCGTCGAGCTGGCACCTCGGCGTTTCGTAAAAATCTACTGCCAATCATTAGCAGACCGGAGTTCTGCTGTGGTGACCCCTTACCGGGAAAAAGTTGAAAGACCAACAAACTGCTAAAACCACATTAGGGTGTGCAAGAGACAGAAATCACGGTAATTATGAAATGTAAACTTTATTTGGATTGCTGTTGTTAGTCAAGCCCAACCTTTTGTGACCTAAAAGACTTCAGTATGCCAGGCCTTTCTGTTAAAAACTGTTTTTTTAGTTCTTGCAAATTTGTATTCATTGCTTCATTAATGCCATCTATCCATTTTAGCCTCTGTCTTCCTCCTCTTCTTCTTCTGCCCTTAGTCTTTCCCAGCATCAGTGCTTTCTCTAGTGAATCCTGTCTTTTCATTATGTGGCAAAAGTATACTGTTTTACTACCAGGCTTTTAGTTTTAGTATCAGGCTTTCCAGTGAACAGCCTGAGTTTATTTCCTTAAGTTTTAAGTGATTTGATATTCTTGTGGTCCGTGAAACTCTCAAAAGTGTTCTCCAGCACCACAATTCAAGCACGACTATCTTACACACAGTCTTAATTACAGACCAACTCTCACAGCCAAATGTTATTGCCAAAAGAAACACAGCACTGACTATATGGACCTTTGCTGAGAATGTGATGTCTTTGCTCTAAAATCTTATCCATATTTGCCATAGCTTCAGTTCCAAAAAGCAAGCACTGTTTAACTTCATGGCTGCAATCACTATCTGCAGAGATCCTTAATCTTAGAAAAAGGAAATATGTCAATACATCTACTCTATGACTAATTTATTTCTTCTGATGTTGAGCAACAAGCCAGTTTTTGCACTTTCTACTTTAACCATCATCAACAGACTCTTCAACACTTCCTCACTTTCGGCCATCATTGGCATCCAAATTTGCTAATATTTCTTCCAGTAATTTTGATTCCAGCATCTGATTCAGCTAACCCAGCATTTTGCTTGATATTTTCAGTGTACAAACTGAATAAACAGGGTAAAAATATACAGCCTTAATGTACTCCATTTTCCAAACCTGAATCAGTTCAGCCGTTCCGTATTCATTCATCTGTTTCTTGTTCTGCAATACTGATTCCTTGCAAAGCAAATAATGGGACCCCCAGTATCCCCATTTCTTTAAGCTTCATTTCATTCCATTATAGTTCACTAATTCCCAACATGTCAGTGTTTATTCTTGTCATCTCAGCCTTCATCACATCAAGATCACCTTGGTTCACAGTTCTTACATTCCAAGGTCCAGTGGTGTACAATTCTTTACAGCAGTGGACTTTCCTTACATGTCTGAGCACCTCAGCAGGTCATCTTCCTTCCGGCTTTAATACACTTGTGATTATCTCTAGAACTACTCATATTTGTTGTCTCCTCTTCCTCAGTAGTATGCCAGATACCTTAAGACCTGAGGGTCTCATCTTCCAATGGCACTTTGACATGCCTCTGGTTGCTTTTGTCCATGGGGTTTTCTTGGCAAAAAATAGTGGAGTGGCTTGTCATTACATTCTCCTGTAGATCATATTTAATCTGATCTCTTTGTCATGACCTGCCCTGGCTTAAATGAGATATAAAGTAATGTTCATTATTTATTTATTTGGTTATCCTATGCTGAATGTTTTTAATACATCTGTCCCCTTCATTTAAGTTTCTTAGCCAGTTGATATTAGCATGTGTGGTTCTGACAGCAAAAATATATTTTTACATCAAGAAATTAAATGTACCATGCTCAATTGCTGAACTCTTTGTCCAGGATACCGAGCGACATACAAACATGCTTAAATAAACACGGAAATCAAGAAGATTTCTCTGCTGTCTGCACACCATTCCCATTTGTATATGTTGCCACCATTGCTTTACTGAGGCACTGTGTGTCCTCATATGGTAAACAATTCCATATGTTAACCACTCTTTCTGAAACAAGTGTTACCTCTGAGTTGAGTTACATTTAGAGGTTACAAACCTAGAGTGGCTGCACACCTAATATCACTTTTGGCTGACATGATCAGATCCAAAATTCAAAGTGATAGTTATCATTGCTGCATTACTAACTGTTATTAGAACTCATTTTCTGCTGCAAATGAAGGAAAATGTCCATGTCTCTCTAATCTTTCCTTACATGCTAGACTGGCCGTAACAGCAATACATCTAGTCCAGCCTCTCTGGATCCTTTCAGGTAAACCAGTATTATAACTGAAACAAAGCCTGCTGAATATTTTAACTAATGGCTTATCAGACGGTGGGACATTTTAGAGCATTGTATGTACGGATCTCAATTTAAAGTGGCAGAATAATGTTTCCACTTTCTTATGATCTTAAATGACCAAGTCATGCATATGGAAACCAAAGATGAGTGTTAAGTCCATGACTATCTCAGAGTCTCTGTTCATCTTTGTCAGACTGCCAGCTCAGCTATCTGGAATTTTGTAAATAATCATATGTTATTTGTGAAGATCAACATGATTCATATGCTTGTCTTACAAATGTAAGAGAACTATATGTTATGTGTATATTAAACTACTGGTACAGTACTGAGCTTCCAGAAAGTAACCACAACATACCCTGCTGAAACATAGAAGATTAACTTGTAAAATTTCAAGAAAATAAGTTGAAATTAAGTGCTTTATGATGTGCTATAAAGGTTAGTTTCAATACAGCAACCTGACACAATGACTAGAGCTAGAAGATTTTCTAGTGTCTGAAAAGAAAAGTAATTACTAGGTTTAAAATGTTAAGTGTTTGATTACTTTATGACTTCCAAGCAGCTGCATATCTAAGAGATATGTATTTTTAACATATAGATGTTATGTTTCTGTTTAACGTAGGAACTGAAATCAGGTGACAAACAGTGATGTCATCCAAGCTAACCCAGCAATAATGTTTGATATTAATTTAAGAACTCTCTCAGAGAGAGACTATGCATTTTCTATTTAGTCTTTGACCTGGACACATCCATCATCTGCACTTGCCTTGCAAATAGTGAGTAACCAGGGTACAGTAATTTCCTTTGGATATAGATAGGAATATAGTAAACATTAGTTTAGATGTTTCTATATTTATTTGAGACTGTCCTGCAATGTTGTTTTAAAATATTTCCTGCAATTTTGAACTCTGAAGAAACTGTTTGTTTTCTGAGTATTGTCTTGTTCTTTTATTTATTATTAAATATATTTAAACCTATCTTTGTGGCTGATATTTGTAAGACACATTTAAGCTCTTAGCATACTTGCATATCTATTTGGTGACACGGTAGAGGCCACTCCAATAGCCTTGCTTGGTCAGACTACTATTTGGATACACCAACATTACACAGTAAGACTGAACACCCTTTGTAAGGGCCTTATAGTAGCCGATAAGTAAGAGTGGCTGGTGGCAGCTAGTACTACTTATAGTCTGGGCAGAAGGGGGCATAGCTAGTAAACCTGTGCCAGCCTTTCCCAGGTCTGTGGTGTGTGTGTGTGAGTTTGTATATCAATCAAATCTCAATGTGTGTCAGCTACTTGGCAGGGACATGGAACACTGGTTGGACAGAGAGGGTGCTGGAGGTCTTAGCTTGGCCAATCGGCTGAGATCTCAACCTACAGCTGTGCCAGTGGGGAGTCTTATGGGGATCTGGAGAAAGAGGGAGAAACCAGCCCCAGACTGACTGTAAAATCTGTGCGCTCTTAAGGGAAATTGCACTTTACTGTGTGTGTGTACTTGTAATCCTCCCATTGTGTACGTCCCCCACTGCTGCCAGTGGTGAGGACTGAGGCTCCTTGATTACTGGGCTAGTACAGGGATGGCACATATTAATTGGTGGCAGTGGTGGGATATCCACATCACATATTAATCGGTTGACAGTGGTGAGTTAGCTACAGCACATTAATTAGCTTTAGTGGTGTGGATATTGAATTCCTGTAGCCTGTGTACAGTGGTCACTGAAGGTGTTTTTACTCTCAATTGGCCATGCAGTGAAAATTCAGAGTTCATATCACAATTGCTTTATTTTGTTTCTTAGCTTAGTCAGGGACAGCAGGCAAACATGTCAGCAGAGGAGTATGGCAAGCTGTCAAGGAGCCAATTAACTGAGATGTGTCAGGCTAAAGGACTAGTGCATGCCAACCTGACTGAAGCAGACATCATTGCAGCTTTAGTCACAGCTGCATAACAGGATAGCAACCAGGAGGACAATCAGACTGGCCTTGGAGATGTACAACTCAAAGAAAATGGACAGCTCAACCTTTCCACAGAGGACTTAAAAATCCATCTGTAGTTAAAGAGACTTGATCTGGAGGTATAGTGTTTGGAAATAGAAGCAGCAGAGAATTTGAGAGATCTTGAGGATGAGGAAAATGAGAAAATGTGATGGCTGGAGGCTGAGGAAAAAAGAGGCAGAGGCAACATGAAAAGAAGATGCTGACTCTTTGCCAGTCATAGAGGTAATGGGGAAGGGAGCAAACAAACCTTAGAATCAATAAAGGTCAGTAAATTTCTTCCACAATTTACAGAAGGGGATAATTTTGATAGTTTCATTCATATGTTTGAGACAGTATGTAAACAGTATAATGATGACCAAGGGCTCTGGGTACGGTTCCTGACCCCCTTAATCCATGGTAAAGCTGTAACTTTTATTTCTAAACTGTCTGATACTGATTGTTTAAATTATGATATTGTAAAAAACTGTTTGCTAGAATGTTTTAAGTTGATATCTTAAGCTTAAAGGGAAAAGTTTTGTGAGCATAGATGCAAGGCAGAAGAAAGTGTGTGTGAAAATGTTGCTGAACTAAGCACTCATTTTCATAGGTAGGTGAGTGGATGTCAGGTCACCACTTTTGAAGGGCTGGCAAACCTTTTGATGAGGAACAACCCCTTAGCACTTTGCCTGAAGAAATTAGCATCTGGTTAGCTGATACACAATGCACTACTGCACAAGTTGGGGAAGAAGGGAGACCTATACCTAGCAAGGAGGGCATCACTGCACAGGAAAGGGACACCCAGTGCTGCTCATGGATCTAAGACAATCCATGTTGGGCAGCCCAGACTGCCCCAACAGAGTCTGACAGTAGCAGGGGAAGCCACTATTCCAGGTACACATCCAGGACCTAGGATTAAATGTTTTAAATGCAGCAATTGGGGCCATGTAGCATACAAATGTCCATGAAGGAAAGGTAGGGAACAATAGGTGGGAGAGCCAGTAAGTGGGAATGACAAAATGCCAGCAGTAAGTTGTCTCGAGACAGTAAGGGTACCAAACTACCACAAGTGGTTATATCCTATCTTAGTAGAAGAGAAAGAGACCATTGCTAAGAGAGAGAGAGAGCCTATGCCTTAAACATTGTGAAGCCTGAATGGTTACAGAGGAGCACTACTTGCTTGGACAGTCTACTCCAGTTAGAGCTTTAGGAGGGACCCCATTCCAAATACCTTTGGCTGGGGTTCACGTTGACTGGGAGGGTGGAAAAGGAAGCCATTAAGTAGGTGTGTTTGAGGATATCCCTGCAAATGTCCTGATAGGGAATGATTTTGATAATGCAGTACCATGTGTTCATGCAGTTACACACAGTCAGGCTTGGAGACAAGCATGTGGGTCTGGTAGCCTGGGGAGACCCAGACAGACCGCACACTTGCAGTCAGGACTGGTGAGGTGGTTACTTCAGGGAGGGAGCTACTCTGTAGTGGTGAGACTGAAGGTGAGCCACAGCTGCATGTGGGTACTGATGTTCCCTTGGACAGAGTGACTGCAAGGGCACAAGTGAGTAGTAGTACCCAGGCTTACAGTGAGTCACCTCTGTCAGAGGACACCACACTTCCTGTGGAAGGGGAGCTGGGAAGGGTTACAAAGAGAGAGTTGAGACAGACTCAGCTCTCAGACCCTACATTACAAGGCCTGAGGGAGGTAGCTAGTGAGGCACCTGATTCTCAAGGGAAGGGGGGATCTGTATACTGAGACAAAAGGTTATTGTATAGCAAGTAGACCCTGAGGGAGGGCTAGAGGGTGAGAGAATACAGCAGTTGGTTGTGCCCAGAGCCTACCATCTGGCACTTCTAGCCATAGCCCATGATATTCCCTTTGCAGGCAGTATGGGCATAAAACATACAAAGAGATGTATTATGCAAAACTTTTATTGGCCTGGGATTTCCAGAGATGTAACAGGGTACTGCAGGACCTGTGAGCAGTGCCAAAAGGTAGGCAAGCCAGGAGACAAGGTGAAAGCGCCTTTGATGCCTTTGCCTGTGACTGAGGAGTCATTTCAGAGGGTAGCTATGGATATTGTGGGGCCTCTGAGTATCCCAAGTTCCACAGGAAAAAATTATATCCTAGTGGTAGTAGATACCTTGAGGCAATGACTCTGTCCTCCATTGAGGAAGAAAGGTTGGTAAATGCTTTGTTAGAGATTTTCAGCAGGGTAGATTTCCCAAAAGAAATACTGACCGACAGAGGTGCCAATTTCATGTCAGACCTGCTAGCTTGTCTGTGGGGTGATGCACCTAAAGACCACCCCTACCATCCCCAGACTAATGGTCTTGTTGAGATGTTAAACTCTACACTCAATACGTATGCTACGGGCATTTGCAGACCAATTTAAGAGGGAGTGGGACAAATATTTGCCCCATCTGTTTGCATACAGAGAGGTGCCCCAGGCATCCACAGGATTTTCACACTTTGAGTTGCTGATATGGGTATAGGGAGTGGGGACCTCTAGATTTGATTCAAGATGAGTGGAAGGGTGAGTGTGAATCCCACAAGGAGACTGTTGTGGCATATGTCCTAAACCTCAGGACAAGGCTCAGGGAACTCATGGGCTTGGCCCAGGAGAACCTGGCAAAAGCCCAACAGCAGAAAAAGGTCTGGTATGACAGGAATGCTCAAGCTAGAGGGTATGCTGTAGGGCAGCATGTAATGGTTCTCATTCCTGTCAGACACAACAAGCTGCAGACAGCTTGAGAGGGACCCTACAAGGTGATAAGGAAGATCAGTGATGTTAACTACATGGTAGAACTGTTAGGCAGGAGGCAGGGGCACAAATTGTACCATGTTAACATGATGAAACTTTACCATGATAGGGAGGCTATTGTGCTGAGCATTTGCAGAGGATTGCAGGAGTTATCTGAGGGGTATCTATGGCTACAGGGAGCCAGCCAGGAAAATCCCAGATTACTATGGTGGAGGCTAGGGTTGCTGGCATATGATGGGACAGTGCAGCAAAGTACTGGGGTCAGCAATGCCAAGGCAGCTGAGATCTCAAGACAGGGAATGGGGTAAGGTATTCCCAGATAGGCTCAACCCTCTCAAGCAATGTTTCACAAGGTTCACTTGAAAAACTAGCATGAGTTCTCCGGTGGGGGGGGTATTGTGACACTACCAGCCCAGCTATCTGGAATGTTTTTAAATAATCATATGTCATTTGTGAATATCAACAAGATTCATATGCTAACTATATGTTATGTGTATATTAAACTACTGGTACAGAAGTGTGTCTTGAATAGGGTTTGTACAGTACTGAGCTTCAAGAATGTAACCACAGCATACCCTGCTGGAACATAGAAGATTAACTTATAAAACTTCAAGAAAATAAGTTAAAATTAAATGCTTTACGATGTGCTATAAAAGTTAGCTTCAATGCAGCAAGCAGACACACTGTCTAGAGCTAGAATGTTTTCTATTGTCTGAAAAGAAAAGTAATTACTAGGTTTAAAATGTAAATTGTTTGATTGCTTTATGATTTCCTAGCAGCTGCACATCTGAGACACATGTATTTTTAACACAGAGATGTTAGGTTTCTGTTTAGCCTAGGAACTAAAGTCAGGTGACAGTGATGTCATCCAAGCTAACCCAGCAGTAATGTTTGATATTAATTTAAGAACTCTCTGAGAGAGAAAGTATGCATTTTGTATTTTGTCTTTGACCTGGAAACATCCATCACCACCACCATCTGGACTTGCCTTGCTAATAGTAAATAACCAGGGTACAGTAATTTCTTTTAGATATAGATAGCAATATAGTAAAGATTAGTTTAGATGTTTTCTGCATTTATTTGAGACTGTCTTGTAATGTTGTTTTAAAATATTTCCTGTGATTTTGAACTCTGAAGTAACTGTGTTTGTTTTCTGAGTATTCTCTTGTTCATTTATTATGTATTATTAAATATATTTAAACCTATCTTTGTGGCTGATATTTGTGAGAGATATTTAAGCTCTTAGAGTACTTGCATATCTACTGTATTCGGTGCCACTGTACCGGCCACTCCAATAGCCTTGCTTGGTCAGACTACCATTTGGATATAGTAACATCACACAGTAGGACTGGACACCCTTTGTAAGGGCCTTATAGCAGGTGATAAGCAAGGGTGGCTGGTAGCAGCTGGTACTACCTTATAGTCTGGGCAGAAGGGGGCATAGCTAGTAAACCTGTGCCAGCCTTTCCCAGGTGTGTGTGTGTGTGTGTGTGTGTGTGTGTGTGTGTGTGTGTGTGTGTCTGTATATTAATCAAATCTCAAAGTGTGTGTGTGTCAGCTACTTGGGCAGGGACACGAAGCACTGGTTGGACAGAGAGGGTACTGGAGGTCTTAGGTTGGCCACTCGGCTGAGACCTCAACCCTATAGCTGTGCCAGTGGGGAATCGTATGGAGATCGGGAGAAACCAGCCCCAGACTGACTGTGATCTCTGTGTGCTCTTAAGGGAAATTGCACTTTACTGTGTGTGTGTACTTGTAATCCTCCTATTGTGTATGTCCCTCACTGTTGCCAGTGGCGAGGATTGCGGCTCCTTGATTACTGGGCCAGTGCAGGGGCATCACAATCTTCACAACATGTTCTGTCATAATCCAACTTTCTGTTATACAGAGCAGATTATCTGGATTTGTCACTGCCAGTAGCTGCAGAGATAACTAAAATGCAGTGTTTTATTTTACCTATATAAATGAAGGCACTGTTATGCATATTAAAGATGAGACCATTATATCTGGCCCACACCCACAGAATATCCTGTAACCCATGAAACTTTATTAAATCTGGTGAATCTGTTAATTGTGTCAGCCTTGATGCTGTCAATGTGCTATGCCATCAAGCACATTGCTGGTACGATACTATCATTTATGTGGAGAACACACACAACATTTAGATCTTTACATGGGTACACTGACCACCCTAATTCTATTACTTAACTATTCTTGTATCCAAAATACAACTTACTGGTCAATTTTAAATTGAGAATGGTCCTCACACACCACTTAAAATATAATACAATAAATGGTGTGTGTATTCCAATAATGGAACAAAATTCAGTAACCAAATGCTCTTGTAGTCCAAACCTATTATCAAAAGGTTACCATGGTTAATAGCAGCACTTGGTTACCATGGTTAATAGCAGCACTCTCCTTCTTCCAGATGATCTATGTTTCAAGTGGTTCTGTTTCTGAAATAGTTTACTAATGTTTTGGAGTCCCAATGTGCCCTCTGCTACAGACCTGGATTATCTTCTCTGTTTCATTCTGCCCCATTAGCTTCACTAAATATCACACAATCACATTACTACACTTTACATAAGGTGAGCCTGGAAGACAGAAGGTCATTTTTAAGCATCTTGTGGGATTAGCACTTTGCATCACTGCTATTAGTTTTGAAATACAATCCTGTGTACGAACATTCAATCTTCTTATCAAAAGCTGGTTGACCTGACTTTACATGTACAAGTCACACTGCTATGTATCATATGATAAAAAAGACGTAAAACAAAGAATCAAATGTTATAATGCTTTTAAATTTTAGTCTCTCTCCACAAAGCCTATACAATAGTTAAATAGGGATTTCTGTGTGCTGTGGTTTCGTGCAATAAATCGTGTTTTTAAAAGTGCTTGTTTCCTGCTTCCTTGGGCACCTTGGACTTTTCTTTCGAGTAACTGTTGGTGCATCTAACATTATTTTTGAGGATTATTAGTTGCAGCAGTAGCGTTGTTGCCTTACTGCAAGAGGTTATCCCGTTCGGTTCTCGGCTGGAGTGCGGGGAGTGCCTTCTGTGTGGAGTCTGCATGTCCTCCCCGCGGTTGGGTGGGCATTCGAAAGACATGCGTAAATGGGCATGCCTTCGTTGAAGGTTGAACATCGGGCTGGCACCTCGGTGTTCATGAAAATCTACTACCAATCATTAGCGGATCGGATTTCCGTTGTGGCGACCCCTAACCAGGAAAAGCCGAAAGACAACAACATTAGTTTTTAAAAGGGCCCATTACCTTTCTGCCCCTCTCGACTATGGAGTGGAGTAAACAGGCCATAGGTTTCTCCCAACAGACAATCCTGTTATCCTGCTGCTGTGTCTGGGACTGGTACCAACAGACGATCTCTTCTGCATCTTGGATATTAATCAACCGTTAGGATGGTCTACTATGGTGAAAGATCTGAGCAGCATCCGTTTCCTGCAATCTCTAAAATAAATGCATCAGTGTGTAGTTTTTCAAAGACTGTCCTCTTGAGCACTTCCATTTTGTTTTTTATACTCTGTGGTCCTGCCTGAAAATTGTTTTTCTGTCCTATGAGCTAATATGGAAGACCTTCAAAATCGAAAGCGATGGCTTCTGATGCAAGCATTATCTCATTAACTCTCTGATGCAGTCACGAAGTGATGAGCAGCTCTGAGTCTATCACTTCAGACCAGAATTCCTTCAGTGTTTTATGATGCTTCTGATGTTGTTAAAAGTCTACGTATGCATGTGTCTGTTATTCTCATTTCTCTATTGTTACAGCTTTTGGTCAAGTTTTAGCTTCAAGTAGCCAGCAGTAGTTCCTCTGTAGCAGACAAATAATCTTCTGTTGTACTTTGGAAGCTGGCAATTATTGAATTTCTAGTCAATTTTCTTTTTGTTTTCCTGCTTATACTAAGAATGTGAGGAAGCCTGCTATTATCTTAATTGAAAGGCTCCAGTAATCAAAGCACAGAAAAACATGGTCTTTTATTAATATTATTGGAATTCTAAGCCGATTCCTCATTTGACAAGCAGGAAAATATTGCATTCTGTTGCATTTATAATTGCTTAGATAATTATAGAGTTTAAGTGTGATTTTATTGTGCATTACTGTACATCTTTACTGTTTGTTTAATATTTTCCTCCCAACACTCTCTCCCTCCCTCTACTCCTCACTTTCACCTCTCACTCTCTCTTTCCAGCCCATCAACCTCCAACTATACTCTCTTTACATCATCCTAAATCTTTTCCCACTACTTGATTATTCATTTTTGTCCAACCTAGACTCCTCTCCAACTATCTGTATCCCCTAATATCCATCTTTTGTCTTCTCCCCATGCCATCATGCTGCTCTGCCACACTACTATCTCTTCTTTTCTTACCCTTTACTCTTCCTATCATCACCATCTCCTTCCACTCTTCCCCTCCCTTCACCACACCATACCAAACTCACACACTATGTTATAATACCTAGCCTCTTCACCATCACTGATCTAGCACTTCACACATACAGATGCACTCATGAACACACCTCACTTCAACTTCTTTGTAAATATACCAAACTTGCCCTTAAATATCCTAACCCCATTATTCATTTAAACACTAACCTCAGACTTAGCGGTGACATCCACTCTAACCCAGGTCCCATGAATAATCCACTGGAACCAGAAACATGTCCCCATACAAATACTAACATTAATTATCACTCCAACCCCCAATAAATTAAACCTCTTTCTTCTATACATGACCCTCAGGAGTCTATCAAGTAAAATACACAAATTTCACGCAAGTCTCTCACTTTACGTTACTGACACAGCACTTCTGACTAAAACCTGGCTGAAACACAACATAAGGGATAGTGAAATACTAACCCAAGGCTACAATATTCACAGAATGGATAGACTAAACAAACGGGGTGGAGGCATAGCTATCACCTGTAAAAATACTCTCAACCTTCAACTCCTTGACCCTAACCCTCCAAAATTCAGTAACACAGAACTATTTACCAAACTTTAATAAACTCAAAAAAAAATCTATAATTATAATAGCTATGTAGATCCCACATGGAAACACTCTGGCAATAACTGAGGATTTCCTCCACTGGATATCCCTAACATTCTCCAAAGAAACCACAGTTATATGGGTGACTTTAACACAGACTGGATTACTTGTTCCGCTGACAACCCATCGCATTTTTACACCTATTTGGATTCTCCTAGCATGTACAATCACCAACTAGAGTGGACAAAACAACTGACAGACATTCAATACTAGACTGGATATTAACCAACAAACCATCATACACCTACCACTCAGATTGCCTCCCAGATAGTTTCAGTGACCACCTACCTGGTTAGACAATGCCAATACATCACCAAAAACACTACTTTCAGACATACACACAACAAAAAACACTTCTCACCCCAAAAATTCTTAGTTACATTACAACAATGTGCCCGGTCCCCACTATTATCACTCCTACTGGATGCTGCTGTATCATACTTCAATAACACATTTCTAGACATGCTAAATCACTTAGCATCTCCTAGAACTATTAGAATCAAGGCAAACTATGTTCCCTGGCTGACAAAAGAAACTAAACTATTACTCAAAACCAGAGACAAAGCCTGGGCTCAGTATCAGTCCAACAAAACCAAAATCTCCTTTTATTCGTATCATTGTCTAAGAAATAAACCCAAGAAACAGGTCAAAAATCATAAAAAAATCCAACTACATTACAACTCAACAATAATACCAAAACAATCCCAAAAAATTCTGGGCTTCTTTAAATCAACTGATAAAACCATGTCAACCCAAAACCCCAGCACCTAACCATACAAATTCTTCAGACAGTATAGACACACAATTTAACACGTACTTTACAAACTCTATGCTAACCCAAACCAACGACAATACTGCTCTAACCATTTCCACAGTTCCTGACAATACTTCCCACAGCTTTTACCTCAAAACTGTAAAAACAAGCACCATAAAAAACTGCTCAATAAACTTAGGCCTACTCCTCTCACTGCTCACAATCTCCCTTCTGAATATCTCAAGCTAGCTGCTGACAATCTCTTACCCAATCTCTATCTTAATCATTTGCTTCATAGCAGAACAGTTCATTCCCAAGGTCTGGAAATTTCCTACATCACCCCATTACATAAAAACAGTACATCTACATACTTGTCCAATTACAGGCCTATTGCCATCTTATCTCCACTATCCATAATTCTAGAGAAATGTATCCATTCCCAACTCATGCCTTACTTAATTTCCAATAACCTTCTAATTCCCAACACAGCTTTAGACCCAACTACAGTACCACTACAGCTCTCTTAAGGTTCACAAACATCATCAACCATTTCAAAAACAATCCATTTTACTTGACATCTCCAAAGCTTTCAATACCATCTCCCATCAGAAACTTTTAAATGAACTTTCATCTCTTAAACTAAGCCACTCTGCCATTACACGGTTCCACAATTACTTATCTGACCATCAGCAGGTTGTAAAATAGCAACATGAACTCTCTTCTCTACTTCCTGCCCCATTAGGCATCCCACAAGGATCCATTCTAAGTCTTCTCTGATTTTCCATCTTCACCAACAAGTTTCACACTGCCACCCACCAGGTCACTACCATACAATACACTGATGAATCCACACTCATATGCACAGCCTCCTCTCTTTCTAAAGTCCAAGAAATAACCCCAGGATCCTGTACAGAGGTAGAATTGTGGCTCTCTAATGCTCAGTTAATCCTCAATCCCAATAAAAATAAACTTCTGATTTTCTCAGACAACAAACCATCAGACCTCCTATTCCCCTTCATGATGCATTCTTCTAGCAGAAAAATAGAGCCAGTTTATCACACTAAGCTTCTTGGTGTTACACTCAATAAAATGAGATTTGACAAACACATTACCGTAACTATAAATAACTTAACATTAAATTAGGCTCTGTCTACAGAGCCAAACCCATCCTCACCAACTCCCCAAGACAATCTATTGCCAGAACACACCTAATCTCTACTTGTCTTTATGCTTCACCATTCTCAACAACTTGTACAAAACAGACATGGCAAAACTAGATGCCTGCTACAACAAAACTGCCAGATTCACCATCAACTCACCTCATAGATCTGATCACTGTACTTCACTACGCCAACTATACTGGCTTGAGCTCCCCAATTACCTCACATACACCCAACTCACTATGGCCCATGGGATACTTTACCTCCCAGACAGGTGTCCTGCACTCTGCAACCTACTTCAACCTCAATCTAATAAAATACTACTTAGATCTTCTGACAAATTCCTCTTACAAGGCACAAAAGCTAACAACTTTTCTTTGTCGAATCTCTTTACTCCAACCGCATTGCTAGAACATGGAACCCAATCCCCCAAAACATACTTACCACACCAAATCACTTACAGTTCAAATTTCTCCTCGGATCTTATCTAATTCTTGGCCCTGCTCCTACCTTACACCTGGCTGATTCCTTCCCCCCTTCCTGCCAACTTTATAGGCTTTCTTTCACTAAACCTCACTGTAGATCTTTACTCATTCAACCTGATAGGAGTCTCCATGTCCCATCTAATTCTTCTCCTGCACTCTCTCTCTAGATCTCCGGTGTATTTCTCTGTGCCTCATCCTGTTTCTCTTTCTTTCTGAACTTCTCTACTACATCCTATTCTAAGTTTACTCTCTCTCAGTTAATCATACCTATCTACACAAAGAAAAATAACTACTTTCTGCCATCCTTCTCTTGTATAGTCAACCGTCCTGTCTATTTTTGAATGTCTCTATTTATATGTTGTTATCCTTGTATGTTCCACTACTGTATGAGCTTATGTACTGTATAATTTATTTGTAACAATCTTTATTCTGTTTGGGACTTTTCCCCTCAGCCCTCTGCTGAAAAAGGGCATGTGACCAGTCGGACTTTCCCAGTCAACAAACATTAAATAAAATACTAAACAAAACAAATGTTCAGAATCTTGGATACAATGGCATATTTACTGCAATATTCAGTCTTTGTTTAGTTCTCATAATCAGGTATGGTGGTTCAGTGTTGAGTCTTTATATCTAGTTGTCTACTAAATGATGCGTCTTTCTCTCTCCATGTACTAAATGAAGCTAGTGTAATTAAAATAGAGTACAAGTACTGCTTGCTTGCTGTTTATACAAATTAGTTTATTTGCAATGGAATAAACATTCAACAAAAACCTGAAACAAAAGAGGCAGAAAATGTACTGATATTTGCATGACATGCAGTTGTGAAGCCAAATCACAACTCCCTTCAAAGGAAAATATTTCCTCAATAAAAAGTGCATGAAAATCAAACAAAAGGAAGAAAAGGTGCAATTTTAAAGCGAGTAATATCCAGGCTGTCAGTACAGCAGTTCAGTCACCATGTATACTACTGGCTATTTAAGTTCTGTAATGGAGTTGAAGTCCCAGAGGCCAGGCACATTGAAGATGGATGCAACATTTGGCAGCAGCTTCCTTACCCCAGGGAGGGTGTCAGTAGTCATCGTTGCAAGAAGAAAGCCCAACTGAGAATAGAGACACCACCAACTAGACAACAGATGGATTATAAACAGAAAGGCAGACACCTGCATCACTGTACACCTCTACAGCCAGTAATACTGGGTGAAAAACTAGGAAATGTCCTAGAATGATGAAATACTATACTGAAAGGGCAAACTTTTTCAGATGAAAAACATAAATTTAAAACTATTGGGTAGATTTTTTCCATCTGGCTTCACCATGCCTGAAGGATCGGTAAGGACACTGAAATGCTTATATGCATTAAATGCTTAAATGTGTGTGTGTGATACAGCATATGTTCATCTTAAGCAAACACAGTCCTTCCAAAGTTAAATCCCATTAGTAACTATGTAACTACAAAGACTACTTCAAATTCATAACCCATTTAAAATTAAGCACAAAATGCATTTTCATAAAATACAGAACGTTTTTTTCTTGATATTTTCTGCACAGTGATTGATTTACGGAACTGCTGAGAAAAGGATTATCATTAAAGACTAGTGTAGATCAAAATTTGTGTTTCTTTAGTCTGACCAACAAAATAATCATATTAATACATCTGTAGATATACTTGGCATTACACATCTCATAGGAGGGGCTATACCTGTATCACTCAAGTGGTGAATGGATGGACTGCCCCAGTGGCCTGTTTAAAAATATAACATCTGACACAGCATGCAGGATAAGGATCAGTGGGGGCAAGCAACGTGACAGGTGGCTTAAAGAATACTAGGAAATGTGTACACTGCAAATATCTGGAGTATATATATATATATATATATATATATATGTATTTTTTTGTCTCACTTTCATCTATTAAATATTCAAAGCATGTGATTCTCTTTTCTCTGCTCCTTTCAGAACCACAATGGCATATTTACAAATAATGTCAAAGTAAACACAGCATTGCAAATACACTGTGGAGAACAGTATAGGACAGACTCTCTTCTCCAATGAAATGAAACCAGACAAAATGCCATGTTTATGAAACTGCTTTATGAAAAAAGTCTACTCTTTCAATTTCCTCAGCAAGTCACTGCTTATCTATCCTACAGTTGTACAGTGCCAATTCATGTGCCAGTATAATACACACCTCAGTATATCACAAACATTTATTATTTATACAATGGTCTTATAAATTAAACTGCAATTGTTTAAAAGCTAAACCTCAAAGGAAATTAAAGAAAATGTTTCTTTATAATGAAAAAAAACTATGCAGTTTTTTTTTTGCCTCTCTCTGCTACGAGTTCATAACTCCACTCTGTAAAACACTTCCTGATACTGAGTTCATGTTTTCTATACATCCTGCAGCATACACTATTAGAAAGTGGTATTTTTCATTCTAACCAATCAAAAAATCATACATTCCAGAAGAAAAAAAGAGCATAACGGCAGATAATAGCTACAATTTGAAGGTCTACTGTTAGTGTTATCATCGCAATGGCTGGGACCTGCTGATGGGTTTACTAATGGCTGCAATTTTCAAACACTGGTGCTCGTTTCCTTCCTAATTTACTTTAGCTCACAGTGAGTGCAGTAACCCCCCCCCCCCAGAACCACAACTACTTTTTGCAGGAAAGAAGACCTTTACTCTTATGTCTTTTCAGACCTGCAGCTTAAACCCTTGGTGACCATAGCAAAGATAACTAAGAAAAAAAAAATGCCAAAGTACCACAAACACTACAATTTAAAGATACCATGTTGACAGACAGCTCTGTCTCTGTACTCGGACTCTGTTCATGCAATAAACAGGAGTGACAGCACATCATTAAGGTATCTTTTTTTTTCCCTGTTGCTAGATTGTGTGTGTGTGTATGTGTGTCTGTGTGATTGTGTATACATACTTTGTGTTGCTGGCCTACTGGTACATTTGTATGGTCAGCAGTCCTTTCAACACCTGTCCCTGCCAGATTATTCTTGGAACTGTGGAAGAAAGTGTAGGAGTAAAACAGCATGTACAAAATGAATTAAATATCTCTCTCTCGCCCTGACAGCATGGCATCGCTCCACAAACCAGCTGCAGAAACACCCTCGCGTTCAGTAATTACTGTGCTTCTTGAAGTCCTGGCTTCATGTGTTATAGTCACTGGTAGGATGTCGGGGGTGGGAATAAAGAGGTAATAAAGTAAAACACTGCAGATACAGTAGTATAGCTCATTAATGATGGTAAATGTTGTTTCACTAAATAAATCACCAAAAGCTAATAGAACTACCACAGTTACCAGTCTGATTCCAAAGCAAAGTGGGTAAAGTGGAAACATTTCAATGTACAGCTTCGTCCAACTATACTTAGGTTAAGAAGCAGAAATGACTTGTCTCTAAGTGCTGTCTTACTAGCAATATATTATTTGTACTCATCACAATAGTTCTACTCTAACTGATAATTCATTAGATTTCTCTAAGCTAAGCTCCTCCCAACCACTCCAAATCATGTCTAACTTTCCCATTCACATAAGAAGCTTTGCAAGTTGTCACCAGTGTACTCAAATCAGGATTGGCAAAGATGAGGAGACAAGAACATAAAATCAGATATCTAGGAACTGTTTCTAATTATTCAGTTCTGTCAGAAGAAAGAAATTTTCATTAAGAAGGACCTTCATCATACTTATTTTGTCGGAAAAAGTGCACGTTATGAATGGCATCAACATTTTTCAAGGGAAACCACAGACAAATGAGCATGGGAAGAATAATCATGGAGTAGCAGCACAGCGTGACCGGCTATGAACTTTACTGCAAGCAATATTATCAAACACACGAGTAGTCACCATATTAAGCTGATCTTCAAGAAGGCTCTCCGCAGTGCAGTGCTTTTCATCTGACTTCTCTGCTGCTGTTTTTTTTTAAAATCTCAAACTCATCTGCTTGTTGGTATGGCTACTCATAACTCACACTGGGGTATCCCTATACTAGGGTTGGTTAAGAGGGAAACCCTCCTCCAGGACTCCCGGTTCTTTAGCCCTGTGAACATGATGGAACACTAGCAAACAAAAAGAATTAGGAGAATGATACAAAAATATGCTTGTAATACATTAGTCTGAATTTTCTACTGCGAAATTCAAAGAACAGATGGGGAAGTCAAGGAGAGGGGAGGAGGAAGGGTAAAAAAATAAAAAAAAGTCATCCACTGCAGGATTCCGTTGAACTCTTATGAGCAGCATCTGATATGGTGTGAATCTGCATATACATTATGTCTTAAGGGGTCCCCTTCAGTAGCTCGAACGTTTATAAGTTCGAACCACATATGGCTGAGAACATATGTTCGAACTTGTAAAAGTCCAATCTGACTGAATGGAGATCTCCGTACAGAGTGGAAAGGAAGATTTCCCAATTCCACAATGTAGTGCAATTTTGGAGTTGGTATATTTAAGTAAGGGGGTGTGGGGGTGCAGGGGGGCATAGACATTTAGTTTTGTGTTTTTTGGTTTTATGTGGTTTTATGTCAGTGTTCGAACTTTTATCAGTTCAAACATATGGTCTCAGCCATATGTGGTTCGAACTAGTAAAAGTTCAATCTACTGAAGTAGATCCGTCTTAAGATCACAGACTCACAGAAAAATACTACGCAATCAGTATAAATACTATTACAAGCCTAGCCAATAAATCATATTTGAAAGGTCCCAACGGCCTCAGGGAGGGTAACACAAGAATGACCACAGGAGACTCTGAGTCAGCCCATTCAATTATTTAGGATTACCTCAAACATGACAAGAGAGCTGCTCTGTTACAGAGGTGGGGATAAGCTGGCATATGAGCCTAGTAATCCTAAGTGTCATATTTATCTGCTGATGAAGGTTTAGGTCCTTTAACTGCATATTTGAAGAACGATTTATTCTGTGAAGGAACACTAGGTCAAAGAGATTTGGATCTTTCATGGCTCAGAAGGTTAGACACAGATCACTACATTGAAATCTATAAGAATCTAAGTACAGAGATAAGGATGACAGCCTCTCCTGATAACCGAGGGATTTGAGGCCAATGATCTGTTTTAGTTACGAATCTCTGAGGTTTTTCAAGCTGAGCGATAACTTTAGATTACTACTTGTCAAAAAAAATATATATTACATTCAATAATGGGTCTGATAAGCGATATATAAATAAGATGGATTTGCCTCCCGTAGCATTCCCGCATCACTTGCTTCTTTATACATACCAACCAGAAGATCACAGAAGAATGGGGAAAAGGAGAAATTCTCTTACCCCTATTAAGTGCCAGTCTTGGCAGAAACAAAGCCCACATGCAAACAATCAGTGTAAATGTATGAACCACAGTCCTTTCACTTCATCTAAGACAAGGGGGATGTGATTCATCAGTTTAATGCTTTAGAACATTTGACCAAATATTTTTCAATTTAATCCTGAAAAGTGAATTTCGACTAAAGCCAGGTCAAAGTACTGTATGGCATCCCTGCAAAAAGCTTCTTCACAAAGAGTGTTGTGGACCATGTAATGGACTGAGAGTGGAAAGGAGATTCCACAGTGCAGTGAAAGTGACTACTATGCATGCCATGCCAGCTAAGGTGAAATCCCCCACAGTCCACGTGAGGTATGCACCATGCCATGTCAAGAAGGTGAGGCGTAAAAATACATGGAGAGAACCAAAAGATGATGTTCTACTAAATTATGCCTGGTGGAAGTTCATAGTGGTTTTGATGTCCAAATTAGTCATACAACCTGGGTTCTAGGGGTGAAAGGCTAATCTATTAGCTAGTTCCCTCTGAAGTTTCTATATCTCCCAATACTTTTTCTGATATATGATGAGCCTTTGCATTGGAAGTCTTAACATAACATTCGCTTCATCCCACAGTACTAGTTCTGCTTAACAAAGTGACCCATCAGGTGCTCGTATTCCATGCCTGAAACAAAGACAACGGGTTAGGTGTCTTACCTATTTAAAGCTGGAGAATAGGTTGTGATCCTTCTAGCCCCAAGACCTCTAATCATTTGCTTTACCAGATAAGACTGCATCTGTTGTAACACCAAGTATCACAAGGGAGACTTCACAGGGATCCAGCTACTAGATGGCATGATGCGTCTTTCATACCATACCAAGGTTGGATGACCAGTCTGCACAATTATTTATATCCAGCAGCATCTGCAGCATTTTTAATTGCATGCATCAGCAACTAGAGTAACTCTACCAGTAACTGCTTTTCAGCAGGAAAATAAACCTTATTTCATCCAGCATATTTGTTTATTTCTTGATAAATTGGCAGATGGTCCTTGAGCAAAACATTGCACACCAATATATTAATGGCAGAAACAATGGAGAGGGCACAGTCTAAATTATGTTGGTAGACTATTACACATGAGTAGGTGTCACAGCATAATCACACAAGTCCAAAACATTTTGAAAGAAAACATTTAAGTCATCATTCAACCTATCTACACCCCCCCAAAAAAATCACCACCGATCAAAAATCTTTAAATTCTAATAACTCATACAAAACTTAATACATTTAACTCCGTTTACATAACAGGAATCTACATCCCCCCTAGTAATAATATTGGCATAGCTGAGGAATTCTTTTCTTGGGCCTCAGCAAATGCTACACAAGAAACCACAGTTACTTCAACAGAACAACCATTGCGGTACCCCATCAACAATACAGTAAACTTATATAGTATTCTCAAATAATCATTCTCTGAACTAGATATAACAAACTAACAATAACAAATCTACGCATTGATTGGATACTCACTAACACACCAACAAATCGTCACCTCTGGCACCCTCCCTAAAGCTTAAGTGATCATTTCCCCACTTTTTGCATAACATACAGGAGTAGCATGCAGAAACAGCACCTCTACAACCAGGTAGACAATTTATCCTGCTAACAAGTTAACAAATTCATCTCAGATTTAAAATCTGTTAAGTGAGCAGTTTTACAAACACTACGACTAGATGAAGCTGCCTCGCTATTTAACACAACTTTTCTAAATATGCATATTCCTATCAGAACTAAAAATGTTACGGTAAATCCAGCCCTTTGGTTAACTACACAAATTAAACAACTTATAAAAAAAAAGCCTGGAAAATCTGGAACCACAACAGACCTAAGACCAGTTAACAAAAATATAAATGCCTCAAAAATAGCACCAAACAAAATATTAAATCTGACAAGAAATCATGTTACACAAAACAGCAATTTAAAAACCATAACCCCAAACTTTTATGGTCATCTGTTAGTCAGTTACTAAATCATGGCTGCTTCACCCAGTCAGCTCATTTGATAAACACTCAGTACAAAAGTATCTCTATCCAATTTAATAGCAAATGCACTGAATCAGTTGCTCACTCCTAAATAAACTCGACTCCAGCTATCATTCCCCTATTTATTATCCTTACACAATGACACATATCCCTCTCATTCAAGTCCATACCCATTATCCACCATAAAAACCTTTTCTCAAATTAAAACCTCTCTCTATTTCTCCTGACAACATACCAGGAAATCATTTTAAAGTCACTGTAGACCTAGAACCTCCATAAACAACACCATAATTGAACAAGTACCCCCACTAAGCTTCTAAGTGTCATCAATGAAAAATACATGAAATTTAACCACCTCATAAAAAAGGCAGTAAAAGAAACGTCAAAACTTGGCACCCTTTATTGAGCAAAGCCATTTCTTACAAGCAGTGCAAAGAAATATGTTCCCCTAACTTTCCTAATTACAACTCATCTCTATACATCTGCCATGTTTATAAATTTGCAAATACCCCAAACCAATCTACCTGAGCAATGTTATGCCAATGTAGCAAAATTTACTTCAAACCTACCTTATAAAATCCACCACTATTTAGCTCTCAAACAATTAAATTGGATAGAATTATCACACTGCTTTTGTGTCAGCTATCCACCACTTAGAACTTCATCCACAAACCAGAAAAAACGTATCCTAGCTTAATTCAACTCTCCTCCATCCCTACACATCAACCAGGATACTTCAATAAATCTCTACAAGAATAACATTCTCTAATAACTCTGCTGAGAATCCCTGTACTCTTCTTATGAGTCTAAAATATAGAACTCTGTTCCATTGATACTCAATAAAATTTTCAATACTAAATATTTCAAGTGCAACAATTAAGACAATATCTAATGGATTCATGGCAATGTCCCAGCTCTATGCCTGGCTAAAATTTGCCCCTAACTAACTTCACTTCTATAAGCAAAATACTTGACCTCAGACATCCACTCAGTATTTTAACAGTGTTTGCATTAACTTTAAACTAGTCTTTTAATCCTCCACTTTCCAGTACTTCCCACTACCTTGCTTGTTTTCACACTATATCTCACTATATAGTTACTCTTTCCTCCTACCCACACTTCTAGTCAACCTTATCTAATATCTTACCTTTCTCTGCCTTGTTAACTAAAACTCACAAGTGAATACAAACAGAAGAAAAGATAAATGGGAGAAGGGAAAAAGATTGCGAATGCATTGTACCTTTGAAACTTACAAGTTTTTCCAGGGCATGAATAGTTTTTCTATCTTATTATACATTTTGGAATTATAAGGCTGACACATGACCTTAGTGATCTATCTACCCCTCCTCAATGTAATAATTCTAAACTCACTGAAACCAGAATGATACTGATGCACGGTTTGTTTGTTCTTCTTTCGGCTTTTCCTGGTTAGGGGTCGCCACAGCGGAACTCCGGTCCGCTAATGATTGGCAGTAGATTTTCACGGTGCTGAGGTGCCAGTTTGATGCCCAACCTTCAACAAATGTCTTTCAAACACCACTCGACCACGGGGAGGACATGTAGACTCCACACAGAAGGCGCTCCAGCCGAGAAGTGAACAGGAGAGCCTCTTGCTGTGAGGTGACACCGCTACCACTGCACCACCGCGCCACTAATGATATTGATGTATGTAAGAGTCACAATTTGTGTAGACTCTTACATATATCATCTCTGCATCCAAAAGTCTGTACATTATTGACAATTTTATGAAAGTGTTATTATTTTTCTCTTTAGTGTTCTAGAGCCTTCCTTCCTGGGTCTCCAATGAAAAAGGATAATCTTTTTGCTCAACAGATTATCACAATAAGCAAACACAATAAATAAATTTTATTAGTAGGCATTTAACATGCAGAGGCACGGATAAGAATTAGCAAGACATAACTTAGGTTTGGCTCTGAATACTATAAAGCTGCTGTCTTCCTGTCAGTTATTGCAAGTTAACTGAAGCCCCTATTACCTATAGCTAACTTAAAAGATGGCCTTTCTAGGAAAAGGATACCATGTTCCAGCAAACAAAGAGGGCAATTGCATATTTTAATTATGTGTTTATGGGATAAAGGGGAAAGAGGACCAGATGCATTCATCTGAAACAAAGTGTGGGCAGGACAGCTGTCACATAAGCAGTGACATGCAGCCAAATGGATTTTTAAGTGAACTACAATTGTTTTCAAAGATATCTGAGAAGGACCAGAACCAATCATGTGGACTGCAATCAGAAGGATGCTCAAGTTTTGACTACAGTTAAGAGCCATGATTAGAAGAGCATGCTCATTTCGGGTATCAGAAGTTTATTTCCAATGGCTCTATTAGAGTTCCTCAGCAGGTGGCTTGAAGCTCTGGATCAACATTTAAATCAGTTATTTATGTGGGCACAGGTTTCATTACTAAATTTAAAGCATATGAAAGAATCAAGCCAAAGACCTACATATTTGTGTGTCTATGAATGGCAAATGGGAATATGTAATGGAGCATAGGTCTTAAGCAGAGCAGATCAATATTTTTTCAAGCAGTATTGTTAGTACAGACTATAAATTGGCAGCAGCTTACTGAATCTCTGAATTTGTTAAAGGTACTTTGAAGACCTTTTTGTACCAGTGGATTTGACTTTCCAGCATACAAGAGGAGGAGATCACCTGCATATACTACTGTACTGGGAATAGGTAGTTCTTGATTCGCTGCTATTAGTGTTTACGGAGAAAGGGACTAGGTGAACATGTGAGCATGCCTATCTCCTAACACATTACTACCTCAGTGCACAGTAAATAATCTTTCAGAGATATAGCTTTAAGTCTAGTTGGCCATTCAATTAATGAAATCCATCAAGTTAACTTTCTTTATTGGTCTACCATAACTGACAGTTTCAGAGATACCCATCATGTTAATATAATGCCATTCAGAAGGCCTTCTTCAACCTCAAGCAAGAGACCAAAGTCTACATTTTAAACAAAATGAGCTATCTGATGCAAGCCTACCAAGGACACTCAAACCCTTTCAGTCTGAAATGTCAGTCATTTGAAACCCATTTCAGAGTTGATTTATGAAGCTCCAGATGACAAAGTAGAACGACAGTCCTTCAGACTTGTGAACCCCAAAACAGATCTTGAAAGCATTGCATAACTGTAAGCACTAAACAAAGATATTGAGATAAGATGCCATATGGTGCCAAACTCCTGCATCAATCCAATAATAACTATGCAGATGAGGAAAGTAGCATCATCAATCTCTACCTGTCCAATTAAAATGTTTCACAGAGATAAAGCACCATTGCTGAAACCCAAATGTTTATAGCAAACAGAACTTTTCTGGAAGGTCATTGCAGACAACACAGAATGTTATGACAATAAGTATTAATAAATATTTTACCTTAAAGTGCTTTGATGCCACAAACGGATAAAGCCTTATTATGGACCAGCCAACCTAGGTTCAGTTAGTGGCTTGGATGACCAATGGAGCAGCAGGGAGGGATGGGCATGCCCTCGCCGGGGGAGGGTGCTTGTTGGTGATGCTCCCAAATGGAACTCATGATCCAGACAGGGGAGTTGTCCTCAAATGAAATCTACAAGCATGGTGGCAGGGAAAGAGAAATGTGGGTAGGGCATATAAAAAAAAAATATAGCAGATGGAAGCTCAGACGGAGGATCACCCAGGACACCCTTAAGATCTACAACCAGCCCCAGCAGCACCAGAGAGAGTCTGGGAGGTAGAAAGATGCCGGTAGACCACGTGTGGAAGTGGGGCACTGGGGCCAGGGTGGCAAAAATGAGGTCCAAGGGGACCAAAAAAAAAACTTTTCAATAAATAAATACCTTGCCTCATCTAATTCTTGCAGTTGCATTCTCAAATCATCTCATTTCCCCCTCTTCCACATAAGTGGCATAATCTCTAAATACCACTCAAGTTTACAACCCTGCAAAGACCCCAAAATCAGGCTCTTTAACATGTGCACTTCCCAATACTAAAAACGTTAGAAACAAGATTGACGGCACAACTACTTTTCTGAGCTGCCACTGTCCTAATCTCCTTGTAATAACCTGAAGAATCATCCTCATAAACATTGTTTCTTTCCTAGGTTTACTTATTTATTTGATGTCTGGCCAGGCATTAGACTTTGTGGTGGTGTTATGCTACTGCGCAAATTCTCCATTAACATCTCAGCTATTTCCCAAGCCAATGCATTCATTGACTCCAACCCCAAGCAGTTACTAACTTAACTGACAGCCAAGTCCACACAGCACATATACCTGACAACTGCCTACCTGCTATCACCTGATGCTCTCCACAAATTTAAAAATCTACTCCTGTCCATACTTTCTTATATCAAACCAAATCACCATCCTGAGTGACAGTAACCTACACAGTCTGGGCCCAATTAAGCATGACTTAACTGAATTTCTTGCAGATTTCTGCCTGCTCCAACTATTAGACATCCCACCTAGACCCATCCCTAAATCCAGTCACTATTTGTTTCTTAACCTCATTATTACAGCCCATCCCAACAATAAATTCTATTATAAAGTCTATCTCCATTCGCCCCCCCCCTACTTTTAGTGAATCCTGCCCCATTACATTCTCATTACAAAATCTACAAGTCAAATGCTCCCCAAGCTAATATCTTTCAAATCTAAGCCTTCTCCCAAAATCCCCATTCTACACTCAAAGCTTGCAATTACTTATCTGTCCCCAGTACTCTCACCTTCTGATGCAAACATTTACTTATCCGTCCCTAGAACCCTCACCTTCTAATGCTAACATTTACTTATTTGTCCCCATTACCTTCACCTTCTGATGCTAACATTTACTTATCAATGCTAACATTAACTTATCCTTCCCCAGTACCCTCGCCTTCTGATGCTAACATTTACTTATCAATGCTAACATTAACTTATCCTTCCCCAGTACCCTCGCCTTCTGATGCTAACATTTACTTATCAATGCTAACATTAACTTATCCTTCCCCAGTACCCTTGCCTTCTGATGCTAACATTTACTTATCAATGCTAACATTAACTTATCCTTCCCCAGTACCCTCGCCTTCTGATGCTAACATTTACTTATCAATGCTAACATTAACTTATCCTTCCCCAGTACCCTCGCCTTCTGATGCTAACATTTACTTATCAATGCTAACATTAACTTATCCTTCCCCAGTACCCTCGCCTGCTGATGCTAACATTTACTTATCAATGCTAACATTAACTTATCCTTCCCCAGTACCCTCGCCTTCTGATGCTAACATTTACTTATCAATGCTAACATTAACTTATCCTTCCCCAGTACCCTTGCCTTCTGATGCTAACATTTATTTATCTGTCCCTGGTAACCTCACCTTCTGATGCTAACATTTACTTATCGATGCTAACATACACTTATCCGTCCCCAGTACCCTCACCTTCTGATGGTAACATTTACTTATCCATCCCCAGTACCCCCTTCATCTGATGCTAGCATTTATTTATTTATGCTAACATTTACTTATCCGGCCCCAGTACCGTTCCCTTCTGATGCGACCATTGTCGCCAGTAAACTAAGATATACTACTCTTACTTCAGGACATCCACTGCCCAGTGATCATCTCAAGGCTATTAAAAGACCCCCTCCAAAACCAAGTGACATACAAAAGAGCTTCAATCCTTAATGAAATTATGAGATGAAGCATAGGAAATGGGGAATCAAGACCTCACTCCCAACAACCTTGACAATTACAAAATTCTCAGGAACCTGAAAAAAAGGGGTACCCATACAGTCAAAAGAAAACAACTAGAAGCTTCCTTTGACAAACAAACCTCCCTTCTCTGCTCCATTTCTGACAGGAAGTCAGCAAACTAACAGAAAGATCCTCCCCAAATTAATTATCCCATCTAGGATACATATCCTGACCATCTCGGAATCTTTCACTTTCTGACTACCTCAGAGAACTCTCAAGCCTTCCCACATCCTCACCTATCCAAAATGCAGCCACACAACAAAAATTCCACTCTTGTACTTCTCAAATATCCCCTCTAAGCAAAACTAGAACAGATTTCTGTGGATTCACCACCTGGCCATAATATCTGCCCTTGGCACTTGTACCACTGCAGAAATTTCATCACTACTCCTCTTAGGAACATTTAAAAATGAACCGTTGCCTCACCACTAATCAGGGCCAGTTTGTGACACTTTCTGCTGGACTGACAGCCCTACGTAATGAGAATAACTGGGATCATACCACAGATAATTTGTGGAAACATACATGGGATAAAGCATTTAGGAGCTGCCTGTGCCCATTAGTAGTACAGGAGGCAGGCCTGGGATAAATTTTCTGTTTGCCATCCACAGATCCAAAGTAGCACTTGAACATGGATGAGAATGAACTCTGATTTACATGGATGGAGAGTCTGCTCCAGAGCATATGTATTCTCTGCAAGATATACCTATCCCTCACAAATGTTCTGCTGATGTTGCAGAAGAGGTTTAGATCCTTAGAATGAGTATTTCTGATGCTTTCTGATTTTCTGATGTGGATTTACTAATCCATCAGTATTACGTCAGAGGATGCCTTGTATGCCAGACACAAGTCACACTTTAGCACTTTGTAGGATACCAAGTAGAGTGACACAGCTTTGAATCAGTCCAAGTAGGACATTTTGTTTAGGCCTTGTATCCTTTTAGTAAGACATCTCTGTGGGCTTTTCAGTTGTCGCATGTGTCTGGACAGACACATGCCAAAAGGGGGGAGGGAGTGTATTATTCAATGATTGGCCTAATGAGGGCTAAGTAAAGGGGGACAATGACATCCCTATATCTATACACAATCTCTTTGGTTACAAGATGTACAATATAAAAGGGCTTTCTTTTAACAATGGACATATGTTCATAAAATGTTGAGTCACTGTCCAAATAAGTTCCCAAATCTCAAACTAGATCAACTATATTGTTAATGTGGTAGTTTCCTGGGGATGATGACTTCTGAAAGGATATAATAATGCATTTTTGGCATTTAGTTTCAGTCCATGATTTTGGCACCAGTTATTTATGCAGGACAAACCTTCCAACGGGATGGCAAAGTCATTTGAGGATTTAACAACTGTGCATAGTTTGCAGTCATCTGCAAACTTCGTCAGCCAGAGCCATTTAGTATTCGTTTTTAATTCAGAAAAGTAGATGCCAAACAGCAGAGGTTCTATCACAGAACCCTGGGGACTCCACTGGTGACTGGTCTCTATGTGGAGTTAACTTCCCCTATTCTGATGTCTTGTATCTTTATCTTTGAGCCACCTGCAATCCAATGGGTGACATAGGGGTTTATTCCCAGCTTATTTAGCTTTTCTACTATGCCTGAGTGGGGAATTGTGTCAAAAGCTTTAAACAGGTCAAGGTTATGTTGTACGTACCATTTTGCCTTCATCCACTGCTTTGCTGACCTTTACAAGAATATCCAACAGGTTGAGTAAACATGACCTGCCCTTGATGAATCCAAACAGAGAGGTTCAGAGCTTGGAGATTACACATTTCCTAACTGAACAGTTCCATAAGTCTTTCCATGGCTTTGCATATGAGGCTGGTCAGACTTATGGGTATGCAACTGACTAGATCCTCCCTTATGCAGAGGAATGACTGTAGCTGTCTTCCATTCACTTTATACAAAACGCGCAAGGAGACCAAGACTGAACAGTGCTGTTAGGGGTTTGGCTAAATCGTGCTTCATGCTTTTTTTAAGTTGCATCCAGAGATATCAGGACCCATCAATGCAGTATTTGTAACTTTTGATAGCACTTTTAGGACTTGATCTTGTGTGATAACTGGAGGCGTGCCAGTTTCTGGTATACATTGAGAGAGACAGACTGAGGGGGAAGCGGGGAAACTGGAAAATTTATCAGCCAGTAGGTTTACTATATCTTCAGCCTTAGTGTAGGTAACATCATTCACAATCAGCTCAGTGCATTGCATTTTTGAGATTACGAACACAACTAAAAAATGCCATGTGATTGTCTTTGGCTTGGGTAGCTATTTTAGCCTCATACGTGGGGGGGGGGGTTATATATTTTTAACACCTTTATTGAATTATAACTTAAGAAATAAGCAACCATATATTTATATAAAAAAAAAAAAAAAAAAAAAAAAAGAAATCATATTAACATGTTTCCAGTTAAGAACATTATACATCACATGTATCCTTCTGTATAACTATCAACCGTATACTACATAAAGTGCTCACTCTTCCTGCCTTCCATTAAAACTCACTCCTCTGCCAAAACATTCATGCTCCTACAATTTCTGTTTTTCTTCTTTTTTAATTTGCTTCTACCCTTTTCTAAAGATTCCACTTCCAGTTCATTTATCTCTGTTACAATATTTAGTACAACAAATACAGTTGGTTTAGATTTTTATTTCCATTTTCTAGTAATTGCTTTTTTGGCAGCCACCAAAATTAAACTTAACAAGGCCTTACCATGTCTAGGCATTCAGATCCTGTATCTCAGCTCAGAAAAAAATAATTTATTTAGTTATACCCATTTGCATACCCAATATTTCTGATAGAGTACTATGCAGGGAATTTTTAAAGCCTGCCAATTTATTACAGGCCCAAAACATATGTTCTCAGTTACCTCTTTGTTCCCCATCATACCTCCAATATTTGGCATCTACCTAGAAACAATTCTTTACGGTCTGCTTGAGGTACAAAAATACCTATGCAAACACTTGCAAGGAAAAATCTTAAACCTTCTAGACTTTGCTGCATATCTGGGAGATATGCAAACGCACTTCTATTGTTTTATTATGAATTGCTTATCCAATTCTCTCTTCCCAACCGTTTCAAACCTCATCTGATAAGTTCCTATAGTTATCGTGAAATATTTTATATGCCTTACTAATTATCCCCTTTTTAACAGCAGTTCTGTTCTACATTCAACTAAAAGCTCTGCCAGAGCAGGTCTGTCACTTAAGATTCTCCTATCCCTTTCTCTTTGCCTATACCTCTAATATCAATCCCTGATAGGGAAGGCAGTCAATAGCCTGCAGTCCAAATGTTTTCTTGGCCTCTTACCATTCTATTACTTTTTCCGCTCGTTATTTGTTCCCAAAACCTTGATTCCTTTGCCAGTTTTCTCCATTAAATTCCATTACCCTCTTACCCATTCTCTGTAACCCTGACTGCAGTTAGCCTTACTCACAAAACCTCCTTTCTCCATTCTCATGTTAGCTGGTTTCTTAGAATACTTTCTGCTGTTTTATGAATAGAAAATTCTGTATGGCTGTTGCTATTGTGCTTATGGATCTGAATCCAAAATCCCACTCTCTACCACTATTTCTTGAAACCCCCCCCCCCCGCTTCATCACCATCACCACTTTCCACTTTGAATTATAACCTTTTCCTTGTGTATCCTTATGTATATCATCCTTAACTGTGAGGCACTAAAATATCCCTTCAAGTCAGGTAATCCTAAACCACCTTATTCTATTGGAATTATCCATGGATCCCACTTGACTCTTGCCCTCTCCCCTCCAAGATAAATTGCTGCAACCCCTTATTAATTATTGTCCACAACCTCTCCTCTGATTGGTAAAAATATGCCTGAAATGTATGTAAAATTAAAGGCACTAAAATTATTTTCATTGCTTGTATCTTGCAATCCATAACCACTAGCAGCAGCTTCCAGTTTCTATGTTTTTGTATCATCTTTTGTTTGGTTTCTTCCCACATTTACTTTAGCTGCCATAACAGAACCCTTTTTAATCCATACTCCTAAAACATAATTTTATCATGTCACCCATAAATATGGGTATTGATGAACCTATTCATATGTTAGTACACAGTTTCTAGCAATAGCCTTTCTTTTATCTTCATTCGTTTTATATCCTGAAAAGACTTGAAACTCTCAAAAATGTTCCACAACACTGAAATGTCCTTTTCTAGTTTTATTAGGTATAAAATAATATCTGTGAAAAAAGCCAACTTTTCTTGATTACCATAGCAATTATATCATTTTTTTTGAGTCCCTTATTTTCTTTGCCAATAAGACAAATAAAGGGGAAACAGGACACTCCTTGTCTGATTCCTCTGTTTAGACAACTTGTCAGAGAGGAACTCTCCCATTTTAATTTTTGCCTCTGACCCCCCTCCCTCACATTTCCTTCTAATTAACCTAATAATTGTAATAGAGAATTCAAATGCTTCCACTGCCCTACTTATAAAATCCCAGTTTACTCTGCTGAATACTTTCTCTGCGTCAAGACCCACTAACAGCAGCAGTACTTTCTTATCTTCTGCTTCCCTCTTGATCATCATTGTTCTATTAATCTTGTCTAGTGTTTACCTCTCCTCCACAGAGCCACACTGATCCATATCTATCAATTCTGGCAACTCCTCTGGCATTCGTTTAGCTATTATAGACAAACACTTTATAATCATAGTTAAAATTGAAAGGGGATTATATGAAGCTAGGTCTGACGGGTCTTTGCCTTCTTTAGGGTATTATAGCCAACACAGCTTTCTTCCAGGATATTGGTGCTTGCCATCAGTTTGAAATATTTTTAAACAAAGCCTTCCATCACTTTCTTCCCTCCTACCTTTCAGACTTGCACAGGAATACAATATATTCTTGGAGATTTTCCTGTAGATCTGGTATAAGCCCAACACAAAGGCATCTAAAAACATTTTATTCCACTTTCTTAACTTAACCTCTCTACTCATTTCCAAAGACATACACCCCCCAACCCTAGTCCTTTGCCCAACCAATATAAAAACCCAAATGTACCTTCTTCACACATCACTCCTTTTCACCACATTAATGCTCAAAGCCTATGCAATAAGCTTCCCAATTTTCATGACTGGTTCTCCCATAATAACCAGGGCATTTTATCTATTTCCAAAACATGGCTCTAACCACACCTGACAGACTCTGAAATCATCCCTCCTAACTATAGAATAATACGTAATGACAGAATCCAAAAGAAAGGTGGTGGAGTGGCCCTGCTCTTCTCCTCCTCTCTAACAGTGACTCCCTACACCAAGCCGTTACTCCAGTTCACTACCACTGAACTAACCCTTGCCCTCCTAAAAATAAACCAGAAAAACATATACATAGCATCCCTGTATATTACACCTGGAAATAATATCTCAATTCTTGAAGATATCTCTTCTAACATACATAATGAAACTATAATCCTAGGCGATGTTAACATTAACTGGATCTCCATTCTCTCAACCTCTACTGCTCAAAATAGAAACCTATTCAACTTCACCCAACTAATCAACTCTCCCAACAGACCTAATAAAGACAACTCTCCAGGCAACATTCTTGACTGGATACTAGTATCCCACCTTACCCGATTCCCTTCGTGACCACCTTCCCGCCTTTGCATGTCGTTCATTATCCTCTCTCCACCTTCAACATAATTATATAACAATCCGTACCCCTCACTAACTTTAACCCTCAAACCTTCTCTGACTGCTTAAAACACAAACTGAACCCCCCTCAAAACTCTACCTCTTGACAATGCTGTTTCCTATTTTAATACTTCATTCATTAACCTACTAAATAGCCTTGCTCCTCTAAGAACTAAAAGGGTTAAAACAAAAAATGACTCCCTAGCTTTCCAAAGACTCCATAACCGTTATGTATCTCTGAGATAAAGCCTGGAAATATCACCAAAAATGCAAAACATCTAACTCCCTAACCTAATACAAACAATTCCGCAATAAAAAAAAATATATATATATATACATACATATATATATATATATATATATATATACATACATATATATATATATATATATGTATGTATATATATATATATATATATATATATACATACATATATATATATATATATATATATATATATATATATATATATGCTGATAGAAAATCCTACTACTTCAAACTCCAAAACAATCACAAACCCAATCTCAAACAGTTTTGGAGTAGTACCTCTGCCCTCCTTATTCATGACTGAAAGAACAATCCTTGCCCAGATCTTAGCTCTCCAGATCATATCATTGCCTCCTAATTCAACTCCTTTTTTATAGATTCTGTAGCCAAGCTCACCACATATTTCCCCAACAATGTTTTAGCTCCTACCTCTTCACCCTCCCAAAACCACCCCTCTTCTCCAACTAATTCCAATCACCTCTCTCCCTCCCTTCACCCTCAAACCCATCCCAGTTAATACCATAAAAAACTCTTACAAAAATTAAAACCATGTTCTAATGCCCCAGATAATCTACCATCTAACTTCCTCAAGCTAGCTGCTCATGGCATAGCTCTGCCCATCTGCATTCTTATCAATTGCTCCATTCAAGAATCATATGTACACCTCTCCTCTGGGAGAAAAGCTTTATTATTCCCCTTCATAAAGTGGCACCAATGCCAACATCTCCAATTTCAGTCCAGTAGCCCTTCTCTTCCCAATATCCAAGATTCTTGAAAAGTGTATTCATCTGCAACTCTTACCTTACTTAATCGACAATCACTTGCTGACCCCCCCACTCAACATGGATTTAGACATGGACACGGCACCACCACTACCCTTCTGTCCTTCCTTGATATCAACCATGCCCACGACTCAGGCAATATAGTAGCTACCCTTCTCCTTGAACTTATCCAAAGCTTTTGACACCATCTCCCATCACTTACTCCTGTCCACTTCTCCCATCTCAACCTTTCATTACTACCATATACTGGTTCTCCAGCATCTCTCAAACCATCAACAGGTTGTCAAGTGGAAAATTTGTACCTCTTCCTACCTCCATACTCCAACAGGTGTACCCCAAGGCTGCATCCTAGGTCCCCTATTTAATATCTTTATTAGCAACTTCCATCACTGTTTCCCAAATGCCAATCTTGTCCAATATGCCAACTCTGCCATTATCTGTTCTGCCAAATCACTCCCGAAGCTCATGCAAATAACTCAGAACACTTTCCCTAGTACCAAAACTTGAATGTTAATCACCTAGCTCTCAATGCAACCAAAACTAAAATCATCTAATTTACTCCATCACAAAACACCAAAATTGACAAAAACTCCTTCACTATAGTCAGTCAAAATAAGACTCCATCGAAATAGTCCTCCATACCAAGTTACTAGGTGTCCTTATCAATGAACAACTAAAGTCTGACATCCACCTACACACTAATATCAGGAAAACTCACCAGAAGCGCAGTATGCTCTATCGACACAATTGTTACCTCATCCCCTCAACCAGGCCTACCCTTGCTGTACAGTGCTCCTCTCCTAACTAGCCTACAATCCTCCCTAAAGGCAAAACTTGAATCCTGTTATTATAAAATCTCTAAAAAGTTTTCTACTGGCTCTAAGTCTTAATCTCACCACTGTGATGCCCTACACTCTTTGAAATGGCTAGAACTCTCCAAGTATCTCTCTTACATTCAACTCTCAGCTGTCCATAATCTCATATTCAGGCCCTTTAACTGCCCCTCTCTCTCCTCCATACTCTCCCTACATATACCTGACATATAACTCGGATCCAAAAATCAAAATGTCCTTGAAGTATAAAAACCCTCACATACAATTGGGCAACTTCTACTGTCATTCTCCCTAGCATGCAAATCGAACTCACTCCCACCCTACATCCGAATTACCCAGAACCACTCTCGTTTTTAAGACTTTACTTCATTCCTATCTCTCGTCTAAATGGGAATGCTCTTGCTCTCACCCTTCCTAACTTCCACCCCACCTCACTCTCACCCCCTTTAGATTTCCTCACAAATCTAAATCTAACACCTGCTATACTCTCCTTACCACCTCCTTACTATTTTTCCCATTATAACACCTCCTTCTTTGTCTTGTTACTGTAGGCAATAGCATACCTTGAACTACAAAATGCTTTGACATGTACCCACTGAAATGTATGTCATTTAGCACAAGTTTTTATTTTTTTTTTCAATATCTCTATGTCCTATATAATGTAATAATTTTGTGAGCTTTAATGGTTTTTAATTTTTGTAATATTGTTTCTGGAGCTTTTCTCCCCAGGCCTCCATTGAAAAAGGGCTCTTTCAGGCCCAATGGACGTTCCCAGTTAGAAAACTGAAAATAAATAAATAATAAAATAGATTGATTATAAGTCACAATTTTATCTCCTCTCCTCCTATCTTAATTATTAATTGCTGAGCCTCATCGACCTCTAACCTTGGCAGACTTGCGTCATCCCAACATATGCAAATTTGTGCTTTTTCCAGATTTCCACATTTCTCTGCTTTATACAAATAGTCATAAAATTTCCAAAATATCTCTGATACATCCACTAGATATAATGGATACAGAAAGTGTACACACCCCTGTTAAAATGCCAGGTTGTGATATAAAAAAATGAGACCACAATAAATCATTTCAAAACTTTTCCCACCTTTAATATGACCTATAACCTGTACAATTCAATTGAAAAACAAACAAATCTGTTTGGGAAAAAAATATTAAAAAAAAAAAAAAAAAAAAAAAAAAACTACAATACGCTGGTTGCATAAGTGTGCATACCCTTAAACTAATATTTTGTTGTGTGTGAACACCCTTAAACTAATACTTTGTTGAGGAACCTTTTGATTTAATTACAGCATTCAGTCTTCTTGGGTAGGAGTCTATCAGCATGGTACATCTTCACTTGGTAATATTTTCCCACTCTTCCTTGCAAAAGCGCTCCAAATCTGTCAGATTGCAAGGGCATCTCTTGTCCACAGCCCTCTTCAGGTCACACCACATATTTTCTATTGGATTTAGGTCTGGGCTGTGGCTGGGCCATTCCAAAACTTTAATTTTCTTCTGGTGAAGCCATTCTTTTGTTGGTTTGGATGTATGCTTGGGGTCACTGTCATGTTGAAAGGTGACATTCCTCTTCACCTTCAGCTTTCTAGCAGATGCCTGAAGGTTTTGGGCCAAAAGTGACTGGTATTTGGAACTGTTCACAATTCCCTCCACCTTGACTAATGCCCCAGTTCCAGCTGAAGAAAAGTGAACCCAAAGCATGATACTGCCACCACCATGCTTCACCGTGGGGATGGTGGGTTTTTTGGTGATGCTAAGTGTTGTTTTTGTGCCAAACAACAATTTTGGAATTGTGGACAAAGTTCAGTCTTGGTCTCATCAGACCATAACACATTTTCCTACATGCTTTTGGGAGACTTGATGTATTGTTTTGCAAATTTTATCTGAGCCTGGATGTTTTTCTGTGTAAGAAAGGGCTTCCATCTTGCAACCCTACCCCATAGTCCAAACATATGGAGAATATGGGAGATTGTAGCATGTAGTACAACAACCAGTACTTGCCAGAAATTCCTGCAGCTCTTTCAGTGCTGCTGTAGGTCTCTTGGCAGCCTCCCTGACCAGTTTTCATAATTTCTTTTCATCAATTTTGGAGGGATGTCCAGTTCTTTGCAACGTCACTGTTGTCCCATATTTTCTCCACTTTTTGAGGACTGTCTACACTGTGTTCCATGGTATATCCAATGCTGTGGAAATGTTTTTGTACCCTTCTCCTGACTGATACCTTTCAACAATGAGATCCCTTTGATGCTTTTCAAGCTCTCTGTGAACCATGGGTTTTGCTGTAGCAGGCAAGTGAGTAAATGTCAGGAAAATCCTTCTAGCACAGCATAACTTTATTTGGGGTTAACCAGAGTCTCTAATTGATGGCAGTTGTGTACCCAAGAAGACTAAATGCTGTAATTAAATCAAAAGGTGCTTCAACAAAATATTAGTTTAAGGGTATGCACACGTATGCCACCAGCATAGTGTATGTTTTTTATTGTTTATATTTTTCCCCTAACAGATTTGTTTTTCAATTGAATTGTACAGGTTATAGGTCACATTAAAGGTGGGAAAAGTTTTGAAATTATTTATTGTGGTCTCATTTTTTTATATCACAAAAACCTGGCATTTTAACAGGGGTGTGTACACTTTATATTATCCACTGTATCTGGCTATTTTTCTTGTTACAGATGCCCTAAGTTTGGCAACAACCTTTTCTACTTTCTGTTGCCCAAGTTATTGTGTTAAACGTTTTTGTGTTCTGGAGTTATCAGAACAGTTGTTTAACAGTGATCTTTCTAAACTCAGGCATATTATCCAGATACTCCCTTATGTTCTCTTTAGCACTCTGCAGTTACGCCTCTTCTTGTTCTGTGAGATTCCTCTCATTCAGCGATAATTTAACCTTTGACAGCCTCTCTAATTAATTCCAGTTACTTCTTAACCATATCACTTTTTATTTTATTTCTACCATATTTTTAAACTCCACTTTCATTTTATCCCACTTGCTTGGTATAACTTATGAAGAAATGTATTTATTCCCTAGTAAATCTTGAATAATTTTTACCACACGTTCCTTAAATTCCTTCTTTTTAACAGGTGGGAGATGCACCAGTATGTTGTATTTTTTTCTTTATTACCTTTCATTTATATTTTAGTTATTGGTGAATGATCTGAAATAGTTATTGGGAGTGTGTGTCAAAGCCTTCAATATGCATATGTGAAATGTAATTTCTGATTAATCTAGCCCAGTTATTGCACTCTATAGAATAACATGTAAATTCTCTCAAAGTTTCTAATAAAGAATTCATGACTTACATATGACATATTTTCATAAATTTCTTCAGAAGTCTACCCTCTTTTATTATATTTTTCCCTTCCATGTCTCCCAGATATATCCTCACGGTTACAAATCAACTTCCATTCCCCACCTATAAGTAATATTCCCTGCTGAAAACTGATTATTTCTCCCATTTTGTTAAGTTCCATAATAACAGTTTTAGGTGAAATATAAACACATACCAATGTAATCCTCCTCCCTTACCAGTAGACTACTACTACCACAAATCTACCATTTTTCTTTTCCCTCTTCTATCACCATTGGAGCAATTAGTATTAGTATTCTCCTTTTTATTTGAGCCCAAGTAGATAGTCAGCTTTCCTTTGATAACCATGTTGCCAAAGTGGTTAGAAAATCCTTCTATGTGACCCATCTGATCACGAAAGGGTTTGCATCAAGATCTAAGGATGTAATAGTGCCCCTCTACTCTTCTCTCATCAGACCCATTATTGAGTACAATGCACCGATTGGAATGTACCTGGCTAGACATCTCCAGCAGCTGGAGAGACCACAGAGGTACCTAACCAAGAGGATTACTGGCCTCAAACAGATGCCCTATGCAGCACGATTGAAAAAGCTAAGACATTTCTCTGTTGCATACCGCTTTCTCAGAGGTGATCTCTGTCTAACGTACAGAGCCATGTCCAACCCAGAATTGTTGAACATGCTCCATCTTAGCAAAACCAAATCTACTCGGGCTACACGCTCTAGGGATATAAACCTCAACACAACAATGAATAGAACATGCTGGAGGGATAGATTCCCTTCGCAGAGACTTCCCTTACTATGGAACAGGGTCCCAATCTACATAAGACAGAGCCCCTATCACTCTTCAAGAGGAACCTTGATGAGTGGATGGGTAACAAAGTTCACACCGGGGATCATACCAACAGCACTACTAGATAGGGGCCAAGGGTACTAGCTGCTAGTACAAGGGTCTAGAGAACTACTAAAGGGGCGGTGAATACCGCACAATGTGGCTGGGCTAATATATGCCTTTGGGTAGATAGCCCAGTACCAACCTATGAACCTATATTCTGCTGAATATCCATCCTGAAATCCTTTCTTTATCAAATTTATATGTTCACGTCTTTCCAAATGTGTTCCACATAGTATTGTTATTTGCACTCAGCATTTCATAATATAACACTCTTACCACTTTGTCTGTACCTGTTTGGCCATTCACATTCCAAAATAATATGGAAAGTGTAGCCATTATGATAAAAAGTTATTCCCACCTATTTTATACACACACACACACACACACACACGTGTGTGTGTGTGTGTGTGTGTGTGTGTGTGTGTGTGTGTGTGTGTGTGTGTATAGATATATATATATATATATATCAGACCAATTGATCGACATTCATGTGGTCGACAGCTCATTTGGTCGACAACCAGTGTTCAAGGCACTTAACAGGGATTTCCCCCCTCCAGAATGTTGTGCGACCCTGGAGTTGTTATATATAGTTAGGGGGATGGGGGGCACAGCCCCCCCCCCTTGGGGGTGTGGGGGGCAAAGCCCCCCACCTATTTTCATTTAAAAGCATGAAAATACAAGAAAAACTACACATTTTAAACTAACCCACCCCCCCAACTATATATAACAACTCCAGGGTCACACAACATTGGGGAGGGGGGCAAATCCCTGTTAAGTGCGTTGAAAAAGAAGTTATGTCTTACCATAACGTTCCATGTGAATTGTTCATCTCGCCTTTGTTCTTACGCATGGGTTCGGAGCCGATCCCCGGCTCTGAGACGGCCACTTCTACAACTTTGCATCTTGAGAAAGCTCGAGGCACAGTCCTATCCCACAATCCCCTAGTGCTAACCCTCAGATCTAGTTTGCTAACACCAGAAGATAACAATGTGCCCCAGGCGCTAGCAGTAATTTAAAGATAAGGGGCAGCAATGCCCAAAAAACAGCTAGATAATGAAAAGAGTACCCTGACAACAGAAGCAGCCAGAGACTAACAGAAGGTGTTGAACACAAGCTGAATTGGAATCCAAATCATCCCGTTCTCCGAAAAAAAACCATAGGCCGGGGGATGGAGGGTGGGTAGTAAGAACAAAGGCGAGATGAACAATTCACATGGAATGTTATGGTAAGACATAACTTCTTTATGTGAAATTGTTCAATCTCGCCGTTTGTTCTTACGCATGGGTAGCGTCCCTAGCTCCTTTACCCTGGGTGGCTCATGGGAGAATGTTCCTGAGAACCGTGGAACCAAAAGAGGCCCTATCTTTGGAGTTCTTGTCCAACTTATAATGGAGAATGAAGGTATGAGGCTTCGCCCAGGTTGCTACCGCACAAATAGTATCCAACGGCAAACGGGCTGCATGGGCTAGAGATGTGGCCATAGCCCTGGTAGAATGAGCCTTGGGTTGAAAAGGTAATTGTTGTTTCGTCTGTGAATAGATAAATTTAATACAATCTGTCAGCCATTTAGACAAGGTAACTTTGGTAACTGCCATACCTTTTCTTTGGTCAGCAAAGGATATAAATAGTTGGTCTGATTTTCTGTCATCTTTTGTCCTTTGCAAATAAAATCTGAGTTGTCTGTGGACGTCTAACTTATGTAGCATATATTCTAACTTGTTAGTGTGATCTTTGAAGAAGGTGGGAAGTTCGATGGACTGGTTAATATTTGAGAGTGAACAAACTTTTGGGAGAAAAGACGGATTGGTGCATAATGTCACTCTATCCGAGTGGAAAATCAAGTAGGGAGGTCGAACAGATAGCGCGTGTAATTCCGAAATTCTTCGAGCAGAGGTTATAGCCACCAAGAATAATGTTTTCCATGACACGAACTTAAGAGAGGCTGTGGAGGCTGGTTCAAAAGGGGGTAACATTAACTGAGATAAAATTAAATTAAGATTCCAAGGAGCAACTGGGTTACGAATGGAAGGGTGGAGGTGAAAGGTGCCTTTCAAAAACGCCTTGCAAAGTCTGTGGGACATGATGGAAGAATTTTTGTAACCCACATGAAAGTTCGATATGGCCACCAGTTGGACTCTAACTGTGGACGATGATGCTCCTTCTTCAAAGATCTTAGACAGAAACTCCAGAATTTTGTGTACCGGCGCTTCTGTTGGATCTAATCCTTGTTGTGATGACCAATAAGAAAAACGTGTCCACTTGCTCCGATAAGTCTTTGTAGTGGATGGTTTAAGAGAGGAAACAATTATACGTTTAACCGCAGGGGACAAAAGGCTTGACCTGGCTAGGATGGGAAGAGGAGCAGCCAAGCTGTCAATTTTAGGGCCTGCAGGAATGGATGAGGGGCTCCTGACGCATGGGTCAAAAGGTCTGGAACTGGGTCCAAAATCCATGGCTCCTCGATTTGATGGGCCTGAAGAAAGGGGAACCAGATCTGTCGAGGCCAGAATGGGGCTATTAGAATTATGGTCCTTTCCAGATGCTTGGCTTTCTGTAGAAACCTGGGGATTAACGGAATGGGTGGAAAGGCATACAGGAGACCCGGGGGCCAATCGTGAACCAGTGAATCTCTGGGGACACTCCCTGGTGGAGGGAGAAGGGCAAAGTAGCTTCTGCATTTGGCATTCATCGGTGATGCAAAAAGGTCGCAGCAAGGCTGGCCCCACTTGCGGAATATCTCTTCCGCCACTTGAGATTTCAGAGACCACTCGTGAGGTAACAGGATGGCTCTGCTCAACCTGTCCGCAATTACGTTGGACGTCCCGGGAATGTGCGTTGCTATCAGAAAGCATCCGGTGGAGACAGCCCATTGCCAGATCTTGAGGGTGCCTCTGCATAGTGGATAAGATCTTGTTCCTCCTTGTTTGTTGATGTACCAGACCACTGACATGTTGTCTGTCTGGACTGCCACTGTTCCTTGAGGTAAGATGCCGTGAAAGTGTTGCAACGCTAGAAACACCGCTCTTAGCTCTTGAACATTGATGTGCAGTTTGCATTCTGTTCTGGACCATTGACCTTGGACCGTCTTTCCCTGGAATAAGCCCCCCCACCCAATCAGGGAAGCGTCCGTGGTTATTGTCGCTATTGGGGTTGGCAGGGTAAATGGTCGACCTTGTATCAAGTCTTGAGATAGCATCCACCATCATAGATCCTGCTTGCAACAGGATGTGATCAGAATTTCGTGTGACAACGGCAGGTGCTGATAGGACCACTGGGAGAACAGTAGCCATTGTAGGATCCTCATGTGCATTCTTCCTAGAGGGACTGCAACCAGTGCAGCTGACATTAATCCCAGGACTCTTAAAACCTGTTTCGCTGTAGCTTGTGTCTTTTGAAGGAGTATTGCAATTTGCTCCCTCAGTTTTGAAACCCTTTCTGGAGGAAGTCTGACCGTGACCAAGGTAGTGTCCAGTTCTACCCCTATAAATGAGATACGCTGTGATGGCGATAAAGAAGATTTTTCTAAATTGATTGTAACGCTAAGACGGGAACAAAGACTGATTGTGTAATCTCTTGCTTGGAGCAGATGATACTCGGTGGTGGCAGAGAGGAGCCAGTCGTCTAGATACGGAAACACCCGGAATCCTTGTTGTCTCAAGTGAGACACTACTACTGCCATACACTTGGTGAACACCCTGGGGGCTGAGATGAGGCCAAATGGCAGAGCCCGAAACTGAAAATGACTGGCTCCTAGCCGGAAGCGCAGGAATCTCCTGGATGGTCTGGCCATTTTTATATGGTAGTACGCGTCCTTGAGATCTATAGAGCACATCCAGTCTTCTTCCTGTAGAAAAGGGAGGATTGACTGTAGCGTGACCATCCGAAACTTCTCCTTCACAACAAAGGTGTTTAATCTGCTGAGATCCAGAATTGGTCTCCAGTCCCTTGTCTTCTTTGGAACTAAAAAGAACCTTGAGTAAGTTCCGGATCCTATTTGGTCTGCCGGGACTGTTTGGATGGCTCTTTTCCTGAGCTGCTTCTGGATCTCTAAGGCTGCCTGATTCCGCAGATGGGGTGGAACGTCTGGGAATCTTTTGGTGGTATGGGGAACGTTTATGAATTTTATGTCGTAACCTCTGGTAATTATATTTTGTAACCACGCATCTGAGGTTAAATTTCGCCAGGCCAGCGGGTACAAAGTTAAGCGTCCCCCGACTGCCTCCAGAGCAGGACAGTCGGGCCTCCTCTCAGGAGTGCTGGAAAGGCTTGCCAGAGAAAGTATCTCTGTCACCCTGGTTTTGCGGACCCCCTCTGCCATTTGGACGGCGTCTTCCATTTCTTCCCCCTCCTCTGCCTCTGGAAGGGGCATTATCACTCTGTGTGGACTGAAAGGAACCCTGTGTCTTACGGAACCACATCTTTCCGCCTCTTTGCCCTTTGGGGTATGGTCTGGAAGGGGTGGAAAAACGGACTCCTACAGCAGATAGGGTCTTCCCTTCTTGCTCACACCTAGTGAGGGTCTCCTTTACTTTGGGGCCAAAAGGGGAGGCACCATCAAACGGGACGTTAGTAAAAGAAGACTTGAAGGATTCCTCAAAGGAGCACAGCCGCAGCCAGGATTGTCTCCTAAGAGCAATCGCTGAAGCTGCCGCTCTACTCGCACCTTCGGCCGCATATGAAATGAGCCTCATGGAGGAGTTGACTACAGAGTTAAGGGTATTAAGTTGCGCTGTCACTTTCTCGGTAATAGCAGCATCTGTACGACCCGGGAGAGTATCTCCGAGTTCCTTGAGGAGATCCCTCCGTAAACGCGTAAAATGCGTCAAGTAGTTCAGCGATCGCATGGAAAAAGTCACAGAACTGAAAATGCGCTTCCCATATCTGTCCATCATCCTGGAATCCTTATTAGGAGGATGGACAGCGGAAGAGGACTCTGACATGTCCTTCTTAGTGGCTGCCGCCACCACCATAGTATCCACCGGAACACCCTTGGTAAGAAAACTCTTGTCCTGGGGGGCTGTTATGAACTTATTTGGCCTGCGGGGAACTGGTTCCACCGTGTCAGGTGTCTCCCAAGCCCTACGAGTTATCAAGTCCATAAGTTCGTCAAAGGGAGGGGTCACCCAGGAGGTAGAAGGTAGAGCCCCGAATGCCTTCAGCAATACTGACTCATCCACAGAAGGGTTAAGTGGCTGCCAATCTCCCCTCTGTTTTAGGATCTCCAGGATGTCCGCAAAGGAGACATCCTCTGAGGGGGACCATGGGGACCCTTCTGCTTTATCTAAATCTGTATCTGATGTAAGAGATTCCTGTGGGGAATCTATGTGCCTCCTCTTGCACAGTCTTTTCCTTGGTACTTCTTCAGATGGGGCTTCTGGAGAAGCATCCGAGGAACCGGGAGCACCCTCTGGGGGCAACTGAGGCATTGGGTCTCGACGCTTAGTAGGAGCCGAGGATACAGAAGTTGAATGTGGACCCTTGGGGGGGGGAAAGAAGAATCCGATGAGATATGTGTCTGTTTCGACAAGACCTTCCTCATGGCGTCGAAGGCACTGGTACCCGGATCCGAAGACCTTCCTGATTTCGAGAAACCAGGAACAATCCCTGAGACCGGGGGTCCAGGCTCCGATCCAGAGGACGGTGCCGAACTAATCTGAGCCGAGGCTCCTAGGGGGAGAGTCGGTACCGACATCTCGGTTCGACTGTCCGCCCCGGAACCAAGGAACAATAGTCGGCTCCGGGACCCCTCTATCCGTTCTGAGGGCATCGAGGTCAACGGTACCGAAAGCACAGCTATAGGCTTCGGTATCGATGGTTCTACCATCATCGGAACTTCGATTCTCAGCTCCGAAGACTCAACAGGTCTCGGAGGAGCAGTAGATGACCCAGGGAGGGCTTCGAGTTTCGAAACCAGCTGGGACGAAACTTGGATCAATTTAGAAAGGGCCAAGTTCTCCATTAACTTCTGTATCACTCGATCCACATCCGAATCACATAAGGGTCTCGAAGAGCGGGTCGAAGGGGCCGAAGTCGTCACCGAGTGAAGGATCGATGGCGGCGGAACCTCCGAGACCGGCTCCAAGACCAGAGTCTCTATCAAAGATATACATTCGACAACTGACTCCGAAGTCTGTGGAGCCGGTGTCCGAATCTTAGTAGAGGTGCTCAGAGCCGATGACTTTGGCTCCGACACTCTCGAAGACTTGGACCCCTTCGAAGACTTGGAAACCAATTCAGCCTTGTCAAGGGCCTCCTGAAATTCGGGCTTTAATAAACCCCTGTCTACCAACTTCCTGCGTCTCTCCATCATGACCCTCCCACTGAAGGAATGACAAACAGAACAGTCCTCCTGTAAGTGGAGAGGGCCAAGACAGTAGACGCAGGAAGAGTGGTTATCCGTGATGGACATTTTCTGTCCGCACAGACATCTCTTAAAGCCTGATTTTTGCTTCTCAGACATGTTCAAAAATTAGACATATATCTATAAAAACCTGAAAACAAGAAAATATCAAGGTATCACTGCACACAAAAAAGTAAGGACTTAAGTCTTTCTAAAGAAAAAACACCTGTTAAAAGACAGGATAATAGGCCTGAAAATTGCTTTAGAAAAGTTATAATATAACAACAATAAGAAGAATAATATATAACTCCCTGTAACTACACTAATAAAAGACTAATATATATATATATATATATATATATATATATATATATATATATATATATATATATATATATATATATATATATATAACTATCTATACTAATAAGAAAGTTATGGAAAAACTTCGAAAACAGAAAAAGTTTACTGGCCCAAGCTTCTGCGATGCATCTGCTGCCGCGGCAAACTAGATCTGGGGGTTAGCACTAGGGGATTGTGGGATAGGACTGTTCCTCGAGCTTTCTCAAGATGCAGAGCTGTAGAAGTGGCCGTCTCGGAGCCGAGGATTGGCTCCGAACCCATGCGTAAGAACAAACGGTGAGATTGAACAATTTCACATTACTGGTTGTCGATATCAAATGGTCTGTCGATCTTATGAAGTAGACCCATATATATATATATATATATATATATATATATATATATATATATATACAGCTTTTGTGTTACATGCACCCACTGTTTGGCAGTTTGAACTTTTATGCATTTGCTTCTTGTCACCTCCACTTGAACATGTCGCATTTTACAGGACGTTTTGCTATAATGAAAACCCTCCAACAAAAAAAAAAAACACATTCTTGAACATCTCCATAACCTTTTAAGTTAAAACAGACAAGATTATGTACATCTTCAAAAAATTAAGTTTAACCCTCCTGATAGGAACAACTGTCCAAAACAGACAGCTGCACCCAAATGCATTGCCTAACCTAAAATTAAGGTTATCTATGGTAAGGTGCATGTTACAGCCTGTGCTCCTACTTACACTAATTGCTGTCTGTTCCTGTCTTATCTTTATTCCCCTCCTAGATGTGAAAAACAGATTATATGCTTTTGGAGAACATTACCTTTTAGTAGTAAGAAAAAGAACACTGGCTATCTTTAAAGAAAACTAAATTATATACTGTTCTAGTGACTCCACTGAAGTATTTAAGTACCAGGAAAGCTGCTCTCTCTTATTCACTTGCAATAATTTCAAAGTTTATTTTTTCCTAAGATGCTTGCCCCTGTACCTTTTAATTTTACAATTCCCTCAGCAATAATGGGCAGTACTCTCAATATTTATGGCCTGCACATGCAGTCAGCTGATCTCCATAGAAACATAACAGAATGTACAGCTGCCCTCAGCTGCAGACCTTTCAACTAATGCTGAACATCTATTTACTAAAGGAAAACTCATTACATTCACAGTCTTCTGTTATTTTAAAGCCCAAACACAATCTAATAATATTTTTTGTCTACGCCAAAGGTGTTAATCCAGACATTCACCTATGCAAAAGTAAAATAAAACATCTCGACTATACATATATTATAATCAGTGCACTTTTACACGCCTTCTCCCACATGAACACCTCAAGATTACAGCATATTAACTTAAAACATGATTTTGTTCAGCATTTCTTCTGATTTTACGTGTAATGCCTATATTTCTTAAAACTAAATTAACAAGGACTTGTTTACTTTAGTATCTTTATCACATGCAATCACTGACAATACTTTACTATATAATATACAATTTATATCATGGAATTCAAATATAGTTAAGAACAAAAACTGTTTTATTTACTGCTACTTTTTTTTCCTTGTAATGTCCTTCCAAACATTAATGACATGAAGTGGGGCATATGCCTTTCAGTCCCGTCAACAAGTTTAGACAAAAGTCCACTTTTTCTCAGTTACTTTTTGTTATAAAGCCATATTTCAAAAACATGACTGATGCTTTATAGTCTCACATTCATTAACTAATTTCAGTGTTGCTGGTATTCTTCCTGTTTATCTACATCTCCCAACCTCATACACTGGTTGATGTACAAGGTACTTCCAATTCTTCTAGTCAACTCCTATGCTTTCATCTGTCTCTCAATTTCATTTGGGGCATTAAAAACGGTTTCACTGGCAAAGTCTCTCTATGAGCTTTATTATCATAAAAATAATAATAAGAATCCCCTTCTGCTTGATGGCTCATTGTTTGTTGGACAAACTTTTGTATTTCCTTCTTAACCTGTTCTACATCACAAAATTACTTTGATCCTCCAGGAAAAAAATTTCTGAAGGCTGCTAGATATAACATCTTGAATGTCATATCTGCCTCTTGACATTCTCTAATTGCTGGGATAAATTTCTATCTTCCACCTAGTGTGCAACAAATAATTTTCCACAAACACTCTACTGTCTCTAATTTTTAAAAAACATTGCCCTTCTACCATGATTTTGTGAGGACCAACTCTTTCTGCTGGTATGATTGCATCTTTAATAATACCAGTATTGGCTCCTTTCTCATGGCCAGGATTGAAGCATATACATTGTGTGACCTTTCAATTAACAAATCCTACTGAGGAATACCAGTCTAGTTACTTATTTGTGCTTTCATAAAATGAATACAATCTGTTCCTACCAGTTTCTCAGGAGCAGCAGTACATCTCAGGTTTTCTGTGTGTTCTGTCTTCTAACTACCATTTTTGAAACAGCTATTTTTGAGCAGTCTCATACTCAACGAGCCTCCTCTTCATTTTAACCTCTGATTTTTGGAGTTTTATCACTTCTGTTTAAAGCTTCTTCCATTTTCTCTGTCTTTTGTTATTTGAGTTGATATATCCTTCAATGTTTCAGTTATTTTAATCAGCTTTGAATACATTTAACTTACTTTTTCCTCTAAATTACTGGAAGCCAACTCTTGTACCAAAGCTGGAGATTGAACTGTTTTTGCTGAACAGCTGCAGGATTCTTCTCAGTCAGTATTTTCTCTTCACCTTTTCTGGTTGATTTTCACTCAGGCTCACTAACTTTCTTCTTTGCTGGCATCCAGGCAGTGCACTTACTAGCCAGTAGCTAAATTTTACTAAAACTTGAAGAATTACTAGCCCTTACCTCTCAGTTTCTTTTTTCACACTCGGGAGAGCTGAAATCAAGCTGTTGACTAGTGTGCAGCCATCTAGGAAGTCCTCAAAGAACATGAATTCTGGGCTGGTAGGAACACGACTGCTCTTTGAACCCTGACTGATAACATATTAACTAAATGGCTAAAGGAAATCTTATTGGGACTCTATTTATTGACTTAACCCATGCCTCTGACATGGTCAACCACTCAACTTCACCATCTACAAGACACTTTAATCAGCCCTGATGTCACTGTATGGTTCAAAGACTTTCTATCCAAATGTTCATTTCAAGTAAAGATAGGACTTGGTCTTTCCATCAGCTCCCTCATTCACTACAGAATCCCAGAGGGCTCCATTCTTCAGCCTCTTCCATTCTCAATCTTTAACAGTAAATTTCCACTAGACCTGCTCCATCGCATCATACAACTGAAAATGAACTTCAAAAGGGGCCTTATTACTCTATGGCACCGGCTAAAATCCAAGAAACTACTTTTCAATGTAAAAAAAAATCTCCACGTTATTCAGCACCTATAAAAGATTACCAAATCCCCCCCAGTCTTTTCATAACCTTCACTGTGATAACAATCCCATTAAAACCAGTGCCTCCTTTAGATATTTGTGGATCTAATTAGACTAATCACTAAACTTCCACGAGCACACAGAAAAGGTGAAAACCAAGATCAAAGTCTCCTCTTCTGGGCCAACAAATTATCTAAGTTCCTTTCACATCCAGCAAGGTAATACCATCCTCCTTGGGCGTGGCCTCTCTTTGATTGCATCTGCCTATTTCAAAAACACTGCAAACCCCCAGACCTTCTCCAATAAAATGTCAATTTATATTGAACTCACCATGGAATGAACACAACTGCCTTACAAAGGCTAACTGGCTTCCAGTACTGGCCAGGTCAGATCTTTACTCTGTTTCTTACTTTTCAAAATACTTAAACTAGACACCTGCCCCTCTTTTCCAAACTTCTTACTGTTACTCAGACCTTTAATATATGAAGCTATGCCAGGGCTGGTCCTTCTCTACAAACCCTTATTTCAGACAAGTCATTGGTTCTTAGTACTGGCCCTAATCTCTGGAAGTCTCTTCCTCCAGATTTAAATGATTGCACAGACTGCACAGTTTGAATACAACTGTCTATTTAAAAGACATATCACCTAACCAAATATCTCCAAATGAGTAGTACCTTTATCTCCCAAATATATGATCCACCCTATTAACTCAGACATCCTAAACTGTGATTCAGCTTAACATACCGCTACTGCTCTAAATGCACTATGCAAAACCTAGACCCCTTCTTTCATCCTGCTGGTCTCGATTAGCTTTCCTAACCTATCTACTACTGCCCATACCCTCACTACTTCTCCTACTTTAACTCTATCCTACCTTTTCTATTCCAGTTATGTAACTGCATATATCCGACGTGTTAAACATTGTGTATATATTGTTTTTCAGATCTTATATGTGCATTCATAAATGTAAATTACTGCTATCTGTAAACTGTACCTTGTTTTATTTCATTATGATATAACCCGAGCTGAGCCTGTAGTGTAATTTATCATTGTTTGATCAGTGTTCTACCCCAGTAAACAAATTTAAATGAATTAATAAAATTAGGAGGCACAGTAGAAGTTAGTAATGAACAGAAAGTGTTGGGTATTTGTGTAAACGACATCCTTCTGAGTGACCAGGCTTCTCCTTAAATATTTTATTAATGTGAGCATTTAAAAGGATATTCATAACACCCACCCATTATTTGCATCTGAAATAATAACTGACTTTCCTTTTCTTGAACAATATTGTTCAGAAAATGATACAAACATCTGCATGGAAAGATTTTTCAGTTCTTCCTCAGGTGTTGAAATGTCAATCTATTTTTCATTCAGCACACTATTTTAAGGCTACTTATATGATATGATTGTATACATTATCTTAAATAGTAAGGGTCTCAACATAGAGTGCAATCTTTGTCTTGATGAACCTTTCTACTATACTGGACACTATGGACCATAAAGTGCTCTTAAAACAAAGTGGCATATGTGTCACCCTTCTTGTAGTGTCATGCACCAATTAAGATGACAGAGCACTCAGAAATCACATACAGGAATTATATGTATAACTTATTTAGGACAAACACCATCTCCTGTGCAGAAATGCAGGCCTTAGCAATGTCACCTCAGCTGTTCCTACTGGGAATCATCATTACAAATTGCAGTCTGCTGGGTTACGACAATGCATGGACAAAAGCATGTTATTTCCTTGATGAAGAATTGTCCTTTAAGAATCATATCTCTGCAACATCAAAATCAATTTTTATAAACTTAGAGTTTCACAGGTTGCTACTAAGCTTATATTCAAGGAGACTGCCAAGAAGTACAGTCACATCACTCGGTACTTCTGAGAGACTAACAATTTCCCTCATTAAGTAGATTTTCCCCACATATCCCAAGTAAAAATTTGACATCACTTATCTAGACACCCAGACTGCTTTTAAAGGTGGCCAGTGTAATCCTTTGTTTTATATATAACAGCCTACTCTAGAAATGGGAAATGGGATAAAAATATCATCTAATTTAGAACAATTACTTTAACCTCTTAAAAGCACTGCAACTCTGTTACTCCAAGATAAGAATAACTGTAAAGTCCTATGTCTAAGGATATCTTGGTTCAAAGTCTGTCTAAGGATATCTTGGTTCAAAGTCTGCAATACCAAGTGCAGACTTGGTAATGGGGTTATCATGCTCACACAAATGCAAACATAAGCTATGTCTTCTGTGCAAGTTATTCTGTTGTTAATTCTGAAGGGGGTATATCTTTAAAAGTGTATCTACAACCTAAAGGTGCTTGCACATGTACAGTGTGACCACTTCACTTAGTCTCTGTTCCAAAATCTGTATTTCACTGAGAAAGAAGTAATAGTGAAGACTCATCTGTAAAGCCAGTATCATTTGGGTTAGAAAACTTTAGTGTCAGCCCAGCTTTATAGCAAACAGGGATAAAGCTCAGACTATGATCCAGATAAACCGTCTCCGATTAGCAGTTTGGGTACTGAAGGAGCCAAGAGAGGGAAGATGGGAGTGAGTGGCTGTTGTACCTATCCCAGGAAGGTGGTGGTCCAGTCCACTGAACTGTTGACACCTACAAAAATATGAGGTAAGTGGCATGCAAAGGTACAGTGCAAAGTGGCAAATGTGGTGGATAAACACAGTGCTATGCTGATAGGGGTGTTTTATGAGTGACAGAAACGTATCCTCTGAAGCAGTGACAGTGGAAGTCAGTGCCACCAGGGAGTTAGGTGCATAAAAATGGGGGAAAAATCTCACACCATAGAATAAATGAAAACATTATAAGCACTCCATCACCTCTAAGGGAAGAGGATGGTCTCAAGAACTTTCACCCCAAAGGGGAATGAATGATTGGTGACAGCAATATCTTAAGCCTGACAGGAAACAAATGTGCAAATGGGTTCTCATCCGGACGAGGAACTAATGGGTCCCTAGGGCTATCAAGGGGAGGCTTGCTGGTCATGTAGGACAGCAGCCACAAAATGTCAAAAGCAGCTTCAGTGACTATATATTTCTGAACCTAGTTTTGAGTATCATTTTGACACATTCTGCTTAAACACATTTTTGAGAGTATCTTCAAAACTCATCTTTTTAAGTTTGAAATACAATGAAAAATACCATACAGATCTCAATTTCATACTGTTATTCAGTTATGCCATTTTATAAAAATGTCCATTGCTTGCAAAATTTGTATTAGTAATGTACAGCATTTAGAGATGCTGAAGTATCTTCTGATATCACTGAGAATCAGAGTGCATGTCTCAGACTCCCTATAACTTTTCTCACACAAGTATACTACTTTATATGAAATGCCAAGGTCAAAATGGTGTATGCCAGCTTCAATGGTCAGTTCTGTGGCCACTGATGTGTGTGAATATGTACTGTTCTTGAAGGTAGTCACTATATGGGACATTACCTTTTCTGTAAGATGCAGCTAATGCACCACTGTTTATACTAGTCAAGACATTGCAAAGGGTAAAGATCACTGCTTAGGAGACTGCAGATAGAGGTTTTGTCCCTGCAGCTCAAATACAGAACTTGAATGCCACCTCAGTATCATTTTCAAATCCGGGCAGAATTTAAAGCTCTGAAACTGACCATTATGACATGAAGCCCAGCCAGGTCTCCTATGAATGACAGAAGCTTAATATTTATCAGTGACTTGGTCTACAATGACTGAGGGGGCAGACAATAATATGGAAGAAAAAAAAAAAAACATGGTCTCTTCCGATTCAGTAATGATCATATTTCTTAAGATGAGAAAAACTGTACTCCATATTCTGCAGTGCCTAATAAGTATTTTTTGGAAACCATTAAACAAATGCCCTTCAGTAACTACCCTAAATCCAAAAAATACAGTGACCCAACAATCTCAGCTTTTCCAAGTTCTTTAAATTAAAACACAGAATGAGAAGGTCACACAGAAAAAACAATCAGTAAAAACTAAATGAAAACTCCTGTCATGCTAGAACTTCCACTGAATGACCTGTCAAACCTCTTGTAATAGAGGCACATGGGATATATGCAAATGACCCTTATGAACATCAGGTGTTTAAACAAGACAACAGGAAAGTGCTATGCAAAAGTTTGTATATCCTGACAATACTCCAGAAGACAAGACAAAAAGTTTGGAACATTTTTCCAACTCAAGACACAAAAGATAAACACAAACTGACATGCATCATACCCATGTAAAGCTGAAAAACCAAGGTCAGCATTTCAACAGCAGTGAAAAAAATCAGCACTTGCAAAATTGTTTTCTACAACAGTTTCTACAGAAGCAGACAATGGATGTTAAAGAGATGTAACCAATCTGTTCTTAGAGGAAACAAGTTCTCATTTTAAAGAAAAATGACTCCTGAATTTGGAGTTGTAAGATGCATGTACCTGGGAAAGTGGCTGAAAATGTAGTATTTCTCAAGGAGATAAATGTTACCAGCTCTTACAATTAAATGATGAACACTTCTTAAAATCAGATGTCACGGATATTAACAAAGGCTTCTCAACCGAGGGGAAAAGTTTAGTTTAAACATTCCCAGTGAATTTATTTATTCTTGGGAAATGACCACTGTATGCTATGAACTGTATTCATACTTTTAAGATATAATTAGCGCTGCAAGACAAAACACTGCTACTTTCAAACATAAAAGCTGTATTAGAGGAATCGTACCAAATTCCTGTATTATGTGCCCAGTTAAATTCTTGAGTTCTGCTGTCTTAGAAAATAACGACAGCTAGTATATAACTAACTCAGAACTAATCTTTTTCATTTTTTGTTTTGTGTGGGATTCTTTTTTTTTAAACACCTTTACTGAATTATCACTTCTTGAGGAAGTTTCTTGGAAATGTTCCCCAGCCTTGATTTAGTTTGACAGTGTTAAGTTGTTGCTGCCCTCTAATGGTCAATGAAAAATAACAGCTTTTTAAAAACAATACTGAATTTAAAGTATTCAGAAAATGAAAATACGCTCCCAGCTTTATTTTCAGGTATGATTTCTGTCAGGTGACCAATACACAATAGACATTTCTCAACAACAAAGCTAACTAATTTAATAATTAACAATGCAATATAAAACAAACCCCTTCAGTTTCCCTGCTTTCCAGTGCATAGCTTCTGTCTTAACCAGAAGTGTCTTGCAATGACAGCTGGTAGCAACAGACCGCAGTAATAACATCAGCTACCTTATATCACAGAATCGCTTGCTAGATACTGACCTGGCAAGCAAGAAGCTTGTCCCTTACAACAGCTGCCCTCGAAACAGAGTACACCAAAGGGGGAGACAATGCAGCACCATTGTGCGGATAAATTACTAAAAGGAAAAAAAAAAAAGAATAAAACTATAATCAGCATTAACGGGGCCCTGTTTATGGCTGCACAGGCAATGAAAGCAGTGCAACCGTGTTCTTATACCGAGCTGAAACTAACTCGGCTCCAGCTGTTACAAGAGACCAGGTCTGAAAGCGCTATCAAAAGCTACAAATTCTGCATTGATGGGTCCTAACAATATCCCTGGATTAATTTTAAATAGCACAACCCCCCTGTCTAACAACAATCTTAAATCTCAACCTCCATACAAGCTTTCTACCAAGCGAATGGAGAACAGCTACAGACATTCTCCTGCATAAGGGAGGACCTTCCACAAACCCAGACAATTACAGACCTATAAGTCTGCCCATCCTCATATGCAAAGCCACGGAATGAATCAATAGGGACATTGGGAACCTCCAAACACTGGACCCGTCTCAGTTTGGATTCATCAAGGGCAGGCATGCTTACTCAGCCTTGTGGAATTCTTTGAAAAGGCCGTCAAAGCAATGGATGAAGGTAAAACTATACACACTGCATACTGTAACCTGACCAAGACTTTTGACACAGTCATAGTAGAAAAGCTAAATAAACCCCCATGTTGAAGCAGAAGAACAAAACAGGGAAAGTTACCTCCTCAAAGAGATGAGGCATCAGTGGAGTCCCCCAGGTATTTTTGTGTCAGGACCTCTCCTATTTGGCATGTACCTCTCTGAAGTAAAAAGCCAATACCAAAGGGCTCTGGCTAACTAACCTGGCAGACAACTGAAAGCTAGAAGCAGTTACTAAAACATCAACTGACTTGGCCATACTGCAGAAAGGTTTGTCCTAAACAAATAACTGATGTAAGAATCACGGACTGAAAGCAAATGCCAAAAAATGCATTACTACATCCCTTGGAGAGTTGTCTATTGCAGGGAACTACTACATTAATAATACACCCATGAGTGTCACGCAAGTTCGATATTTGGAACTTATCTGGGCAGTGATCTAACTTTCGATCACCATGTGTCCACTGTCTTAAGTCCCTTTATACTGGTCAGCTTATAAAAAAAGGGATTGCTTCTAGATCTAGAGATGTCAATTGCCCTAGTTACTCAGCCCTCATTAGGCCAGTCATTGAGTGAAATACCACATGCAACAACTAGAAGGCCAACAGAGACACTTTACTGTATGGATACAAGGTCTAAAGATTATGTCCTACACAGACCTCCTCAAAGCCCTGTAACTGTAATCAGTATCCTAAAGACTGCTAAGAGGTGACCTGTGTCTGGCATAGAAGGCATCTTCTGACCCAGTACTGAGGGACATATTGCACATCAGCAAGTCACTAAGGGACTCTGGATAAAGTTCGCAGATGACTGTAAACTGGGAGCCATTATTGAATCCCCAAATGATGTGGCTACTCTACAAAAGGGCCTTACAGAAACAGATGCTTGGTGCCAGAGCCATGGGCTCAAGCTCAATGCCAAGAAATGTATAGTTATCCCCGTTGGGAAAAAACATGTATCCGTGAATTACCATATAGGTGGCAGTACATTAAACACCAAAAGTGTGATAAGAGACTTAGGGACACAGGTGGACAGTGGTCTCACCTTCGATAACCACATCACCACAACAGTCAAGAAATCCTTCTATGTGGCACACCTCATTACTAAGGGCTTTTCATCCAGAAAAAAGGAGGTCATTGTCCCACTGTTCTCATCCCTCATTAGACCCATTATAGAATACAATGCCCCGTTTGGTATGTACCTCTCAAGACATCTGCAACAACTGGAAAGGCCGCAGAAATACCTCACTAAAAGAATCACAGGCCTAAAGCAGATGCCCTACGCTGACCACCTTAAAAAACTCCAGCTATACTCTGTTGCATATTGTCTACTCAGAGGCGAGCTCTGCTTAACATACAAGGCCATGTCAAACCCAGAGCTGTTGGACATGCTACACTTAAAGTAATCCCAATCCCTCAGAGCCACACGCTCCAGGGATCTAAACCTTGTCATCACAATAAACAAAACATGCTGGAGGGATAGGTTCCTGACCCAGAGACTCCCCAGACTCTGGAATAGATTGCCCATACATGTCAAGCAGAGTGCCTCTTTGGTCCTCGTCAAAAGGAACCTTGACAATTGGATGGGAGAAAGGAAATTCACCCCGGGGATCACGTCAGTCGCTGCTAGACAGGGATCCAGGGAAGTAAATAGTGTGGGAAGAAATAGCCAGGGAATTGTTATGGCTAGACTTGTATAGGCCCTAGGGCTGATAGCCTAGTACCAACCTATGAACCTAAATGGAAACAGAAATACTCGGTCCAGAGATCTAAACCTTATTCTGCAACATCAACAGAATGGTTTGGAAGGACAGGTACATCTCGCAGAGAACACTACTGCTCTGGAATAAACTCCTCATCCACATAAAACCATGCTTGGATCTATGACTGGATAATAGAAAATTTACACCAGGAGTGCTCCCTGTACTACAAATGAGGCATCTCCTAAATGCTTTATCTCATGCATGGGTCCCTCAAAGTATCTACATTATGATCCCAGTTATTCTTACTAGGAGTAATATGACTATCGACCATAGCATGGATAAAGTCAATCTAACACCAAATGGGATATGTTAATTCAAGCACCAAATGATAAACTGGTTAGGCTTAAAATGGCCCACAATGGCAGATAGCCTAGTATTTACTTATGAACCTATACAGGTTCATTCAAATAGACATATTTAACCATGTATTTAAATTCTAAATGCACTCTGTGCCAAGTAACTGATTTTCTATTTTGCAATCATGAAAGTTTTCTTAGAATACCCGTTTTGCAAAACTAATTCTATGCACTGCAAAACTTACTCAGGTTTATGGCATGCAATACACAGGGACTGAAGGAATAAAACTGGGGTCTAAGAAAGTGTACCAAACTCGCTCTCACTGCTGTTTTAATCTTAATACTACAATAAGGCCTTGATGGACCCTTTCATCTTTCCATCTATTTTTACCCTCCTTTTTCCTTTAACTGAAGCAAAGCAGCCCCGTGAAGAAGCTAAGCATCGGCTAACTTATGGAATGACCAATGCTGGCTGTCTGGCATACATGGATGAAGCCATGACCTGGATCCAGGAGACTGAGGTTTGATTACTGAATCCAATCCCTAAAGAGGTGGATGGTGACACAGGGTAAAGCTGCATTTTTTTTTGTCAGTTGGGGTGGGAAGGGGGATTTACAGTCAATGTGCAAAGCCATGTGCGTATATAATGCATATTTATAAAAGGGTGTGAGAGTGGTTAGAGCACACTATAATAACCTTAAGAAGTTTGTTGGCATGGTGATGCACTGGGATATTCTGCTCTTTTGATCTCCAGTTCTTCAGTTATACTGCTGTGTATAGGAAAGATGACAGATGGCGGTGGCACAGCTCCAAAAAGACCACCACCAACAGTGGGAGATGGAAGCAGATGTTTTTGAACACGGACCTTCTTTTACAGAACAAAATCATTATGATATGTGCAGAATTTTAATATCTGACAAGAAGAGATCCATTTCAGCAAATTTTGGGGTAGAGTCCCTTAGCTATTTTCCCTCCATCGTCAACAGAACACACCCCAGATAAAAAATTAAAAACTCGTAACATTAAAAAAAAAAGCTAAAAGACTCTTATTCAAGAAAGTGAATGCGGTTTCTTTAAGCATTCTGTATGTATTGAATTTCTGTGACTGTGCTACAAATATAGTAATGTAATTTAAAAACAGTTAAGTGACTTGCTCACAGTCACACAGGCAATGGAGGATAAGGGAATCAATCCTTGCACCACTGGACCATAGGAAATAGCTTAACAGCTCATTTATCCTCCAAGACAAGAAGAGTTTCATTTTCAACAATCTTAACTCAGATTCACTTAATTTCAGCAATATTAGAAATTCTTAATCTACCATTTCACTTCTTTATGTATTAATGTAATGTACTGTATTACTCTAAAGCATCTTGGGTGGCTTGAATTTCACCAGCATCTGAAATATAATCAACTGGCCATCGTCCACAAAATACTTTATCAACCTGATAAAACACCCATCCTATCTAATCTTATTCACCCCTATGTTAACCTTAAGTCCCTAAGATCATCACAAAAATCTCTTGTATACATCAACAAATCAAATAATAGAGCTGGAGACTCTCTGTTTTCTATTTCTATTGGAAAAACCTGGAACCTACTTCCCTCTGAACTTACCACACTTCCCTCTACTACTCTGTTTAAAAATAAGCTTAAGCTCTTCCTTAAAACACACTGGATGTGCCCCTGTTCTAAACCGGACTGACCAACTTATCCATTATTACCTGAATATATCTACCTTCTCATCTCTGAATCTACTTCATCTTTCTAACTAATATGCTTCTATTCTCTTAAACTATTTCATATTAAATACTACTATGCTTCCTCTCCTTCACAGTCCTTGCTAGTACTGGATTCTTTAAGGTGACTCATATTACTTCTAGATTTATTACCGAACTGCGTCTCCGTTTCATTTTCCTTATCTTCCTTTATCTACATCGACACTGTTGCTTTCTTCTCTTCTCTTAACCAGTACTCTTTAGTAACATTTAAATGCAACTTCTTATTAACCAGTACTCTTTAGTAACATTTAAATGTAACTTCTTATTAACTAGTACTCTTTAATAACACTTAAATGTAACTTCTTATTAACTATACTAAGTCTATTCAAATATGTGTAACCTCGTTATGTACTTGTAAATTTGCAGCCTTTTATTATTTCTCTTCTCTGTTCAAGAAAATGTATTTGCATTCTAAATATGTACTTCTGTAGATGTGAACTTTATTTGAATTGTGTGGAGCTTTTCTCCCCAGGCCTCTACTGAAAATGGACATATATCCAGCTAGACTAGCCCGGTCAACAAATGTAAAATAAATAAAAAATAAAAATTTATAGTTCTGTATCTGTAGGTCTCTCACTTGGCTGTAAAGGGCCAAATGACCACAAATAAACAAATAAATAAATGTTGAACACAGTTGGAATATCTTGGAAAAAAAACAGGAAAAAAGGTAGGCACAGACACTGACTAGTTCAAATTTGATTCTGTAGCAGCTTTTAGCAATTATGGGTTTGTGTTAAACTTCTTTGTGGTAAATTTGGCAAGGAGGCTTAACAGAAAGAGCTTGCGACAAATATATATTCTAAGCAAAACTGAATGCATTTAGAAAGGGCTTTCCTGGACAGGAATTGTGTGTTCTCAGAGGAAACAGGTACAGTAGTCTGTAGCACAAGGTGTCACATGCATGCATGCAGCCTAGGTATAGAGGATCATTCAGCACCATTTTAGGAAATGTAAGGTAAGGGACAGTGTTGTCGCAATGTACCAGATTCAATTAGCATTACCTGAGGCTTGCTGGCTGAGGACGGGACATCAAAGTCTAAGAATTATCTATTTATCAGTGAGGTTATGCAAACCATTCATACCTCTCAGCATACTCTGCTATATTTTTCTACTCCCAACTTGTTTCAGGTGCTCAAAACCCCTTGTTCCTGACAGTGTTGGTGTAATATTTGTTTTCAGTAGGCTCTGTCAAACAAGCTGAAAACTACCCAAATGTAGAAGGCGCAGTAACCTAGCCCCTCGTTTAAAGATTAAATTGCACACTTTCATATCTGTTCTGTTAAACAACACATTCTGTTTCTATTCTTTGTGAAGAAACATTTTAAATGATGATGAAATGCTTAGCATATTTAGTTGCTGCATAAATTTAAAAACTGATGTGATAATACAAGAACAAAAAACACTGGCATGCAGCCAGACAACGTGCATATTTAAGCACAATTTAAAACATCAGCTTCATTCACCAAGGCCTCTTCTCTCATTTGGCTTTGATCAATGCTCTGTGCAACTGCTTTAGCTTCTGGGATTCAACAGCAGAGAATAAGAACTCCTGTATCCCATCCAGAGATACAGGATTATACTTCAAAAACTAAACTGAAATATGCTTTTCATGCATGTATGGGATATGGAAAATATACTTTTATTGGAGTAGCTTAATCCTTCAGTAAATGATGATACAGCATGTAGGTTTTCTGCGTATCATTTTTTTTTCTTTCAGCTGAAGTGCAAATGAATGAAATGATGCTCTTCTCATGTTCACTTTTCTACTTTACTAAGAAATAATTTCTCAGTAAAGAAGAAAATGCTTACAAGAAAGTATGAGAAAGATTTAACAGAGAAACTGGGGAATGTTAAGCTGGAAATGCTGTGATAACAAAACTTCATGAAATCCACTTTGAGAAAGACAAAATACTGCATATTAGAAGCCAACTGCTGCAACATGCTATGCACTTTTACATATTTCTGTTAACGTAAACAACATTTTTTATTTTTCTCAGATAGCCATACTTTTTGACGTTGTGTAGTACTTGTGCTAAACAGAACCATTCTAAGTGTATGTCCAGCTAGTGCAGATGCCACACCTATGTGTGCTCGTGTGCATTTTCACCTATTATTTCTAATGAAGTATTCACTGGACATGCCTTCTATCACATCTCCCCAAAGGAAAAAAATCTTATAATCCAAAGAAAATGTCTGGTGGATATTTTAACATGTTCATTATCAGTCAGCAAAGACCATGAAGTCTTCTGACGAAAAGGGTATAACTATGAGCTGTATACACAACATTCACTCAGCAAGATTTTTTTGCATTCCACAGAATCAGAACTCTCACTCTTTGAAGCACTAAAAATCAAACAAAAAGCTAGTCAGAATCAAAAATCTATAAATTCATGAACTGAATATCTTATAAGAATGAGTCAGTTCGGAGTCTTTGAAGCAATTAGATACACACTAAACCCTAGGAAGCTTAAAAAAAAAAAATGTCATTTTCATCTGAAGCTCTGTCACTAAATGATATTACTGCTAGAAGAGCAGGCATAAAGAAAGGGTACGTGACTCATTTGTTATTCTACAAGAAACCCCAGTGACCTTTGTGAGATTTAACCCATAGGCCTACGCTTTTACGGTTCCAAGTAACATGCTCTAAAATTTACTGTCAGTATTGCACCTAATTCTGAGAAGCATCGTGCGATGAACAGCAAGTAAACAAAGGAAGCAGGATAATGTAGCGGCCTGGAGTGTAAACTATTGTAAGCACAATAGAAAATCCAGGTTTGAATCATCTAGTTTTACGGGTGTACTGTATGAAAATGGACTTGACAATTAACTCTAGAACCAAATGTTCATCAACCAGTACTAGAATTAGGAGCCTAAATGCTATAACTCGTTCCACACCTTTTGGCCCCAGAAAATGGACCGAAGCTCCAAAGGCGGTGGCGTCTCCATATTCATAAAGGATATGCACACCTCCAGACTACTAGCCCAGCATAAAGCATCTGAGATACTTCAGGTACAACTAACAGTGGGTAAGATGGCGATTCAGGTCATACCCTGCTATAGGTCCCCAACCATGTCCCAAGACTCTCATTCCACATTCCTAAGCACCCTGGAAACTATTAGGGCCCAACCCAACACTCTCATACTGGGTGACTTCAACTACCCCTCCATTAACTGGGAAAACTACTCATGCACCAATACACTTGCCTAACACTTCCTGGAATTCATTAATTCCAATGCGCTGGACCAGCTCATTCTTACCTCCTCTAGAGGAAGCAACATCCTTGACCTGGTTATTACTAACATGGGCAACCGTTGCTGAACACCAATATTCAATTCCTCCCTGGTTAGATCTGACCACAGACTTATTACCATGGAAATCCACATCTCACCCACACCACCAGCAAAGGTAACCACCAAGAAAAACTTCTCCAAAGCTGGCTTTGGGCTCCTAAAAAAAAGAGGTGGCTAACTTCACAGCACCCATGCAAATGGAAAATAGGTGCATGGCCACTGAATCATACACCAATGGACTGTAAGAACATGTACATAAATGCATGGAACTAGCCATACAAAACCGAACCAAGATGCTCTCCTCCAAAAAAAGGAAGCCAATATGGTGGTCCTCTGCCATTAACAAACTCGACAACAGAAGGAAGAAACTGTTGCAGAAAAAGGTGAAGTCCCAAGACTGGAAAAACTCCCTTATTAACCTCAACAAAAAGTTGAGATCCCTCATCAAAACCTCTAAAGGTAGCTATGAAGGCACAACTGCATCAGACAGTAAAAACAACCACAAAGCCTTCTACAGTTATATCAAGAATCTCCACGGCAATACCCAGATTTGCTCAGAGTTACTGCACAATGGTACCTCCTATACTGAGCCAACAGATATTGCTAACACACTGGCCGACAGATTCAGTGCCAGCTTTACCCCTTTCTCCCCCCCAAAGGACCAATCACAATACTGGAAGAATGCCAGGCACCCAGCATTACTGCAGCACAGGTTAAAGCTGCACTGTCCAAGGCCAAGAATACAGCTTTCATGGGACCCAACAATATCCTTGGCTGTGTTCTACATGAACTACAAAGTGAACTGGCACCACACCTGTGTTCCCTGCTCAATCACAGACTTACCTCAGGCTTTTTCACTACAAAATGGCACACTGCTACAGTCATCCATCTCCATAAAGGGGGAATGACTACAGACCCTGGGAATTATTGCCCCATTAGCCTAATGAGTCTGAAATTTAAGTCTATGGAGCACATCATCATGGCCCTAATTAACAAGGATATAGGGAATCTCCAAACTCTGCATCCCACACAATTTGGTTTTGTGAAGGGTAGACCATGCCTGCTCAACCTGGTTGACTTCTTTGAGTCAGTCACCAGAGCTGTGGATGAGGGCAAGGGAGTTCATACAGCCTACCTCGATCTGGCCAAGGCCTTGGATCATTCCCCACTCAGGAATTATTGATAGACTCTCCAAACTAGGCATTAACCCCTATATCACTAGATGGGTTGCAAATTGGCTCGCAGATAGAACCCACAGTGTGAAAGTAGCAGACTCCAAGTCAGACTGCCAACTAGTCACAAGTGGACTCCCACAGGGATCAGTCCTGGGTCCTCTCCTGTTTGGCATCTACTTGTCAGAAGTCCAGGCCAACACGGAGGGACTCTGGCTGACCAAGTTCGCTGACGATTGCAAGCTGGGAGCCATTATTAACTCCCCAAGTGATGTAGACATCCTACAGAAAGGCTTCACTGAGACCAACAACTGGTGTCAAAACCACAGCCTTAAGCTTAATGCCAAAAAATGCATCGTCATTCCCTTTGGGAAAAACTCAGTTCCCACTAATTACCACATTGATGGTAGCACACTGAAGGCATTATAAGAGATCTGGGGACACAGGTTGACAGCAACCTCTCCTTCAATCACCACATTGCCACTGTGGTCAGAACGTCCTATGTGGCACATCTCATTACAAAGGGTTTTGCATCTAGGAAGAAAGAGGTCATCATCTCTCTCTACTCTTCCCTCATTAGACCAGTCATCGAGTATAATGCCCCATTTGGTATGTACCTCACTAAACACCTGCAACAGCTGGAAATGCCACAAAAGTACCTCATGAAGAGGATCTTAGTCCTTAAATACATGCCCTACGTGGACAGACTCAAAAAAAAACAGCTTTTCTCTGTCTCATATCGTCTATTAAGAGGCAATTTCTGCTTGACTTACAAAGCCATGTCTGACCCAGCCCTGTTAGAAATGTTACACATAAAGAAATCCCAATCCCTTCACACCACATTGCTCCAGGGACCTCAACCTCATTACCACAATCAACAGAACATGCTGGAGGGACAGGTTCAAAACCCAGAGACTGCTCATGCTCTGGAATAGACTTCTCATACATGTCAAGCATAGCACCTCACTGGCCCTTTTCAAGAGAAATCTTGATGAGTGGATGGGAAATAGAAAGTTCACCCTGGGGATCACTCCAGTGGCTCTACTTGATAGAAGCACCAGCAACTAACAGTGGCATGATGCCAGGGCACTTCTTTGTGCTAGGCTTGTAAAGCCTCCAGGGCCATTGGCATAGTACACACCTATGAACCTATAAGCAGAGATGTAAAAAATGGAGGAGGGACAGGGTTTACAACCTACTGTCTCTCAAATCCCTGGAATAAACTTCCCAGCATTATAAAGCATTGTAACCCTCTATCTTCCTTTAAATATAATTGAGATGACTAGATGCGAATCCCCAAATTTACTCTGAGATTGAATGGTATGTCTCTCCTGGAGAAGGGAGGTGCAACATGAGGAGGGGGTACTGGCAAGGCCTTAATGGTCATAAGACTTAGTGGTCTGTATCGTTTTAGTAAAGTATCTCTGTGGGGATTCCAGTTATTGCATGTGTCTGGACAGGTACATGCTAAAGGGGGCAATATATACAATGCTTGGCCTAATGAGGTTCATAGGTATTTAGTAGGCTAATGCTCACAAGGGCCTTTTTAACCCTAGCCATACATCCCAAATGTCTGACAAGTTCTGATACCCTTGATAAGTGTAAGCATGGGCCTGGGAGATGAACCACTTACAGGTTTACCTGTGTCCATTAGAGACATAGGTGCAAAACCAGGGATGAATTTCCGGTTTCCTATCCAATTGTCCAAGTTGCACTTGAATTAGGTTAGGGAGGAACTCTGCTTCACATGGATGGGCAGCCTGTTCCATAGACAGGGTAGTCTCTGGGATAAATACCTCTCTCTCCAACAAGTCTTATTTACATCACAGGCAAGGTTTAAGTTTTTAGAACGGGTAATTCTGGTGCTGTTTGTTTTGTGGATATGCAGAAGGTCCATCATAGTAGTGTCTAACAATGCCATGTATGCCAGGCATAGATCTCCCCTCAAAAGCCTGTAGGAGACAGAATATAGGGATAGGAGGTTGAGGCGGTCTTTATAGGAAATATTACTTATGCCCTGTATTCTTTAAGTGAGAAACCTCTGTGAACATTCCAATTGTTGTGTGTGCCTGGTTAGGTACATACCAAAGCGGAAACTGCACTCCATGATAGGTCTGATGAATGCTAAATACAGTGGAACAATTACTTCCTTGGACTTAGATGCCATAGCTTTGATTATAAGTTACACAAAATAGAATGATTTCCTCACCACTGTAGACACATGATGATCAAAGGCTAGATTACTATCTATGTGTGTCCCTAAGTCCCTGACTACTGGGTCAACTCTAAGGGGTGTGTTGTCAATATGATAGTTACCAGGGATGGATGCCTTCTCAAAGGATACTATTATACATTTCTTGGCATTTAGTTTTAGTCCGTGGCTCTGACACCAGTTGTTTCTCTGTGTCAGCCCCTCCTGGAGAACATTTGTGTCAGTGTGAGATTCAATGACAGCACCTAATTTGCAATCATCTGCAAATTTAGTCAGCCAGAGACCACTGACATTGGCCTTGACTTCTGAGAAGTAAATGCAAAAAAGGAGCAGTTCAAGGACTGATCCTGGAGGGAATCCACTTGTGACTGGCCTCTTTGTAGAGGTGGACTCCCCAATTCTAACTTCCTGGGTCCTGTCTGTGAGCCAGTTGGCTATCAACCGAGTGATATAAGGGTTTGTACCTAACTTCTTGAGTTTGTCAATAATGCCCAAGTGGGGTATTGTGTCAAATGCTTTGGCCAGGTCAAAGTAGGCAGTGTGAATGATTTTGCCCTCATCCATTGCTTTGGTGGCCTTCTCAAAGAAGTCCACCAGGTTCAGTAGGCATGATCTGCCCTTGAAGAAACCAAACTGGGTTGGGTCCAGTGTCTGGAGGTTTACTACATCTCTATTAACATTTTCATAATAATTCTTTCCAAGGCTTTACATATAAGACTAGTGAGACTTATGGGTCTGAAGTTTCCAGGGTTTGTAGATGGCCCACCTTTGTGCAGAGGGATGACTGTTGTCGTTTTCCATTTGTGAGGCATGAAGCCTGTTTGGAGGCTACAGTTAAATAATAATTCCAGAGGCCCTGACAGGTCATGTTTCATGCTATTTACAAGGCATCCTGGGATACTGTCTGGGCCATTGATGCATTGTTCTTGGCCTTAGAGAGAGCATTAAGGACCTGTTCCCCAGTGATAGTTGGGGGAGTTATAGCTGATGATATTTCCTGAGGTAATGTTGAGGGGGAGAGAGGGGTAAAGTTGGAGATAATTTTATCAGCCAGGAGGTTTGCTATATCTTCTGGCTCAGTACAGAAGGCTCAGTTTACAATGACCTCTGCACACAATTGTGTATTTCCTTTGAAGTTGCGGACATAGCTAAAAAGAATGTTTTGTGGTTGTCCTTGGCCTGGGGCCAAACTTACCTCAAATATGGCTTTGGTAGATTTTATTTGTCCTCTTGAGTTGTTTGTTTAGTTTGATGAGAGTGTTTTATCCTGCTGAGTGCTGCACCTCCTAATTTTTGCCAAGATTTTCTTCCTCCTGTTATACAGCCAATTGATTTTGTGATTCCACCAGGGTGGCTTGTTTTTTGTTAGTTCTGTACTTCTTCCTGGTGGGTACAGCTGCCTCTATGCAGCTATTAACATACTTGTACAGAGTTTCTGTAAACAGTTCTGTATAGGCAGAAGTGTTCTCAGGGTTTATGGGGGCTTGAAATTTTGCCAGGTTCTCACTTAATAGCAGGAGGTTAGCTTTAGAATAGTTCCTGAATATTCCCAGTTTAGCTGGGGGTCCAGGTTTTATTTTAATTTCAGTGGAGACCATTTTGTGGTTTGACCTTACCAGGGAAGGCATTACAGTAGGGGGTGTTCAGCAGTCTCCCATACTAGTGAGGACCAGATCCAGTATGGGTGCACCCCTGGTTGGTGTATTGACTATCTGGTTCAGGGAGTTTGAAATCCAGGAATCTCTGTGCATGTACGTTTGGTGTCGTATACGATTCCAAGTTAATAGTGGGGTAATTAAAATCAGCCATGAATATGGTATTGGGTTGGATGGTTAGTATTTCTAATAAGTTTAAATACATGGAATGGGTTTCCTAGGTCATAGAGGGGGACCTATAGCTTGCAAGGAAGTGGTATTGGATTTTACCTATGGTGATTTGAACATGGAGCAGCTCAAGTGCATTGTCCTGTTTGACCAGCCTTGGAGTATATTTATTTTTGATGTAAACAGAGACACCTCCACCTTTAGTCCCTGCCTGTGAAGTAGCTGGCCTAAATGTGTGGAAGGCATTATAATCTTGCAGTGTTGGTGTGCTCTCCTCAGCTTTAAATCATGTCTCAGTGACAGCACAGACATCAGCATTCTCTAGGGTAAAGAGAGCTTCTAGGGAGTAGAGTTTTTTGTTTAGACATCTAGCATTGAGCAGTGATACTTTGATTTTCTTGTTTTTGATTTGCTATTATGTTGGAAATACTTTCAGTCTGACATTGCCTAAAAAAAGCACTATGGGGGAAGACGATGTTTTAGCTAGTATTCGAAAGCCTAGAGGGGAGAGGTGCAGACCATCCCTGGCAAAGCAGTGTGATCTGTTGACCATATTCTTCCATGCTGACAAATATTGCACTCATTTAGAATGACACCAGAAAATTACCTAATTATTAAAGTCAATCATCTTGTGTTCGTATTGTGGCATCATCCTTGGAGAAAGTAAAATGCTGCTCAGTGCTAGGCTCATACCAGCCTGAGACACATACTCCAAGAGCTCCATGATGTCTCTCTTCATTTAGTCTAGGGAGGTATGTCTCAGGTAATTTACTCCCACATGGACTGTGATTGAGTCATATTGGTAACTGTGGTCCAATGACCTGAGTGCATGCATAATGTGGCGGATCCTAGCCCCTGATAATCGACTGTAATTTTCTCCTTACTCAGCCTGGTGAGAGGGATATCAGGGCTGAGTAAAGGGATGACAATGACAACTGTAGATCTAGACACAATCCCTTTGTTTATAAGCTGTGCAGAATAGTGGGACTTTCTTACAACAGACGCATGTTGGTCAACAGTTAGGTCACTGTCCACATAAGTTCTCAAATCCCGAACAATTGGGTCAACTCTTAAGGATATGACATAAAACTGATAAAGGCAGGAAAAGTAAACCATCATTGTTCCAGTCATTACTAATAAGTAGAATGGAAGGGATAGAGATAATTTTACTTTGCAATTGCTCCAGTCACTGCATGTAGCAACTGACCAGAATTTGCAGAAGGTCCACGATTTTGACTCCTAATTTTGCCCTTTCCCACATAACTTTTTTTTCTGACAAGTCTCTAAGGATTCCAATCAGTTAATAATGGCAGACATTACAGTTTCATATTTTTTACTGTTCGGAAAACACAAGTTGATGCAAGACCTATAACTGTTTAAGTGAATTAGAGTAAATTACCCAGGCTCATTACTTCACATGTTTTTTTCATTGGTTAATTTGAATTGTCTCGAGTGATACTGCCTTCTGTCTTACCTGCTCCATTTTCCTTTTTTTGCCTGGTGGTTTTGTTCTGTGTGAGACAGACACTTAAATTATCTACGTTCATATTTCACATGTTTTTTCTACTGGTTAATATGAATTGTCTCCTGAGTAATACTTAAATACAAAATGAAATTCTAGGCCTTTGTCTTTGTCTAAAGGATTTCAATCCTGCATAAGGTATAGCACTGCTGGTGATTCTCTGCTGGGTGAGAAAGTAAAGCTATATGTTTTGTCTTTGTCTAATACAGCTGCTTTCCTTTTTACCTGCTCTGTTTTGTTTTCTGTTTTAAGAAATCTTTGCCTGGTGGTTTTATTCTGTGTGAGAGAGAGACACTTAAATTATTTACGTTCATATTTCAAGTTTTTTTCAATGGTTAATTTGAATAGCCTCCTGAGTGATACTTAAGTACAAAGTGAAATTCTGAGCCTTTGTCTCTGTCTGAAGGATTTCAAGCCCACATAAGGTATAGCACTGCTGGTGATGCCCTGCTAGGGTTTTCCCACCCACCGTCCCATTTGTTGGTCATCTTTTTAAACCTGTTGATTTTAAGCTTCCCACCCCTACTGTAAATTGAGCTTAATAAGCCCCTCCCTTTCTTCACTGATGCTATCATGAATTTTTTATTTGAATTATTTATTTGCCTTTCCTTGTGCTTATATCAAAAAAGTGAATTTTGCCTCTTATTGTCTGCTGTACTGACTGACTTCATCTGAATTCATTATCTAGCTAACAAAAAAACATACTGTTTGCTGCTGCGCACTGTATTTTACTACTGCATTTGTTGCACTTTGACTGCATTTCACACCAACTGCTGCTTTTACTTAATTTAAGAAAAGATCTGTTTTATTCTGTTGCTATTATTAATTCAAGAAAAACTGTGTTGCTTTTTACACCGTTGCTTATTTAATTAAAAAAAAATCCTGCTTTTTTCTGTTGTTCCATTGCACGTCTGTTGGCCGTAGTATAGACTGTATTCTGAACAGTGAATTCAGTTGTGTTTGTAGACTTAGCACTAAACATCAGTGCATCTTTTTTTTTTGGAGAAGCCCTTCTGTACCCTCATGGTAGGAGCATACAGTAGGACTATCTAATTGAAGGCTACTGATTCAGGTCTCAGTTAGAGCTATTTCCTTGGTGCAGGGCTCAGTTTGAGCTATTTGTTTGGTGCAGGGCTCAATTTGAGCTATTTCTTTGGTGCAGGGCTCAGTTTGAGCTATTTCTTTGGTGCAGGGCTCAGTTTGAGCTATTTCTTTGGTGCAGGGCTCCGTTTGAACTTTTTCATTGGTTTCTTTGTATTAGCTGCTTTGCTCTTGCTTGCACGTAGCTCACCGTCATGTACTGCCAAGCGGAGGGGGTAACTCTTGGTAGTAGTAGACACAAAAGCATCAACAAAAGTATTTTCCCATAGAAGCAGCTGCTATCTAGCAGAACAGTTCTTGAATAGCTCTCAGACATTCAGTGAACCACCCAGTAGAGATTTTACCTCTTGCCTATCAACATCAGACCCTATAGATCCCCTCTTTTATAGACCTCCTACTGTACACCCCATACATTAGTCACCTTAAAATAGCTCCCTGCCTGCTACCCTCATCTTTTTCTCCTTATCTGCTGAGATACCAGGTTCAAACCTTGCATTATGGACTATCTATTTCTCCTGCCGGCCTAGTAGACATGTTTTTTTTTTTTTGAGGTAGGGTAACAACTGCCTCATGTGCACTGAAAACCCCTACTCCTAAATCACTCAAGTACAATTTGCGAGAGATATTCCCACACGAAGAACTTGGAAGCACTGCTCTCTTGTGCCCAGAACAGCAATATTAAACAGGTTGTCAGCTCACACACCATGACTCCTATTCATAATATGCAACCAGCACATAAACCTTCATATGCAGAGGTACTCTCCAGAAACCTACCTAAACACTAGAGAACTCCAAAACATACTACACCTAACACAACATCCAAAGCACCCAATACAAATAAAAACACTAGCAACTAGCACCTGTGTCATACCAAATAAGCTCTTAAGGCAATGAATCCCTATTCTAAATGTTTTAGTTATAGATGACTCTATAGTTAGACATATAGATGCCCCACTCATCATGCTGAACAAGGAGGTTATGGTCAAGCTGCCTGTCTGGAGCAAGGATTCACCACATCACACAAGCACTCAAGTCTCTCAACAAGTACTGCTATGACTCCATCACAGTTTATGTTGGTGTCAACGACTTGAGACGTACCTCTTTTGACTATATGAAGAAGGACATGATTGACATCTCTGAATATGTGCTCCAAGCACTATGTCCCTAGCTTTGAGCAGCATTTTACGCTCGCCTAGGATATACCACAAAATAAATAGAAAATGATTGACTTTAATAACTGGCTTAGCTTCTGGTGTCATTCTAAAGGGATCCCAGTTCCTGTCAGCCTGGGACGACATGGTTGATTGACCACACTGCTTTGCCAGATATAGTCTTCACCTGGCCCCTCTAGGCTTTTGGTTGCTTGCTAAGGCACTTACACCATAATGCCCTTTTTTAGTCAAGGTCACATCATCAAAATTCCAGATGTTAAAATACCAAACACAAAGAAACTAAGGGTCATGCTGCTAAATGCTAGGAGTTTAAATCAGAAACTGCATTCTCTGGAAGCACTCCACTCCCTGGAAGATGCTGACGTCTGTGCAGTCAAAGAAACCTGGCTCAAGGCCACAGAAAGTACCCCAGCTTTACAAGGCTACAATGCCTTCCACACTTCCCTGAAGGTATGAGAACCAAAGGAGGCAGATTATCTATCTTCATTATGGAGCTTCGCCAAGTGGAAATTACCATGGGTAAGACCTGTCTTCAAGTCATCGTCAGATACAGGTCCCCTTCCATGAACCAAGATACCCAGAGAGCTTATTTAGACCTACTTGGGAAAATTAAGGTACAACCTAACACTCTAATCATAGATGACTTCAGCTATCCTTCCCTTAACTTATACGAGCCGAAACTCACTCGCACAAAAGTTCCAGGAATTTGTTAACTAAATGCCCTGGAACAAATAGTGCACCACCTCACAAGGGGCGTCAATATTCTAGACCTGGTCCTCACCAATATGAGTGACTTGATGAAATGTCTCAAGTGTAGGGCCTGCAATGGTTAAATCCGATCATAAATCAGTCATTTTTTGTAGTAGTAGTAGCACCAGAACTTCTCGAAGGAGAAGTGAAATTAAACAATTTCATTAAAGCTAGCTATACCCTCCTAAGGGAAGGTATAATCAACTCCCAAACTGCAGTTTCCACATATGGCATTGACGGCTATACTAAGGTATACACTGATGCCCTTTATAAACATCTACACAAATGTACAGACACAGTCATGCCGAATAGGATTAAAACAAGATCCACAACAAAAAACAAACCATCCTGGTGGATGTTTAGCATTAAATTACACAATAAGCAAAAGAAGTTGCTGTCTAAAAATACAAAAGTGAGATTCCAGAACTGGAAGAGCACGCTCCTCAGCCTAAATAAACAAATAAGACAACTCATGAAATCTTCAGAGTAACTACGAGAAAAATTTAACAACCATGGCAAAGGATAACCATAAGGCTTTCTTCAGCTACATCCACAACCTAAAAGGTAGGACTCAGATGTGTGCTGAACTGTGGATGGCATCACAAACACTGACCCTACGGAAAATGCAAACCTGCTTGCAGACAGGTTTGGCAAAAATTTAACCCCTATTCCACTCAAGCATATCACAAATCATGTCTTCATCATCTCCTCCTCCTTTCTGCATCTCCAAAGAGCAAGTCATCAATGCTCTCCCCAAGGCTAAGAACACAGCCTCCATGGAACACGATGGCATTCCAGGCTATGTTCTTAACGTTGTAAAACAGCAGCTAGCTACTCCATTAGGCAATCTATTCAACCACAGCCTGAGTATTGGCTTTGTCTCCACTGAATGGAAAACAACATCTGTTATCCCCTTCCACAAGGGCGGCTCAACAACAGACCCAGGTAACTACAGACCTACAAGTTTAACCAGCCTCATCTGTAAGACAATGGAAAGAATCATCATGGACCTCATAAATACAGATATAGGTGACCTCCAAAACCCAATATCCATCCCAGATCACTTTTGTTAAGCTCAGATCATGCCTGCTAAACCTGATGAACTGAGAATGTGAACAAAGCCATAGATGAGGGCAAAGCTGTGCACACAGCCTATTTTGACTTGGCCAAGGCCTTTGACACTATCCAACATTCAGGCATCATTGGCAAACTAACCCAGTTGAATATCAACCCCTATGTTGTCAGGTTGGTTGCAAACTGGCTCACAGATTGACAACACTCAGTCAAAGTGGGAGACTTTACCTCTACCAGCAGACCTGTCCCCAGTGGGGTCCCCCAAGGATCAGTGCTGGTCCCCCTCTTGTTTGGCATATACTTCTCAGAAGTCCAGACCAAAACAGAGGGGCTGTGGCTAACGAAGTTTGTAGAGGACTGCAAATTAGGTACTATTATTGAATCCCCTAGCAATGCCGGCATACTTCAAAAGGGGGTTACACAGACCAAAGACTGGTGCCAAAGCCATAGTCTTAAACAAAATGCTAAAAAATGCATCCTCATTCCCTTTGGTAAAAACAATGTCCCTGCTGATTATAAAATAAACAATACCCTATGTACCAATTCAGTAGTGAGAGACCTGGGAACACAAGTTCACTCAACTTAAACCGCCATGTGTCTACTGTAGTAAGGAACTCATTCTGTGTCGCTCACCTCATTAACAAAGGCATCGCCTCAAGAGCAAAATAGGTTATAACTCCCCTGTATTCATCCCTCATCAAGCTTATTATTTTATATAATGCTCCCTTTGGTATATACTGTACCAGGCTCCGTTTGGTATATACTGTACCAGGCTCCCTTTGGTATACTGTACCAGGCACCCGCAGCAACTTGAGAGACCTTAGAGATTTCTAACTAAGAAAAGTCAGGGTCTCCAGCACATCTTATGTGGAGAGACTGAAGTCACTGACACTGTACTCAGTAGCGTACAGACTACTTACAAACGACAGCTTACAGGGCTATCTTGGACTCAAATCTAATGGAAATGCTGCACATCTTTAAGTCAAATGGGACTACAGTCACCAATTCCAGGGACCTCAATCTAGCCTGAGACAAACAGGACCCACTGAGGACTGAGCTTTACAAGGCTACAATGCCTTCCACACTTCCCTGAAGGTATGAGAACCAAAGGAGGCAGATTATCTATCTTCATTATGGAGCTTCGCCAAGTGGAAATTACCATGGGTAAGACCTGTCTTCAAGTCATCGTCAGATACAGGTCCCCTTCCATGAACCAAGATACCCAGAGAGCTTATTTAGACCTACTTGGGAAAATTAAGGTACAACCTAACACTCTAATCATAGATGACTTCAGCTATCCTTCCCTTAACTTATACGAGCCGAAACTCACTCGCACAAAAGTTCCAGGAATTTGTTAACTAAATGCCCTGGAACAAATAGTGCACCACCTCACAAGGGGCGTCAGTATTCTAGACCTGGTCCTCACCAATATGAGTGACTTGATGAAATGTCTCAAGTGTAGGGCCTGCAATGGTTAAATCCGATCATAAATCAGTCATTTTTTGTAGTAGTAGTAGCACCAGAACTTCTCGAAGGAGAAGTGAAATTAAACAATTTCATTAAAGCTAGCTATACCCTCCTAAGGGAAGGTATAATCAACTCCCAAACTGCAGTTTCCACATATGGCATTGACGGCTATACTAAGGTATACACTGATGCCCTTTATAAACATCTACACAAATGTACAGACACAGTCATGCCGAATAGGATTAAAACAAGATCCACAACAAAAAACAAACCATCCTGGTGGATGTTTAGCATTAAATTACACAATAAGCAAAAGAAGTTGCTGTCTAAAAATACAAAAGTGAGATTCCAGAACTGGAAGAGCACGCTCCTCAGCCTAAATAAACAAATAAGACAACTCATGAAATCTTCAGAGTAACTACGAGAAAAATTTAACAACCATGGCAAAGGATAACCATAAGGCTTTCTTCAGCTACATCCACAACCTAAAAGGTAGGACTCAGATGTGTGCTGAACTGTGGATGGCATCACAAACACTGACCCTACGGAAAATGCAAACCTGCTTGCAGACAGGTTTGGCAAAAATTTAACCCCTATTCCACTCAAGCATATCACAAATCATGTCTTCATCATCTCCTCCTCCTTTCTGCATCTCCAAAGAGCAAGTCATCAATGCTCTCCCCAAGGCTAAGAACACAGCCTCCATGGAACACGATGGCATTCCAGGCTATGTTCTTAACGTTGTAAAACAGCAGCTAGCTACTCCATTAGGCAGTCTATTCAACCACAGCCTGAGTATTGGCTTTGTCCCCACTGAATGGAAAACAACATCTGTTATCCCCTTCCACAAGGGTGGCTCAACAACAGACCCAGGTAACTACAGACCTACAAGTTTAACCAGCCTCATCTGTAAGGCAATGGAACGAATCATCATGGACCTCAAATACAGATATAGGTGACCTCCAAAACCCAAGATCCATCCCAGATCACTTTTGTCAAGCTCAGATCATGCCTGCTAAACCTGATGGACTGAGAATGTGAACAAAGCCATAGATGAGGGCAAAGCTGTGCACACAGCCTATTTTGACTTGGCCAAGGCCTTTGACACTATCCAACATTCAGGCATCATTGGCAAACTAACCCAGTTGAATATCAACCCCTATGTTGTCAGGTTGGTTGCAAACTGGCTCACAGATTGACAACACTCAGTCAAAGTGGGAGACTTTACCTCTACCAGCAGACCTGTCCCCAGTGGGGTCCCCCAAGGGTCAGTGCTGGTCCCCCTCTTGTTTGGCATATACTTCTCAGAAGTCCAGACCAAAACAGAGGGGCTGTGGCTAACGAAGTTTGTAGAGGACTGCAAATTAGGTACTATTATTGAATCCCCTAGCAATGCTGGCATATTTCAAAGGGGTTACACAGACCAAAGACTGGTGCCAAAGCCATAGTCTTAAACAAAATGCTAAAAATGCATCCTCATTCCCTTTGGTAAAAACAATGTCCCTGCTGATTATAAAATAAACAATACCCTATGTACCAATTCAGTAGTGAGAGACCTGGGAACACAAGTTCACTCAACTTAAACCGCCATGTGTCTACTGTAGTAAGGAACTCATTCTGTGTCGCTCACCTCATTAACAAAGGCATCGCCTCAAGAGCAAAATAGGTTATAACTTCCCTGTATTCATCCCTCATCAAGCTTATTATTTTATATAATGATCCCTTTGGTATATACTGTACCAGGCTCCGTTTGGTATATACTGTACCAGGCTCCCTTTGGTATATACTGTACCAGGCACCCGCAGCAACTTGAGAGACCTTAGAGATTTCTAACTAAGAAAAGTCAGGGTCTCCAGCACATCTTATGTGGAGAGACTGAAGTCACTGACACTGTACTCAGTAGCGTACAGACTACTTACAAACGACAGCTTACAGGGCTATCTTGGACTCAAATCTAATGGAAATGCTGCACATCTTTAAGTCAAATGGGACTACAGTCACCAATTCCAGGGACCTCAATCTAGCCTGAGACAAACAGGACCCACTGAGGAGACAGATACATCTTTCAGAGGATGCCACTACTCTGGAATAGGCTTCCAATCCATATCAAGCACAGCACCTCCATGATCCTTTTAAGTGCAACCTGGATGACTGGATGGGAAACTGTAAATTTCTGCTGGGGTCTGTCCCAGCTTCTCTCCTGGACATGGGTAGTCCTTGCTAGAAAAATCTGGGCAAAGACAATATCTTGCATCTAGTATTATATTGGGATTTGATGGCTAGGCATGTAAAGACCCTTGGGTCAATAACCTAATAACAAAAAAATTTTAATGTAATCTATGTCAAGTTGTTTCATATTTAGCTAATATCCATATTCTATCATTTAAACGTCTTCAGTGCTTTTAAACATTCTTAGTTGTATATTTCTTACCACAATTTGTGTCCTTTTACATTTCAGAAAAACATGTTCAGTGATCTCTAATTCGCACAATATATGCAGTCTTTTATTGTTTTATATGGCATGCTTGGTTTTATTGGAAGCTTATTTATAGACAACCTCCACAAAACAAATCTGTACATTCCACATATTTTTGTATCTTTTCATTCTTGCTTTAACAGCTTTCATTTTTTATCTCCTAAATCCTTCCAAGGGTAAATATAATTAAATTTTACCACTAAATTTTCATACTGTTTTCCTATTTTTTTCTACGTTTCTTAAATCAATCTTCCATTGTAATATTTTCTGTTGACGTAGTTTCCATTTCCGTACAAGTGATACCTTTATTCCTTTTTAAACATTTAAGCTTTCCCCAAATTGATTTATATTTTTCCTCTATAATCCTTATTAATAATTTTCCTTTTCTTGCATCCCCGTTAATATTTTATATAAATTTAATGAGGCAATATACACAATTGGGTTTATTAAACCTAAACCTCCATCCTTATTGGTAACAAAAAGAATTCAAACTAGAACCCTATATAAATGTAACTAACACATTCAATAATTCATTTTCACATTGTGGTGGTATCATAAATACACTTTCTAGATGTGCCATCTTATGTAATATTACAGAATTAATTAAATATGCTTTTTCCTAAATGAAAGTTTAAATGTTCTCCAGAATATACAAGTACTTCTTATTGTCAGTATTATGTCCTTCCATTATGTTACCCATTGTTGCTCAATACCAAACCTTATTCCCAGAATTTCTATTTCTTCTTTATTAAATTGCATACCACTTATTTTTCCAGAGAATCCCAGTCCTTCACTCTTTTCCTCATCAATGCATAAACCTAACACTCTTAGTTCTTTGTTAAGTGTCTTAATGGCTATACTCATCCCATTTTTTATTTTTAACAACTAACACTAGATCACATAGCAGAACATCACTGGAATCTGAATTCCCTGTGGTGTACAATATTTAGTTTCCTCCAATGCCAAATTTATCTTAGTAACTACCATATTCATAATTAATGCAAATACAATACTACTTGCTGGATATCCTTGCTTAATACCACTCTTTTTTTCTACTGTATCACTTAACCAACCATTAACTACTAGTCTCACTTTATTTTTGATATATACAAAGTTCAAAATGTTGACTACTTTTATTACTTGTATTGCATATTTTTCAAAATCTACACCAGCCAGCACTCCTCACACTATGGTGAACAGAGGGTTAATCTTCATTTTCTTTCAGCTTTTCCCGGTTAGGGTTTGCCACAGCAGATCACCTATCCACTCATGATCGACAGTGGAATTTTACGGTGTTGAGTTGCCAGCCCAGTGCCCAACCTTCCAGAGAAGGAACACACACACACACACACACACACACACACACACACACACACACACACACACTTAGGGCCAATTTAGAGTGTCCAATCCACCTACAGCATGTCTTTGGGATGTGGCAGGAAACCGGAGCACCCGGAGGAAACCCACACGACCACAGGGAGGACATGCAGACTCCGCAAAGAAGGCACCCAAGCCGAGGATTGAACCAGGGAACCTCTTGCTGGGAGGTGGCAATGCTAACCGCTGCACCACCGTAGCTGCCCGAATAGAGGGTTAATAAACAGACCAATTAATATATACCACTTCAAAATGCAAAATATTGAAGCACTTATGAAGACTAATTAAGCTGAAACCTGTACACTGTTATGGCAGAATAAAGTTATGTTTACTTAGTAAGGAATTGTGCTATTTATTAACCATAGTGTGAGGAGTGCTGGCTAGTGTGTTGGTGTATATTAATTGGTCTAATTGCAGTGCACCTGGCCTACTTGCATGAATTGTTGGAGATTCTTTCAAAATCTCCCATAACGCTTCATGCTGGATCTTGTCAAATGCTTTACTTACATCTCCTACAAGTATTTTATTTCCCCATTTATTATATCATCTGACAATTTTCTTATTAACATTAAAATTTCTTCACTTACTTTTTCTTTTATTACAAATATTGTTTCATTCAGTAACTCGTTAGCCTTGCATACTATTATTTTTCTACTATTTTCATAAAAAATTTATAAACATTATCTAATACTACTGGTCTCCAGTTTTTTATGCCTGTTCTTTTTCCCCTTTTCCATATAAATTTCATTGGACCCATACATATTATTTCATCACTTACACCTTTTTCAAACCATTCACCTTTTCTTTAACCAATTACTTAGATATGGTGCTGCTACTTCTTTCCTTAATTCTCTTATTATTCGTATCTTTTCTTTAACCAATTACTTAGATATGGTGCTGCTACTTCTTTCCTTAATTCTCTTATTATTCGTACCTTTTCTTTAACCAATTACTTAGATATGGTGCTGCTACTTCTTTCCTTAATTCTCTTATTATTCGTACCTTTTCTTTAACCAATTACTTAGATAAGGCGCTGCTTCTTTCCTTAATTCTCTTATTATTCGTACCTTTTCTTTAACCAATTACTTAGATATGGTGCTGCTACTTCTTTCCTTAATTCTCTTATTATTCGTACCTTTTCTTTAACCAATTACTTAGATATGGTGCTGCTTCTTTCCTTAATTCTCTTATTATTCGTATCTTTTCTTTAACCAATTATTTAGTTATGGTGCTGCTACTTCTTTCCTTAATTCTCTTATTATTCATATCTTTTCTTTAACCAATTACTTAGATATGGTGCTGCTACTTCTTTTCTTCCTTGTAAAAAATATCTTGGAATTTTTTTACATTTTCTCTTGGTTCATTTCATATAACATTCTCTCTTTTTCTAGAAGCTCTTCTTTTTTGTGTATGTTTTTAATGACTTGGTTACTTATACATACAGAGTATATAAAAAGTGCACACACCGCTGTTCAAGTGCCAGGTTTTTGTGATATAAAAAATGAGACCACAATAAATCATTCCAAAACTTTTCCAACCTTTAATATGACCTATCACCCTTACAATTAAATTGAAAAACAAACAAATCTGTTAGGGAAAAAATATAAAAAAATAAAAAAACATACATACAATACACTGGTTGCATAAGTGTGCACACCCTTAAACTTTGTTGGGTGTGCACACCCTTAAACTAATACTTTGCTGAAGCACCTTTTGATTTAATTACAGCATTCAGTCTTCTTAGGTAGGAGTCTATCAGCATGGCACATCTTGACTTGGCAACATTTTCCACTCTTCCTTGCAAAAGCGCTCCAAATCTGTCAGATTGTAAGGGCATCTCTTGTGCACAGCCCTCTTCAGATCACCCCACAAATTTTCTATTGTACTTAGGTCTGGGCTCTAGCTGGACCATTCCAAAACTTAAATTTTCTTTTGGTGAAGCCATTCTTTTGTTGATTTTGATGTATGCTTGGGGTCATTGTCATGTTGAAAGGTGAAATTCCTCTTCATTTTCAGTTTTCTAACAGACGCCTGAAGATTTTGAGCCAAAAGTGACTGGTATTTGGAACTCGTCATAATTCCCTCCTCCTTGACTAAAGCCCCAGTTCCAGCTGAAGAAAAGCAACCTCAAAACATGATACTGCCACCACCATGCTTCACCGTGGAGATGGTGTTCTTTTGGTGATGCTAAAAGTGTTGTTTTTGCACCAGACATTCCTTTTGGAATTGTGGCCAAAAAGTTCAACCTTGGTCTCATCAGACCACAACACATTTTCCCACATGCTTTTGGGAGACTTGATGTATTTTGTAAATTTTAGTCGGGCCTGGATGTTTTCCTGTGTACGAAAAGGCTTCCTTCTTGCAACCCTACCCCATAGTCCAGACATATGGAAAATATGGAAGACTGTTGTCACATGTAGTACACAACCAGTACTTGCCAGAAATTCCTGCAGCTCCTTCAGTGCTGCTGGAGGTCTCTTATCAGCCTCCCTGGCCAGTTTTTGCCTTGTCTTTTCATCAATTTTGGAGGAACATCCAGTTCTTCGCAACGTCACTGTTGTCCCATATTTTCTCCACTTTTTGATTACTGCCTTCACAGTGTTCCATGGTATATCCAATGCTGTTGTACCCTTCTCCTGACTGATACCTTTCAACAATGAGATCCCTTTGATGCTTTGTAAGCTCTCTGCGAACCATGGCTTTTGCTGTAGCAGGCAAGTGCATAAATGCCAGGAAAATCCTACTAGGACAGCTGAACTTTATTTGGGATTAATCAGAGGCTCTTTAATTTATGGCAGGTGTGTACCCAAGAAGAGTGAATGCTGTAATTAAATCAAAAGGTGCTTCAACAAAGTATTAGTTTAAGGGTGTGCACACACAACAAGATATTAGTTTAAGGGTGTGCACACTTATGCAACCAGCGTATTGTACATTTTTTATTTTTTATATTTTCCCCTAATAAATTTGTTTGTTTTTCAAGTGAATTGTACAGGTGATAGGTCACATTAAAGGTGGGAAAAGTTTTTTTTCATATTTTTCATATCACAAAAACCTAGCATTTTAACAGGGGTGTGGTCTAAGTAGCTGCTGCACAAATATTATCCATGGGAATTCTGGCTTGAAAGGCAGATGACGTAGCCATTGTTCTAGTGGAATGAGCCTTCATTTTGAAAGGTAAATCTCTGTGATTTGAAGTATAGATGAATGTAATACAAAGCCAATTGGAAAGAGTAGTTTTAGAAAGTGAGCTACCCTTTTTCACATCAGGGAAGGGTACGAATAATTGGTCAGATTTTCTGAAGTCTTTGGTCCTGTGCAAATAGAATCTGAGTTGTCTATGCACATCTAGTTGATCTAACTTGTACTCTGCCTTGTTGCTATAATTAGGAAAGAATACTGGAAGCTCTATAGATTCATTTATGTTGTTTGGAGAAGAGACTTTGCGTAGAAAGGATGGATGAGTTCACATGGATACCCTATCCTTATGAAAAATCAAATGTAGCAGTTTAGAGAGAGCTTGCAGCTCTGATAGTCTTCTAGCAGAAGTTATAGCCACTAGAAACAAGGTCTTCCAGGAAAGGAACTTCGAGGTCTGAAGATGACGAGGGCTCAAAAGATGGTAACATGAGATGAGACAGAACAAAATTTAAATCCCAAGGAGAAAGGGGTTCCTTAAAAGGAGGGCTTAATAAGGAGTCACTTTTTAAGCAGGTTGTACACACCCTGTGTGACATTAAGTTGGAAGAAGAATCACCAGTGTGAAAATTTGATATTGCAGCGAGTTGAACACTGACGATTGCTGCAGCTGAACCTTGTTGGAACAGTTCCGCCAAAAATTCCAAAATAGAATGGATAGATTCAGAAAAAGGATAAATGTTCCTGTTTTGAGCCCAAAAGGAAAACCTTTTCCATTTGCTAGAATACAGTTTTCTAGTGGAAGCTTTATGCGAGGACATTAAGATATGTGTAACTGTAGGAGTGAAATTGTGAAGCCTGACTAAATTGGGAAGTATACAGCCAAGCTGTCAGTTTTTGGGTGTGGAGAGAAGGATGAAGCTCCCCTGACATATGAGTCAGCAGATCTGGCACTGGGTCCAGAGTCCAAGGCTTCTCCTGAAGATGAGGCCAAGGGAAGGGGAACCAAACTTGGCGAGGCCAGTAAGGAGCAATGATAATTATCCTACTTCCAGAATATTGCACTTTCTGAATGACTCTGGGTATGAGGAAATTGAGGAAAAGCATATAGAAGTCCCGAGGGCCAATTGTGAGCAAGTGTGTCTCTCAGTGTCTCTCCCAGAGGGGGGATTAGGGTAAAGTAGTTGGTGCACTTGGCATTCATGGTAGTGGCAAACAGATCGCAGCAAGGCTGAACCCATGTTCGAAAAATCATTTCCGCTACATTGTGATTGAGAGACCACTCGTGAGGCATTAGGATTGCTCTGCTCAGCTTGTCCACTACCATGTTGGACTTCCTTGGAATGTGCATTGCTATTAGAAAGTGCTGGGATGAAACTGCCCATTGCCAAACTCTTAGGGCCTCTCGACAAAGGGGGTAAGATCTGGTTCCCCCCTGCTTGTTTATGTACCAAACCATAAACATATTGCCTGAATGTATTGCAATTGTCCCTAGAGGGCGAGAGTCGTGAAGTGCTTGCAAAGCAAGAAGCACTGCTCTCATCTCTAAGACATTTATATGCAAGTGGGCCTCATGTTTTTGCCATGTACCTTGGACTGTTCTTCCCAGATAATGTCCCCCCACCCTATCTGGGAAGCGTCCATGGTCACCGTAGCTATGGGTTGATGTGGAACAAAGGGTCTCCCTATGGTCACATGAGTGGAGTGTATCCACCATCTTAAGTCTTTCCTGCATGATTCCGTTATTCTGATGAGGTGAGACATCAGAAGCTCTGGAAGTGACCATTGGGAGAACAACAGCCATTGAAGGATCCTCATGTGCATTCTGGCAAGAGGGACCAGTGTAATCGTGGAAGCCATTGTTCCTAGTAATCTTAGAATTATCTTTGCTTTCACTTTGGTCTTTGGAAGTAGGTGACGTATCTGCTGTCTGAGTGCTACAACTCTTTCTGTTGGAAGACATGCTACCACAGAGGAGGTGTCTAGATCTGCACCTATAAATGTAATATGTTGACAGGGCAACAAGGCAGATTTTTTAAAGTTGACTGCAATACCCAGCTGATTGCAAATGTTCAAAGTTAAATCCCTGGCTTGTTGGAGTAGATGCTTGGTGATGGCAGACAGGAGCCAGTTATCTAGATAGGGAAACACTTGGAATCCTAGATGCCTCAGGTGAGCCGTGACTACTGCCATGCATTTGGTGAACATTCTGGGGGCTGTAGTAAGACCAAAGGGCAGAGCTCTGAACTGGTAATGACTGGCTCCCAGCTGGAAGCTTAAGTTCCTTCTTGATGTCCTGTCCATTTTTATATGGTAGCAAGCATCTTGAAGGTCTATCGAGCACATCCAATTGTCTTTCCCTAAAAAGGGATGCATAGACTGCAGTGTCACCATTCGGAACTTTGACTTCTTGACAGATTCATTTAATTTGCTTAGGTCTAATATGGGTCTCCAGTCCCTTGTTCATTTTGGCACCAAAAAGAATCTTGAGTAAGTTCCGTATCCTGTTTGGTCTGCGGGGACTTCTTGGATGACTTTTTTGCAGCAACTTTTTGAATCTCTATAATTGCTTGCTCCCTTAGATTTGGTGGAACATCTGGGATTGTTCTGGTCTGTGGCACAGGATGGGAGAATGGAATGGAGTATCCTCTGGATATTACTTGTAGTACCCATTTGTCTCTTGTGATAGATTGCCAGGCTTCTGTGTACATGGATAAATGTCCCCCGACTGCCCCCAGAGTAGAGCAGTCAGGCCTTCTTTCAGGAATGCTGATAAGGGCGTCCACGAATGGTTCTGTGGGCCCCCTCTGCCTCTGGAGTGGCATCAACCATTACCTCCCCCTCTACCCCTGTGGAAGAAATTACCCTGTCCATCCTAGAAAACTCTCTTGAACCACATTTTCCCACTCTTCTGAACTTTGGGATAAGGTCTTGAAGGTACAAAAAACGTACTCCAATGGCAGAGAGTTTTTCCTTCCTGCTCACATCAGGTGAGAGTGTCTTTTACTTTGGGTCCAAAGAGTGAGGAACCATCAAAAGGACTTAAAGGGCTCAGCAAAATTGCACAAGCGCTTCCAGGAGTGTCTCCTGCGGGAAACTCCAGAACCCACTGACCTGCTCGCTCTATAAGCTGCGTGGGATATCAGCCTCATGGAGGAGTTGACAATGGAATTTAAGGTAGACAGCTGGGAGGAGACCTTCTCATTCACCCCTGCAGCTAATGAACCTTGTAGAGTACCTCCTAGCTCTTTCAGGAGATCTCTTTGTAGCCTTGCAAAGTGGGATAGGTAGTTCAGCGATCATAGTGAGAATGTTGCTGATGAAAAGACATGCTTCCCATATCTGTCCATCGTTTGAGAGTCTTTATTTGGAGGATGAACAGATGAGGAAGTCTCTGCAAGTTCCTTCTTGGTGGCTGCTGCCACTACCATAACATCTACGGGTACCCCCTTGGTTAGGAAATCCTTTACCGAAGGAGCTGACAAGAGTTTGTTTGGCATCCGAGAGACTGGCTCCATAGTGTCAGGAGTCTCCCATGCCTTTCGACTAATTAGATCCATTAGCTCATCAAAAGGTGGAGACACCCAGGAGGCTGAAGGTTGAGATCCAAATGCCTTCAGGTACACTGACGTCTTCATCAGAAGGGGTGGTGGCCTGCCAGTTGCGTCTCTGCTTCAGGATGTCTAGAATGGGTGGCACAGTGGTGCAGGGGGTTCGCCTCGCCTCACAGCAGAAGTTCTCTCAGGTCGATCTCGGCTGGGGTGCCTTCTGTGTGGAGGAGTGCATGTTCTCTGTGTGTTGGCGTGGGTTTCTCCGGGTACTCGGTTCCTCCCACATTCCAAAGACATGCATCTGGAGCATTTCTCCCCAGGCCTCCACTGAAAACAGGCTCTGTGGAACCTAGTCGGACATTCCCGGTCAACAAATGTTAAATAAAATAAAATAAAATAAAATAAATAAATATCTGCAAATGAGATATCAGAGGACAACTGTGGGGGCCCTTCCGACTCATCGAGGTCAGTGTCTGAAGTGACAGACTCATCTGGGGAGTCTACGAGCTTCCTCTTGCAAGTTCTCTTCCAAGGTGGCTCCTCACAGAAGGATATTCTGGGGAGGCCTTGGAGGAGAGGGCTCGCCCATTGGAGGATCCTGAGGCTCTGAATCTCTGCTATCCTGTGGAATGGGTGGGTACCTTTGACAGTAGCCGGTGCCTTAAGGGGATGAATACTAGTATCCTTCTGTGGTACTGAATGGGTAAACAACACACTCCTCATCACCTCAAAGGCAAATCTCACCAGCCCCGAAGACTCCCTCGGCTTTGAGGAGACAGAGGAAGGCACCAGAACCAAGATCCGACCTGAGGCCGATGTTGGAGCCGAGCTAACCTGGGCCGATGTTCCGAGGGGTAGGCTCAACACCCAAGATCGGGAACAGAATCCCCCCATGGCTGACCGCAGAACCCTGGCTCCCAGACTCTCTGGACGGCACCGAGAGAGTCGGAGCAGATGTCGGCTCAGTGAACACCAAAGGGGGTCCCAGGACCGACGGATCCACAGTAAGCGGTACCAAGCACTAGGCACAGAGACCAAATTGGTGGGAGCAGAGAGTAATTTAGTCAGTGCCAGTGACTTCAGGAGTCTGTGCACCACCCGTTCCATGTCATTGTTCGATAAGCTCCTGGTGGACCTGGAAGATCGGGATGGAGAGCGAGACCCGTGTAGTACTGGAGATCTCAATATCGGAGACACTGGTGAAATATCCATGGACTGGCTCCGAGTAGAGGTATCTTGTGGCTCTGAGAACCTTGGAGCTGAAGTACCAGGCTTGTCAAGTAATATGACCTCCGACAGCTCCGAGGACTGTGGAGTAGAGGAGGTAGTCTCCTTGGAAAATTTTGGTAGTTTGACTAGTGACTCCGACTGAGCTGATATTGCAGGTGAATGCCTTTTTTGAGATTTTTCCTTTTAAGACAAATGAGGAGAAGAAGAGGAAGAACTATTGATAGCTTCCTCAAAATTTGACTTTAAGAGCCCTTTCAGAATCAATTTGTTTCTCCTTTCTTGAAGTACTCTTGCACTGAAAGACTGACAAAAAGTGCAGTCTTCTTGTAGGTGAATAGCACCCAAGGCAATAAACACATATAACATGTCCATCTGTAATGGACATTTTTGTGAGCACTTTTGGCATTTTTTAAAGCCCGAAAGCTTATGTTCTCTCTCTTTTGGGTCTTTAGACATGGTTAAGGTAAGACCGCAAAAGCAACAACACAACAAGAAATATTTAGCTACTGAACTATTGAAAAGCTAAAGCTACACAGAATAGTAACTACCAGGGAGAAAAAAAAATAGGGCCTCTAACTCAAAACTGTCCTATTTTCTAGACAAGAAAAAATTAACTACAAGCCCTCTAACTTAAATGGGCAAATAGCTCTCTAACTTAAAACGAGCTATTGATGGACTTAACAGACAATCAACCACTACAAGGGATACCAGTAGACCTATAAAGCAATGGCAAATGCCATGCTAAGGGGATAAACTATCACTAACTTGCACTGCAATAAAATGCACAACGAATAAAATAAAATTAGAATTTAAGCTAACTATTATCAAATATAACAGTTTAGAGACAAATTTTCACAACTTAGCCACGGCCAAGATGAGTGCATCCAACCTCGTATAGCGGTAAACAAGATCTAGGGAATTACACCACTGCATTGAGGGATACCTTCTTGCCACGAGCCAGGTTTGAGACTTTCAGCTATGTATTCGGCCGAGTCGGAGCAGATAGCCCATCATTGTAAGAATGAAGGCGAGATAGGACAATATAACATTATATATTACTTACATTTACAGTGGTTACATTATTTACAATTATTTACACCTTTAAACTGTACAAAACAATTTCATATTAAACACGTCCCCACCCTTTTTTTTCTAAAGTTAGAACAAATATTTTTCTCAAAATTTCTAAAAAAGTCCATTTGCCGTGGGATATTACTTCACTGAGTCTCTCCACCCATACAGTCCATAGAATTAAAAATATTATCAATTTTTTCATCTTTTCATTTTTTTGTTACCATAATATCCATATTCAAATATGTTAATGTTTAAATGTTCAACCTTTTCAAGTCCTTTCAACATTTTGTTTTTACATATTTCTTCCCATAACTTCTTTACTCTAGAATATTTCAGAAACACAGGTTCTTTTGTTTCACATTCCCCACAATGAATACAAATCCTTTCCTGCTTTATTTTGTAAGGCATGTTAGCTTTAATGGGTGGTTTACCTATTGATAATCACTACAAGAAATTTTTACATTCATATATTTTCTTACACCATACAAATCTCATTTTAATAGTATTCTTTTTCTCCATCTCTAAATGTTTCCAAGGAAAAATAATGTTCTTTCCATAACATTCAATACCATTCTTTCCTATTTTTTAACAATATTTGCATTCAGTTTCCATAAAAGGATTTTTGGATTTTGTTTTGATACTCCTTTATATCCTCATTCATATAGCTTTTCCATCTTTTTCTTATCCCCATTTTCCCCAAAACACTTGTATTTAGTGCATAAAATATATTCTGTTAAATTCTTATTCTCTTTTTTGTAACTTACTAATGGCCCTATACAAATTCAAAGAAGTTGAGTGAACTGGGTTAATTATCCCTAATCCTCCTCATCCTTCCTTTACATACAGAATCCGCCCTCTAACTGGATTTAAGCTCAATCTCTATATGAATAAAAATACAACAGACAATTTCTTTTTCATAATTAGACGGAATCATATAAATGCTTACTAAATAAGCTAACTTGCCTGATAGAATAGAATGAAATAAACATTTTTTTCTTTTATGACAATCTGTATGATTTACAAAATGTACACCTCTTAATTCTTGAAAAAATTTCTCCCATTGCTTTTTCTTACGGTCATTAGATCCAAATACTACTACGAATGTATCTGCAACCTTTACATTAAACTGTATATCTTCCATATTTCCCATGAATCCAAAACCGTTTTGTCCTTATTTTTACATAAACCAAGTATCTTTAAGAATTTAATTACTTTTCTAATTTTTCCATCCATTCTTTATTTTTAATAATTAACTCTATATTATCTGCATATGTATATATTATAGGTAATCACATTTCCTCTCTTATCTTACATCTTGCCATGTTTAATATTCTATTAATTTTATTGACAATCATATTGACAACTAAAGCAAATATACTACTCACTGAGCATCCTTGCCTTATTCCACACACTATTTTTATTTCCTTACTTAACTGTCAATTTAAAATTATTCTCATGTTATTTTTGCATATACTGACTTAAATACTTTTATTATCATTTCACTTATAAGCCCCTGATATAGCCCATAAAGATTCATATTATATTTTACAGAATGCCTTACTTAAATCTCATATCATTACTTTAGCTTCTACCTTTTTATTCATAGGCTCATAGGAGGTTAATAGGCTAATGGCCCTGGGGCCCTTACAAGCCTAGCCAAGAGTTTATCCCCAAAAAGAAACCTCAGTCAGCACCTGTCTCCCCAGGCAATGAGGGACACAGGTGGAACCCCTGGGACAAATTTGTGTTTACCCATCCACCCATCAAGGTTGTGCTTGAAGAGGGTCAGCAAGGTACTCTGTTTGACGTCTATGGGAAGTCTATTCCAGAGAGTGGGCAGCCTCTGGGAGAGAAAACTCTCTCTCCAGCAGGTTTTGTTAATGTTGCATATTAGATTCAGGCCTTTTGAGCAGTTAATGTGCGAGGAGTTAGACTTACAAATACGGAGCATCTCTAATAGGGCACTGTCCGAAAACTGCCTTGCAGGCAAGACACAGATCACCTCTGAGTAATCTGTATGATACAGAGTAGAGTGAGTGTGATTTGGGCCTGTCCTCATAGGACAGGTTTTGGAGGCCATAGATTTTCTTTGTGAGGTAATTCTGTGGCCTTTCCAGTTGGTGTAGATGTTTGGAGAGGTACATACCAAATGTGGCATTGTACTTAATTACTGGCCTAATGAGGAAGGTATACAGACAAGTAATAACCTCCTGTTTTCTGGATGCAATCCCTTTACTTATGAGATGAACCAAGTAAATGGCTTTTCTGACCTCTGCTGCTATATGATGGTTGAATGTGAGCTTGTCATCAACCTGAGTACCCAGGTCTCTCACCACAGGTCGTGTGCTTAGGGGGTTGCCATTGATGTGGTTATCAGTAGGGGCTGCATTTCTGCCAAATAGTATGATACATTTTTTTGCATTTATCTTGAGGTCATGATTTTGGCACCAGTCATCAGTTGCTGTGAGACACTCTTGCAGTATGTTAACATCATTTGGGAAGTCAGTGATAGCACCCAACTTACAGTCAACCGCAAACTTCGTAAGCCACAGGCCATTTGTCTTTGTCTGGACCTCTGGGAAGTAGATGCCAAACTGTAGGGGTCACAGGATAGATCCCTGGGGAAATCCACTAGTGACAGGTCTGCTATCGGAGGTGGAGAAACCTACTTTGACTTTGAGGGTCCTGTCAGTGAGACAGTTGGCCACCCACCTGATGAGAGAGGGATTTTTGCCAAGTTGTGTTAGCTTTTCGATGATGCTGGAGTGTGGGATTGTGTCAAAGGCCTCGGTCACGTAAAGGTAAGCTGTATGAACTGACTTTCCCTCATCCAGGGCCTTGTTGACAGCCTCAAAGAAGTCAACCAGGTTCAACAGGCAAGATCTGCCCTTGACGAATCCAAACTGGGTCGGATCAAGTGCTTAGAGATTGCCTACGTCCTTGTTTATAAGATCCATATTAATACGCTCCATGGCTTTGCAGAGCAGACTTGTCAAGCTGATGGGGCAATAGTTTCCAGGGTCAGTAGTGGCACCACCTTTGTGCAAGGGGATGAAAATGGGAGTTCTCCACTCTGCTGGAATGAAGCCTGTACTTAGGCTGGGGTTGAACAGGGTTGCTCAATGGCGAAGCAAGTTCTTGCTGAAAATGGTGCAGAATATAGCCTGGGGTACTATCAGGTCCCTCGGGGGTGAAGTGTGCACTGAACCTATCTGCTAGCAGGTTGGCTAAGTCAACAGGATCAGTAATGCTGTTTAAGGGCTAATTTGGAACAAACCTGGTCTTACCATGCAGGTTTCTGACGTAACTGAAGAAGGCTTTGTAGTTTCCCATTGTTCCAGAGGCTAGTTTTGATTCATAATTGGCTTTGGAGATTTTCAATAGTGATCTAATTTGCTTGTTGAGGCTAATGAGAGAGTTTTTTTCAGTTTGGAATTTGTTCCTTTTTACTCTTGGACAACAGTTTCTTATTATTATTGTAAAGCCTATTGATAGTGGATGTCCACCAAACAGGTTTGTTTTTCCTTGAGATGCAAGTTTCAGTTCTGTTGGGTATTGCTGAATCCATGCAGTTGTACAGGTGCTTGTGTACTGCACTGGTGTACTGTTCAGCATAGTTGTCTGCATCCTCTGAGGGGTGGGGGGTGTGAAGCTGCTGATACCCTCCCTTAAGAAGTTGTAGTCAGCTTTTGCAAAGTTTTTTAGCTTGGTTACAGCTTGGAGGGGGGGGGGGTTAGATTTGATAAAAACTGATCTCACCAGGGAGGAACATGCTATGCGAGTGGTGCAGCAGTCACCCATGTTGGTGAGAACCAAGTCCAGAATGTTATCTCCCCTTGTGAGGGATGAGACGAGCCGGTGTAGTGCGCTAGAACTGATGAAGTCAAGGAATCGTTGAGCGAGTGCATTAGTGCATGAATAGTTCACCCAGTCTATGGCAGGGTAGTTGAAGTCACCAAGAATCAGGGTGTTAGGGGTATCTTGATGGAGTCAAGTAGATCCAGGTAAGAAGAGTAGGTGTCCTGAATCATGGAGGAGGGGGTCTATAGCTGGCTATAACATGGATGGATGTCTGGCCAACTGTTAGCTACCTTGAGTAGTTCCAGTGCATCATGCCAGCTAAAATAGAGACTCCATCACCCTTAGTCCTTCTAACCTCATTTTGGGGTTGGAATGTGTGGAAAGAGGTATAGCATGGTAAGGCAGGGGTGCTCTCTGCAGCTCTGAACCAAGTTTCTGTGACCACAGAGACAGCGGCATCTTCCATTGCAAGGAGAGCCTCCAGTGAGTGCATTATATTTATATCATCATCTAATACTTCCTTTACTATTGATAATAAATCCTGACTTCCTTTCCCCTTTCTCACAAAGATTGTATGCTCAAGCAGCTTATCTACTTTAATATTTTAGTTATTATTCTCATTAATATCTTACAATCTGTATTATTCAGTACTATTGTCTTTCTCTACTTTTTTCCATATAAATTTCATGATTCCCATACATATCTCTTTATCTAGCATACCTATCTTTAGCCATTCATTTAATACCTCCAAAATACTTTTTACCAATTTTCCATATCATTGTACATAGTCAATACCATCCAGTCTTGTAGCTTTATCCAAATTATCATCTTTCCATATTTCATTTAGCTCTTTCACATTTCTATTTTCTCCAAATTCTCATTAACGTCTTTACTTAGTTTTTTAACTATCCATTTATGTTTCACTTTTGCATCTTTCTATACAAAAGTATGCTCTATATACTTTTTAATCACTTCAAGTATTCTGTCTTGTGTAGTTATAATTTTTCCTTCATTATTCTTTAATTCCCTCATTATTTTTATTATCTTTTACTAATTTATTCAAGGTGCCACCTCTTTTCTTCCTTGTAAAAATATCTTTGTTTATATAACAATCTCCTAATCTTCTCCTGATTTATAGAATATATTTCCTTTTCTTTCTCATAAAAATTGTATTATCCCTCAGTATTTCTTTAAACACTTCCTGACTCAAATGCTTATATTTTAATTTCTCTATACTTGTCTTTTCACCATGACACTCCAAAACACACTTTATATTTCTTTGAAGCTTATCCACCAATTTGTCCACTTTTCATAGAATATTCTCATACCTATATGATCCTTCCATAATTTATTTCCTAACTTCTTTATTGAAATCTTTTTCATTAATCCTCTTAACACCTTCACATGTTCTTATGTGTCCTTCTTTCTTGTGTACCTCTAGTCATATGGCTACATGATCTGAAAAGCCTATCCTTTTTATCCCTTTTTGCAATATTTTTAAACTGTTACATACTAAAAATAGTAAATTTTGGTCTTAATATTTCACTTTTTCTGTAAGATCAGTGTTTATTATTCCATATATATATATATATATATATATATATATATATATATATATATATATATATAGCTTTCCACTTTTCATTATTTCATATCTAATTTTAGTATCACTGCTTTTTTCTTTCCTATTCTTAAACTACAATTAAGATCCCCCACTAATATATCCATATTAACATCTGAATAATTTGGAATTTTTTAAACATTATTTCTCTTTCTTTGTAACGTGCATATATTGCAATAATTCTGTAAACATTTATTTTCAATCTTAACTCTACTATCATTATTCTTCCCAATTTCTACTATTGTAAAATCTAAGATTTCAATGTTTTCTTGGCATAATACACCTATTCTTGAGCATGCATCATTTCCCATATTCCATATAATGTTTGCATCCCATAATACTTCAGTTTGAAACCTTTCTTTTTCTGTAAAAATTCTAGTATCTTCCAATATAGTTAGGTATGTATCAAGTGAGGTACACCATTCTAAAATACCTAATCTTCTTTTAATATTATTCATACTGTGACGCCCCTGCACTGCTCAGTAATCAAGAAGCCTCAATCCTCACCACTAGCAACCGTGAGGGATGTACACACTGGGAGGATGACAAGTACACACACAGTAAAGTACAATTTCCCTGAAGAGCACACAGAGATCACAGTCAGTCTGGGGCTGGTTTCTCTCTATTTCTTCAGATTCCCAATAAGTCTCCCCACTGGCACAGCTATAGGGTTGAGATCTCAGCCGAGTGGCCAAGCCAAAACCTCCAGCACCCTCTCTATCCAACCAGTGCTTCTTTTCCCTGCCCAAGTAGCTAACACACACACACACCCTTTGAGATTTGATTGATATACAAACACACACATACCTGGGAAAGCCTGGCACAGGTTGACTAGTTGTGTTCCCTTCTCCCCAGACTATAGGGTAGTATCAGCTGCCATCAGCGACCCTTACTTATCAGCTACTATAAGGTCCTTACCAAAGGGTGTGCAATCCTGCTGTGTAATGTTACTATTATCCAAATGACCAAGACTAAGGTTATTTAGGAGTGGCCTATACAGTGTCACCAAATACATATGCAAGCACTCTAAGAGCTTAAATATGTCTAAATAAACCAGCCACGATTAAAATGTTTAAATATATTTAATATTAAATAATAAAAGGGCAAGACAATACTCAAACAACACAGTAACTAGAGAGTTCAGAATCACAGGAAATATTTTAAAACAACATTGCAGGACAGTCTCAAATAAATACAGAAAACATCTAAACTAATCTTTACTATATTTGTATTGATATCCAAGAGAAATTACTTTTTCCTAGCTATTTACTATTAGCAAGGTAAGTCCAGATGAGAAGAGCTGAATGGATGTTTTTAGATCCAAAGCAAGATACAAAATGCAATGTCTGTCTGACAGAGTTCTTAAATTACTATCAAACATTACTGCTGGGTCAGCTTGGATGACATCACTCTGTCACCTGTCTTCAGTTCCCAGGCAAACAGATACCAACAGAATTTTATGATCTGTGTGTGAGAAGTACATCTCTCAGATGTGCAGCTGCTAGGGAACAATAAAACACTTTACATTTTAACCTAGTAATTAAAATTACTCTCAAGACAATAGAAAAACTTCTAGCTCTAGACATTGTGTCTACATGCTGTATTGAAACTGAGGATAACACAATCATAAAACACTTTGATTCCAACTTATTTTCTTGAAGTTTTGCAAGTTAACTCTATGTTCCAGCTTCTACTATGAAAACATACATTTGCACAGGTATATAGTTTATATAGATGTCTGTTTTTTTTCCAGTAGGGTACACTGTGTTTACGTTCTTGAAGTTCAGTACATAACATACAGTTCTCTTACATTTGTAAGGCAAGCATATGAATCATATTAATATTCACAAATGCCACACGACTATCTATAAAATTCCAGATAGCTGGACTGGCAGTATTTCCCTGGTGTCACACATACTATTAACATTTAAAGCTAAGATCTTCAGCCTTTAAAATAAAATTTTTACTATTACTCCTCTCTCATCCTTTACTTTGTTTTCTTTCACAACTATACTTTTAAACTTGTTCATCTCTTTCCCCCTTTTTCCTATGGAATTTTTCCTTCCACTCACTTCTTGCCAGTTTGCATAATCCTCTTCATTCATATCAAACACCTCTTTTTACCCTTTCCCTTATCCCAAATTTTCCATCTATTATTATATCTTTATTTCTTTCTTGTGTACTAACCTTTCTTCCTTTTTTCTTTTCTATATTGCTATGTCATTTACAGGATCCTGTATACATTATTTTCTTGTAACTTCTACATTTTCTTTACAATCGACCCATGTATGCCCAGTTTTTCCAGATGTTTTACATTTCATATCACATTTTCTTGCTTCATGAGCTGTTTTTCCACAAATAAAGCATTTTTGTTTATCATATTCATTAATCAAGTGATTATTTTTTCCACAGGAAAAAATATGTTTTTGGCTGCCCTCTATATTTAACAAATGCTCTGCTACCATTCGCATTGATTACACTCAGAATATGTACATTTTCTTTTTCCATTTTCAAAATAATTTCACAGTCCCAGCACCCAGTCTATAAACCTCGGTCATCATATATTTTTGCTGTGTCTATAATGTTTTTGCATATAGTCTTTAAATATTCTTTCAATTCCGCTTTTTAAATTTCTGTTCTAAATTGCATCAACACACTCTTTTTGGTTTCTCTATGAAATGCCTGCACCACATATTCACTCCAGGGATTAAAGGTATATATTTGTTCATAAAGTTATCCATATATTGTTCTGTCTCAAAAATATACTACAGTATGTTTATTTATTAATAAGAATAAAGGCTCTTACCTCCTTGGGTGAAACAACCAATGTTGCAATTACTGTTTCCTATACTCCATACCTCTCAAGTCCTTTCACTTTCTTACTGCTTACTCTTATAACAAATTTCTTCTTCACTTCCTCGACTCTTTTCTCCTTCTGTCAACACTTGTGCATACGATTTGTTTTTTACCACGCCCTCAGTGACCTCCTCTTCTTGTATTTTTTCCATAATCTCACCCCATGAAGCTGCCACTTCATTCTCTGGTTTGCTCTGATTAATTATTTCCTTTAGGTAAGCATCCCACAACTTTCTCAGCTGGAGGGCTGTTACAACACAGTCCTATGTTGTTCCTTGAGACTCAAACAAACCCAGCCAAAACAAATCCAGAGTCAGCATTCACTACATCCAACACTTTAAATGGCCATTGTAAAGGTTCAACTGCCTTTTCCACCATCTCCATTACACCGTACTCTCCTCTTGACTTCTTCACCTCAGATTCCTTCTCTGACAAATGCAACACATCCACTGTCTGAATGACAACATGATAATTCGAAACACCTTTGCCATTATCTTTTCTAACCTCCATGTTCACTCTGACCAGCTCCTGCTTCCCTGAGCAGCATATGCTCCTGGACTGGAAGACGGGAACAGCCAAGCAGGAGTAACTTCCGGATCCTCTCTGTTAAGTTGGGACCTCTTGGTGGATTTGTTTTTACAGTAATTTTTGAATTTCTAAGACTGCCGACTCCCTCTGACTGGGTGGAACGTCTGGGTGTGTCTTCTGTGTTCTTGGGGGTGCAAGGGAAAAGGGAATGTAACAGCCTCTGGATATAATGGTTTGCACCCAAGCATTTTTTTAACTGGGACCAGGCGTTTGAGTGCAGAGAAAAATGGCCCCTGACTGCCTCCAGGGCAGAGCAGCCAAGCAGTGCTTCAGGAGCGTTGATCGAGCTTGTCAGAAAATTGTTCCCTGAAGCCTTGATTTTGCATACCCCCTTTGTCTCTATGATGGCACCTCCTATTACAGCCCCTTCCCCTGCCTTTGGAGGGGAACTCTCCAAGTTGGTCAAGAAAAGACCTTTGAGACTTATGGAACCAAATTTTCTTAGTCCCTTTCTGATTCCTTGAATAGGTCCATTGAGGGGTGGAAAACATTCTCTACAGCAAAGTCTTGCCCTCTTTCTTGCTGCAGGTAAGGGTGTCTTTAACAAATGATCTGAATAAAGAGGAACCATCAAAGGAAGCATTCACAAAGGACGCATTAAAGGGTTCTGCAAAGTCACAAAGCCTCATCCAGGCATGTCTGTGCACAGTAATGCCAGTGCCATCTACCGTGATATACCCTCTGCTGAGTGAGAGATAAGCCCCATGGTCAAATTAGCAAGGGAAAGAAAGAGTGGCCAGCTTTGGGGAAACTTTCCTGTAGTCCTCTGTTGGCATGGTCTCCTCCAAAGAGTCAAAGAGTTCCTTGACCAGGTCTCTCTGTAGGTGAGTAAAATGTGTCAGGTAGTGAAGCACTTTCAGCGTGAAAGTGACCAAAGCATAAATGCACTTGCTGAATTTGTCAGTTGCTCTAGACTCCCTGTTAGGTGGGTGGAGAGTAGAGCTTTGATCAGCTAGCTCTATTAGTGGTGGCTGCCACCACCATAGCATCAGCTGGAATACCCTTGGACCAAAAGGAACAATCTGTAGGGGAAGAAAAGATCTTGTCAGGTTGTTTGGACAGGAGCTCTACGGTATCCGGCTCCTTCCAGGCCCGGTGGGCCATCAGATTTATGAGAAGATCTGTTGGAGGGGGGGGGATCACCCAAGATGTAGACAGTCCCATCCTGAAGGCCTCCAGAAATACAGACACCTCAGAAGTAGGATCTTGGGATGAACACTCACCTCCTTGTTTCAGAATTTCCAAAATGTCTGCAAAGGCGACGCCCTCTTATGGTGATTTGGGGAACCTACTCCATCGAAGTCCATATCTTCGGTCAGAGACTCCATGCAGAGTCTAAGTGCCTCCTTTTACATGTCCTCTTCAGAGGCACCTCTGCAGTTAATGCTGTGTCTGAAAATCTTTGTGTTATGTGAGAGTAAGCAGTGCATTTGATGCTCAAACTCCACTGTAGGAGAATCCAATAAAACTCTGTTTAAGGAATGCAGGATGGACATCAAATACTTTGTCATTTGAGTCTGGTACTTAACTGCCCTAAAGGCAAGGGTAGCAGAGGTCTAATCCTTCTTTCCCCATCTATCCATAGCCCTAGTGTCTTTGTCAATAGGTGGGGTATTTGCACTGGGCAGAAGTTTAAAGGGCTTATCTGAAGAGAAAGCTACTGCAGAAAGGTCTTCCACTGGGTTTTAAGGTCATCAGGGATCCTGTAAAACCTATCTGGTCTCTTAGAACCTGGTGGTTGAGAATTAGGTGCAGAACAGGTGGACTGAAAGGCAAACTGGAAAGCCTCAAAGGGAAGGGGCAGGGGTATCCATCTCCAAGAGGGTGTTATACCTATTCTGAACATCAGATATCTGCACAGATTGCCAAAGTGTTTTATCATGTTCTGTATAGTCTCCCCAAAGGAAGCTTCCTCAATAAGGGAATCAGGTAAGAGGGAGTGCTTTTTGTCAGAAGAGATTTGCCCTGGAGAATGCAGCGAGATGAATAATCCAGAGAAAGGTCAGAGTCATAGTTTGTTCCTCATCAGAAGAATAGAAAAGTAGGTTAGATTTCTGAGGAGCAGCCTGTGGTCATTGAGACCCAAAGGAGGGAGGTTTCAAAAACATTACAGCTTTAAACAACCCCTGTGAGAAGTATATCTACTCTCCTTCTCCCTAGGTTCTGTGGAACAGAACACATGCTTGGTCTTCTGTTTTTTTCTTTTTAGAAGTGATGTCTGCCTGGATGAGATGCAAAGGTTTGAAACCATGTCTGACCACTTTTAGAAAGTCTGGGAACTCTTCCCTAACTAAAATTTTTGGGACACAGTGTGGTCCTTTGGAAATAATGAGATGCAGTTCCTCAGATGTATAGGCAGTAAGCAAGATGTCAGGAGCCATACAGGCCTTTGATGGGGTCTTGGTGGTGTGCAACTGAGAAGTAGCCTGACTTACCATGGCTTCTGCAACCTCACCAGGTAGACTGGAGTCAGAAATACTGGACTGGAGATCCATTCGAAGCCTCTTAATTGTTTTCTTTGGTGGTGGAAGGACTTCTGAGGATGTAGAGTCATCCATCTTGGACTGGGCTAAGCACCTTCAGTACAGTTCTTTCGGGTGTGTACGTCTTACTCCTAGTGGGTGTGGCTTGAGCCTTAAAAAAAATGAAGTTACCACCTTACAGTTCAGACAAATATTCATATCAATGGAACCATTAAGTGCTACTAGAAAACTGAAGAAAACCAAAAAGGAGAGGCAGATTAAAAACTCCACAAAATCCAATTTATTGAGGTTAGCGCTTTCGTCCACTTGCAATAAGAAAACTTCATCAGACCTGATGAACTTTATTTCTTGCAAGTGGACAAAAGCGCTAACCGCAATAAACTGGATTTTGTGGAGTTTTTAATCTGCCTCTCCCTTTTTGGTTTTCTACAGTTCGTGTTTATGTTTCTTGTGGATTTACTAGAAAACTGTAAATAGCAAACTCTTCTAGAAAAATTAATCCTTACATTAGTGGCATTCATTCAGTTCAATGCTTTAAACTGGATTTTATACGCCAAAACAAAAGCAGTGAATATTTACTTTATAATGTTGTATAACAGTTTATGATATCTCAGTAACCCTTCAAGCAAGACTCATACTGCAAGCAGGATACTCTTCATAAAGCTGTGAGCTTTCATACGAGGTTATGCAGTTCTGTTTGTACTACCTGAATGTTGAGATATTTAGAGAAATATGAACATTATTACAATACAAATAAACAGTATGCAAATAATATTCAAGATCTATTTAGATGCATTAGACAGAGGTCAAATAACCAACAACTAACAACCAAATACTTGTGCAATACTAAAGTCTCATGCAAGTAAGTGTTCAGTTCAAAAAGTGTTAAAATGTGTTTCTAATTATGTGCAATATTAATCTGTCTCCCTGCATGTCCGTGATGTAATAGCCAGGTGCTACATGTGTAAATGGCTGTGAAAATAGTCTATATGTTGTCTGCACATTGAGTCCAGAGATACGGAACTTCGTTCAGTTTTTGCACTTGGTGTGATTTCTGAATGACAGTAAAGTCTACTTTGACTTTGAATTTGAAATATCAGTACACTTGGTTTTGCCATCATGTATGCTTTAAAATAAAAATGTCTAATACCTGACATCTAGCATGGTTTTGGAATTATTAATGCAAACAAAACAAGTAATATTTGAAGCCTAGAGGTGTCAGTAGGAGGTAAATGCAGAAATGCCTGGAGGTGCATTCAGCTGTAATAAGTTAAGATGCTGGGTCTCAAGAAAGGTGTTGAGAGCAGAAAGCCTAGACCTAAGGGTTTTTGGAAAAAACAATTGACAGATTGAGTGGCATTTGTGATTATGTTTCAGACCTAGGCAAAAAAAGGCACTTGGTATGCAAGCCCTTGTATGAAATCTGCCTACTATATGCACTTACCCTTCCTAGCTGACATCTACAACTTTCAACAAAATATCATAAAATAAAAAGGAAGTTTCCACAATGGGGCACTTATCTGGATAAATGCTCATAGTAGAGGTACCAACAACTAAACAATGAATAGTCTTGACAAATGCACAACCTGTGTTTGGGCTGGCAGCAAATAGTGTCAGGCTCCACGCTTGCATGTCTGCCTTTCCACCCCAAAGCATATGAGCTGAGGTCATATATCCGATGTACGGCCTAGGAAAGGTAATGCTTTGGTACCTCTGGATGTCAGTGGTGGCAACCGATATATCAGGAATTCTGCTCATTGGTGATACACCCTTTGTCTTTTTCTGGTTCTCATTTGCCATAACCTTCAAGCAACAACCAAGCTTACCAGTCAAAATTAATCAAGCATATTCACCATAAAGTAATATTACAAAAACTGTATCATTGAGTGTAAGTATTTTTGAACTCTGTGCAAAGAACAAGTGTGTATTAGAAGTGAACACATTTTATTCTACTTCCTCTTCTGTCCACTATGCCTACAAATGACATGGTGCTACTGTTGGAGATCAGTTTCCACAGGATCTGGTGCACATGGTTTTACTACATCGCAGAGTGCAAGCCCCAAGACAGAGATGAAGTCACTGAGCTGAGTTCCCTGGCATTTAACCACTGATGACTGCTTTCCAAGCTGAGTTCCCTGACGTTTAATCACTGACAACTGGTTTCCGCAGGAACAGTTTCTAAGTGTGCACAGGCAGTGATTTGTCTTTTCATCCCAGTTTCTCCTGTCTTCATGCTCATGTGACCATGGCGCCAGTACCAAAGTTTTCATTGCTTTGTGTTCTGACCAGTTAAAAATCATCACGTCGACTCTTCATCAGGTCAAAATTCAATTGCTGAATGAATGAGCTGGTGGATAAGGAGAAGAATGAAGAGGCATTACCTGCTTGCTCCTACCTGAATTTGGCAATAGGCAACTAGCACAGGCTGGTTTCCAAGTAATGAATCCCCAGTTAACACAAGAGACCTACCACAAGTCATACATTCATAAGGGAGGCAGGAATCCTAAGAGGCTATTGTCACAAATGTAAACTGATGAAGTCACCATGCCATGCCTCCCCATGGTACACTAACTATTGCATACAGAGGAAGGCTATGGCAAACAGCAAAATTCCTTGATGGCTATCTTTGTGATAACCAATCTGCAGAGCTCTGACACAAAAACATTGTGAGACAGATGGCCAAAAGGCACAGGGAAAAAAAAAACCCAAAAAACTAAAACTGCAACTTATACTGGCTTCATATGCACTTTTTCTGGAAGGCATCATTTGCTGATACAGAACCCGTACCGGCTACTCTTTCATATTATTGTCAGCATATGGCAGACATGGAGGAAACGTGACATAAATGAAATACCTTTAACTGCGTTTTTATGGAGTAGACACTATGAATGGTGAAGTCATGTGTCACAAAATGAGTTCTCTAACCCTACAAGAGAAGACATTTCATTTACTCAGCAAAGCAGACCTTCACATACTCTATTTACTAGTTTGTTTTTCTGTATCTTTAGTTTGGATTACTGTTTCCAAGTCATTTCAATGGGTATGCAGTAAAACTGGAATAATTAATAGGTGTTTTTAAAAGTTGTGCAGATTTGTATGAATGAGCTGCATCTTTGGTGAATTTACACAGTAGTTCCTTAGTAAGTTTTAATCTGTTTTTTAAATGTTTTAGCTAATTCTGAAAAGATGTTATGGTTAAAGTTTAGTTATGTGTTTTACTTTAACACATTTAGAGTAATTTTTCTAAATTCTGGGCATACCACGGAAGTGTACAGATTTTCACAGAATCTCCATATATTTGCCTCATATTCCTGGTCTACTCCTTTTAAAACTTTCATTTTCTGGCAAATCACAGAGGATTCTAGTCACTAAATAATGACACATTTGAGTTTCAGACTTTATATCCTTCAGAAAATGCATGCTAACACAAATTCTGTTATTCAAGCAACTTTCTAAGCTTATAAGAGCAATATTTAAACTCTGTACCTACTTTTGACTTAGCATTTGTCTTCAAATATATTTAGAGCCGCGGTGGTGCAGCGGTAGCATTGTCGCAAGAGGTTCTCCCATTCGATTCTCGGCTGGAGCACCTTCTGTGTGGAGTCTGCATGTCCTCCCTGCGGTCGAGTGGCGTTCGACAGACATGCGTGAAAGGGTGTGCCTTCGTTGAAGGTTGGGTGTCAAGCTGGCACCTTGACACCATAAAAATCTACTGACAATCATTAGCGGACCGGAGATCTGCTGTGGCGACCCCTAACTGGGAAAACCCGAAAGAACAACAACATTTATCTTCAATTATTTTACAATTTCCCAGATTTCGTATGCTAACAGGTTGAGAGGTATGCTTCTGGGTCTGATTTTGGACCGTTTCCCTACCTCTTTCTTAAGTTTATCTGTCATACTGTGTATACATATTTTGCCTCCTCCCTCATTTTCTACAGTGCTTTAAAAAGGTTAAAATCTGTTCTAATATTACACTGAGTCAACTCAGAGGCTAGGCCACAAGATGAAGCAGTTTTCCTAAATCAGTCTCAGTTTCTGTAAGTGTACTCTTTTCCATCACCATTAATGCATAATTCTAACACTTTTTACTTATGACTAATCTTACGTTTATAATCCAGGTTCCCCTGACAAAGGTTAATTAGGTTTCTAGAATTTAATATAGCTTGAACCCCCCCCCCTTTTTTTCTAAGAACATTGTACACACCATTAGAGTACTTGTAACACAATGACACAGTGCTGGCTCAATTGTTCTAGATGTTATTTTATCACTATCTACAGGAACAACTTAATTTAAAAAGTGCATTTTGGTTTTTACATTTCACATTGTATCATTCTCCTCAGTGTTAGTAATTTAGCAGTATGACCCTGAAATAAACTGGCATAATCACTTGCAGCTATTTGTTTCACTGAAGAAGGTACAGTTCCTTGAGCAGTTTTAGACTCAGATGCAGAAAATTAAGTGTGACAGTTGTGTCATTAGAAACATACTAACTTATCAGAGATCTTAGGATCATTTTGCAATTACTGTTTTCTTTACATTACTATGCAGAGCTCTTTATAAGACTGTCGACTGTCAAGATTTCCAGAATTCCATTTAAACATTGCTATCACTTTCCAGCTAAAACTTTAAAACAGGTTTTAAATCATGCATCTGGCTGTTACTTGATTATGTAATTAAATGTTCAGTGATACAATGTTATTGCCTATATTTCAGGGATTATACAAGCCATGGACAAAAAGTTCTTTCTTAGCTTTAGCGTATACATTTTCAGGGCTTCTCAAGATTTTTCCCCATTCTGCTCAATCCAAGTTCGCTGAGGTAACACAGTTACTGGTCAAAAGTCACCAAGGAGGACTCCAGATCATCCTCCCTGGTTAACACAACCGGTTGTAAGTGCACCAGCTTTTGGTCAGTCCCCACCTATGACTGCACAGATCCTTGTAGCAATTCCTCCATAGTTGGGGGTCACCAGGAAACCTTGCCAGAAACACAAATGTTACAGTGTTGTAGAAAATTAGCAGATAAATATAGTTGTCACTTAGCAGCAGAGATACTGAGAAGTTCTAAAAATGGCAAGTCTCTGGAAAACTACAAGCAAACAATAAGTGCTATAATAAAAATACAACTAGAAGTTAAACTATAAGATAAGATACATAATTGGGTCAAATTGTAGAATACACAGTAGCTATTCAATATACACAGTATATACAATAAGATATATGGGGGAGAAATGCATCAGAAAAGAAAAAAAAAATCACAGCCGTGTTGCATAATGATGGCCTGTCACCATGAGCTACTATTCAAACAAGTATTTCAAATAGCAATAAACAAAACAGATCAATAGACAGAATAAAAATGAGACGTGCAGTATTTCCCCAAGTGACAGAATGATAGGGAGCATACGCATACCGATGAAGAGAAAGCCTAGGATAGTAAAGATATTTGCGAGATTACAGAAAATATAAAAAATGATTTCTTCTATATGCATCAAGTTGAGCTGACCATAAGAAAGTTGTGACATTTGCTCCACTGTGTACTGAATGGACAAGCAAAAGCTTTAGGTAGTCCCTGGCTGACTGACATGTTTGAGGCAGATTAAAACACATCTTGTGTTGGAGGAACAGGAAAATGTAGAGGGGAATTATACCATTTCCTGAATGAAGGAACAATATCACACAGGGCAAAGACTTTGATGTGCTCCTGTTTTACATGGAAAGAAACCATTAAGGACAATTTGCAATCAGTTATGACTGAATCGTGTTAAGAGTGCATCTCTCATTATCGTAATGAGATAAAGAAACAAGCCTATCACTGATTTACAGCAGCAGGATATTTTAAAAGCTCTGTCTTTCTGCTCCTCTCTCTCACACTTCCATCTTAGAACTATGGTCTTTCTAGAATACTTCGTGGAGGGGAGGCCTTCTTTGTTTTTTTATTATTTTTATCAATTCTAATAATATGATTAGTTTTAAAAAGATCAAACAGGAAATGCCTTCTTAGCCACAGTATGTTTCTTATTGAACCTGAGCAGAAAACAAAAGTTAAAGCATTAGTCCTTCCAGCATCTACCTCATCCACAGTTCATATACGTGTAATATATGTATTCCTCCCTGTGCTACTATTAAAACACATCTATATGCAATATTGTTGCTATGGTAGTTTTATGACATGCAAGGATTTCAGTCTCAAAGGTGTGAAAGCCTTTCCTTTTCTATCACATAAAAATGGTTTACCCTTAGTTCCTGTATTTTAAAAACACTGCTTTTCAACAAGGGGATTACAATATTAAAGGTGTGCAGTTGTTTACTTTTTGTAAAAATTTCTTATTGAAGCAAACAGGCTACCAACTATTCCACCTGTAAATGAAAAATGCACTTTACAATGTGACATATCCTCAAGGCATACCTCTTAACCATCTAGCTCCCATAAATAACTGATGGGGGGTAAAGGTCCAAAAATTGGGACTTTTTTTAAATACTGCTCTTCTAAACTTAGAAAATTGAAAGAAAAACAGGTTTTATATTCACATACACTTCTGAAGGGCATGAAGTCTGAAACTCAAATGTCTATCATTATTTAGTGACTTCCGTCCTCAATGATATACCAGAAAACCACACATTTTATGAGAAAAAGACCAAAAATATGAGGCAAAAATTTGGACCTTTGAAATGTATGCCTGAATGTTAATAAAAACTACACAAGCAAAAGCCGACTCGTTTGGGAAGGGAATTCCTTAATGCAGAAGAAAATCACAGGAACAGAAATGAGACAAATAAAAGACTTCACAGGATATAGTTATTTACAGTCTGTATTCCAATATCACTGTGCCACTGAAAACATACTGAATGAATCAACAGCCACTCTGAGCTGCCCATATTCACCGTGGTAAACCCTTGCCCTTGTGGCTAAGGCCATGCTCAAAAAGGTTATCAAGAAGCATTAGTTTACTTATTCTATTCAAGAAAAAAAAAAAACAATAAATAGTACTTAAAATAATCCTTTACATATGTCACTCTCATTCACAAAGTAAATAAGTAATGGATGTGAAATCAAAATCAGTAGTAAACGTCTGCAGCCATTACACAAACCATACAGCAAATATAATGTTTCTACTACAGACAATGATCTAACGATAAAGTTAATCTTGGACACAAATTCTAAACTGTAAACATATACTCTGAAATGTCAATGAATATAGGAAGGTGTTTTATAATGCTTTTCTAAAAATGCAAAGACGTCTATGCCTTTAGTAACTGGATATTAGTCTGAGATTTTAATATCCACTGTTCTATGTCACAGGACAGATTTTTGAAAGGAAGATAATATTCTGATAGAAAACTTGGCCATTAAATATGTAACAGTCACAGAATTCCCTTAATGACAAAAGCCGTGTCAATGACAGTAGACACATGCACTCGCGCGCACGCACACACACACACACACACACACGTATGCCTGCACACATAAATCTAAAGGTAATAACAGTGGGTCACTGCGGGCATCTCTAGCCTAATCTGAATTAAAGTGTCATGATATTAACCCTCAAGGTTTTTTCTGTTTTACACATTTGGCAGCTCTCATGTTCCTCACCATCACAGCAGGAACCTCCTAAGGCATGGCCTACTAGCTCTGCTTCCTTCTGGGTTTCAGAGCCACTGTCTACAGGAGCCGCTTTAAATTAAGCATCAAGATAGAGACCATGCAACCAGATTCTGAAAATGTGCATTTCTCAGGCAGTCATCATAGCATAATTTTCAACAGCTTCATCAGCAGACATGAAGCCATAGAGAATTACAGGCTATAGGTAAAATATGTGCCTTGGAGCATTTGTCTTCAGTTCCGCTCCATTAAAAGCTTTAAAATAATACATTATAATGAGGCAGCTACAATAACATTTTAACATACCTAAGGGGTGTTTACAATCTTATATATATCAGTTTAACATCAGCTAGGGCATACATCCTTGTTAGTGAGTTACAAGCTTCAGTGTTCTTGGACCGAACTAACACCTGGTTCATGTAATGCTGGCATCGAAGCAATATCTAAGGTCAACAACATACTAGCAGAAATAATTCTTCATATCTTTTAATCTACCTTAACTGTAAACTATTTCTGAATTAAAAGATTTACTGCACCCTTTGTTAATACTAATGTTAGCAACATTAAATGTCCTAGTCAAACTGTAGACACGTAACACATATTAAAAGAAATGTTTGCATGACTGAGTGCAGCTCCTGCTTCAAGTTATATCCATGACCAGTAATGTTTAAACTAACAATGTCACTACTGACTGTGCAGGCATGCATCCATCCATGAATCCAGAGTTATTTAAACAATCCTGTCTTGGTTTGTGATTCATTGATCTTTACAGAGTAACAACTTTACTGTACGTAATTTAATATTTAGTTGTACATGGTTTGTGTGATTTTTCTCACAGACGTTGATTTAAATTCCCTTTGAATTCTGTGGTAACTGATTTTGATTGTTTTCTTTGCTTCTTTTAGAAGTTTTTATTAATTTGCAGCTGAATATGGATTCCTTAAATGAGTATACCATTAATGACTTGGTAAAGCAGAAATATCTTGTTCATTGTAATAAATGCTATGTATACTTAAAGGTAACACCTGATAACACTGGCGAGCTGTGTTGTGCATGTCAAAAGTTGGATGATTTGCTTGACATCGTTAGTAGTAAATCTAGATTTACTGATGACGATTGTACTTGTGCAATTGTCACGGCTTGGAGAACTGGTGTTACATATATTAATGACTGGACTGATAAAATAAATAATGTTAGGCAAAAAGCAAATAGAATACATTTAGGAAAGGATGTGTCTACTGTCTGTTGAAATCACTGAACCCCTATGACCCTATGAAACAAATTAATGCCATTAATAACTTTGGAATTCTGAATACAAGTATTCAAGTAATCTGAGGAATCAGAGCATAGAAAAGGAAATAAAAAAAAAGATGGAAGAAGTTCACAACAAATAAGAAAAACAACCTGATAAATGTCTCTAAAGCAAAGAGAATACATACCAGAAAGGAAAAATGATTTGTTATGAAAGAAACAGACTGCAGGGAATGATAAAATTTTTCTATCAAAAAACCTTCAGTCTACAGAAAGACAATTTTTCGAAAAGAGAAGGTAGAAAAAAGAGGCAAAGGGCAACTGAAAAGGAAGAAATCAAAACTGAATGTGGAAGGATTGAAGAATTGCTGTAAGACAAAGAGGAGAGACACGTTGACAACATGGCTCAAGCTCTGGATGTACAAAGCCAGTTGGATGAGAATTGTACACTTGCAAATGTAATAAGCAATGAAAACAGCGGGATTAATAAGACTAATGGTGATGAAGATCATTCCTTTGTAACAACTGATAGAGCAGATATTACTGAATAAGAAGTTGTAGATTCTTCAGATCTGGTTAGAAAAGATGTTCTTGTAATTGGGGATTCAGTTATTAGAGGAACTGATACTTACATTTGCAGAGAAGATAATGAACACCAAACAGTGTCAGGGGCAAAAATAGAGGATGTGGGACAAGCCTTAGAATGCCTTAATGTAATCTGTTCTGTTTTTATTCATGTCAGTACAAATGATCTCAGCCACAAGGACTCTAAATGTTAGGGAACTTACAACCCTCTTAGCATAGCCTGTATAGATGTTAGGACATACTATTCACAAATCACTTATATAAAGGGGAGTCAGCTCACTATGAATAAAAATAATTTTTTGGTAAATACCTACATGAAAAAAAAATCAGTATTAAAAATGGAAGTGTGTACAGCATCCAAGCTTAATTTTGGGTACATTTGTTCAGACAGGATGGCGTGCACTTATCAAGATCAGGGTAAAGAATTTTTACAGCACATATTTTGCAGTATTTGACAAACACAAGGCAGGATGTTTGCTAGGATGAAAATTTAACAGTTCACAGATAACAACATTCAATGTATCCCTGGTGTGGTTGTTAATGCTAGGAGTATAAAGTTTTATTTTTTTTACTGGAAAATTTGCTATGTTCCCACAAGACTGATGATTGTCATTGTTTATGAAACATGGTTAAAGAGCAATGACTGTAAACCAGTTCTGTCAGGGTATAAATGTTTTTATTGTAACAGACATTCTAACAAAAAATCAGGTGTAGGTGTTATGACGGGGATTAAGGATAGTTATGAGACCTGTGATTATTACATGTTCAATGATAACACCAGTTCTATAGTCTGTGCAACTACCAGCATAAAGACAACCCTGGAAAATATAACAATTGTTGGAGTGTAAAGACCACCAAAGTCAAGTGCTGATAACCTAGAGAAATTCATACATTTCTTGCACAAAACATTGAGAGAAGAATAGTGGCGGGAACTTAAATTTACCAGAAACAGACTGGATTAATACGGGTTCAACAACTTTAGCATAGAAAATTTTCAAGAACAACTGCTTCAGATTGTTAAAAAAAAAAAAAAACTCCAGGGAACGAAACATACTAGATGTTTGTGTTCTTAAAGAAATTACTGTTACTTCTTGTCAAGTTTCACCACCGTTGATGTGCAGTGATCATTGGGTTATAAAGTTTAATTTGTTCTTCGATAATTCCGCCAAAATGAAATCTAAACCAATGCACAGAAGATTAATAACAGATTGTATGGAAGCAAAACAGTCACAATGTAAAACTAACTGGAGTGATGCATTCAGTGGAAAAACTGCAGAAGAAATGTGGAAAGTTTTGAGAGTGAAATTGGCTGAATGCAAAAACATTGAAAAAAATGTTTAATATCAGGATCTAGGCACACAACATCAGGAAGATATATTTCCATAACAGCAAGATACTTGATTAAGGTGAGAGACAAAATATAAGAAATGGAAAAGAGGTCAAACTACAACTTTGATAACTGAAAAAAAAAAAAAACAAGGTGGAGAAACAAATTAAGCATAGTGTGAGACAAGATTAAGAAAGAATTTGAAGAAAATCTATATAAAGATATTTTTCATAACAGGAAACCATTTTATAGATGCATAAGATAAGGAAGGAATAAAGACATACAAACAGATAAACTGTGCAGAGATTCTAAAATTTATTCTCAGACACAACAGATTATAGATTTATTTACAAAATATTACACAGAACAGTTTAGCCACAAAAAGGGGGTGATAAGTTATTCTAGAGGCATTCAGGTAACCCCAGATACTGGAATCAAATTACATTACACTGTAAAAGAACCATGCAAACTGGATACAATCAAAGCAGAGGGAGGAGATGGAATTAGTAATAATGACTTGAGAACACTTCAGCAAGTACTTACATTAGAGCTATTATTTACTAGGTCATATAAATATGATGAGATTCCTCAAGATTGGACACCTGCACTTATTAAACCTGCCTTTAAGGGAAAGGTAAATAGGACAAACTCAGTCATACAGAGCTTTAAGTCTACTTTCATGCTGAGGAAAAATAATGGAGAAGGTAATATTTGGTAAGTTGTTGTCAGAACTGGAAAGGTTGGAACTTGAAATCATATATTAGCATGCATATGTTGAAAATAGATATATTACCATCCATAACATGATGTTCTAGAACAATATAATAACAGCTATGAATGGAAAATTGTCCTGTGATGTAATGTATGCAGATTTACCTTCAGCATTAGACAGGGTCATACACAAAACACTGATCAGTAAATTAGAGCAACTAGATATTAATGTACTCCTGATAAGATGGATAGCTTCATGGCTTACAAAATAGGACACAGCAAGCATCATACAGCAACTGGACAGATTAAATTCTTGGTTACAGTCAGGGTGCCCCGCAAGGCCCTGTCCCACGCTCATGCTTGTTTAGACTGCATCTTTCAGATGCATCTTTTTCATTTGAGGTGTTTTACAGTCTGTATGCAGATGACTTGAAATTGGGTAAACTAATTACATGTGTTATAGATAGGGCATGGCTGCAAAAACAACTTGATTAAATCAATCACTTGGGCACAGGAAATAATATGGTGATAAATACATAAAAAAACTAAGCATATGAGATTTGGGAGACATAATTTGAAACATGAGTATTTAATATAGCACACAGTGATTGAAATTGTAAATTAATTTAAGGACCTAGGTAAATCAGTAGACCCAGCTTTGAATTTTTCTAATCATATAAATCAATAGGTTAATGATATTTATAGAACTGCAGATTGTATAAAAGTATTTATAAAGTCTAAGAAACCAAAAATGAAGAAGTCATTGTTTGTTAGTTACATAAGAATTAAACTTGAGCATGGAATAATAATATGGAAACCTTATAAAAAACAAGCATGAATAAAATGGAAAGAGTATAGCAGAAATATACCAAGTGCATTCATGGATGAGAAAATGTAAGTTATTAAGAAACACTAAAATATCTGAATTTGTACAGTGTCTAACAAATATTTAATATGAAACCTTATTCTGGTATATAGGGCATTTAGAGACAACAAACTCTGGGAAAGTTTGGGGTTATCAAATAGCAGTGGAGAATCATCAGACAACCTATGTAGAAGATTCTATAGGAATGAGAAGTGTACTAATTGGTTCTCTGAGAAAGCAGCTGATGAATGGAGTAGACTACCAAATTACATTAAAGTAAGCATTACTTCAGATATTTTAAAGACCAGCCTGGATAATTATTATGAGAACAACTGTTGTATATTGGCAGGCTAGAGGGGCATTAATGCCAGTGCTTGAAATATTTGTATGTATGTATGTATGTGCAGTGGCTTCATGGTGTTTTAAATTCCTACAGAAAGTAATTTTACAGTATCTTTTTTGTGTAGCAGCAATGATCTCGGTCATAGTTCTCAAATGTCCCTAATTTGGTAGAAATGCTCCTCATTTTGCCTCATACTTTTGCCCTGTCCTCCATACCATTATTTATTTTCTGGCAAATCAATTAGGATTACAGCCAGTTGGTAATGCCAGGCATTACAGCTATACATTTCTTAATTTTAAGAAAATGCATGCTGATGAAAAAAATATTGTTCTATTAATTTTAAGCAAATTAGTAGGCAGTACAGTTGTGTAAAACCTTATCATAACAGTAAATATCTAACTTCTCACTGTTGCAGTACTCTTTACTCTTGGAATATCCTGCAGAAGACAGCCGAACATCCACTCAGCATTCCAAAGTATTTACACCTTCCAGGCGCTGTATGTCAGCCATATGACCTATGTGCAAAGCGTAAGGTACATATGTGAAGTAAGGATGCCTAATCTTCAGAACTTCTTTGCCGCTAGTCTGAATGCTATCTCTGAATTTGGACTGTTCAACGTTCACCACGTTGGTTCATCCACTGTGCCTTCTAAAGATAAGTGTACCCTTGGGGTTCCTCTCTTTCTTTTCTTCCTTGTAATTTGTTTTCATGTCATCCAGGAAGGGAAATCTGTTTGTGGGAGGCACACTTTCCATAAAGACAGACTAGAGACTAGAGAAGTGCCCTTTGTGTTTGGGTGCTACACACAACCATACAGAGTGTGAGATTTGTCCCCAAGACACTGCAGTCATTTGTTGTCCCTCTCTATTTAGAAAACTAGCATCTGAAGCTTTTGGCTCAAGGTACCATGTACAAATCCACCCACCCTGAAGTTCAGGTGCCACTTAACAAAAAAGCCAAGAGGATATGGATGATCCTGCCGTCTACCGCCACCGGATGTCTACATCAGGTTGGGTGAAGAACCAAGGACCATCTAGCACCAGTGTCAGTTCCCTCTGCAGCGGCCTAGTTAGAGGCTAACAAGGAGCTGCCCAATCACATGTCTGCTGAGGCATCCATAGATGCAGAGGGGAAACAATGACTTATTATATCTACGACGCCTAGAGTGTTCCCCAAATATTAGTTAGGAAAGAGGTGTTTCGTACCCTTATCACATCTAGGCAGGGATATGAACCTCCTAGACTTAAAAAATAAACATGCAGCTTCTGTGGTTAAGGACCCCCATAAAGAGTAGTAGGTCTTTACTCAAGGGCTGTTCAATGCCCTTATGGCCCTGAAATCCCCACAGGGTTGTCTTTTCCTGCTTCTGCTCCTTGGTCATCTACCCTTTCTAAAAGGGCTGGAGATTCTGATGAAGAGTTGGAGTCTTGTGAAGAGTTCTTGGCTCATTCCTCCCCGATCCACTCTCCTCTTGCCTTGGCGACTGATGAAGATTCACTGTCCCAGGATTCTCCTTTTGAAGAATTATCTTTTGGGGTCATAGTAAGTCTTGCATTACGGAACACTTTGAGTGGGACTGTTCACAGGTTTCTGAGGTTCAAAAGAGATATTATGAACTCTTGCAAATGGAATCACCCATACTTTCTGCATTCCATCTTGATTTAGCTGCCCTCCATTTTCAACAGCTTCTCAAGCTCCCGACTCTCAACCTCTGGCCCCTAAGAAGATAGAGAGATTTTACAAAGTTGCTTTGGATTGTAAGCATTTGTACAATAGTCTTTCATCTGATCCTGCTGCTGTTTCCATGTCCACAAATAAGCATCCAAACTGTCTCTTCTAAGCTTTTACCCTCTGACAAGGACAGCCACGGTATGGAGAGCTATCAGAAAAAAGTGTATTCTTCCACTACTTTGACCTTTAGGGCCATTAGTTATCAGACCCACAAGACTAGATATGCCCTGGCTCATCTCTTTCAACTTAGGGGGCTTTTCACTGATGTGTCAGACAGTAAAACTTGTGTTTGTTCTCTTTTCAGTTCTACCTGTGAGGTGGCTTGCCATTCCATTAAATGAAGTTATGATGCTGCTGCCTCTTAGAGGGCAGATGCATCTGGTTCTGCATGAGGAGATACTTTCAGCTGCACCTTCAAGTCTTACCTGAAGACATTAAGGCCAAAACCTTCCTTCCCCCTTAGACAACCAGCGTCTCCTTGGTACTGCTGCTGCAGAACAGTTTTAAACCTCTTCAGGGTAAGGTTATGCAGGACCTGAAGCAAATTTCTGTGCCTAAGTTCCAGAGGAATTATCCATCTAAACATTCTTTTGTTTGTAGGCAGCCTAAACAACCTGCTAGGAGCAAGAGGGCTCCTAAGTGAATTTTCACAGACAAGCCACTCAGAGTTCTAGAAGACAAAAAAAGTTATATACTTACCATAATGTTCCATCTGTGTTGTCCATTTTCATTATTCCTAAATCTGTGGGTTCGGATCAGACTCGGATGCTTTTCTATAGGTTCATAGGTTCATAGGTTCATAGGTTCATACTAGGCTATCTGCCCAAGGGCATTTATAAGCCTAGCCCATAGTTATGTGGCTTTCGCCACCCCTTTAGTTTGAATAAAAACTATGCCTATCATTTTGCTGTGCCTCTGTCAAGCAGTGACACTGAAGTAATCCCTGGGGTATATCTGCAATCTCCCATCCATTGGTCAAGATTCCTCTTGAACAAGGCCAGAGAGGTGCTCTGCCTCACATGTACCGGGATTTTGTTCCACAGCATAGGGAGTCTCTGGGTGATGAATCTGTCCCTCCAGCACGTTCTATTTATAACCGTGTCAAGGTTTAAGTCTCCCACCCTTGTGGTTCTGAGGGATCTAGATTTTTTGAGGTGAAGCATATTCATCAAATCTGGGTTTGACATGGCCTTATACGTCAGGCACAGGTCACCTCTGAGCAAGTGGTATGAGACTGAATAGAGCTGGAGTTCTTTCAGTCGGGCAGCATAAGACATATTTTGAGACCCTTTATCCTTTTGGTGAGGAACTTTTGGGGCCTTTCAAGCTGCAGCAGGTGTCTGGTCAGATACATTCCGAACGGGCATTGTACTCAATCATAGGTCTAATAAGTGATGAGTACAGGGGACGATGACCTCCCTTGATCTAGATGTGAATCCCTTCATGATCAGGTGGGTGATATAGAAGGTTTTCCTAACTACTTTAGCAACATGAGTGTCAAGCGAAGGCTACTGTCAACCTGGGTCCCCAGATCTCTGATGACTTTTTCTGTGCTCAGTGGATTGCCACCTATATGGTAGCTAGGGGTAACCTTGTTTTTCCCGAAGGGTATGACTATGCATTTTTGGTGTTTAACTTCAGGCCATGGCTCTGGCACCAGTTATCCGTTTCTGTGAGGCCCTTCTGGAGGATATCTGTGTCAGATGTGTTTTCGACTATGGCGCCCAGTTTGCAGTCATCTGCAAACTTTGTCAGCCATAACCCTCCTGTGTTTGCTTGTACTTCAGAAAAGTAGATGCCGAACAAGAGTGGACCCAGGACTGAGCCCTGTGGGACACCACTTGTGACAGGCTTTGAGTCTGACATGGCTCCAGCAACTCTGACCCTGTGGGTTCTGTCACTTAGCCAGTTTGCAACCCATCTTGTGATGTATGGGTTTACATTCAAGCTGATGAGTTTTTCGATGATACCCGAGTGGGGTATTGTGTCGAAGGCCTTTGCCAGGTCGAGGTAGGCTGTATGGACTGCCTTTCCCTCATCAATGGCCTTGGTGACTGTCTCGAAAAAGTCAACCAAGTTTAAGAGGCAGGATCTGCCTTTGACAAAGCCAAACTGAGTTGGATCCAAAGTCTGCAAGTTCCCTATGTCTTTATTTATGAGTTCCATTATCCTATAGCTTAGGATCTGACTCTCAAGCTCCTCCCTTACCCATAATGTCCATCCTCCAAATCACCTCAGATCGAGTTTGTTGCAGCTGTATAAGCAAATACATAAGGGATGGCTAGTGAACTATCAAAAGATAGACAGCAGATAGAAAAAGGAGTTCAAAAGGAACAGCAGTTACTAAAACACCACTACAAATCATACCAGAAGGGACAGGGGAAGGAGGGGAGATTGAGAAAGAATGAAAATGGACAACACAAATGGAATGTTATGGTAAGTACATAACTTCTTTATCTGATGTTGTCATATTCATTCATTCCTCAACTTGTGGGACACAGTCCCCAGTTACAGTAACCACAGGTGGCCCTCATGGAAGGATATTCCGAAGTACTGCAGAGCCAAAAGCAGCCCTACCTCTAGGCACAACATCTAACTTGCAATGTGTAACAAAGATATGAGAGTTCAACCAAGCAGCAGCTGCACAAATGTTCTCTATTGGAACTCTGGATGAGAACGTCTGAGATGTAGACATAGATCTAGTAGAATCAGCTTTAATATGACCAGGTAAAGGTATTCCTTTAGCAGAATGAGAAATGCAGTCTGTGATCCATTTAGACAAAGTCAGTTTGGACACTGGCCTTCCCTTTCTAACACTGGAGAAAGAGACAAAAGTTGTTTCAATAATGCCTGTGATGTAAACTGTTTACAACTAAAGTTATATCATTTTGCATGTTTTTCATTTATATAAATGTAAGATTGCCTTTGTCATATGTGGAAATTTAATAAAGATGTTGGGGGGAAAAAAAGCTGATCAATTTTTCTGAAAGATTTTGTTCGGTCCAAACAGAAACTAGCAAGTGAAGTGTGTAATCACCCCTGTTCTGGAAATTGGGGAAGAAAACTGGCAGTTAATGACCTGAATGATATTGTTTTCGGAGGCAACTTTAGGCAAAAAGAAAAGATTAGTATGCAAGATCACTATCTTTATGAAAAATCAAATAGGGAGGTTTGACTGATAAAGCTTGTAATTCAGATACTCTTTTAGCTGACATGATGGCCACTAAAAGGGCAGTTTTCCAGGACAGAAATTTCAAGTCTATCTTGGCTGAAGGTTTGAAAGGAGGTAGGACGAGCTTGTAACATCATGGTTATGTCCCAAGAAGGAGTAGGGTCCATTATAGGTGGTTTAAGCAAAAAGATACCCCTGAGAAAGGTCTTACACAGTTTAGATAAAGCCAGAGAAGATGAATTGTCCCCTGTGTAATAATTTCAAATGGATGCTAGTTGCATGTTAATAGTAGAAAAACTTGCCCTGCTTTGGAAAATTGAAGCAAGAAAATCCAAAACTGTAGGAATAGGGGATGTAAATGGATCCAAATGTTTTTGGTGGACCCTTATAGAAAACCTTTTCCATTTACTTTTATAAATCTTTCTAGTAGAGGCTTCATGTGAGGATATTAAAACTGTTTGAACCGGTGAAGAATATCCGGTATCTCTAGACATCTTTGGAATTCTAGAAACCATGCAATCATTTTCAATCCTGGGTGAACCTGACCTGATGGGTGGGACAGAAGATCCGGATGTGGTCCCAGTGTCCACAGAGAGAGTACTGAGACCAAAGAAAGGGGAATCAAATCTGTTGAAGCCAGAAGGGAGCAATAAGGATCACTTTGCTCTTCAGCCTCTGAGCTTTCTGAAGAAGTTTGGGTATTAGGGGTAGGGGAGGGTAAGCATAAAGGAGACCATAGGCCCAAACATGGACTACAGCATCTCTTGCTGCCTCTCCCTGAAGGGGAGTTAGGGCAAAGAATCTGCTGCACTTGTCGAGAAGCGAAGCAAAGAGATCGCAGTAAGGCTGACCACACTTTTGATTTAGAGACCACTCATAAGGCATCAGAATAACTCTACTGAGCCTGTCCATCAGAATGTTGGATTTCTCTACAATGTGCATTGCAATTAGGAAGCAGTTGGAAGAGGTGTCCCTCTGCCAAACCCTCAACACTTCTTGACATAGTTTGTTGATGTACCATACCACAGACATATTATCCATTTGTATTATAATTGAGGGCTCTGAAATGCTTGCAACACTAGAAGCACTGCTGTCATCTCTAGGACATTATATGCAAATTGGTCTTGAGTCCACCACATGTCTTAGACTGTACAATCCAGATGATGCCCCCGCCAAGCTGGGAAGCATCCGTAGTCATGCTTGCTCGACTTCTTCTGATTGGAGCCACCACAGAAGTGAGTCTTTGCACACTCAGGACAACCTGATAGGGTGATTCAGTGGGTAGAAATTTAAGGAACACTGGACCGGCCAGACTTCACTGAAGTACTCTCATGTGCAAGCACATTGTTGGAATCAAGATCATCGTGGCAGCCATTGAACCTAATGTTCTGAGGACTAGGATTGCTGCAGGTATTGGAATGGTTAGAATTTGTCTGATATGGGATCTTAAAGAGTAAATGCTGTCTGGAGTCAGGTAGGCTAGAAAACTGGCTGCATCTAGATGAGCTCCAATAAAGTCTATCAACTGTATGGATTGTAGTTGAGATTTCTGCATGTTGATCGCAATGCCCAAGGTAGGAGCTAAGTGTAGCAGAGTCTCCCTGGCTTGTAATAATCGATGCCTGGTTGATGCGGTCAAGACCCAGTCATCTAGGTAAGGAAACACATTGAATCCAAGCATTCTTAAGTGAGCTGCTACTACCACCATGGATTTGGTAAACACCCTGGGGGCTGTGGTGAGACCAAAGGGCAGTACTCTGAATTGATAATGACTGGCCTCCAACCAGAAGCAGAGAAACATTCTGGAGAGCCTGTTCATTTTGATGTGACAGTACCTGTCCTGAAGGTTGCTGCAGCACATCCAGTCGTCCTTTCATAACAGAGGTAGAATGGGGTCTATATTATAACAATGAACAACCAATGATCGAACGTTGTTATATCAAACTCTAAAGTTCGAATTCACAAGATATCGAACAACCAGGACAGCATTTTTTTCCCAGGGGAAAAAAAAATTGCTGTTCCCCAAAAAAAAAAAAAAAAAAAAAAAAGATATTAAAACATTACATAAAGTGGGGGGCTTTGCCCCCCACATCCCCCCTACTTAAATATACCAACTCCGAGATCGCACTACAGTGACGAAAATGGCAAAGTGACGAAGCGGCCAAGCGACTTCTTTCCCAGGGAAAGAATTCACTTATATGCCGCTTCATCATTTTGCCTTTTCAACATTTCAAGTTCGACCAAGACACATTCGACAAAATGTGTCTTCAGTTATCTGATAGGAATCCAGTAGAATGGACTGAACCGTGACCATCCTGAACTTCACATAGGTTCACAGGAGTGTACTAGGCTAATAGCCCTGGAGCCTTTACAAGCCTAGCCCATAGGATTACCCTGGCATCATGCCACCTGACCTTAGTTCCCAGTGCCTCTGTCGAGCAGAGCCACCGGAGTGATCCCCAGAGTGAATTTTCTATTTCCCATCCACTCATCAAGACTTCTCTTGAAGAGGGCCAGTGAGGTGCTCTGTTTGACATGTACGGGAAGTCTATTCCATAGCATGGGCAGTCTCTATGTTATGAACCTGTCCCTCCCAGCTTGTTCTGTTGATTGTAGTAATGAGGATGAGGTCTCTGGAGCATGTAGTGCAGAGGGATTGGGATTACTTTAGATGTAGCATTTCTAACAGAGCTGGGTCAGACTTGGCTTTGTAAGTCAAGCAGAGATCATCTCTAAGTAGGTGATATGATACAGAGAATAGTTAGATTTTTTTGAGTCTATCCATATAGGACAAGTCTAAGACCTAGGATCCTCTTTTTGAGGTACTTTTGCTGCCTCTCCAATTGTTGCAGGTGTCTGGTGAGGTACATGCCAAATGGGGCATTGTACTCTATGATTGGCCTAATTTATTTATTTATTTTTATTTTACATTTGTTGACTGGGATAGCCCGACTGGATACTTGTCCATTTTCAGCAGAGGCCTGGGGAGAAAAACTCCATACATACTTACAGAAAAACTGTTACATTAATCAAGTTAAACCTCTGTTACAGATACAATACACAGGATAAAAGTCATTCATTCTGTCATATATAAATCTGATTTGTTATAGAGTAACAACTAGGAAACAATGTAGGGGTGGCAAAAAGACCTCTTTAGCACATGTTTATATTGCCAGAGTTAGTCAGGATTAGAGCAAGGACATAGCCATTGCCTTTTAAAGTACTGTTTCAGATTTTTCTTGAATTGGGTTAGAACGGGTTCTGAAGTAAGCTCAGCAGGAAGTGAGTTCCATATTTTACCAACAGAGTTGGCATATAGACAGTCTCCCGATGAGTTGTTGCTTTTGAGGGCTTGGACTAGTAATTTGTTGGATGAGAGAAGTGTCTTGAGGTTGCTGTAAGGTGTGATAATTTTTGTAAGTACGGGTGTGTTTTCAGGTTGGTAGAGAATTTTGTGCTACTATTAGTTGCTTGTACTGAAGCTGGATAGGCAATTCTAGCCACCTTAGATTCTTTAGGTTCAGACAATGGTGTATTCTATATGCTGCTCCAGTGGCAAATCTAGCAATATAATTAAAGCAGATAGAGAGTTTATTAAGGTCAGACTTACTCAAGTTCGTGAAGAGAGGGGATGCATAAAGGAGGGTGGAAATTACATGTGTATGGGCAATTACCGTCCTAGCTAGTGGAGTGAGGAAAGGTTTGATCTTGTATAGTGAGCCAAGTTTTTTATTAACTTTTTTTAAAAGTTTGATTAATATGCATATCAGACTTGAGGTTATCAACTGTTACACCTAAGAGTTTGGTACTGGGATTTGGGACAATGGCAGTGCCATTGTTAGATTTTATAGTAAAGGTTGGAGCGGAGGCTTTACGAGTGCGGGAGAAAAGCAGTAGCTTCATTTTGTTAGGATTTAATAGGAGACATTGATTACAGAGCCAATTTTCAACAGTATTAAAAACATTTTGGGATACAGTCTGCAGACATGAAGGAGAGGTGGCAGCGCAAATCAAAGTGGAGTAATCTACATACTGAATGCAGGTGGCTGTTGGGATGACTGTGTACAGGTTATTAATAAAGATACAAAATAATAGGGGTCCTAATATAGAGCCCTAAGGGACCCCAAGGGTGATAGGTAGAAGGGAAGATGGTTTGTTCTGCCATAGTACAGCCTGTTGTCTACCACTTGGATAAGATTTGAACCATTGGATAGCATGGACATCTAGGGGAATAGTTTTAAGTGCGTGTATGAGTAGTTGGTAGTTGACCATGTTAAAGGCTTTGGAGAGATCAAGAAAGAGGGCAGAAGAAAGCTTATTGTTGTTTCAGTTTTGATTAATAACACTGAAGGAGGAGAGGAGGGCAGTGGTTGTACTGTGGAACAGTCTGAAACCATGCTGCAAGTTAGCTAGGAGACTGTGCTGAATGAGATGGCTCAGGAGTTGTTTATGAATGCACTTCTCCATAATTTTAGCCAAGGGTGCCAAAATAGCTATAGGTCGGTAATTTGACAGTTCAGTGGAACTGCCCCCTTTGTGGAGTCGAATAACATGGGATGTCTTCCAGATGGAGGGATAGTGGCTTCTGTTATAGTTCTATTGATCAGGATAGAGATCGAGTATGCTATGGCATCCGCAGCTTTTTGTAGATACTTAGCTGGGAGGAGATTTGCTGCAAGGGCGGAAAGTTTTAGTTTCTTGATTAGGGCACAGATAAGTGATGAGGAAACTGGTTGAAAGTTAAAGGTGAGTTGAGAACTAGGTGCGGCGGCATTAGGACTTGGGCAACTGGGAGATATTTGGTTAGATAGTGAGTGGATAGTTTCTGTGAAGAAACTATTAAAAGGAATTGGCAACGTCTTCCGAAGGTTTTTGGATGGTAGCCGAGGGGGTAGGAGTTCTGCATTACCCTGGGTGAATAAGTTTATTTATGCCTGCCCAAAACTTTTGCAGATTGTTTTGATGCTTCTGTTGTACATGGCAGTAAAAGTTTTTTTTTTTATCTAGGGTGGTAGATTTTTTAGTGTTGTTCCTTAGTTGTCTAAATCTAAGTTGATTTAAGGGAGATTTTGTGGTATGCCAAGTGATCCAAGCTTTGTTTCTAAGTAAGATCATTTGTCTGCTTTCTTTTGAAATCCATGGAGCAACTTTTGCTTTAGTTCTTATAGAATGTGCAGGTAGGTGCATGGGTATCAAGGATGGCTAGGAATTTGGTGTTGAAATATAATACAGCTTCTTCAAGTGGTAGATGTTTTAGCACTGCCCAATTACATGCTTTGAGTTCATTTTGGAAGTTAGTGGGGTTAAAGTTTTTGTGGTTTCTAATTGTTTTGTAAGTTGGTTGGTGGGGGATGTCAGTCTTACGCCTGATTATATAGGAAAGAAAATGGTCACTTATGTCTTCAGGTCGGGTACTGGCCCTATATATGTGGGGATGGCTATTAATGAGTATCTAATCTAGGAAACTTTGTTATTAGGTTTACTGATCCTAGTAGGGGAGGATATGATCTGAATAAATCCGTATAGATTTACATGGATGGTCGGAGATTCTGAACAACAAATACTCCAGTCGATGTTGAAGTCTCCAAGAACAATGGTTTTTTGAGGGTAGTTACTACAGCCAAGAGAGGATATCTTCTAGGGTGTTTGCATTATTACCTGGGGTGATAATACAAGCACCCTAGCTCCTCCTTTGTGGACAGGGATGACAGTAGCAGCATTTGGTACATTGGGACAAAGCCTGAGGTGATAATGAGGGAAGGGTAGAGGGAGACAATGACCTCTTTCTTCCTGGATGCAAAACCCTTAGTAATGAGATGTGCCACACAGAAGGACTTTCTGACCACAGTGGCAATATGGTGGTCAAAATAGAGGTTGCTGTCAACCTGTGTTCCCAGATCTCTTATAACGCCTTCTGTGTTCAGTGGACTACCATGGATGTGGTAATTCATGTGAACTGGGTTTTTTCCAAAGGGCATGTCGACACATTTTTTGGCATTGAGCTTAAGGCCATGGTTCTGACACCAGTCGTTGGTCTCAGTAAGGCCTTTCTGTAGGATGTCGACATCACTTGGGGAGTTAATAATAGCTTCCCAGCTTGCAATCATCTGCAAACTTAGTCAGCCAGAGTTCCTTTGTGTTGGCCTGGACTTCAGAGAAGTAGATACCAAACAGGAGAGGACCCAGGACCGAACCCTGTGGGACTCCACTCGTGACTGGTTGACAGTCTGACTTTGAGTCAGCTACTTACACACTGTGGGTTCCATCTGTGAGCCAGTTTGCAACCCACCTAGTGATATAGGAGTTAATGCCAAGCTTAGTGAGTTTTTCTATGATTCCTGAGTGGGGAATGGTATCGAAAGCCTTGGCCAGATCAAGGTAGGCTGTATGAACCACCTTGCCTTCATCCACAGCTCTGGTGACTGACACAAAGAAGTTGACCAAGTTGAGCAGGCATGATCTATCCTTCACAAAACCAAACTGTGTGGGATCCAGAGTTTGGGGATTCCCTAGATCCTAGTTTATTAGGTTCATGATAATGCATTCCATAGCTTTGCATATCAGACTAGTCAGGCTAATGGTGCGATAGTTCTCAGGGTCTGTAGATGTTCCTCCTTTGTGGACAGGGATGACTGTAGCAGCACGCCATTTAGTAGGGACAAAGCCTGAGATGAGGCTTTGACTGAACAGGGCATGCAGGTGAGGTGCCAATTCACTCTGTAGTTCATGTAGAACACAGCCAGGGATATTGTCAGGTCCCATAGAAGCTGTATTCTTGGCCTTGGACAGTGCTGTTTTAACGAGTACAGCAGCAATACTGGGTGCCTGGCAATCTACTGGTATTGTGATTGGTCCTTTGGTCAGGGAGAGAGGGGTAAAGTTGGCCAGTACATGGGCAATATCTGTTGGCTCAGTACAGGAGGTGCCATTGTGCAGTAGCTCAGAGCAAATTTGGGTATTGACATGGAGATTCTTTACATAACTAGAGCTAGCTTTAGAGGATTTGATGAGGAATCTCATCTTTTTGTTGAGGCTGATAAGGGAGTTTTTCCAGTCTTGCGACTTCACCTTATTCCGCATCAGTTTCCTCCTCCTGTTGTAGAGTTTGTTTATGGCAGGGGACCACCACATTGGCTTCCTTTTTTTGGAGGAGAGCATCTTGGTTCTATTGGGTATGGGGAGATCCATGCATTTGTGTATGTGTTCATACAGTGCATTGGTGTATGATTCAGCGGTCATGCAACTATTCTCCATTTGTTTAGGTGCCGTGAAGTTAGCCACCTCTGTTTTTAGGAGCCCAAAGTTAGCTTTGGAGAAGTTTTTTATGGTGGTTACCTGGGTGAGGATTGCCAAGGTGATTAGTCTGTGGTCAGATCTAACCAGGGAGGAGTTGACTATTGGTGCAGAGCAACAGTTACCCATGTTAGTAATGACCAGGTCAAAGATGTTGCTACCTCTAGTGGGGGTAAGAACGAGATGGTCCAGGGCAATGGAATTGATGAATTCCAGGAAACGTTGGGCAAGTGTATTGCTACATGAGAAGGTTTCCCAGTTAATGGAGGGGGAGTTGAAGTCGCCCAGTATGAGAGTGTTAGGATGGACTCTAATATTCTCCAGGGTGCTTAGGAACGTGGAGTGTGAGTCTTGGGACATGGTTGGGGACCTACAGCAGGCTACAACCTCAATCTCGGTCTTACCCAGTGTTAGCTGCACCTGAAGTATCTCTGATGCATTATGTTGGGCTACCAGTCTGGAGATGTGCACATCCTTTATGAATATGGAAACACCACCACCTTTGGAGCTTCGGTCCAAGTTCTGGGGCCGGAAGGTGTGGAATAAGTTATAGCCCAGTAGTGCATAGGTGCTTTCTGTTGCCTTGAACCAGGCCTCTGTTACAGCACAAATGTTGATGTTCTCCATATTAAGGAGTGCTTTGAGCGAGTGATTTGTTTGGTAGGGTTAGATCAAAGATTAGGCTTAGGTTCCCTGTCTTCTCTGGCACAAAACAGAACCTTGAATAAATTCTGGATCCAACTTGGTCTGGTGGGACCTCCTAGATGACTCTGTTTTGTAGCAGCTTTGCAATTTGTAACACGGCTTCCTCACTCTAATTGGGTGGAACACTGGGCAGAGTTTTCCTTGATTTTGATTTTCAGAAAAATAGAATGGAATGTCCTCTGTATATGATCCTTTGCACCCAACAATCATTTGTGATGGCTAACAAGGCATTTGGGTGCAAGGATAAGTGCCCCCCAAGTACCTCCAGAGAGGGACAGTCAGGCAACCTCTCAGGAGCACTGAAAGGACCTATCAGAGAAGGAATCTCATAACCCCTTCTGCTGTGAGGGCAGACTCTACCCTTATCATTATTTCTCCTTCTGCCTCTGGGGGGAAATCTCCCTGTGATTCCTGTAAAGGACCTTGAGACTTTTTGAACCACAATTTTTTACCACCATGCTGGTTCCTAGAGAATGGTCTTTATGGGGGTAGAAAAATGGATTCCAACAGCAGACAAGGTCTTTCCGCCCTTCTCACTACAGGACAACATCTCTAACAGTGGGGCCAAACAACAACGATCCATCAAAAGGAGCATTGATGAAGGATGCCTTGAAAGGGTCCGTGTAGTCACAGAGCCACATCCAGGCATGACGCCTTATAGCAATGCCTGAACCAGCCACCCTTGAGGTACCCTCTGCAGCATGCGAGATTAGCCTCATGGACACATTAGAGACAGACAGTAGGGTGGTCAATCTGGAGGAAAAGGTTTTCTGCTCCTCTGCAGACATGGACCCTGGGGCAGAGCTAGTGAGTTCCTTAATTAAGTTCCTCTGTAGTCTGGCGAATTGTGCCAGGTAATTCAGGGATTGCAATGCGAAAGTCACTGAAGTGTACACCCCACTTACCAACCCCTGCCCAAAGCCCTAGACTTCCTGTTAGAGGGATGGACAGAGAAGCTCTGTTTGGCCAGCTCCTTTTTAGTGGCTGCTGCAACAACCATGGCATCTACTGGGGAACTTTGGTCCAGTGCTGCCCATCGGACAAGGCACTAAGGACCTTATCAGCTGTCTTTGGAATGGCCTCCACAGTGTCCAGCTCCTTCCATGCCCTGCGAGAGACAAGGTCGATAAGGTCAGCCATGTGGGGGACACCCAAGAGGTAGACAGGCCGGACCTGAAGGCCTCCAAAAACATTGACTCCTCTGAGGAAGGGCTTTGGGTAGGCCAACCACCTCTTTGGCACAGGACTTCAAGGATGTCTCCAAAAGAGATATCTGGTGGAGACCTTTGGGGACCCTTCCCCTTCATCAAAGTCCATGCCTTCTGTCAGAGATTCCTGAGAGGAATACAAGTAGCTCCTCTTGTACAGTCTCTTCCAATATAACTCCTACATGGGATGTTCCGGAGAGGTGTTGGAAGAGATGAAGCGCTCTGCAGAGGGAGCTGCTCAGAGGCTCTTAGGGTCTGGCTGTCCCTGAGGTGGAGGATGGGCAGGCTCGGGCACAGACATCAGAAAAAGAGTGGGCTTTGAAGGAGGTAGAGTCAAAGTAATTCTTGGCTGTGAGAAAAACCTCTCCACCACTTCAAATGCAGATGGACCTTGAAATGCCAAAAACAATCTCTCTTGAACTGAGACTCTAGGAGCAGACAACTCCAAACCCTCACTGATCCCCTGCCCCAAAGGGGGAGTTGGAGCAGAGCTGTCATGCACCGAGGCTCCGAGGGAAAGCAACGGCTTTAAAAACTTTGGAGTTGAGGACATTCCCTCGAATCCGATGCCAAATCTTTGGCTCCAAAATCCATCATGCTCTAAGAAGGTTGGAGCCGATCGGATCACACACAGTCAGAGCAGAGGAAGGAAGGGCCATCAGGTCTGACGTGTTGAGACTGAATACCTCTGTATCTGAGGATTCCAAAATAGGTCGTCAGATGAGAAATCAAAGACATAAAGGTAGGATGGCTCATAGATTTGGTGGGGGACAGATCAGGCCAAACTCCCATCTGTTTCTACGTCCTAAGGAATCCCTTCATCATCCTGTCCACCTCTGCTTCAGAAAGGCTAAAGGAAGATCAGAGGATGACATGGGAGGAAGGGAGGTCTTCAAGACTTCTTTGGAGTTGCTTGGAGAAAGGGAAACTTCATAGTAGAATATATGACCTCCAGGGATGGACTAGGAGTTCCGCTCTGATTAGATGACAAAGTTTGTGTCGGATCCAAACACCTTGGATCCAACAGTTTCAGAGTCTTAGCTGGTCGTGCAGATGTAGCCCTTTTTGACGGAGACTGGGCAGGGGAGCATTTTCTGTGCTCACTGAGTTCCTTATGCTTTCTTGAGGGGTTTGAGCCCCTGATTCTCTAGATGGACCAGCAACAGAAGCAGGCAGAGTAAGAATACTTTTAAGAATTAGCTTGTTTCAGCGTTCTGCCATAGCACAGGCACTGAAACTCGAACAAATCTCACAAGTCACATCCAAATGACAGTAAACGCACTCCCTGTGGGCATCAGACTGAGAGATCTTGTGCCCACAGGAAGTACATTTTTTGAACATAGCAGGCTTTTCAGATTTATCCGCCATAATCCAAAGAATAGAGACAGAGGTTTCTTTTTTTGTAGTATAGGAGGGATACAGGAAAAGAAACTACCAACAATGGTAGGTAGGGAAATACCCAAAGGTACAGAAGTATCTAAAAACTGACATGGAGAAACCTGAAAATTATTAAAAAAAAGTATGTAGAAGGGTAAGGAGGGGTGACAACAAAGATAATAAAGTTTGACTTAAATGACTCACGACCCACAGATTCAAAAAGAACATGGAAATGGGTCAAATTCAGAAAACCTTTCACTAAGCCACAATGACAGTTAGTTGCAACTACATATAAGATAGTGAACTGCAATACAGAAAAGGGAGTTACTGAATGTATGTAGTGTGTAGCTCATAGACCACTAGTAGGCAACCTCATAAGTCACTAAATCAATTCTGCAACTCTGGTCTACAGGCCCAGCCTTAGACCATCTCGACCTATTTGGCCTAATACGGCCCCCACTCCCACAGGGGCCCTGCAATTGGTTGTAGCAGGATCATTATATCTTATATGGCCAACAAGATTTGCCTAAAAATCACAACAGCAAAGTGCAAGGCATTTTCCTACCTGTAATTTTGCTTATGTAGTAGCTATGAATCTCATACGAATGGACTACATTTCCTGTCACTCACAGCACTAGCGGCTAATAGTATTATTAACACTGCAGTTTTGTGACACCTGCATGACTCACAGTATTAGCTGCTCTTTCTCCCAAAGTAAGTAGTTACTGTTGGTGAATACTTAACAGGGTTTTCAACCCAAAACTGATCAGATTAACTATCTGGTTTTATCACTATTGCAGAAAACAGTAAGACCATATGTTTAATATGAAGACTGAAATCGGTCCTGTTTTCTTTTTAGCTTCTCTTACAGACATAGGGTACACAACATGTTCTAAATAAATAGAATTATACAAAATAACTGTGGAACATTCAGCCTTAAACAGTATGAAAACAATTGCTAGTAAGCACAAACAAAAAAGAGAACAGATACCGTGATGTGAGATGACTTCTACGAACAAAGACTTATGATAGATATCAGCAGTATGGTAGAGAAACTTTTATTGCAGATGCATGCAGGAGCAAAATAATTGAAAAGAAGTGAAATACAGACTCAAGCAACCAGCATTTGATTGTCTCGTATGCCGGCATATGAGCCAATCAAAAATCCTGAAGAGGAGCCTCTTCTGTTCAATGCAGTACAGCCTCGAGCAATTTACAACCCCCCCCCCCCCAACAAGAAAGCCTTCTTTTACTACTCTTGATAACCTACTAATATGTTTTAATTACCACAAACAATATAAAGTTATTTTATATATATTTACAGTATTGTGCAGAGGTTTAGTTACAATACATAGATCGTACACATCTTGTCAAGCACAAGCATATTTTCCATTGCAGGTTTCTTGCTTCAAATAATCAACGAGTAGCAATGCCAGTGTTACTACATGCATGTCAGTACCAATACTGGTATAAAGCAAGTGACAGCCACTACAGGAGAACACAACAGATTCAGCTACATGCATGCCAGTACCAGTACTGGTATAAAGCAAGTGACCGCCTCTGCAGGACAATACAACAGATTCAGTTACATGCATGCCAGTACCAATACTGGTATAAAGCAAGTGACAGCCTCTGCAGGAGAATACAACAGATTCAGCTACATGCATGTCAGTACCAGTACTGGTATAAAGCAAGTGACAGCCTCTGCAGGACAATACAACAGATTCAGCTACATGCATCTCAGTACCAATACTAGTATAAAGCAAGTGACAGCCTCTGCAGGACAATGCAACAGATTCAGCTACATGCATCTCAGTACCAATACTGGTATAAAGCAAGTGACAGCCTCTGCAGGACAATACAACAGATTCAGCTACATGCATGTCAGTACCAATACTGGTATAAGGCAAGTGACAGCCTCTGCAGGAGAATACAACAGATTCAGCTACATGCATGTCAGTACCAATACTGGTATAAAGCAAGTGACAGCCTCTGCAGGAGAATACAGCAGATTCAGAAAGGACATCTGGACCAGAGCAGCTTTACTGGTGAGTAAACCCACATGGTATGATTTACTGCTATTGCACTACAAACATTGAGAAAGAAATATACTGCATACTAGTGAAAGTTTTAAAACATGAGAACAAGTCTAAGATGATCTCCCTGCTTCGTATAGCAAAAGCTTATTGGTTGTCAGGCAGGAATGGAAATCAAACCAGAAGTTGACAAAAATCAGACAGCAACTGAATGTGTCAAAAAACAAAAGAAAGAACATAAAAAGAAGTGTCAGATGAGAAGGTAAAAAACGTGGAAAAGTCATAAATATAGTTACAAGTACAGAAACTATTGGAACAACTTCATGTCGATCAGGATCTGACACAGAAATTGTTACGGAGAGGTGACTTTCAACCAAAAGATGGAAGGTTAACATTGGTGGCCCAGGATAGTGGACTAAGTACATGGTTTACAAAGTCCACTGAATACGTGGGAGAAACAGACAAATGCAGGTTTTGTGAAAAAGAACTGGAAATAGTCACATATCATGTTGCAGGGTGTGATACCCTAATGGCAGACAGCCTGAGCTGAAAGGCATAATAATATGGCAAAACTGTTGCACTGGGGATTGTGCAAGTATTACAATACTGAAGTAACTGAGAAGCACTGGAAACATGAGCCACAAATCATTGCAGAGAATGATGAAGTTTATTTCACATGGGATCACCCATTACCGACAGTTCAAAAAAATAGATGCAAGAAAACCAGATATAGTAATCCATAGTAGTCCATGATGAGAAGAAAAAAGTACGGTTGATCACTGAAATTGCTACACCTGGTGATTACAGCGTTTTACAGAGAGAGAGAGACAAAGTCATAAAATACCAGGATTTGCAGGCAGACATGAGAGCAGTGTGGAAGAAGGATACCCAGACAGTCCCAATAGTACTAGGACCAATGGGTCTCATTAAAAATAATTTGCAGTAGTATTTAGATATACTACCAGTTCGTATAACTCCATATGAATTACAGGAGTCAATTCTGTGCACATTGCAGGTGCTTTAAAGAGCACTTTTGGCTAACATCAGATATTGAAACAATAGTAATTTCACAAACTCTAATCATACTTTGATTTAGGATTGGATTCCATTCCTGCCATGATAATAGAAACCCAAAATACTTGGAGAAATTAAAAAAATGAAATATACTGTATACTAAAGTTGTGCACTGAAACTCTTGTCATATAATAATTACAGAAATGCACTGACAGAGGGGTCAGCACAGAAGATCCCGGGGAAACTATATCTGTACATTAAGTTCCTTATCCAGGTGATCCACCCTCACGCTAAACTGAATGGTAGGAAGCCTGACTAGTTTTAGAAGATCCATGCCTACTGGGGTAGAATGCAGCATCTCATATTCAGTATCTTCAGCTGAAATTGTTTTCTGGCAGAGGTAGTCTGATGTTAGTTTCGTAATGAAAGGATACAGGACATTCCATGGACAACATCCTTCTGTCTTGTCCACAATCCTTTGAGCTAAATGTAGTACTCCTGACATTAGAAATAGGTCCAGAAAAAGATAGCTGAATTTTCTAAAGACTGTTCAATGAAAAAATGGAAACCCCGAACCCAACAGTAGCATCAAATTGTGACAGACACTGTATAATTCACCTGAATATTATCTAAAGCATAACTGTTGCAAACATTTTAAAGGTCAAAGTGAATTTCTGTGGTCTGTTTGACAGTTTCACAAGATGTTAACTTACAGATTCTGATATTGTTAGAAGATGGTACACTGTAAGCTCCTCAGCACTGATGAATGGCATGTACATGACATAAGTTCAAAAAAGCTAGAGCCAGCACAAAGTATGGCATAACTATTTAATATGCCAAAAAATACAGTGTCATGGGTGAGAGAAAGAGCCCCAACACCCAAACCAAACCGGTTTCGGCTCAATAGCCTTCTTCAGTGAGAAAGACAAACAGCTCTTTCTCACTGAAGAAGACTATTGAGCCGAAACCGGCTTGGTTTGGGTGTTGTGGCTCTTTTGTTCCCTCACCCATGACACTATTTTTTGGCATATTAAATAGTTATACCACACTTTGTGCTGGCTCTATCTTTTTTGAACTTGCTTTTGGACTTCAGAGCCTTTGCACTTGCCATATGTGCGGGTTTGGTTTGACCTTGGATGTACATGACATGCCCACAACTTCTTATAGCAATAACTTAACACTGCAACATTAAACTAATAGTTTCAGGGGAACAATGGCAATGTCAGTCATTCTGGGTTCAACAAAATGAGTATTAACCAGTTCACACACACAAAAAAAAAACAACCTAGTCAATGCAAAACAATATCAAAGGACTATAGATGGCTATATATTTAAGATACAAAACCAGTTTATCTTTCAAAACCTGCTGTGAATGCAAGTCCTATTACACCTGACTACTTTACTCACAAGTCACTGTAAAGCGGAATGAAGTATATACTGATGGCATTTAATGTATCCAAGCAAATGCTGACACACTGTCTTTTATGGTCTTCTAGGCACAAGTTCCCATCTTTTCTGGCAAACCAAAATATTGATGCTATGTTTAGTGACTGTCCCATAAATGCATTCAAAACAAATGAAGATAATGCACGAATAAGTCCTATGTTATGTCAAGTCTACTTTAGTCATGCAAATCACCCTTACACAGTTGCTGCTGCTACACCTGACAAAATAGTTGCTCTCCACTACAATCATCAATGATCTCTCTGTGTTGCCCTATACTATGAATTTCAGGGTCTAATCTCCCTCTGTGGGCAACCATTTCCTCCTCAACTCTTCGACCAACACTTCCAAATGATCCACTTCTCCCTCTGTCCTTCCAGGTCTCATTCACTACTTTTCCTCTAGATACTGCATACATGCCAAGGTAACTATGTCACTCCTGATGGCACAACCCTGTTGTTATTATCACAACTTTGGTCATTCTGTGTTGCTTACTTTCTACCATCCTCTACCCTGTCATGGTTGCTATGATACTATGCAGTACTTCAGATACCTCACTTTCTAATATGCAACAGTTACAGCCTCCTGTCGGGTTCATCATGCAAAGTGGGAAGCAAGCTTACCTCCCCCACCAGTTGATGCATGCATCTAATTACCTAGCACTGGAGAATAGATCAGGTCTTAAACATGAGTATATCCCCAGCTGTGCACTTGGAGAAATATAAGAGTTATCTTAGAGTAAATGAACAGAATAAAAATTTATCATTGTGGCTATGTTTCACTGAACTCTTACAAAGAAACTAATAACTCATGGTCATGAAGACATCACTGTGACACTATCCAATGACCAGTTCTGACATCGGACCAGCTCACTATATTGTTTAACACAGCTACAGTAATTGACCACAAGAAACAAAAATATGACTCATAGGAAAAGAGTATTAGATTGGATCAACATTCTACTCCTGGCAATTTGCCTGGTATTGATGATCAGTGATCACCTACCAACATCCATAGTACAGCTCCAAGAAAAGATCCCCAAAGCACCTCTTCTCTGTTCCACCAGCTAGGGAAAATGCTTGAACTTTACTTTAAATAATGTTAGGAAACCTTAGTCTAATCTCCACTACCATCAGGATGGTGAGACAGTTGACCTTTCCATCAAATGCCTTACTCAACAGTTAAGAACAGATCTGTAGAAACAATGACATCCAGAACTCTACCTTTGATCGCTATACATAGTAATGCCACAACGAAAGAGATATATTAATCAAAGGTCTTTAATGATGATAACCAGCACTTCCTTCTTGACAAAATCAAGTGTATAGGACTATCCATGATTTACCAGCTACTAAGGAAGCAAAAACCAATTTCTTATGTGAAAGAATGCAGTTTCCTCTCCACTGCCAATAACACTGGTGTCATGCAAGGCTTTCTGCTCTGAACACTTATGCAGTATACGGAGTGCAAAGATTATGTCATATATTGAGAAAAAGATAAACTAGTTAACACCTTCTCTAGCACAAGAGCCAATCCTAACTGCAGAACTGTTATGCACCTCCCTAGGAGCCATTATGATTGGTCTTGCACTAACAACTAACAGCAGAAAGTGTTTGCTGCAAAGAACAGCGGTAGGAGGTAATACCACTTAATTTCTGCCTGCTGTCCACGCCTCTTAACTCTCTCCAAGTTTGTCCCATATTTTTGCTCTGTTCCTCGTAATTTTTTTCATTTTCATCGAGGATTACATTCACTCAAACATAGTTTCAAACTTCTTATTGTTCAAAAAATGCATACTGATGCAAAAACTGTTGCTCTATAAACTTTTAAGGGAATAAAAACAATATTTGAAGAACTGTCCCTGATTTTGATCCTTCATCTCCATTTTGGATTAGTCCAGAATTCTTCAAGAAGCCGAGAAGTGACTATTTGACAGAGCTAAGTGGATTTACCAGCTTTCAAAGCTGAGAAGACGCTTTTCCCTCCTATACTATTTGTCTGTAACTGGCAGTACAGAGAGCAGATAAAGGTCCATGCACTACAAAGAATTATGATCAGGTCAGTGAACACAGCTTTTTTTACTGTGTGTTCTCAACACGTGCCAAGATTCACCTCTCAAGCTTTACTCTCCAGGTGAATTTCTTGGCATCCATCTCTCCAACACATAATAAGGTAGTTATGATTGGACACCTGATCATAATCCTCTATATTTACATCTCCATTAAGTAGATGACAGCATTTGCAAATTACTGAAGCATACAGATGAACCAAACTCTCTCTATCCTGCTGCCATCTATGACTTGGCCCAAAGGGAACTGAAGTGATAGCATTCAGCAGTGATTACACAACCCTGGTTTAAAATACTATGACTCAGCATGTGTTATTCAGTCACTAGAAGATAAAAGTGCTCTCTATCACAAACTTCAGTTACAACAGCCAGAGACAACACCACCATAACTGAAGTTCATCCACAGGTAAATGGTTACATTTCTTACACATAAAAATTTAATGTACAAAGACAAGGTAAACCAAGAGCTATAAAAGATACATCCAGACTGCCAGATCATGCATTATTTAGCCATACTCGTATAGCAGATGCTACAGCCGTTTACTACATAACTTTCCTAGATTTCTCATGTATACAAAAATATAAAAGCGTAATTTCTGCAGCCACTAGAATGTGCTTCCAATAAAGTAGTTGGATGTGTAGCTTGGTTCCATCTCATGTTCACCTTTTATAAAAATATGAGCTACATCAACTGGTTTGAACTATCATCTAATCTTTTGCTAGCAAAACACACGCTATGCCACAAGCTATTTTATTTGCCTAAATGCCTTCTGTTGCACACAATCACTTGACATAACCTCATATGGGTTTTTCACTTTTTACAAATACTTGATCACTTCCAATAACTAAGATGCGATTTCCTATTTCTCCATTTTCATAGCTAAAGCGTAAAATACACTGCCACCTGCAGTAAGAAATACTGCCCTAAAATGTCTTTCAAGCAAAATATCATGAAATTCCAGGTATCTAGGTGGGTTGCAAATGAAGTGTAACCTGAATGTTTCCCATCTCTCATCTCTGTTCTTCCATTACTTCTCACCTGCCCTCGGTTGACTACTTATTCCTTCTGTAATGCTCTTTCCTCTCCAATCAATTCCTAATAATCATGTCCTGTCTGTTGTCCTTTATTCATTTCCTTCTGTCAGCTGCTGTAGCTCCCAAACTTGTAGAAAAACATATCGATTTTACTCGTCTCACTTATATCTGCTGCAAACCTCCACTCCCTTCCCAGCTGTTTCATTTAAAAAGGCCCATTCCCTTTAACCATTTTGTATTGGGTATAAACAATCTCACCGAGCTTTATGTTATCTTCCTTCCTATATCCTAATCAACATAAATATACCCTCTAACTATCTCATCCTGTTTTGCGTTTACTTCTCTCCTGTGTCTTAATTATCCAGTTCTTCTACTCTCCTTCTACTCTTTAGACTCCCCTCTGCATTATTAACATCCTTTATGAATTCCTGACTATGTGCAATGTAAACACAAAATAAACAGGCAACGGTAATGTCATTGTTAGCAATTTTCACTTCTCAGTGCTATATTCTTATTTATTACAGGTAACACTCTAGGTTATCCATCTACATTCTCAAGTTGCGTTCAGTCAACTGGCATTGAATAATGTGGCTTAGTAAACATTTCTGCATCTATACATAACTCTACGTGCTGTCTTCTGTTCATGACAGGCCCTCATTGGCAATAGTACCTCTGCTCAATGTTACTGCTGAGCAGTCTTTCACTGTACTCACTTTTCTGTTACAGTTGTATCATGCCGTTTGCATTTGGATATATTTGTTTGTAAAAGGGCTATATAGCTGCAGTGTCTTGGTTAACAAACAAAAGAATAAAAATAAATAAATGTTATAACATTTTTCCACAAACTGTCTGTCTTATTTTCAGGCTAGTACACATCCTCATGCTGCAAAATCCCTCAAATGTCCTCCAAGATACCAATTTCCTGACTGACACTTGACTTGCAGCTGGTATCCGCTACAAGGCATAGCTAGTTGCATTACTTCCCCAAGCAAAGAAAAAAAAAGGCAAAATCTAGTCACTTCAATTCCTCCTGCAGTCCAAAAGATACAAGAATTTTGAAATCTCAGACTGCCTGCACGGTGACCCGAAGCTATACTGGTACACCACACAGCTGACTGACACATACGCATATATAAAAATAGCATTCCTTAACTCTAAAGGACATGTTTTCCACAAACGTGGCTATGTAAATATTAATGCTGTTTTTACAAACATTCTCATTTCTAACTGTGTAGTTTTAAAACTGTAAATTTTTACCAAAGCAAATGCAGATGTCCTTGGATACCTAGGTGAACTAGGATGACTTCCTAACACAGTTCCATCAATATTTTATAGCTTTAATATTGAACCGCATCCTGCAAACCTGAAACCTAGAAATAAAAGCTCTAGACTGGACATGCAGAGGATAAAACTTATAGTCTTACTTTTAATTAAAAACTGAAATATTTGAAACTGCATCAGTTCACATTTAGGTTCATAGGTTCATACTAGGCTATCTGCCCTGGGGCAATTATAAGCCTAGCCCGATTCTGTAAGGCTTACGCCACCCCTTGATTTGAGTATACTGTGCCTCTGTCTAATAGTGACACGGGAGTAATCCCTGGGACAAACCTACGATACCCCATCCACTTATCGAGATTCTTCTTGAAGAGATTCAGTGAGGTGCTCTGCCTCACATGAACTGGAATTCTATTCCAGAGCGAAGGGAACCTCTGGGTTATGAACCTGTCCCTCCAGCAAGTTCTATTTATTTCTGTGCTGAGGTTCAAGTCCCTCGAGCGTGTGGCTCTAAGGGATTTAGATTTACTGAGGTGGAGCATGTCCATTAATTCTGGATTTGACATAGCTTTGTATGTCAGGCATAGATCGCCTCGAAGTAGGAGGTATGCAACTGAGTAGAGCTGGAGTTTTTTTAACCGAGCAGCATATGGCATTTGTTTGAGACCCTTGATCCTCTTGGTGAGATACTTTTGGGGTCTTTCTAATTGCTGCAGGTGTCGGGTAAGGTACATCCCAAAAGGGGCATTGTATTATATGATGGGCCTGATGAGGGATGAATAAAGGGGCACGATTACCTCTCTTGATCTAGATGTGAAACCCTTCGTGATGAGGTGGGCTATGTAGAAGGTCTTTCTAACCACTTTGGCAATGTGGTTTTCAAAGGAGAGATTGCTATCAACTTGGGTCCCCAGGTCCCTAATAACTTTTTCTGTACTTAATGGGTTTCCGCCTATGTGGTAATTTGTGGGCACATTGTTTTTGCCAAAGGGTATGACTATACATTTTTTGGCATTTAGCTTTAAACCATGGCGCTGGCACCAGTTATCTGTCTCTGTGAGACCTTTTTGAAGGATGTTTGTGTCAGCTGGAGAGTTGATTATGGCGCCCAGTTTGCAGTAGTCTGCGAACTTGGTGAGCCATAGTCCTCCCACGTTTGCCTGTACAAAATATTTATAAAAAAATAAAACATAAGAATATTTTTGCAAAGTAACATCCTTAGAGCCAAATTCCTGCTCTAAATAACGGAGAATGATATGGATAACTCTTGAAGGCAGCACAATGCAATGTAACGAATGCATTTTCTGAAGTTATACAGTATTAGATTTTTTGGGGGCGGGTTAATTTTCAAATGCAATACATATATTTATCTTGGTGACAAGAAAATCGGTAGTAACATCTTAGTATAGTATCAAAGATGAAAATGAGATGATAAGATCTGTGTTTTTTAAATCAGCTGTTCATGTATGTGTGTACACAGATATAATTAAACACGAGCACACATATATATGGTTTACCTTTTTAAAGCCGAATCACAGTAGTGCGATTGCTCATATGAGCGAATCGTAACCACAAAAATGAAAACAGCGACAGTTTTAAATGTTCGAAAATCAGCAAATCGAAAAGAAGATTCGCTGATTTTTGAACATTAATGTTGAAAAAAAAATCTAATGAAGTGTAAAGCATTGGGGCAAGCCCCTCTGCATCCCCATGTGGGGGGGGGGCTGTGTCCCCCCACTTTAATATTCTAACTCCGAGATTGCACTACAGTGGGGAAAGGGACCATTTTCCGATCACCACTATAGTGCAATCTGCCTCAAAATGTCAAATGTGCAATGCACGAATGTCACTGTGCATTCGCTTATTGCACATTCGAACAGTTTTCCATTCGGCATTTGCAAACTGTCTTTCGGACAATTGCTGTTCGCCTGTGTGCAATACGCACACATAAAGATATATATATATATATATTGCTTTATCACAAATTAAATGTTACTCTGCTATGGCATAGCAATTATGTAGTAGTCTCAAACACCAGTGCGGGAGTTTCATACCTACAGGTTCAGACTGCTTTGTGACTGGCAATTAGTACACGACTGAGGCTATGAGAAATGTAGTGAGGACATTTTAAATATTTTATAAAGGCTTTGTGGTCTGATAATTCTTGAATTACTGATTCTTTACTGCTATGTAATGTTCCTGTACAAACTGTGATACCAAAACATGAAACTCCACTTCTATGGTCACTTCTGGCCACTGCTAGAAATGTAATTACAATGCATTGAAAGAGTCAGCAAAATCTACTATTTACGGACTTTATAAATTTAGCTAAACGTGTTTGTAAAAGTGAATTACACACTATTTGTACTAGGACATCTAATTTAATGCATAAAAGACTAGCCTGGCAGAAACTATAAGTTTTATTAGATAAATATTAATGTTATATACATTTTACTTCAAATCTTGTCATGGATGATTTTACATAGCTGTACATAGTTGAATTTTTTCTCTTTTTCTGTCATTTTAAATATATATAATTGCTCTGAATGTGAATTTTAGATGTAAGATCAAATAAAAAGTTGTTAAAAAAAAAAAAAAGAAATGTGAGGAGCTTCCTGCACTTTGATGGTTGATTCCCTCAACCTCAGCTTGCCCGCTGTGTGTCCGAGCAGGTAACCCAACCAGACAGGTCTCTGGGCCAGCGGCAAAATTGAGGCTAGGCTTCTCAGTGGTGTCCTGGACCTCTTGCCTAACAACTACCCATGAACCTGTAAGATATTAGGACTGGACTACAGTTTCATTTATTATACTGCTAAATTTCTCCTCGATCCATGGCAGTGGTATGCCATATACCATACTGAATAGCAGCTTAGCTGAAATAGCAAACTGAATGGCAAACAGTGATGTAAAGCAAGGTCCAAGAAATAATCAATCTCTTTCTTTCTTTATATCATGGCAGTTTTTGCAGTTTTGTTGAAAGTAGCCTACACCTCCAATGGAAGAATCTGAGGACAGTGCATCATGATGATGGTTGGTTTAATGGTCAAGGTGTTTACCTCACAAACAAAAAGTACAGGGTTTAACTCTCACTAAGGGGAAATTGGCTAGGATTAAAACGGTCACAGAGGGAAGCTAGCCTAATGCTTACCTATGAACTTATGGAGGAACTCCAATGTTGTTTTCAGCCAAAAATGTGTTTTTTAATAGGCAGAGTCTCAAGTAGCAAAATCTGCATCATGAACCTCTTTCAGGTTAGGCATCTGATCTCACAGGATAATTTATCAGTGCTTACATCTCCCCTAGACTACTAAAATGTACTGTTCCTTGGTTTAAAAGAGGAGATTAATAATAATTGTAGAATTCACCAACATGTTTTAAAATAAGGGTGTCAAAATGTGAGCACAATACTGCAGAACTAAGGAGTCAGCACTAGATGCCAGGCAGACTGGCTACATGTCTGTGTTACAAATCTGTAGATGCTTAAGATGATCTTGGACTTGGCCTTGTTTTTCTGAAGGAAATTATCCTTTGTCCAAAACTCTCTTTCCTTACCACATCTTCTCTCATCTGGTGGGGACTGCTAGGGATTTCAAGGGTGCATCTCAAAAGGGTATGTTTACCATCTGCCCCTGCCATGTGAAGAATGAATTAAGCACATTTCTTTAAAAAAGGCACAATATTTTAGTTAACTGTGCTACAACATATGTAATGTTACTTATTGTTTTACTGTATCTAACTACTGTATATGTGTTAACTGTTCCATATATGAGTATATGACACAGCCTAATACTCAATATATCAAATGAGAAAACATCAAGCAAAAAGTACAGCTGTGTCAGTTGCACTTAACCGTAACAGTAGATGTTCGAATTCCTCACTGCTGTAGCAGCCTTTAGGCTATATAGGCTGTGTCATGCCTAAGACACAACAGCCAGCCAGCTTCTAGAAGTTCTGTCTCTCTCCTTGAATTTCACTCTGACAGCTGATTGGTTAATCATAAGGAGGGAAAAATCAACAGAGTGCAAAATCTTCAGGTCTTTCTTGTCTAAAAGTTATGAATTAGCCCACTCTCATCCTGAAGTACACAAATAAGAAATAACCACCAAACTACTTCCCAATAAAAAATGATACACAATAGGAGAGGGATAGAGGGTGGGTGTGGCTATAGAAGTGAGAATTTTGAAAATCAAATGTACTGTTATGTACAACTGTACTATGCTGATCATTCCCACTGCTGCAGTAGTTTTAGGCTATATGGGTTAATTACCAAAGCCTAGCCATCCTGGGAAGAGGAAGGCTATGAATTTAGAAGTCCCTGGAGAATGATCCTAGCAAACTAAGCCCTGGATCTAGCAAGATAATCCTGCTTAACATGCCTTTAAAGTTATGTATAAAGGACCATGTAGCTGATTCCAGAGTCCACCCCTTTCCAATATGCCATCTAAGAAGACAAGGCCCTAGTTGTGTGCGCCTTGATACTGCCTTGAATTTGTTTAGTAAGGTAGGTATACTAAAACCCCATAGCCTAGGACAACCAGCAACAAATAGCCTGTTTTCAAAGTAGTTGTCCATTCTTAGTTCCAACATAAGAAGTTAACAGCTGATCAGCATTTCTACAGGACGTGCATCTGACAAGGTAGTACCTGAGCTGTGTAGCACATCCAGAGCATGTAGAATCTTTTCTCCTTGGTTTTGACGGTTGGGCTAGAGCACTGAGATTCAACTCAAAACACTTCAACTCTATATATGGTGTAAAACACAACTTAAAAATTTCAAACCAACACAGACAAATGAACAATAATTTATTTAGTGCTTTTCTCCCACATCAACGGACTTCCTCAGAATAAATACATCATTATACTCCTCTTTTATAGCAAAAAATAAAAAATCCCATGACTGATGAGGTCATAATTCTCTAATAAATTAAGTTCAATACATAAATTCTGTCTCTTTTCTCATGCATTCAAAACAGATGATGAAGCTGTGTATGGGTTTAAGATATTGACTATACATAAACACATCAGGAGCAGTAAATGGAACATGTACTTAGGCTTACTGATTCACTCATTACTTCAAATACACTTGTATGAGCATCTGCATTCATGACTGCATTCACTCTGGCTGACTCTACAAAACAGCACTGCTCTTGCACGTGCTCAGTACTTGTACAGGACGTGCTATCTAGCAACAGTGGCTGACTAGGTTCAAACATGGGTTCATAGGTAGATACTAGGCTATCTGCCCTAGGGCATTTATAAGCCTAGCCAGAGTGTATTTGGCTTCCGCCTCCCTATTAGATTAGCCTACTGTGCCTCTGTAAAGTAGGTCACAGAAGGTATCCTTTAAGATTAGTTTACTGTGCCTCTGTCTAGCAGGGACACAGAAGAGATCCCAGGGGTGAATTTGCGATTTCCCATCCACGCGTCCAGATTTCGCTTGAAGAGGGTCAGCAAGAGGCTATGTCTAACATGAATTGGGATTCTATTCCAGAGTGAGGGGAGCCTCTGGGAAATGAATCTGTCCCTCCAGCATGTCCTATTTATTTTTCTGCTGAGGTTTAAGTCCCTGGAGCGTGTAGCTCTAAGGGACTTGTATTTTATGAGGTGGAGCATGTCCATTAATTCTGGGTTTGACATGGCTTTGTACGTCAGGCATAGATTGCCTCTGAATAGGTGGTAAACAACTGAGTAGAGCTGGAGTTTCTTTAGTCGAGCTGCAAAGGACATCTGTTTGTAGCCCATGATCGTCTTGGTGAGGTACTTTTGGGGTCTCTCCAGTTGCTGCAGGTGTCGGGTAAGGTACATCCCAGAAGGGGCATTGTATTCAATTATGGGCCTGATGAGTGACGTGTAGAGGGGCACAATGACCTCTCTTGATCTAGATGCGAACCCTTTTGTGATAAGGTGGGCTGTATAGAAGGTCTTTCTAACCACTTTGGCAACGTGATTATCAAAGGAGAGATTACTATCTACGTTGGTCCCCAAATCTCTAATTACTTCTTTCATACTTAATGGATTACCACCTATGTGGAAATTTGTGGGCACCTTGTTTTTCTCAAAGGGGATGACTATGCACTTTTTAGCATTTAGCTTGAGGCCGTGGCTCTGGCACCAAGCATCCGTCTCTGTGAGACCCTTTAGCAGGATGCTTGTGTCAGCTGGAGATTTGATTATGGCCCCCAGTTTGCAGTCATCTGCGAACTTTGTCAGCCATAATCCCCCTGTGCTAGCCTGAACCTCAGAGAAGTATATACCGAAAAAGAGAGGTCCTAGAACGGAGCCCTGTGGGACATCACTTGTAACTGGTTTGGATTCGGACATGGCACCTGCGATTCTGACCATGTGAGTTCTATCCCTGAGCCAGTTTGCAACCCATTTTGTGATATAGGAGTTGATATTTAAGCTGGTAAGCTTATTTATGATGCCCGAGTGGGGTATTGTGTCGAAGGCTTTTGCGAGGTCCAGGTAGGCTGTGTGGACTACCTTGCCCTCATCTGTGGCTTTGGTAACTGTTTCAAAGAAATCAACTACATTTAAGAGGCAAGATCTGCCCTTAACAAAGCCGAATTGGGTAGGGTCCAGTGTCTGGAGGCTCCCAATGTCTTTGTTTATGAGTTCCATGATAATACGCTCCATAGCTTTACAGACCAGACTAGTCAGGCTTATGGGGCGATAGTTCCCGGGGTCCGTTGTGGCACCACCTTTGTGGAGTGGGACCACTGTAGCTGTACGCCATTCTTTGGGTACATATCCTGTAGTAAGGCTAAGTTTGAACAGTTTCTTAATGTGAGGGTTCAGTTCTTCTTGGAGCTCGTGTAAGACAAAGCCTGGGACACCGTCCGGTCCCATAGATGCTGTGTTTTTTGTTTTGGAGAGGGCAGCTTTCACCTGTGCATCTGTGATGTCAGGGAGGTTACATTCAGTTGGGATAGGCATTTGCTCCTTTGGTGGGGAAGGGGGGGGGGTCTGCAGTGAATCTGTCTGCCAGGATGTTGGCTATGTCTGTAGGTTCAGTATATTTTGTACCGTTGTGCAACAATTCAGAGCATATCTGGGAGTTTCCACCCATATTCCTGACATAACTAAAGAAGGCCTTGTGATTATCTTTAGTGTCTAGGGCAACTTTTCTTTCAAAACTGGCCTTTGATGATTTTATGAGGGATCGAAGTTTCTTGCTAATACTGATCAGAGATGCCTTCCCTTTTTGGGATTTTGCTCTGTCATGTAGTAGCTTCCTCCTTCTGTTGTATAGCTTATTTATGGCCGGGGTCCACCAGACAGGTCTCCTGTTTTTGGAGGAGTGAGTCTTGGTTTTATTTGGGATAGCACAATCCATGCATTCCTGCAGGTGCTCATATAATGCATTTGTAAAGGAATCTGCGGATTGAGCTGTATTATCCTCTGGCCCTGGGGATTTGAAGGATTCCACCTCAGTCTTGAGAGGTGCAAAGTTGGCTTTTGAGAAATTTTTTACCGTGATTTCCTTGGCTGGGGGTGGGGACGGGATATGGATGTCCAGGGAAATTTGTTTATGGTCTGATCTTACCAATGAGGGGTTTACCTCTGGTGTGGGACATAGTCCCCATGTTGGTGATTAACAGGTCCAATATGTTGTTTCCTCTTGTGGGAGTGGTGACCAGTTGTTCCATCGCGTTAGAGTTTATAAATTCAATGAACCGTTGGGCGAGGATGTATGGGCTTGAGTAGTTTTCCCAGTCAATGTTTGGGTAGTTGAAGTCATCCAATAACATAGTGTTTGGAGAGACCTTCATATTCTCCAGTGTTCTCAGGAATGCCAAATGGGGTTCCTGTAATAGGGAGGGTGTTCTATAGCAGGCTACAAACTGAAAGGCAGTTTTGCCCGCTGTTAGTTGCACATGGATGGCTTCCGATGCTTCGTGCAGTGCCACTAACCTGGAGGTGTAGGTATCTTTGATGAATATAGATACTCCCCCCCTCCTTTTGTGCTTCGGTCCGAGTTTTGGGGCCGAAACGCATGGTATGAGTTATAACTTGGTAGTGCTGGGATGCTCTCAGGAGCCTTGAACCAGGTTTCTGTTACTACACAGACATCGATTTTCTCCATGCACACTGATCTACAAATTCTGTATGTGAATTACACACATACATATATATATATATATATATATATATATATATATATATATGTATGTATGTATACTTGTAACTTAAAATAAAGACCTATAATTTACACAGCCTCTTGGATTTCTAAAAATATGTAATATTAATTTGACCATTAAGTTCCAGTGGCTTGTCAGCTTGGAATCTCAGTTGCCATAGTGCTTACATTTCCTCTGCTCTGTTTTTTAAAGTCACTTCTTCTGAAATCTGCTATCTCTCAAGTCCATAAAAAATGAACTTCCCATGTTCAGGTTTATCTAAAAACATGTCTACATAATGCATTGCTATCATTTCTAGTCCTTATATCATATTGGTGTTCTAAAATTCTCTTATAAAAATTACAAGTAGCCATGCCAACATAAAAAGCATTGCATTGTTGATGAGATTCATAAACTGGACAATACTATTCTAGGGTTTTTGACCTCTGAAGTTACAAATCAGAAATATCAGGCCATTTTTGGGGAAGCAGACCAAGAAAGTAAGGTTACTATTGCCAGAAAACAATGAGAGATACACAGAGGGGTCTGAGAACATACAAAAATGGTATGGCCTATTCTCCCCCATTCTCCACTCTATATTTGGTTAGCTCCAAAATGTCCCAAAGGAACGGTCCAACCAAAGTTGTTTTAGGACAGGAAGAAGATTTTCTACCACTCTCTCTGGAATGTGAAAGGAAACAGGAAGGATATAGCGAATTTTGCAGTCAATCTCATCACTTTTCAGTGAACCACGGATGCATACAACAGAAGGGAATAAAGACAGGAGGGAGGGGCTAAACTCAACAGAAGCTGAACACTTTCAACAGCATTAGAAGAAGTGAAATGCCTATTTTAAATCTTACTAAAGTTCTTTTTACTGACCAATAGCTTAACTTTTTACGTAAGGTCTTCTCTTTTAGACTAGCAGATAGGCTGATGTTTTGAAAGAACTCAGACTTTTTGTGCAAAAACTGAACATTGACTTTCTTGTACACGATATTCCACTTGAAAAAACAATATTAGAAAACCTTCCATGTACAATAAAGATCAACATTTTATGAAAACTGATATGGGTGGGTCGATGGTGTGTTTTACACACCATGTCTAATTGACAAATTTAAGAAACTGATGATGTATTTGTATTTACTTGCATTCATTACCTAGGTGCTTTTTTCAGTGTTTATTCATTTTTTTTAAGTAGGAGACTTTAGTTTTTTGACTCTCTCTCTTTAAATGAAAATTACAATGAAAGTGGGCTAGCTATTTAAGTTTGAAAATATGGGTTGTATACTTTAGTTCTGCTGAAGTCTGTGAAAAACATGGGGAGGAAAGTACTTAACGTTTTGAATACAGTTAATTTTTTTGGTCCAAATTGTTCCATTTTTCGTCTTGTATAGTTAAGTTTTTAATGCGAGTTGACCATGCATCGTTGTTCTTCCAGAGAACCTGTGATTTTTTTCTCCTTAGTACAGACTTTATTTGGTCAACCCCTGCACTACTGCAACCTTCTGTGAAATATATAATAAATATTGCTGCATTAATAATGTGTTATTAGATCTGTTAATACACAGCTAGTTATAACAAAGAATATGACAAAGTAGCAATCTTATTCGCCATTCTAAAAAACATTATTCCACCTCCATTTTGGCCCATTGTACAGCAACTGGGCCTATTGCTGAGAATATTCCTATGTTTTTTGACAATTAATTTAGTGCCTTAGCACAACATTTGACTGCATATATTAAGGATTTATGGGTATTTTTGGAAAGACTCAGATCGCTTAATATGAAAGGGGAGGAAATTTCTTTATTAACATGGATGTCAAGTCTTTTTTTTACTACAACTTCTACATAAGATGTTTTGGATTATTTAAATTCATTTTTAACTAAATATCACTTGGACATCAGTTAAAATTAAAACAATGGTTTTAATAGAATTTAGTCTTGGCTAACTTTTTTTTTATTTCTGATGAATGTTACTTTAAACAAATAAGGGCCTAGCTGTGGGTGGTACTGTTGCACTGTCCTATGCCAACTTGGTGATGGCTTGGTGGGAGTTGGAAATTTTGCCCACTGTTAAATTTTTTGACATGGTTAAGTTTTATATGTGGTTCATGGATGATCTGTTCTTTATTTGGAGTGGGACCACAAATAAAATAAGGTTGCTGAGAGTATGAATAAATCTACCACATTTTTAGAGATCATTACTGATAAGTTAGGTATTGGTGTGAATTTTGTAGGCATTCAAGTTACTATTGTTTCAATCTTTCCGAAGTAAGTTTTGAAAGTAAAATTTTCAGAAAATGCATTTCAGTTAACTACTTATTTTATACTGGCAACCATCCTATGTTTATTAAGATAACTATATCTAGGGGTCAGTTCATTAGGGCATCTAGATTGACTAGTAATGAGAATTATTTTTTTTAACAGAAATTAATATTATTAGTAAACTCTTTGCTGATAGAGGCTATTTTATTAAAATTTTAAAAGCAACAGCAAATTATGTAACAGATAACAGAAATGGTCTATATCCCCTATAATGATTAAGGGAATTACTAATATGACTTCAGACATAAACAAAAGGCTATTTTTTCATTAGACATGACTGTTGATACCATACAGATTTGTTGAGTGTAAGTGATACCTGGAAAGATTATTAAACACTGAAGGCAACAGTCATGGAGCTGGCAAACCTGCCATAAGGTTGTGGGAGTTAGGCCACACCCTCCAGCAGTAACAATGATTCTACATCAGCAGTAGTAATGATACTACATCAGCAGTACTAATGATACTACATCAGCAGTAGTAATGATACTACATCAGCATTCTCAATCTCCTCACTGGTCTCAGACATGGGTAAGGTTGAACCCAGGGGAGGCTAGGGAAGGTGAATCAGGAGTACAGCTGGTGGCATGCATGGTCAGCTGCAAGGAGGGAAAAAACACAGTCCTTTCTCAAAAACAAAAATGCAAGGTCTGAATAAGAAATTACACATAGTAGTACCTTTATTTTTTGTTTGATTGTAAGCCAGATAAGCTCACTGGACACAAGTGACAATTTTCATGGGCAACCCAAGAAGACTGCATGATTAGGGGGACTTGCTCAGAGTCATAGAGTATGCAAGTGGAAATTGAAAGGAATCAAACCCAGGACGGAGCTTGTTAACAGCTTACAGCTTTAGCCTCCTAGTCTAAATTGCCAGACCTTCATGATCTGTGGCAGGAAGAAATGGAAATGAAAAAACTAAAAAGTTTATGAGCACTAAACTATATCCACGTGATACTTTAGAGAGAAAAATAACTATGGGATAAAGTGTGAAGTTCTCCTTTAAGCAATCATGAAGAACAGGGTGTGGACTGCATTGTAATAACATCACTTATGGTGCAAGTGACGGAAAGTGGGGGTGAAAACACAATCTTAAATCACTTCTTCTGAATAACACAGTCATATGGAATGCTTTAATGGTATCACACCAGGATTCCTTCCTAACATCAATGCTACTTTTTCCCTCTGTAGCTGACCTAAATATAATGAAGTTATTTTTCATTACCATCACTATAATCACTTGTGGCTCATATCCCAAATGTGCTTCACCAATGTACAAGTAATGGATAGCAATATAAGGCTAATCTTAAACTACTAGACTGAAGACAGTCATGACATGAAGTGCTCCCTCTATAATGGTAAACTCTTGTTAAAAGTGAAAACAGTATCAAATACAAAAATGTTATGGAAGTGCTTAAACAAACCTGGCAATAATTAGCATGCACAAAAAAGGGAAAAAAAATCTTGGGTTAAAATGGGCAACACCCTCAGCTTGCTTCACTAAGAAAAAGGAAAATTAAAAGTATCTGTTCATGTGGAGCTCTGATTTACTTAAGAATATAAACATGTTACAAAAAGCACAGTAAATGCTGAAGAAAAAGAAAACTATATTAAATTATAACAATGTTTTCAAATTTATATGTAGTATGAAAAATTATTTATCTGGAAGATGAACTGAAAACAGTTGCAATGGTATACGTACTGCTGCATTAAAAATGTGTGAACTGCAAATGTATTTTTTAATGTTTCCTAAAAATGTCTAAAATAAAGCTGTGAAAACTAAATAAGGCAGAAATGCAGCATGGGTCAAAGCAAAACCACATGCAGGAGAACAGAGTTCAGCTACACCAATTAGAAGCATTTGTGCAGCTGAAATCACAAATGCATCTGATCAAATCAAGAGTAAACAATTATAAAGTGACAGTTTCCTGTTGGTTTTCTAATGATCATTTAGTCTAATCTCAGTGACAAATCATCATTAATCATTTCCTTTTCAGTGCACAGAAATGTCTTACTTCACTGGCTTTATTCCAGTTTCACGGACTTTGTCTTTTTTCTATTTACAGCAGCAGCTTTTTGAAGTGACAGAGTGCTTCACTAATGCATTACAAAAAATGTTTCATAAAAGGTCACAAGATGCAAAGGGCTCCAAAGGCATAATAATAAAGAAAATAAATAATGACGCAAAACAGCATGTTTTAAAGTATGCTGGGCAAACACTGGAGGTTGCATTATTACATTATAAGTTATAGTACATTCCAAACCTACAAAATACTGAACAACAAGGTTATACAAGTGGTAACAATAAGAGAGGAAGGTATGTCTGTTTTCCAAAACATTACTTGACAAAGTACATTGTATCATCGCAGTACGGTCTCTCTGGCTTTGAGAAATGGGTATGGCTATGGCTTACTTCTGAATCCAATCTACATCTTGAACTTGGGTATAAATAAAGCAACACAATGAAACAACTTACCCCTTAGATATTTCTGTCCAGATGACAATATCTGGGTCAGTAGGTAGTGGAGAAATTAATGGAAAGCATTTTTATGATGTGGGCAACTACACTGCCAAACGATACCCACAATCACCTCAGACACACTGCTAGGTATATACAATGTCAGATAGCACCCCCCAACACTGAAAAATAAACCTCCCTGCAATGCTATAGAATTGCTTCTGCACAAGTCTCCTATAAAACAACAACCAGTCCCTAGCTTGCTCATGCTGTGCTAAATACACTCCATCCTTTAGACATCCCGGTGGTACAGGGGCCTTCTGTACCCTGAAGGCAATGGCCAAAAAGAATAAGCTAGAACACTTAAAGGTAAGCGATAAACAACTGAACAAATCCTAGGAACTGGCATGATACAAAGGAACAACAGGGTACTCTAGAGTCCTAAAGGTAACACCACAGGAGAAAAGGGAATAATTTGCACTTAAAAAGTATGTGTGTCTGCTAGATAGCACAAAAAAAAAAAAAAGAGTAAGTGATGCTGACAAGTGAGGGAACTAGAGTATAGTAAGAAAGCAGAGCATCGGTATGACCAGAAAGAGTACAATGATACAAGGCAGAATGATGTCACTTCTCCAAACCCCAGATACAACAGAATAGTGATTAAAGCTTCTGCTCTTGTCTTCATTTAACCTGATACCCAGGAATTTGCAGCATGCACCTCCAGCGTCACAAGATTAATGCTCCCAAATTGAAACAGATCTGCAATTAACTCATTCTAACAAATAAATGGACCCATTAAAAATGTAACTTCTTTCTTGACCAGCCGAACTTTCACAGTTAAAACGGGGTCTGTGTTATCAGATACAGCCTTTGCTTTTTCAGGGGTTCTCTGCAAGTATGATTTCTTGCACCAATACTGTTCTCCATTTTTTTAAAATAGATAAACTGCCCTTTGACCTAACTCACCTACAACTCCTCCTCTATTCTGATGATGTGGTTATCTAGAGATCCAACCCTTCTCAGGACATCATCCAAAATCACCCACGCGACCACAGGGAGGACATGCAGACTCCACACAGAAGGCACCCCAGCCAAGAATCGAACCGGAGAACCTCTTGCTGTGAGGCGACAACGCTAACCACTGCAGCACCGTGGCCGCCCACCTTCTACAACTAAACAATTGGTTTTATTCCAAAAATAAAAAGTATTCCCCAACTCTAAAAGAAAAACAAGTCCACTCTGGCACAAAGAAAAGAATCACCAAAGCTGCTTGGCACATCAGAGACCTAGCGAACAACCTAACTGAATCCACCACATTATTTAGATACCTTAGCATTAAAACTTGACCAGTAGCTCAACTTCCAAGACCTTACTCAAAGTCAGACACAAAGTTAACGACCTCCTATCCTGGGCCCAAAAGATATCTAATTTCCTCTCATAGCCTGCTATAGCAGCCTTAGCTAAGCAAAGATGCCCTGCTTGTATAACTAGAATATGTCCAACCCCTATTCACTACTGTCTTACAAAAACACTACCACTTTACAGTCTCTTTCTAAAAAAAAAAAAAATCTGCTCTTTCATCTCTAACTCCCACAGACATGAACTTTACTGCAACACCTTGGAAAAGCAAATTAGCTATCCATTCCAACAAGTGCCAGCCTCCCCCTTTGCTCCCTTCTCTTTAGAATCCTACACCAAGACACACCTCCCCCTCTCTGCAGTGATGAGACAAACTACATCCAATCCATACTGCAACCTAAGAAGCCAATCCAGTGATGATCCTACTCTCAGAACTCGAACTCACTAACTTCAAACCACAGACCACAGCTTCTCTGTTCTTGCTTCTAAATTGTGGCAATCACTGCCATAAGATCCTACTGAAATCAGGTAATACAAACAGTTCAGACCTCAATTCAAACAATACCCAGCTGAACAACATAAGTACACAAGTCAGAACACGGGTTACGTCACCTAATTCCCATGGTTTCACTATTACATTCAGTCAATAAAACCTTGTCAGCTTATTCTGCTAATTTCTGCAAACACAAACTTTCACCTGCTTCTTCACTATCTGCCTTTGTGATTCCCTCCTATATCCTAATATCCCCTCTTCTGTTATTAGCTATTAATATTTTAAACTTTCTGCTCAAATCTCCCTCCACACTTGTATTTAACATGTCTGTTGTTTTGGATGGACTACATTTATTGCAAGAATAACCCATTTCATACACCTGATCCCAAAATATTTTTCAATCTCCTTGTAAACATGTTTATACTTTTTTCATCTTTGTTATACTGTGTCATTACACTGTATAATTTAGCTCTACCTTTAATCATATTTAACTATTACTTGTATGCAACCAGGTTTGAACCTGCAAATGGTCAAATTTAATCAGTACTTTACCCCAGTAAATAGAACGTGATATTACATTAAATATATATATATATATATATATATATATATATATATATATATATATATATAGATATATATAGATACACACACACACGGAGTAGCACAAAAACATATTGGAAAAAAAAATCACAATTTTCATAGGTTCATAGGTTAGTACTAGGCTAACTGCCCTTATGGGACATTTTTAAGCCTAGCCAGTTACCCCATGTCAGAATCAAACCTTGCACCTTGTGTTTCTAAGGTAAGCACCTTAATCATTACGCCAACCTCCCACCCTCAACTTCCAGTTCTGTTAAAATAGTACTCGTAATAAGCCTACTTTGTGCTTTACTTTCTAGATTTTTCACTCCTTACTTTGCCAGTTGTTACAGAAAGACTTGGCTCTACTGAACAGTTTACACAAACTGAATTGTAGTATATCGGTTGTGAGTGTCAAGAGTAGATCATCAACAATCCACATCAGTGCATCTTATAGCAGAACATTTTAAAATGAAACTCCTGGCTGACACTGGCAGCATGTCTCTTAAATACTTATCACCTTAGACTTTAAACCAACTTGATGAAAATTCATAAGTTATCAGACGTGGGCTACTAGCAATCTGGTCACTGATCTCATAACCAGTTATCCTGCAGGGATACCTAAAACACACATAACCATAAACCTACGTGTGATAAGTCTACAATGCACCAGGAAGCACTGTGGCAGTGACAGGTCAGTCCACTGTTTTAGTGTGAAATAGTAGAGTTATACCTTTCTGTGATATCAACACAAACTTGAAGATGCCATACTAATTAATGTGAGCCCCAGGGGTGAGCTAGTAGTCTGTATTTAGTCAGTTTGTACATCCATAACATTTTTATTTATATGATCTGTTTAAAGTAATTAGTTTACATTTTTTTCTTTGCTCACTGATTTTTTTAACTAATAATGATTTATTTTAATTGTTTTATTATATTATTTCTGTCTCTCTTTCTATATATAGATATATGTATATGTATATGCATGGGTCTACTTCATAACACTGAAATTTTATAAGGCTGAATTTCAGAACACCGAGACCATAACATCGAAAATTCAAAACACTGAAAACCCAAAACAATGAAAACTCAGAACATTAAAGTGTGCTTCATAACACTGAAAACTACACTGCACAAGTAAATAAGATCTCCTTCACCTAAACAACACCTAACTAACAACCACTTTCTACTATGTTTCTGCAGGGGGGCAAGCCCCCCTGCACCCCCCATGTAGGGGGCTCTGCCCCCCCCCCGTCAATTAAATATACCAACTCCAACATCGCACTACAGTGGAAAAAAGTTAATTTCCTAACCTCACTGTATGGTGATTGTGATAAAGTGAAGTTAGGAAATGAACTTTTTTCCACTGTAGTGCGATCTTGGAGATGGTATATTTAATTGACAGGGGATGTGGGGGCAGAGCCCCCCACATGGGGGGTGCAGGGGAGCTTGCATAGTAGAAACTGTGTTTGTTAGGTAGGTGTTGTTATAGGTGAAGAGGATGTTATTTACATATGCATTTTAGTTTATAAAGCACACTTTCAATGTTCTGAGTTTTCAATGTTTAGGGTTTTCAGTGTTTTGGGATTTAGATGTTTTGGTCTCAGTGTTATGAAATTTCAGTGTTATGAAGTAGATCCATATGTATATATGTATTCAAAGATTCAGAGAAACTTTATTGTCATTTAGGACCATACAAGTGCAGCCAAAACAAAATTACAAATGTCAGCTCATGAGAGAAATGCAGTGCAAATAACATAGATACAGCGGTAATCAGACAATAACATAAGAAAGAAAATAACACGTATGACATGCAAGAGGTAGTTCACATTACATAAACAAACAATACCCATTATCCACTGATAAAAAAATAAATACACACCACCAAATGCCTTCACAGTTAAGACTGATGTGTATATATATATATATATATATATATATATATATATATATATATATATACACACACAGAGAGAGATACATATATAGTGCAAACGTCAAAAGCATAAACCACCACTATGTGTGAGGTGATGGAGATCTTGATTATAAAAATAACCAAACGTACAAATGGTAAGCGCTTTCACAACATCGCTTCTTCAGACAATTAAAAAACATACAGCCCCACATCATTCTTAAATACATACCCCATCAAGAAAACTTCCAATAAAAATCATCTCAATTAAAAACAGTGTCAAACAGTTAAAAGTGCATGATAATGACCCAAGATGGTTTTTATACACCAAACATCATCTCGAGACCATTTAACCAAAAAAGCTCTTTAAAAAACTTAATACAGATAAGAGCAAAATGTCAATCCTGAAAACTCAATGCTTCATTGCCTACCAATTAAATCGTGTAACCGAGCATATCTGCCAATCAGAGCTAAGTAATAAAAAACACTACATAGTCGTGCCTACACCAAGTAGGCATTGAGGACCTCATAAAGCCAATATAAAAACAAAACAAATAACACATCTTTAATAGGTTAGAATGAATGCAAACAGAAAACTTGTCTGCTCTGCCTCTAACCGCCCTGAACTCAGACTGCCTTCTCAACTACTGAGATCTGGATGTGCCAAAATCACCTTTCTCTCAATAACAAATCTAAAATACTATTATTCACACCCTCAAAATCTTTCTCTTTTGATAAAAATTCCTTTCAAGTCCTTAGCCAAAGCAACCCTCCGACTGAAGTTGTTCCCTTTGCCAAACTACTCGGTGTAACTATATAGACGAACACCTCAAGTTCGACATCCGTATCCAACAAAATATAAAGAAAACCCACCAAAAACTAGGTATGCTATACAGGAACAACCATTTCCTCCCTACTTCTACCAGGCATACTCTGGCCACCTCTTACTTACTTCCCTCCCTTCTGTACGGCACCCCGCTACTAACTAACCTATCCTCTTCCATCACTTCAAAACTTGAAAGCTATTATTACAAAATTTCTAAATTTGCCACCAAAGCCAAACATTCCACTCATCACTATGTTATCCTCCAATCCTTCAACTTGTTAGAATTCACAAATTACCTGGACTTCCTCCAGCTCACTACAGGACATAGACTAATATTTAATCCAACCAAATGCCTCGCTCTAACATCCTTCCCCCATACACCCCAAATAGAACTCTCAGATCCGAACACCAAAACTTAAGTACTGTCCACAAACCTAAACATCCTGCTGGACAACTTCTCCTCTCCTTCTCCTTAGGTAAGAAATGGAACTCTCTCCCTTCCACACTAAGGACAATGTCAAACACAAACCACTTCAAAACTCAGCTTTACACCTACCTCTCCTCCAAATGGAAATGTAACTGCATTCTTCCTACCTAGAACTCTTTAACAAGAGACGCTGAGAGGGTATCCTCCCGAGTTCCTAAGCACCTTATAGCTGGCTATAACCTTCGATAGCTAATACCCATACAATCTCTCACACACTGTAAATAGCTTTTGACTTTAACTGTGCGAATGTTAAAATGTATCTGCACGATATTTTTCCACTATGGGCAGTATTCATCATGCTTTGTATTATTTGATATGTATTTGTACTTGTAGTTTTATTTTACTTTTATTGGACTGCTATCTTTACTATAATCTGTTTCATGGAGCTTTTCTCCTCAAGCCTCCACTGAAAATGGGCTCTCTGGGCCCATTGGACTTGCCCGGTAATAAAACTGGAAATAAATAAATAAAACCATTTGCATATTCAAATATTATCACATTCAAAAAAACATGTATAAAAAATGTCATGTTTTCTGTTCAAGAATCTAGTAGTCTCCAGCACGGCCAAATCACCACATTCACATATCTAACAAAAAACCTAGAACACTTATGCAATCAATATTTAAAGTTGTAAAACCCATACACTCAAAACCTTGTATGACTATATCAATAAACCAATCCTAAGGATATTGTATCACATTCCTAACCAATTGGGATGTGTAGTTACAAATATCCACCAATCAAACTCGGGTATAGCTGAACATCACTTTATCTTTCTCGTTCTGAGCACTACGTCTCATACGGAGACAGTAAAGAAACTATACTGCTCAACCAAATTCAGCGAGCAGGAATACTCATTTACTCATATATATTTATTTTTACTTATGAAGTCACTTGACAGTTCACAAACAATACAAAAATATTGATCTTTCCATTAAACAGCTAAAAAGGCCACTTACACATATATAAAGAACTAAAAATATACAATCGACCAGTGCATAAAAACTGTGACCCAAACAATTAAAACATCTCAAGTCAATGATTGCTAGTTCTATATAACCTCAATCTTCTACCAACTCTGCATACTTAGACTGTTGGTATGTCATAAACTACAAAAATAAGAAATAAAATGAATAATAACAATGATAAGCCATGTAATTTGGAATCGGTGACAAAGTCAGCCGAAATAAATTTCTTATGCCAACAGTTGCGTTCTGTGAAACTTCAGTCACAGAACTTGACTGACCTTGATTCCCTCATGGGTGCACATACATTTATTTATTTATTAAGAGAATACCCAACAAACTCTATCATTGCAGACAGCTCACAAAATCTATCTTAAATAGAAAGGGCATATTACATGTATAGCACCAATCAAAATATGCATCCTTACCACCTAGCAGATTCCATTATCAAATTAGAGGGTGTGTTAGTTGACGTCAAGCACCAATCAACACATCACATGGAGTAGCCTGTCAAAATTTGAAAAATAGATAACCATCCAATCAAAATAGTGATACCTAAAAAAAATCTCTATAAGTACTAAATAGAAGACTGTTAGCCTACAACATCTCAACACTCGACTCCAGCAGTCAAAAACCACAAACGTAGAACTAAAGATTGCCAACAAGTTGAAAGCCGATCATACTAGTAAATGTACACTCACTTCCTAAATCAAGCAAACAGCATGTATTTCCTAATAAAACAATTATAATGATGTGGAGATCTAGACATAACACCATATGAGGACAACAACCTCTCAAACAAAAGCAACTTATTATTCACAGGGAGATGAACAGATATAACAACGGCTAGTCTGGGCGCATCTATGCTACAGCAAACAATAAGAGTCGCAAATACACTCAGTTACACAATCTGATTGGTAAGCAATGATGCATTGAGTTTTCAGGACTGACATTTTGCTCTTATCAGTACTAAGGTTTTTAAAGAGCTTGATTGGTTAAATGGTCTCAAGGTGGTGTTTGATTGGTGTAAAAAACCATCTTGGATCATTATTATGAACTAACTGTTTGACTACATTTTAATTGAGATGATTTTTGTTGGAAGTTTTCTTGATGGGGTATGTATTTAAGAATGATGTGGGATTGTATATTTTTTTAATGGTCTGAAGAAGTGATGTTAGTCACAAAAGCGCTCATCATTTGTATAGGTTCATAGGTTCATACTAGGCTATCTGCCCTAGGGCATTTATAAGCCTAGCCAGAATGTGTTTGGCTTTCGCCACCCATTTTAAATTTATTTTGCTATGCCCTTTTTCGAGGTTAGTATACTGTGCCTCTAACAGTGACACAGAAGTGATACCCGGGGTAAACCTACAATCTCCCATCCACTCATCAAGATTCCTCTTGAAGAGAGTCAATGAGGGACTCTGCCTAACCTGGACTGGGATTTTATTCCAGAGTGAAGGGAGCCACTGGGTTATGAATCTGTCCCTCCAGCATGTCCTATTTATTTCAGTGCTGAGGTTCAAGTCTCTCGAGCGCGTAGCTCGATGGGATTTGGATTTTCTGAGGTGCAGCACGTCCATTAATTCCGGGTTGGACATGGCTTTATACGTCAGGCACAGATCGCCTCTGAATAAGCGGTATGCCACTGAGTAGAGCTGGAGTTTCTTTAACCGGGCAGCATATGGCATCTGTTTGAGCCCTTTGATCCTCTTGGTGAGGTACTTTTGGGGTCTTTCCAGTTGCTGCAGGTGTCTGGTAAGGTACATCCCAAAAGGGGCATTGTACTTAATTATGGGCCTGATGAGGGATGAGTAAAGAGGCACGATAACCTCCCCTGATCTTGATGTGAATCCCTTCATGATTAGGTGGGTTATATAAAATGTTTTTCTAACCACTTTGGCCACGTGGTTGTCAAATGAGAGATTGCTATCAACTTGGGTCCCCAGGTCCCTAATTACTTCTTCTGTACTTAATGGATTACCACCTATGTGGTAATTTGTGGGCACTTTGTTTTTGCCAAAAGGGATGACTATACACTTTTTGGCATTTAGCTTGAGGCCATGGCTCTGGCACCAGTTGTCTGTTTCTATGAGGCCCTTTTGGAGGATGCTTCTGTCGGCTGGAGAGTCGATTATGGCGCCCAGTTTGCAATCATCTGTGAACTTGGTCAGCCACAGTCCTTCTGTGTTGGCCTGTACCTCCGAGAAATATATACCGAACAAGAGAGGTCCCAGGACTGAGCCTTGTGGAACACCACTTGTAACTGGTTTGGAGTCTGACATGGCTCCAGTAATTCTAACCATGTGGGTTCTGTCCTTGAGCCAGTTTGCAATCCATCTAGTGACATAGGGGTTTATATTTAAGCTGGTGAGCTTATCTATATTGCCCGAGTGGGGTATTGTATCGAAGGCTTTTGCGAGGTCCAGGTAGGCTGTGTGGACCACCTTCCCCTCGTCAATGGCCTTGGTGACTATTTCAAAGAAATCAACCAGGTTTAAGAGGCAGGATCTGCCCTTAACAAAGCCGAACTGGGTAGGATCCAGTGTCTGTAGGTCCCCAATATCTTTATTTATGAGGTCCATGATGATCCTTTTCCATAGCTTTGCAGACCAAGCTAGTCAGGCTTATGGGGCGATAGTTTCCAGGATCTGTTGAGGCACCACCTTTATGGAGGGGGACCACTGTTGCTGTACGCCACTCTTTGGGCACATATCCTGTAGTAAGGCTGAGATTGAACAGTAGTTTTATGTTTGGGTTTAGCTCTTCTTGGAGTTCATGTAGGACGCAGCCCGGGACACCGTCCGGTCCCATTGATGCTGTGTTTTTTGCTTTGGAGAGGGCGGCTCTTACCTGAGCATCTGAGATGTCAGGGGGGCAGCACTCTGCTGGGATAGATATTTGCCCTTTTGGTGGTGGGGGGGAGAAGTTTGCGCTGAACCTGTCAGCTAGGATGTTGGCAATGTCTGTGGGTTCAGTGTATTTTTTGTCATTTTGGACTAGTTCTGAGCATATCTGGGAATTACCACCCAGGTTCCTAACATAACTAAAGAAAGCCTTGTGATTATCCTTAGTGTCCTGTGCAATTTTTCTCTCGAAGCTGGCCTTAGACAATTTTATGAGTGCTCGTAGTTTTTTGCTAATACTGATCAGTGATGTCTTCCCTTTTTGGGATTTTGCTTTATCATTTAGTAGCTTCCTCCTTCTATTGTATAGTTTGTTTATGGCTGGGGTCCACCAGACAGGACGTCTGCCTTTGGAGGATTGGGTCTTGGTTATATTTGGGATCGCATGATCCATGCATTCCTGAAGGTGTTCATAGAATGCGTTTATAAAGGATTCTGCGGTCTGGGCCGTATTTTCCACAGGCCCAGGGGCTTTGAAGGATTCCACCTCGGTTTTGAGGAGTGTGAAATTTGCTTTAGAGAAATTTTTCACTGTGGTTTTCTGGGCAGGGGGTGGGGTCGGGATGTGAATATCCAGTGAGATTAGTTTATGGTCTGATCTTACCAGTGAGGGATACATTTCTGGTCTGGAGCAGAGAGTCCCCATGTTGGTGATGATCAGGTCCAGTATGTTTTCACCTCTTGTGGGAGTGGTAACAAGTTGTTCCATAGCATTTGAGTTTATAAATTCTAGGAACCTTTGGGCTAGGGTGTTGGAGCTAGAGTAATGCTCCCAGTCTATGTTTGGGTAGTTGAAGTCGCCCAATATAATGGTGTTTGGAGAGACATTCATATTTTCCAGTGTTCTCAGAAAGGCCGAGTGGGGTTCCTGGGTTTGGGAGGGTGGTCTGTAGCAGGCTATAAACTGGAAGGCAGTTTTACCCACTGTTAGTTGCACATGGATAGTCTCTAATGCTTCATGCTTTGCCACCAACCTGGAGGTGTGGTTATCTTGAATGAATATCGATACTCCCCCTCCTTTTGTGGTTCGGTCCAAGTTTTGGGGCCGAAAAGCATGGTATGAGGTATAACCTGGTAGTGCTGGGGTGCTCTCGGGAGCCCTGAACCAGGTTTCTGTTACTGCACAGATATCGATGTTCTCCATACTAAGGAGAGTTTCGAGTGCGTGCATCTTGAGGTTTAGACTTCTGGCGTTGAGTAGCATTACTCTTGGTTTCTTATCCCTTGTGATACCTATGGAGGTGGGTTTGTCTTTTGAGCCTTGCCTAAAAAAGGCACTATGGGGGTAGCAAGAGCCTTTGCCAATATCCGAAAGCCCAGGGGTGACAGGTGCAAGCCATCCCTAGCGAAGCATCATGGCTTGTCGAGCATATCATCCCAAGCTGACAGGCATTGGATCCCCTTTGAATGACACCAGTACTTAAGCCAATTGTTGAAATTGATCATCTTGTCTTCATATTGTGGCATAATTCTTGGTGAGGGTAAGATGCTACTCAAGGTCAGGGTCATACCGGCCTGGGCTACATGCTCAGAGAGCTCCTTTATGTCTCTTTTCATGTAGTCCAGGGAGGTACGTCTCAGGTCATTCACACCAGCATGGACAATGACTGAGTCATATTTGTACTTGCCTTGGAGTGACCTGAGTGCTTGTGTTATGTGGCGGATCCTAGCGCCCGACAGGCTGCTCACCGTGACCCTCCCCTAGTTCAGCCTGCTGAACGGGACGTCAGTGTGCCTGACAATAGAGTCACCTATTACAAGTGTATCAGGTGTGTTGTTTAGTCTTAAGGGCTGTGACTGTTCGGCACACTGGCTTTGTGAGATATGTGTTGCACGTGTTTTGTTTTGGGGTAGCGGCTGCTTGGGTGTCTGCTTTGGAGGTCTCTGCTGCTTAGGCAGATCTTTATTTAGAGCCTCCGAGTATGTGATTATGTGTTTATGTGAGACTGGAATTGTAGTGAGTGTGGTTTCTTTCTCCTCCTGACTGGTTATGCCAGTACTGAGTTGAGAGAGCTTAGCCTCCAGTTTGGCTATATGGTTGCATCTCTCACATGTGTTGGAATTTGTTGGGAGGAGGAGAGGGTTGTCTGTGTACATGAGGCAGTTGTAACATTGCCTCAAGATTCCCAGATTCACCAGGTGGACCGGAGAGGAAATTGACAACTCACCTTTGGACATGCTAGAATAATATTGGGAATTCCTTAATAATTGAAAACAAGGGCCAGTGGGGAGTGAGGGTGTAGTGCTTTTAATTTTTAGTGCTGACTTATATAATTGCTTTAGCGCGCAAGTGCCAGGTAACTTAAGTGCAATGTGTTACAGGTAACTTAAATGCAAAAACGACAAATAGTAACTTTCTTTCAAGTGAAACAAGGAAATAAGTGCAGTAAGCAATGCAGATATCACTAGTGATCCACAGAAGCGCTGAGAAGCCGCATATTAGGTGGAATTAGCGTTCCAGGGAAATAACAAGCAAATAAACAACAAGCATATAAACAAAGCTAGATTCAGCAGGCCTGGATCTAGTCTATGCTACAGCAAACAAGGTGTACCAATTTCAGTAAGATACAGTTCAAATATTCAGGCACTACAAACCTTTAACCAGAAATTCACAGCTCAGAAGGGCAGAGTCCAGCCTCTTCTCCCACAAGAGTGCAGACCACGAACCTTCTTAATGTAAAATAACTGACCTGAAGCCCAAGTGCCTAAACCAGAACTAATACACTTTAAGAATAACAGACACTGGGCTCTCAATCAGCAGTTCCCAACTTAGAAGGATGAAAGCTACCTGTCCTGCCACCACAGTGCATGCCACAAACCTTCCTAATGTAAAACAACTGGTCTGAAGCCCAAGTGCTTAATCCAAAAGACTTAGAATGATAGCTGCACTTTAATCAAGTTACTACCAAGCAGTAATAAATACAACTGAATACTTTAGAGAATGCCTGGATTAGTGCTCAAGTTACACAAACAAAGCTAGATCCAGCAGGCCTGAATCCAGTCTATGCCACAGCAAACAAGGTGCACCAACTTCAGTAAGAAGCAGTTCAGATATGCATGCACTATAAGCCTTTAACCAGAAATTCCCAGCTCAGAAGGGCAGAGTCCAGTCTCTCCTCCCACAAGAGTGCAGACCACGAACCCTCAATGTCAAATAACTGGCCTGAAAGCCCAAGTGCTTAAACCAGAATTAATACACTTTTAGAATAACAGACACTGAGCCCTCAATCAGCAGTTCCCAACCTAGAAGGATGTAAGCTACCTGTTCTGCCACTACAGTGCAGACCACAAACCCTCTCAGTGCAAAACAACTGGTCCAAAGCCCAAGTGTTTAAACCAAAAGGCTTAGAATGAGTTACACCAAGCAGTAATAAATACAATTGAGTACTTTTAAGATTATGCAAAAGTAAAATAAAGTAGGTAGAAACACAAGTACAGTAAAAGCAGATTACATTTTTTTTTTTTTTTTTCTGAACAAGTGCTGAGATCAAAGAAACAGATTTGAGTGCTGAAACTAGAAAACTGGCTAGTTATAAGAAAAAAAACTAAGCTAGAAGGCTTCCCTCCAACACAGAAGGGCTTGGGGGCTCAGAAGCCTACAAATAGTCTATACCACTTAACAGGAAAGGCAGGAAACAAGCTTAATTTTTTTTCTGTTTCCCAGATGCTCTCTTTGTACACAGTAGGAGTGCCTGAAATCAGAATATGATCTCACTGCACTCAGTTGAGTGAGCAAATGAGATGGGCCCAGAAGGAGTATAAAAACACAAATTTACAAGAGAGGCGGGCAGTTTCAAGGCCACTAAGATTAACACCAAAACAAAAACAGGGAGGGTGGGTGGGACTAACTGAAGAGCAGAGTCAAAACTTCCAGTTCAGTTAATATTCCTGCAACACACAGTTAAAATCAATTTAAATACTGTATTTTTTTGAAAAAAAAGTGCAGACAAAGGTACTTAAATTCTCTTATACGTCCAGTTGAATACAGCAAGTTCTTAGCTGGCCAAAGCTGAGGTTTTTAAGCAGAAAATATTTCACACTGTTCCACTTAAATAGGCAAGGACAGGAAATAAAAGAATGTGGCTACCCCCACACCTGTAATTACTAGCAAATAACAAAATTCAGCAAACACTGACTAACTTCCAGTTCAGTTAATATTCCTGCAACACACAGTTAAAATCAATTTAAATACTGTATTTTTTGAAAAAAAGTGCAGACAAAGGTACTTAAATTCTCTTATACGTCCAGTTGAATACAGCAAGTTCTTAGCCGGCCAAAGCTGAGGTTTTTAAGCAGAAAATATTTCACACTGTACCACTTAAATAGGCAAGGACAGGAAATAAAAGAATGTGGCTACCCCCACACCTGTAATTACTAGCAAATAACAAAATTCAGCAAACACTGACTAACTTCCAGTTCAGTTAATATTCCTGCAACACACAGTTAAAATCAATTTAAATACTGTATTTTTTGAAAAAAAAGTGCAGATAAAGGTACTTAAATTCTCTTATACGTCCAGTTGAATACAGCAAGTTCTTAGCCGGCCAAAGCTGAGGTTTTTAAGCAGAAAATATTTCACACTGTACCACTTAAATAGGCAAGGACAGGAAATCAAAGAATGTGGCTACCCCACACCTGTAATTACTAGCAAATAACAAAATTCAGCAAACACTGACTAACTTCCAGTTCAGTTAATATTCCTGCAACACACAGTTAAAATCAATTTAAATACTGTATTTTTTGGGGAAAAAAAGTGCAGACAAAGGTACTTAAATTCTCTTATACGTCCAGTTGAATACAGCAAGTTCTTAGCCGGCCAAAGCTGAGGTTTTAAGCAGAAAATATTTCACACTGTACCACTTAAATAGGCAAGGACAGGAAATCAAAGAATGTGGCTACCCCCACACCTGTAATTACTAGCAAATAACAAAATTCAGCAAACACTGACTAACTTCCAGTTCAGTTAATATTCCTGCAACACACAGTTAAAATCGATTTAAATACTGTATTTTTTGAAAAAAAAGTGCAGACAAAGGTACTTAAATTCTCTTATACGTCCAGTTGAATACAGCAAGTTCTTAGCCGGCCAAAGCTGAGGTTTTTAAGCAGAAAATATTTCACACTGTACCACTTAAATAGGCAAGGACAGGAAATAAAAGAATGTGGCTACCCCCACACCTGTAATTACTAGCAAATAACAAAATTCAGCAAACACTGACTAACTTCCAGTTCAGTTAATATTCCTGCAACACACAGTTAAAATCGATTTAAATACTGTATTTTTTTGAAAAAAAAGTGCAGACAAAGGTACTTAAATTCTCTTATACGTCCAGTTGAATACAGCAAGTTCTTAGCCGGCCAAAGCTGAGGTTTTTAAGCAGAAAATATTTCACACTGTACCACTTAAATAGGCAAGGACAGGAAATCAAAGAATGTGGCTACCCCCACACCTGTAATTACTAGCAAATAACAAAATTCAGCAAACACTGACTAACTTCCAGTTCAGTTAATATTCCTGCAACACACAGTTAAAATCAATTTAAATACTGTATTTTTTGAAAAAAAGTGCAGACAAAGGTACTTAAATTCTCTTATACGTCCAGTTGAATACAGCAAGTTCTTAGCCGGCCAAAGCTGAGGTTTTAAGCAGAAAATATTTCACACTGTACCACTTAAATAGGCAAGGACAGGAAATCAAAGAATGTGGCTACCCCCACACCTGTAATTACTAGCAAATAACAAAATTCAGCAAACACTGACTAACTTCCAGTTCAGTTAATATTCCTGCAACACACAGTTAAAATCAATTTAAATACTGTATTTTTTGAAAAAAAGTGCAGACAAAGGTACTTAAATTCTCTTATACGTCCAGTTGAATACAGCAAGTTCTTAGCCGGCCAAAGCTGAGGTTTTTAAGCAGAAAATATTTCACACTGTACCACTTAAATAGGCAAGGACAGGAAATCAAAGAATGTGGCTACCCCACACCTGTAATTACTAGCAAATAACAAAATTCAGCAAACACTGACTAACTTCCAGTTCAGTTAATATTCCTGCAACACACAGTTAAAATCAATTTAAATACTGTATTTTTTGAAAAAAAGTGCAGACAAAGGTACTTAAATTCTCTTATACGTCCAGTTGAATACAGCAAGTTCTTAGCCGGCCAAAGCTGAGGTTTTTAAGCAGAAAATATTTCACACTGTACCACTTAAATAGGCAAGGACAGGAAATCAAAGAATGTGGCTACCCCCACACCTGTAATTACTAGCAAATAACAAAATTCAGCAAACACTGACTAACTTCCAGTTCAGTTAATATTCCTGCAACACACAGTTAAAATCAATTTAAATACTGTATTTTTTGGGGGAAAAAAAGTGCAGACAAAGGTACTTAAATTCTCTTATTCGTCCAGTTGAATACAGCAAGTTCTTAGCCGGCCAAAGCTGAGGTTTTTAAGCAGAAAATATTTCACACTGTACCACTTAAATAGGCAAGGACAGGAAATCAAAGAATGTGGCTACCCCACACCTGTAATTACTAGCAAATAACAAAATTCAGCAAACACTGACTAACTTCCAGTTCAGTTAATATTCCTGCAACACACAGTTAAAATCAATTTAAATACTGTATTTTTTGAAAAAAGTGCAGACAAAGGTACTTAAATTCTCTTATACGTCCAGTTGAATACAGCAAGTTCTTAGCCGGCCAAAGCTGAGGTTTTAAGCAGAAAATATTTCACACTGTACCACTTAAATAGGCAAGGACAGGAAATCAAAGAATGTGGCTACCCCACACCTGTAATTACTAGCAAATAACAAAATTCAGCAAACACTGACTAACTTCCAGTTCAGTTAATATTCCTGCAACACACAGTTAAAATCAATTTAAATACTGTATTTTTTGAAAAAAGTGCAGACAAAGGTACTTAAATTCTCTTATACGTCCAGTTGAATACAGCAAGTTCTTAGCCGGCCAAAGCTGAGAGTTTTAAGCAGAAAATATTTCACACTGTACCACTTAAATAGGCAAGGACAGGAAATCAAAGAATGTGGCTACCCCACACCTGTAATTACTAGCAAATAACAAAATTCAGCAAACACTGACTAACTTCCAGTTCAGTTAATATTCCTGCAACACACAGTTAAAATCAATTTAAATACTGTATTTTTTGGAAAAAGTGCAGACAAAGGTACTTAAATTCTCTTATACGTCCAGTTGAATACAGCAAGTTCTTAGCCGGCCAAAGCTGAGGTTTTTAAGCAGAAAATATTTCACACTGTACCACTTAAATAGGCAAGGACAGGAAATAAAAGAATGTGGCTACCCCCACACCTGTAATTACTAGCAAATAACAAAATTCAGCAAACACTGACTAACTTCCAGTTCAGTTAATATTCCTGCAACACACAGTTAAAATCAATTTAAATACTGTATTTTTTGAAAAAAAAGTGCAGACAAAGGTACTTAAATTCTCTTATACGTCCAGTTGAATACAGCAAGTTCTTAGCCGGCCAAAGCTGAGGTTTTTAAGCAGAAAATATTTCACACTGTACCACTTAAATAGGCAAGGACAGGAAATCAAAGAATGTGGCTACCCCCACACCTGTAATTACTAGCAAATAACAAAATTCAGCAAACACTGACTAACTTCCAGTTCAGTTAATATTCCTGCAACACACAGTTAAAATCAATTTAAATACTGTATTTTTGGAAAAAAAGTGCAGACAAAGGTACTTAAATTCTCTTATACATCCAGTTGAATACAGCAAGTTCTTAGCCGGCCAAAGCTGAGGTTTTTAAGCAGAAAATATTTCACACTGTACCACTTAAATAGGCAAGGACAGGAAATCAAAGAATGTGGCTACCCCCACACCTGTAATTACTAGCAAATAACAAAATTCAGCAAACACTGACTAACTTCCAGTTCAGTTAATATTCCTGCAACACACAGTTAAAATCAATTTAAATACTGTATTTTTTGGGGGAAAAAAGTGCAGACAAAGGTACTTAAATTCTCTTATACGTCCAGTTGAATACAGCAAGTTCTTAGCCGGCCAAAGCTGAGGTTTTTAAGCAGAAAATATTTCACACTGTACCACTTAAATAGGCAAGGACAGGAAATCAAAGAATGTGGCTACCCCACACCTGTAATTACTAGCAAATAACAAAATTCAGCAAACACTGACTAACTTCCAGTTCAGTTAATATTCCTGCAACACACAGTTAAAATCAATTTAAATACTGTATTTTTTGAAAAAAAGTGCAGATAAAGGTACTTAAATTCTCTTATCGTCCAGTTGAATACAGCAAGTTCTTAGCCGGCCAAAGCTGAGGTTTTAAGCAGAAAATATTTCACACTGTACCACTTAAATAGGCAAGGACAGGAAATCAAAGAATGTGGCTACCCCACACCTGTAATTACTAGCAAATAACAAAATTCAGCAAACACTGACTAACTTCCAGTTCAGTTAATATTCCTGCAACACACAGTTAAAATCAATTTAAATACTGTATTTTTTTGAAAAAAGTGCAGATAAAGGTACTTAAATTCTCTTATACGTCCAGTTGAATACAGCAAGTTCTTAGCCGGCCAAAGCTGAGGTTTTTAAGCAGAAAATATTTCACACTGTACCACTTAAATAGGCAAGGACAGGAAATCAAAGAATGTGGCTACCCCCACACCTGTAATTACTAGCAAATAACAAAATTCAGCAAACACTGACTAACTTCCAGTTCAGTTAATATTCCTGCAACACACAGTTAAAATCAATTTAAATACTGTATTTTTTGAAAAAAAGTGCAGATAAAGGTACTTAAATTCTCTTATACGTCCAGTTGAATACAGCAAGTTCTTAGCTGGCCAAAGCTGAGGTTTTTAAGCAGAAAATATTTCACACTGTACCACTTAAATAGGCAAGGACAGGAAATCAAAGAATGTGGCTACCCCCACACCTGTAATTACTAGCAAATAACAAAATTCAGCAAACACTGACTAACTTCCAGTTCAGTTAATATTCCTGCAACACACAGTTAAAATCAATTTAAATACTGTATTTTTTGAAAAAAAGTGCAGACAAAGGTACTTAAATTCTCTTATACGTCCAGTTGAATACAGCTAGTTCTTAGCCGGCCAAAGCTGAGGATTTAAGCAGAAAATATTTCACACTGTACCACTTAAATAGGCAAGGACAGGAAATCAAAGAATGTGGCTACCCCCACACCTGTAATTACTAGCAAATAACAAAATTCAGCAAACACTGACTAACTTCCAGTTCAGTTAATATTCCTGCAACACACAGTTAAAATCAATTTAAATACTGTATTTTTTGAAAAAAAGTGCAGACAAAGGTACTTAAATTCTCTTATACGTCCAGTTGAATACAGCTAGTTCTTAGCCGGCCAAAGCTGAGGTTTTAAGCAGAAAATATTTCACACTGTACCACTTAAATAGGCAAGGACAGGAAATCAAAGAATGTGGCTACCCCCACACCTGTAATTACTAGCAAATAACAAAATTCAGCAAACACTGACTAACTTCCAGTTCAGTTAATATTCCTGCAACACACAGTTAAAATCAATTTAAATACTGTATTTTTTGAAAAAAAGTGCAGACAAAGGTACTTAAATTCTCTTATACGTCCAGTTGAATACAGCAAGTTCTTAGCCGGCCAAAGCTGAGGTTTTTAAGCAGAAAATATTTCACACTGTACCACTTAAATAGGCAAGGACAGGAAATAAAAGAATGTGGCTACCCCCACACCTGTAATTACTAGCAAATAACAAAATTCAGCAAACACTGACTAACTTCCAGTTCAGTTAATATTCCTGCAACACACAGTTAAAATCAATTTAAATACTGTATTTTTTAAAAAAAAAAGTGCAGACAAAGGTACTTAAATTCTCTTATACGTCCAGTTGAATACAGCAAGTTCTTAGCCGGCCAAAGCTGAGGTTTTTAAGCAGAAAATATTTCACACTGTACCACTTAAATAGGCAAGGACAGGAAATCAAAGAATGTGGCTACCCCCACACCTGCAATTACTAGCAAATAACAAAATTCAGCAAACACTGGCTAACTTCCAGTTCAGTTAATATTCCTGCAACACACAGTTAAAATCAATTTAAATACTGTATTTTTTTGAAAAAAAGAGTGCAGATAACGGTACTTAAATTCTCTTATACGTCCAGATGAATACAGTAAGTTCTTAGCCGGCAAAGCTGAGGTTTTTAAGCAGAAAATATTTCACACTGTACCACTTAAATAGGCAAGGACAGGAAATCAAAGAATGTGGCTACTCCCACACCTGTAATTACTAGCAAATAACAAAATTCAGCAAACACTAACTTCCAGTTCAGTTAATATTCCTGCAACACACAGTTAAAATCAATTTAAATACTGTATTTTTTGGAAAAAAAAGTGCAGATAAAGATACTTAAATTCTCTTATACATCCAGTTGAATACAGCAAGTTCTTAGCTGGCCAAAGCTGAGGTTTTTAAGCAGAAAATATTTCACACTGTACCACTTAAATAGGCAAGGACAGGAAATCAAAGAATGTGGCTACCCCACACCTGTAATTACTAGCAAATAACAAAATTCAGCAAACACTGACTAACTTCCAGTTCAGTTAATATTCCTGCAACACACAGTTAAAATCAATTTAAATACTGTATTTTTGAAAAAAAAGTGCAGATAAAGGTACTTAAATTCTCTTATACATCCAGTTGAATACAGCAAGTTCTTAGCTGGCCAAAGCTGAGGTTTTTAAGCAGAAAATATTTCACACTGTACCACTTAAATAGGCAAGGACAGGAAATCAAAGAATGTGGCTACCCCCACACCTGTAATTACTAGCAAATAACAAAATTCAGCAAACACTGACTAACTTCCAGTTCAGTTAATATTCCTGCAACACACAGTTAAAATCAATTTAAATACTGTATTTTTTGAAAAAAAGTGCAGATAAAGGTACTTAAATTCTCTTATACATCCAGTTGAATACAGCAAGTTCTTAGCTGGCCAAAGCTGAGGTTTTTAAGCAGAAAATATTTCACACTGTACCACTTAAATAGGCAAGGACAGGAAATCAAAGAATGTGGCTACCCCCACACCTGTAATTACTAGCAAATAACAAAATTCAGCAAACACTGACTAACTTCTAACTTCCAGTTCAGTTAATATTCCTGCAACACACAGTTAAAATCGATTTAAATACTGTATTTTTTTGAAAAAAAAGTGCAGACAAAGGTACTTAAATTCTCTTATACGTCCAGTTGAATACAGCAAGTTCTTAGCCGGCCAAAGCTGAGGTTTTTAAGCAGAAAATATTTCACACTGTACCACTTAAATAGGCAAGGACAGGAAATCAAAGAATGTGGCTACCCCCACACCTGTAATTACTAGCAAATAACAAAATTCAGCAAACACTGACTAACTTCCAGTTCAGTTAATATTCCTGCAACACACAGTTAAAATCAATTTAAATACTGTATTTTTTTGAAAAAAAAGTGCAGATAAAGGTACTTAAATTCTCTTATACGTCCAGTTGAATACAGCAAGTTCTTAGCCGGCCAAAGCTGAGGTTTTTAAGCTTGGTTATTTGTATAATAAAGAGCTCTGTCACCTCGCACACAGTGGTGGTTTATGTTTTTGATGTTTGCACTGTTTCTGCACCACCAGGCTGCCATTGGGGTGTTTTTACTTGTTTAGTTCATAGATATATATATATATATATATATATATATATATAGACACACACACACACACACACACACACACACACACACACTGTATTAGAATTAAACTTTAAAGGACTGACTTCACATCTATCATACTAACAATACAAATACCATGTAGCTTCCATTTTTTGTTTTGATGGCACTGCTAGAACAAGTTATTCTCAGAGTCTAAAAAGTATAACTTTATTAAGCTGCTCAAGTAACAGCGGCACCATATATGATGTTCTAGAACATATTTATTGTACAGCATAACTGCTGGAATGTCTGGGGTGAAACACCTTAATTTCAGTTAACTCGGTATAAGTTAGATTAATTTTTGAACTGCATAATGAAATGTCCCCTTTCAAGTCTAGCAGCCCTTTTAGACAACTACGACACACTTGCAGTGGTAACTGTGGGGATAAGACAATTGTTGCTAACGTTTGGGTACTTCCTTTAAAGACATCAATAAGTGTAAAAGTTTAGATAATGATGAAACAGAAGACTTCAATGCAGGCATTAAACATGCAAATATTCTACTCTGACACTATCTGCCAGGAAAAGGCTCCTAACATAAAATATACTTCTGAAATAGAAACTATTACTTCAGTTTTTATGTAACACATTTATGTACTCCTGAGGTGCTATTCTTTGTATAAGCTGTTCAGACTAAGAATCTCTGTGGCACTTACAGAAAAGTACACTGAAGCAAGAATAATGAACGACTGGTTGGTACCATAGTCCTGATGTCAGCAATAAAGAGTGCAAAAAAAAAAAACCCAGTACTTTCAACAACTGCATCCAATGCAGTTTTTTTCATTTATTTTTATTTTTCCTTTTGCATCCTGTTCATAAATTCATAGGGGTATTCTAGGCTTACTACTACTAGTGCCCTTTTAAGCCATGATGTGCAACCCAAATGTGACCCATAAATTTGATTTATATAGGCAGCAATTTACTGACTGCCTCTGTCCATCAGCGATATAGAAGCCAGACCAGAAGGTACATTTCTGATTACCCAACCATTGGTACAAGTTGTGCTTAAAAAGGGATAGGGAGGAACTCTGCTTCACATTAATGAAGAGTCTGTTCCACAGAACAGGAATTCTCTGAGAAACACATCTGTCTCTCCAACATGTCTTATTTATGTCACAAGTAAAATTTAGGTCTTTTAATTTAGTAGTTCTGATGCAGTTTATTTTGTGGCTGTGCAAAATATTCATCAAAACAGGATCCAGGAATGCCCTGTATGCCAGGCAAAGATCATCTCTCTCAGAAGTCTGTATGATACTGAGTAGAGAGACAGGGCTTTGAGGTTATCAGCACAGGGCATTGTGTTTGCTCCCTGTATTCTTTTTGTAAGGAACCTTTGTGGATGCTCCAGTTGCTTCATGTGTCTGGTCAGGCACATACTGAAGAAGGCATTATACTCTATGATGGGTCTAATGAGGGCTGAGTACAGTGGTATGATGACTTCTTTGGACCTACATGCTATGCCCTTGCTTATAAGTTGACCAACATAGAAGGATTTGGACACATGTTGGTTGAAGCCTAGGTTACTATCTACATGTGTTCCCATATTCCTGACTAATTAATCAACTTTTAAGTGTGTTTTACTGATGATGCAGTTACACGGGGTGGTAAACTTCCCAAAAGGTATTGTAATGCATTTCTTCATATTGAGTTTTAAGCCATAGCTTTAGCACAGAGTGTTTGTATTAGACCTTCCTGAAGGGTATCTTCATCTCAGGGGATTCAATGACTGCTCCCAGTTTGCAACCATCTGAGAATTTGGATAAGGCTCTTTGTGGAGATGGCCTCACCGATTCTCACCTCCTGGGTCCTATCAGTTAGCTATCCAGCCTGTTATAAAGGGGTATACACCTAGTTCTGCAAGTTTGTTGACAATGCCAGAGTGGAGAATTGTATCAAAAGCTTTACCCAGATCTAGGCAATTAGTATGCAGAGTTTTCCTCCCATCCGTTGCGTTAATGACCTTTTCCAAAAAGTCCACCAGAATCAGTAACCATGAGCTTCCTTTGACAAAACCAAACTGGAATGGATCCAGGGTCTGGAGGTATTCTATGTACTTGTTGATAACTTCCATGATAAATATTTCCATGGCTTTGCAAATAAGACTAGTCAGAGCAATGGGTCTGTAGTTTCCAGGATCAGCTGAAGGTCTTTCCTTATGAAGGGAAGACTGTTGCAGTCCTTCATTCATGTAGTGAAGTCAGTTTTAAGACTATAGTTAAGTAATGACTCCATGGGTCCTCATCAGTCATATGTCAGACTATTCAGAAGGCATCCTGAGATGTTATCGGGACCCAGTGAGGCTGCATTCTTGGCTTTAATGAAGCCAGTACATGCTCCCTAGTTACAGTTGGAGAGATTATGTTTGAGGGGATTGCTGAGGTATGGTTGGGGGTGAGAGGAGAGTAAAACTGGAACTGAATTTGTCCACTAACAGGTTTGCTACATCACCAGACTCAACGGATCTGGCACTTGGTGGTACCTTGAGTAAAAACACCTCAGTATGTGCAAGACTGCATATTTCTACCCACCTCTTAGTCGCATCATACTTCTACCACCTTACAGTTACAAATTTATAAAACACCTACAGAATATGTCTTTTAATAAATTCTAAAACAAAGAAATCACATATTTACGCCAACTTCCTAAAGCAATAAATAGTTTTAAGTATATAGACTAGATAGGAAATGCATTTAAAGTTGCATGCAGTTAGTACAGTTTCAAAAATGTTTTTGAGATGTGTCAGTGGTGGGGTATATTCAAATCTCTATCACAGCCCACCTTCTATAATGAAAATGTATCGCAGTATTAGGATTACTTGCTTAATGTACACCGCATAAGGAAAAAAATAAAAATGAAAATAAAATAAACAAAAAATACAAAAATAAAAAAATAAATAAATAAAAAGCATCATGGGCCCCTCCCCAGCCGACACATACACATAAGCATATACAGCAAATGCACAGCAATTACAAATACACATATACAAACACTTGAGAAATTTTAACAAAGAAGATATGCAGCAGGAGTCTGATAATTACAGAATGCCGTCTAGTCACTTAAAATAATTACGCCATTATTACAATTTGGATGAAATCAGAGATAGATTCCTTTTCCCAGAAGTCATTTTTTCACGTGGAAAAGGGTTTACTAAGCAGATTTCATAACATGATGCACATTATTCATTGAGACCTTATGTCCTGACTAGGCACCAAATTCATTTTCAGACCCTAGACTTAAATGGGAACAAACTGCTAAAACTAAGTCAAACATCAGTGTTCATGAGATCCCTACATTAAACACTTAATTCTGCAGAAGGCCATACTATGTGGTTTGCCTGTGTTAAGAAATATTTGTTTTATTTATTTATTGCATTTGTTTACCGGGAAAGTCCACTGAGCCTAAAAGAGCCCGTTTTCAGTGGAGGCCCAGGTAGAAAAGCTCCAACAAGAACACAGATACAGAAAAAATATAAACATTAATTGGTGGAGAAGTAGAAATAGTGTTACAGATAGTAAATACAGTAACATATACAGAATATATACATAAAAGAAGGAATCTAGTTTGTTTGAGTACCGTAATTTATACACAAAATATACATTAAAGCAGAATTCAATGAATTCAATCAGAGAGGTTTAAACAGAGATGCCAAATATTCACTTTACCTGTTTGTTATTCTTACAACTGATTTATGATGGCGAAAATAAGCATAAATACGCACATGCACACACATGTGTATGTGTATGTATATATATATATATATATATATATATACACACATGTGTATGTGTATGTATATATATATATATATATATATATATATATATATATATATATATATATACACACATATATATATATATATACATATATATATACATATACATATATACATATATATATATACATATATATATGTGTACATATACATATATATATATATATATATATATATATATATATATATATATATATATATATACATATATATATATATATATATATATATATGTGCATGCATGTATATATACACATATATATGTATGTGCGTGTGTGTGTATGTGTATGTATGTATATGGATTCGTATCACTTCATTGAAAGACCATTTCACTGACACTCATTTTACTGAGACCAAATCACCTAAAGTTCATTTCACTGACAAGTACTACTCTAAGGCAAGTCAAAGGTATATGTCCTTTTCCCCATTGTAGTGCGATCCTGGTGTTAGTATATATAGTTAGGGGGTGTGGGGGCACAGCCCCCCAAACTTTGGCGTGTGGGGGGCAAAGCCCCTTACCTAGTTCGGTTTTACCAAATAATGTAAAACAAAACCAGACAACAGAAAACCAAAGTGGAAGGGCTATGCCCCCCACAACCCCAATGTGGGAGGCTGTGTCCCCCACAGCCCCCTAACTATATACACTAACACCAGGATTGCAATACAGTGGGGAAAAGGACATATACCTTTGACTTGAGTACTACTTGTCACTGAAATGAGTTTTAGGTGATTTGGTCTCAGCGAAATGGTCTTTCAATGAAGTGATACAAATCCATAAATATATATATATATACTTTTGCAAATAAAAAGGTGAGGATAAAATTCTGCAGTTTTACTGTCAAATTAAAGTCTCTGAAACAAATATTGGTTAATAATCCATAACATCATGCAGAAAAGCAGAATACTATAACTGCAGTCCAGCTTTTTTTTGTGGGCGGCCATGGTGGTGCAGCAGTTAGCGTTGCCGTCTCACAGCAAGAGGTTCTCCGGTTCGATCTTTGGCTGGGGTGCCTTCTGTGTGGAGTCTGCATGTCCTCCCTGTGGTTGCGTGGGTTTCCTCCGGGTGCTCCGGTTTCCTCCCACATCCCAAAGACATGCTGTAGGTAGATTGGACACTCTAAATTGGCCCTAGGAGTGAGTGCATATGTGTGTACCTTCTATGGAAGGTTGGGCGCCGGGCTGGCAACTCGACACCGTACAACTCCACTGCCAATCATGAGCAGACAGGTGATCCGGTGTGGCGACCCCTAACCGGGAAAAGCCGAAAGAAGAAGGCGGCTCTCAATATGTTTAAGGCTTGGATTACACAGGGGATCCCTAACCAGTAAAATGTCCTGTGCTCTCCCACAGACACAAGGGTGAGTAGAACAGACCCCTCAGCTTTAATTTTCATCCAATGGGAAAATATCAGAAAGAGGTTCAAAGCAATCATATCAGAAGCAATGGCTAAGCACTTATTTTATGAAGCATGATGTTTATTTTCTTCTACAAGTACAGTACATTTGATAAAAATGGGCAGTTCAGGTCTGCTTCAGGAAACTGTTAAATTCTTAGCTGTGTCAGCTTTACCTAGGATATCGTGTATCGTACAAAATGTTCAGGGAAAAGGTTAAGAGTGCTACAGTGGGAGGTCAGAACAAACAAATGAGAAAGATGATGAAGAAACATTCTTATAAAATCTGACTGAACCTACGCCAAAAAATATTAAATGAAACTTCATCCCGAAAACAAAACTGGAAATTCACAAATATTAGCTAGTGCAATATGTACTACAAGCTAGTGACATGACTATACGTCGCAAGGAGATTTCAGTGTAAATGGGAGGAACTTACAGTTTTCATAATGCAAATAAATGCAGTAACTTACAGTTTTCATAATGCAAATAAATGCAGTAAGTCAATCAGGAGGATAAGCAGACCTTAGAAGACAAAAAAAAATCTATTTGTCACATACAAGTAAAATTAATTGCATAATATTAGACTATATGTCTTATATGTTGCATACTATAGGTCTATATTACTTCATTGAAGTTTTATTTCCACAAATACCTAATCATCGACCCCTTTACATCAAACACCCATTCATCGAATATTCACATCAGTGGTTTTTATAGGGAAGGGAGTTAGTTGGCCATCATTACAAATCTGCCCTTTTCCTCACTGTAGTGCGATCTCGGAGTAGATATATATATATATATATATATATATATATATATATATATATATATATAAGTAGGGGGGAGCATATCTCCCCAACTTGGTGGGTTTGAAATAATGTAGTGTGTGTGACAATCGCCGCGGTGGACAAGTACTCTTTTTCCCTATGAAAACCGTTCACTGGTGTGAACATTGGATGAATGGATGTTCGAGTTAAAGGGGTCGATGATTAGGTATTTGCAGAAATAAAACTTCGATGAAGTAATATAGACCCATATACTATACTGTGAAATTACGTCTTTTAACTTGTGATCCTCTTTTGTATTATTTGGTTACTCTGTTCTTAAGCAAATTCAATTAAAATAAACAGTGTTTTACTTTTTCTAAGTTTTGCATTTTCACTAAAATCACATAATGCACTATATACCTAAACTTAGACGTAACTATTCACCTTTTTTAGTTGGCTATGTGTAACACGCATTCATGCACATTTATGTACTGGTCCAGTATAAATGGGGCAGCATAACAGCTGATAACACTGCTTCTGAGCACTGGGTTTTGGGATATGGTCCATATCTCTGAATAATACCTGGGTACAGCATGCGTATTTTAGATGTGCACTTTCTTTCTGAGTAGGCAATTTTCCTCCAACATTCTAAAAACATGCTGACTAGTTATTGTAAAATACATGCATACTGCGGTGGTGGTGCTGCGGTAGCTTTGTCGCTTCACAGACGTTGCCCGTTCGATTCTCAGTTAGAGCATCTTCTCTGTGTCGACATGCGTGAATGGGCATTCCTTCGTTGAAAGTTGTGCGTTAGGCCCAGCAAGCCAGCACATAAAAATCTACTGCCAATCAGTAGCGGACCGGAGTTCCACTGTGGCAACCCCTAACCGGGAAAAGCTGAAAGACACACACACATGCATACTTTGAATTCACTCTAAGTAAAGCAAAGGGATAGCTTTAAATGACAAAACATATTTTGGGAAAAACAAAATGAAAATCCGTATCAGAAAGTATAGCTCATGAGTATGCCAAGCTGATTAAAATGCACATGCTTCATTGCTAATGACGCCAGAATCTGATACCAGCTAATCCCAGAGATGTGACATGAACAATTTGTACGAAAGTTTAAACACACTATGATGAATGATCTGTTCTTGCATGATTTAGAACGTTTATTTTTGTGCAATTATGTAAACTGCTACACAACAGAAGAAACCATATAAACTACAGAAATCTCTGAGCTGTTTGATATATACAAGCAATTTATAACTGCAACAAAACTACTGGATAAACTGTAATAATAATAATAATAGAATTTACGGTTATAAACTACTAGTAATATACTGTGTTTAAATCTATACTTTTCATTTGGAATGGCTTGTAGATGGAAAAGGTTCATTTAGGACTGATATACCCCACAAAGTTAAAAGAATAAAATAAAATTAGACTAACAGCATCTAAAATATTTCCCCTAAGAAATACTTAATTTCATTTTCATCTATTAAGTTTATAAAGAAGTCAGAAGAAAGTTAAGGAAGGAAGGAATAATCAATCACCTCTCTGGAGTTTTAAGACAAAGAATATCTCAGAAAAAAACTCCTTCTAAAGGGAAAAGCTTCCAGTGTAGAGGATATTCAGCTGGAGGCCAAGTGCCATACCACAAGTGTATATGTAAAAACAAAGACGGTTACATGTGCACATATCACAAGTGCCATACCACAAGTGTACATGTAAAAAAGAAAGACGGTTACATGTGCACATATCACAAGTGCCATACCACAAGTGTACATGTAAAAAAGAAAGACGGTTACATGTGCACATATCACAAGTGCCATACCACAAGTGTACATGTAAAAAAGAAAGACGGTTACATGTGCACATATCACAAGTGCCATACCACAAGTGTATATGTAAAAAAGAAAGACGGTTACATGTGCACATATCACTCTACCTTTCTCCTCTGTTGTTCAACAGAGAAACATCTTTGCATTCCTTGAAAGACATATCAGCAAGAATCCATCTTCTGGTCCACAACAGAACCTCTTCCTACAAGTGTCATGATTAAATCCACACTACCAATGATTGAGTAAAAACAGCAGTGGTAGTCTGGTGGCAACTGATGTCCACAGAAGGGTCTGGCTCAAGTGGAACTCAAATGTATTTCACTATGGTAAACTATGAAGCGCCACTGAATCAAAGGCCCTTTTCCAGGGGAAACACAAAGTTTCTATCACAGACAAACTGAAATCCAGCAGATTCACCACATACACTGCAGTAAATGAAATCACAGCACAATGCACTGTATAGTTAAGAATTGCAGTGTACTCCACAACTAGACAAAACAAGCGGCTTAATATAAGTGCATGCGTATATAACTAGTTACTAGGCATGCAGCCCAGACACTACTAGGGAGCCTAACTCAACTTCTCAATCACATCAGAGCACCTACTGGTTAAGTCACTTTCTCAGAGTTAAAACTAGCAGGTAAATGCAAGCTACATAATAACATAACCACAGACTGTGAAGTTTTATATTTTCCTTACAAATGATAAGTGGTAAATGGCCATCCCTTATTAAAAAGGAGCCAACTATTCTGAGCTTAGATCAAAAAATACAAGACTACACTTCCTTTACTTAATAAGTGATACAAATCTAATGTCTAGGTGCTGAAGCTTTGTCTCTCACTCCTTTCATGGGTCCTGGGAATTCAGAAGTAGCTAGTCTGAGGTAACATGACTCCTGACAGGAATCCAGGCAAGCAGTACATTGGACAGGACCCTGCAAGGATAGTACAGAAAATTACAGGTCGTTTTCACAAGAGGTGAGAAACTCTTGCAATGATGTAATGACCTGCCTACCGAAAAGGCCAATATTACTGGTCTGCGGTAAATGAGTAATTCTGTAATACTCAAACCGAATAGTGCAATTAATGCCACAGTGCCTTTAACTTATTACAGCCGAGTGACATCTGTTGGTGTTTTTACAGTTACATCCTACTGATGCCTCTAGGTGTCAAATATTGCTGGTTCATATTTGCATACATAATTTTAAACCTCAGCTCAGAGTGTGTTTATTTGCACTTGATTCAGATTATTTGAGCCTCAGACCTGGACTTCTAGACCTTGCAGGTCTCATACAGAAGATAGCTCCTGCGCAGACAACCCACTATAGAAAGAATCCAATAATGGCACTGCCTTTTTCTTTCTTTTTGATGAAAGGCTCGTTTCTCACAGTTCAGGGCTTTAATCTCTTCTCGGAGTTTTGAATACAAGAATCTGGGTGGGCGTAGCTCTGTGCTGGATATAGCAGACTAGCTAGAGAGGGATCCAATCAAACAAATCCAACAGTGGAGCCTTGTGACTTCAGTACCTGCAGCAAATCACACTTTAGTCAGATCACTTTCAGCAGCAAGTCAATGACCCCAGGTAGGTTAGAATTTCAGAAGCTTTAGGTTTTACAGTGGAGTCAAGAAAAAAATGTAATCAGCATACAAATAGTAGGAAGCAGAAAGGAGAACGGTACTTAATGCACCAATGTGGGTCTGGGGCAGACACAAGAACAGGGTAACTGTAACAAACAGAAAGGCTCTGAAATGTAACTTTAAACACACAAAAAGTAAAACTCTAGCAGTAAAACTGGAATGTAAACAGCTGCAGATGCTCAGAAGCACAGATCCTACATCAAAATTACAATACTGCCAATACTGCAATCCAAAGTATAGTCTAAAGGTGCCAGACTAGCCAGAGATTTACCAGTAAAACTGCTTATGGAAAAATGCAGTAATAAATAAGTGGGGCTCAGATCCTGCAGTAGTTTACAATTCTACCACAACTGCAAATAAAGCTAAAAGCCCACAGTTCCAGAACAAATTAAAAAATGCAAATACATTATTTGGCAAAAATACAGAAAAATGAAGAAAAGCACAAAAATGCATCAAAAAACAGGTCACAGTGCAACTGAAAATCTTAAAGCAGAATTGAAATAAAAGCTTTTTTCCCCTTTTTAATGAAATGCTTGTTTCCCACAGTTCAGGACTTTCCACACTTCTTCAGAGTCTTAAATAAAGTCTATTAGGTTACCATCTTCCACGTACTCTTCCACACTAATCATCCAGCAGGTATGGCTTAAATGTACTGTCCTTCTGTTGGATTTCTCTAACCATGTCCCACAAATGTGTACTGTTTTCCTGCTGAAAATGCAACTGAAAATTTTGGGCTTGTGACCAACCTTCTAATAACCCCATTTTACCACTAACTCTATTCACTTCTAAGCAGAAGCACGGCATGATGTGTTTAAACCCGGTTACGTTTTCAGCAACTTTCTTAATTTCTGCCAGTCCTGTCTATTTTTGGTTCCACTGTTGTATATCTTTTCAGCAGCCACATGAGACCTACTCCTTCCAAACACCTTAAACATACTGGACTAGGATGTATAATCTCTTCAGTTCTGCAAATGTTTTAAATTAATTTGAGGTTAACATCAAATTTGTACTTCATACCATCATCAGTGGATTCCAAACACCATGCCCATACACAATGTTTTTTTAGTATACTCTTGTTAAAAATGACGATCTCAATTATTCTGAAAACAAAGTTTCAAATATTTATGCTAATGCTTGCATATGATACAGCAAATTACACCACTGAAACCTTAAGAGTAAATCTTCAAGATATAATCCAAAACACTATTAGTAGATCCACTATAAAATTAAATAATGTTATGTATTTAGGTTCAAAGAAAACTGAAACTAGAAAACAAGGCAACTGGTCTAGTAGACCATCTACAGCCTAGTCACTAGAATTCCTGCTACTCCCTCCAACCATAAAGGTCTCAGAAGCCAGACTAAGGTGAATTTAAGAATCCCCACCCATTCATCCAGGTTGTTTTTTAAAAGAGTAGAAAGTAATTTTGTAGCTGGAGTACAAGCTTATTCTACAGGTAGGGGATCCTCTGGGAAAGGTATCCATCCTACCAATTTATTTTGTTTAGACTACAATGCAGCACTGCCACCCTAGAATGGATTATTGTGATGCTACCAGACTGATGAAAAGGTAAAAGGTCAATCGGGACAGAATCATTTGCAGCCTAATAGTTCAGGCAGAGATTACCAGATAGAAGTCTGTAAACTGTGTAGTTAAAGGAGTTTATAGCAGATATTTTTTTCTGGTGAGGAAGCATGGCTTTAATAGCTGGACAATATGCCTGGATAGAAAAATGTCAAAGTGGACATTTCATTAAAAGCCTAATAAGGGAGGAACTTCAATAGACATAAAAGATATGCCCTCAGGAATTAGTTGCTCTAGGTAAATGGATTTCCTAATGATAGTTAACATATCGTGGTTAAAAGTTAGTTCATTTCCCTTGGTCCCATATGATATTCCATGTCGCCCAAATTATAAGTGACTGCATTGCATCCAGGTCCAAGGAAGCCATAGTGCCACCTTATTTGGCCCTTATCAGACTAAATGAGTATAATTTGCCCTTTGGCAAGTAACTGACCAGACATACGTAACAGATGGAATACCCACAAAGATTCCTTACCAGGAGAATCCAGGGTAGGGTATAAACACATTGTCATATACAGATCACCTTAAAGGCCTAGCTCTACTCTCTCTCCTAGAGGTTACTGAGAGGTGATCTATGCCTGGCATACAAGGCATATTCAGATTCCAGTTCTGATTGAACTTTTACACGTCTACAAAATGAACAGCATCAGAATCACCGGATCCAAGGATTTAAATTTGGGTTGTGACATAATAAGATATATTAGCAAGACAGATATGAGTCACACAGGATCCCCATGCTCTGGAACAGGCTCCCCCATCCATGTGAAGCACTGTCCATCCCTAACCCTATTTAAGAGTAACTTTGACCAATGGATGGGAAATTGGAATTTCACCCTGGGTCTGGCACCCATGTTTCTGACAGACAGAGGCAGACAGTAATGCCTAAACTGACATTTTCCACCCCCGCATAACCTTTATAAATATCCTAACATACCCCCTCCTAATAAACGCCCATGATACATAGGGACACAATTGGGTTGAATTGCACAGCTAGGCTTATAAATGCCCTGATGGTCATTAGCTTAGTATACACTTATGAATGGCGGTATTACTTATGTGGTTATTGCATAGGTATTCTCATTCCCCAAAGACAGCAATACTGCATTTCTGAGTTTTAATCCATGATTCTGATATTATGACTTCATATAGGTTAAGCCATTTTCTAGAACATGGGTGCTGCCTGTTAAGCTGGTGAGAGTTCTGAGTTTTCAATCATTTAGCAACCTTACTCAGCTGGAGACCCTGGTGCTGCGGTAGCGCTGTCGACTCACAGTAAGACGTTGTCCCGCTCGATTCTCAGCTAGAGCATCTTCTGTGTGGAGACATGCGTGAATGGGTGTGCCTTCGTTGAAGATTGTGCGTCAGGGTCGAGACCCTTTCTGTGAACTCGGACATCAGAGACACGTAATGATAATGAGTAGTGCTCCCAATATGGAAATCAGAGGGATGCCACTGGTTGTGAGCCTTTTGGAGGAACGTCTGCCTCCAACTCTGACTGAATGGGATCTGTCTGTAAACCAGTTCACAATGACTTATGCGCAAGTCTAAATTTATTTGGATCAGTTTTTCAGAAATGCTGGAGTGTGGAATAGTATCAGAAGCTTTGAATAAATCCAGATAGGCAGTGTGCACAGATTTCTCTTCATCCAGTGTCTCTGTGACTCTCTCAAAGAAATTTACCAGGTTTAACAGTTTGAACCCACCTTTCACAAAGCCAAACTGGATCAAGGACCTGTAAGTTGCCAACGTCCATATCTATTTGTCACATTAGGATAATTGTTCTCTAGTTTTTGGGGTCAGCGACAAGGACGCCTTTACTGAGGGGTACCATAATGGCTTTTCTCCAAGCCTCAGGCACATACCCAGTGGAGAGGCTAAGATTAAGTAGGTTTAAGCAGGAGGTAGTGAGGTACTATGTTTTGCTCACAAAAAGACAGTCCAGTATAATGCCTGGACCCACAGAGCTAGTATTTCTGGTTGTGGTGAGGGCTTTTAGGACTTATTCAAAATTAGCAATTGGATGGGGAGCAAAATAAATGGACTGATGGGAAACAAGGAAGGGACAAAGTAGAAGTCTGAACTAAAATTTTTCTGCTAGTATACCAGCAATATCCTCAGGGTCAGATTAGGTCACGTTTGGGATCATCTCAGTGCAGTGCTGAGTGTTGTTTCTGAGATTCCAGACACAGTTAAAAAAGGCTTTCGTGGTTAACTTATATGTTTTTGTTTTAGCTTTTTATTTATCTTGGTATTGTTACTTTAAAGTGGAAAGATTTGAGATTGCTCCTTATGACTAATAATTTTTCCTGTTATTGTACAATTTATTGATACAGGTGCCTTGAAGATGGATGAGAAAACAGAAACCTGCAACATATGCTGACTCCTTAGCTATAGGGTCCTTGTAGATTATAGAGCTTTTAAATTTCCTTAGCTCATCAGGATTTGAAGACTAGGACTAGGGGTGTCTTCAGCCATTGGCGGTCTGATTTCACCAATAAAGGGAAAACTATAGGTGTCGAGCATATTGGTGCTGTTTGAAAGGACCAGGTCAAACAGATGGAAGAGCTAATTACTGAAAGCACTGTCTAGTCAAAACAGTCAGCATTAATGATGCTGTGCATGCATGTAGTTTGTGATGTATCTTTGCCAGTTTATGGACAGGTAGACAAAACAGATAATTCCACCTTGTTTAATCAGGTGTCATGGGCTGTGGGAGACATGGAAGGGTTTACATAGTGGGCAATGTTATGGTAGCTGGACTTGCCTACAGATACCAGGATATACTGGAGTTCTAAGTCATTATTTTGTTTGATTTGATGTGAGAGGAGGAGATTTTAAATGGCTATGTGTATGTCCCTAACAGGGGTCTGATGTATGAAAGCCTGGGGGAATCTGATCAACAGACCATGCTACTTCACCAGGGATGGGCTGCATATATCCTCTGTAGGGTTTTGATTATTGGTAAAAGGCATTGTCCACAGCCATAGTGCCTTTTTTAGGTAATGCCAACATAACAAAGCAAGCAAAGAAAAACATGAAGGTGCTACTGATCAATGCTAGGAGCCTAAATAAAGAACTCCACTCCCTACAAATTCTCCTTACCGGGAGGATTGTAGTCATAAATGTAGACATCTGTGCAGTCATTGAGAGATGGTTTAAAAGACAGAGAGCACTCTGAATGGGCAAGACTGTAACACTTTCACACATTCCGACCAGCTACTGGTATGGGGGTGGAAAGAAGGTGGTGTGTCTCATTCCTCACCAAAATGAGATTCCCTTCAAGGCTGACAAAGCAGCATGATGCACTAGAGCTTCTTCTTCTTCTCCAAGTAACAATCAGAAAGGTCTAGTACCACACCTTACCTAGCTATACAACTCCCTGTGTGACCAAAGAAACCTGCAACTCCTATCTACTGGAACTGAATCACTCAGTATTAAACCCATTACATTTCCCCAGGTGGTCTAAACTATCCAGCTAGAAACTGGGAAACCTACACAAGCACAGAGATTACTGGGCTTTGCCAGTACAAACACCTAGAAATAATTGTTCAGTGTACCAACTTGTGGGGAGCAACATCTTGAATCTTGTCCTTATTAATATGGGGGCATCTTGCACCATCCAGTGTGCATCTTCATCACTTGTTGGTTATGACTATAAAACCATTTCCTTCTAAATAACACTGAAACCATACACCCCTTCCACCTAAGGTACCTTTAGAAATTTCTCCAAGACATGCTATGTACTCCTAAGTGATACACTGGCAAGCTTCAAATCCTCCAACAAACCTAGTTAACTCCACTGACTACATGGAAATGTACACCACCACACTATACCAGTATGTAAACAGCTGCACAGATGCAGCTGTACCCTGTAGGAACAAGCACAGGGCAAACCCCAGAAACAAGCCCATGTGGTGGAACCACAATATCAAACAAGCTTTATAACAAAAGGATAAGAATTTTGTCAAACAATAAAAAGGGTAATTCCCAGAATGCTACAGCCGTTGTCAATGAAATAAACAAACAACTCAAATCCACCAAAGCCATATTTGATGCTGAAATAGCTAACCAAGCCAGAGACAATCACAAGGCCTTTTTTAGTTATGTATGTAATCTCAGAATCATACCACAGCAATGCACTGAACTGACTGTGAACAATGTTATCGACACTGATGCTGAAGATATAGTGAACCCAGTGGCCAATAAATTCAGATGAAACTTTACTCTTCTCTTCCCTCTGTCTATCCAGCAAGATATACCCGAAACTGACTTGCCACAAGCTATTACACAAGACAAAGTGCTAAAAGTACTATAAACATAAAAAAATGCTGCATCAGTGGGTCCTGACAATATCCTTAGATGCATCTTGAATAGCACTGAGCATAACTTAGCCACCCCGCCAGTAAAACTGTTCATCCTCAACCTCCATACAGGTTTTGTATCGAGCAAATAGAGAAAAGCTACAGACATTCCCCTGCATAAGGCAGGATCTTCCACTGACCCAGGCAATTACAGACAGGTAAGTCTCACTAGCCTTATATGGAAAGCCATGGAAAGATTTATCATGGAACTAATCAAGGAGGACATAAGGACTGGACCCATCTCGGTTTGGATTTGTCAAAGGCAGGTCATATCAACCTGGTAAACTTTGTTTAAAAAGGTCACCAAAACAATGGATGAAGGTAAAACAGTACACACCACATATCTTGACCTGGCCAAAGCTTATGACACACTCCCCCCACTCAGGCATAGTAGAAAAGCTAAAGAAACTGGGAATAAACTCCAATATCCCCTGCTGGATTGTCAACTGGGTCACAGGATGCAAGATATCAAAACAAGGGAAGCTACCTCCACAGAGAGACCAGTCACCAGTAGAGTCCCCAGAGTTTGATGCAGAAACCTCTCCTGCCTTGCATTTACTTCTCTGAAGTAAAAGCCAATGCTAAAAGGATCTAGCTGACTAAGTTTGTGGAAGACTGCAAGCTAGGAGCAGTCACTGAATCCCCAAATGGCTCAGACATCCTGCAGTAAGGTTTATCACAAACAAATAACTAGTGTCAGACTTGTGCACTAAAATAAAATCACAAAATTCTATTATTGTATCCTTTAGAAGTCATCTACCCCAAGGAACTACTACACTGGCATTATGCCCCTAATAGTTAACCCAATTGTTTGGGATTTGGGAAGTTATGTGGACAGTGACCTAACTTTCATATGAAAGTCCTTCTACAGTGCACAGCTTATAAACAAAGAAATTATGTCTAGATATAAAAATGTCATCATTCTCCCTTTACTCAGCCCTCATTAGGCCAATCATAGGTTCACTGGTAAGTATTAGGCTAGTTGCCACCATGGGTCATTTTAAGGCTAGCCAATTTCCCATTCAAAGGTGAGAATCAAACCCTGTACCTTGTATCTCTGGGGTGAACACTTTAAGCATTATAACAACCCCAACCCCACAATTACTATAATACCCACTTTGGTATGTATCTGTCCAGACGTATGCAACAACTGGAATGCCCATAGAGATACCTTACTAAAAGGACACAAGGCCTAAACAATATGTCCTACATAGACCAACTCAAAGCCCTGTCACTCTACTCTGTACATTACAGACTGCTAAGAGGTGACCTGTGTTTGGCATAAAAGACATCCTTCAACCCATGACTGATGGATTTACTGCACATCAGCAAGTCAAATGGCATCAGAAATACTTGGCCCTGGGATTTAAACCTCTTCTGCAGCATCAGTAGAATGGTTTGGAAGGACAGCTACACTTCGCTAAAGACATCACTGCTCTAGAACAGACTCCCCATCCACATAAAACAAAGCTCATCCCTGTTCATATTCAAGTGCAACTTGGATCTAAGGAAGGGCAATAGAAAATGTACCCCAGGACTGCCCCTTGTACTGCTAATGGACAGAGGCAGCTGCTAATACTTTACTCCATGCATGGGTCCCTTCAAATTATCTGTGGTACGATCACAATTATTCTCACTAGGGGTTATATATAATTATTGATCATGGGATGGGCAAGGCCAATCTAACACCAAATGGGATAAGTTAATTAAAGAACCAAAGGGAAATTAGCTAGGCTTAAAATAACCTGCAAGGGCAGCTAGCCTAGTACTTGTCTATGAACCTATGAACTGAAACATACGTACAGTTATCAGGTGGGCTAAATGAATGATAAACATTAAACTCAAGCAGAGGAGGTCACTGTCATTACACTGGGAGCAAGTTTATCTGATAATACAAATGTGCATGTTTTCAGGGGTTATGAAGGCCTAGAGGGTAAGCATCTTCTTATTTAAATTTCTGTCATTGAGTAGTGTCGATCTAAGATGAGCATGACTGGGGTTTTTTTAGCTGTTAGATGCAGCTGACTGACTGAAAAAAAAGACACTTCAAAGTAAGCCTGCACCGGTGGCATAGAGGGATAAATCACTGGCTACTGCCCAAATGACCCAAGTTTGATTACTGGCTCAGGTATCTGACAGCACAAGAACGGAGGATAGAAGTTCCTACTGAAGAAGTGGGAAGGGAGAAAGTGGAGGCCCGTCATGATGCAGACAACAGCTGCCAGGAAGAAATGGTGTGGTCACCCAAGCCGGTGAAAGGTGACCCTGTTGTTACATGTGGGGGGGCAGTAATGCATAGATAAAGGGAGGTCTAGATGGACTTTAAGGTGGTGCAATTGCTCCTAGGACTTTAAGGTGGTGCAATTGTTCCTATCACCATCACAGGCAGGGGCAAGCCATTAAAAATGGAAAAAAATGCTCTCAATGAGGAGGCTGATGAGAGCAGGAACCACTCTCACAGCTGCCTGCATGATGTAAACACTTGCCCAGCAATGGGGAATACGCCCTTTCCCCCACGTTAGTGCAATCCTGAAATTGGTGTATATAGTTAGGGTGGTTGGGGTGCAGCCTCCAACATTGGGGGGTGTAGGGGTGAAGGCACTCACCTGGGTGGGTTTGATGCATTGCATTGTGTTTTTACATAACTGTTGGGAAAGTGCTTACTTACCCTGAGAAATACTAAAAATTAAATTAAAGTTTTGTTCTTTTTGAATCGGCAAATTCGCCTTCAGTTATTTTGGAATTCAGCCTTGTGAAGTAGATCCCTTTCTTCATATCTCCCATGATGAAGTATCTAAGAATGTCTAATCCTATGTGCACAGCAACCACATCACATGATTACTTGGAGTGAAAGGATCTAACTGTTTTTGTGACACCATGAGTTCTAAATCCACATGTGTTGAAATGCTAAGTTATGATTCATTTTGTGTAATCAAAATTATAGGCAATAAGGGCACATATAGTGAAGTTCAACTCCATGAAATAATTCTTGTTACTAAATACAGTTGTGCCATTAAAAGATCCAAAGAACCAGGAAATGAGTCATCTACAGATTACAAAAGACATTTCTTAAAACATTTTTAAATGAAAACATAAATAAATGTGTTTAAGATTATTATTCATAGGTAGGTACTAGGCTATTGGCCCTAGAGCCTATATAAGCCTAGCCAAAAGGTACCCTGGCATTTGCCACCCAGGAAAATTATTTCCTGTGCCACTGTCAAGCAGAGCCACAGAAGTGATCCCAGGGTGAATTTCCTATCTCCCATCCAATCATCAAGATTTTTTTTGAAGAGTGCTAATGAGGAGCTTTGTTTGATATAGATAGGTAATTTTTCCACAGTATGGGAAGTCTCTGGGACAGGAATCTATCCCTCTAGCATGTTCTGTTTATTGTGGTGACAAGGTTTAGGTCCCTAGAGCATATAGCTCAGAGGGATTGGGATTTCTTTAAGTGGAGCATGTCCAAAAGCTCTGGGTTTGACATAGCTTTGTGTGTTAGACACAGATCGTCTCTGAGAAGGCGATATGCGACGGAGTAAAGCTGCAGTTTTTTGAGACGGTCTGCATAGGGCATCTGTTTGAGGCCGGTAATCCTCTTTCTGAGGTAATCTTCTTTCTGAGGTATTTCTGCGGCCTTTCCAGTTGTTGTAGATGTCTTGTCAGGTACATACCAAAAGGGGCATTGTACTCTATAATGGCTCTAATGAGTGACGAGTAGAGAAGAACAATGACCTCTTTTTCCTGGATGAGAAACCTTTTGTGATGAGGTGTGCCACATAGAAGGATTTCCTGACAACTGTGGCGATGTGATTATCAAAGGAGAGACTACTGTCCACCTGTGTCCCAAGGTCTCATCACACTTTCAGTGTTAAGTAGACTACCGCCTATGTGGTAGTTCATGGGTACAGAGTTTTTACCAGAAAGGATGACAATGCACTTTTTGGCATTGAGCTTGAGGCCATGGCTTTGACACCAGGCGTCTGTCTCAGCGAGGCCCTTTTATAGGATGTCCACATCTTTTGGAGTTTTGATTATGGCTCCTAGTTTGCAGTCATCTGTGAACTTCGTTAGCCAAAGACCTTCTGTGTTAGCCTGTACTTCAGAGAAGTAGATACCAAAGGACCCAGGACTGAACCCTGTGGACCTTGACACTGGTCTGAAGTTGGATTTGGAGTCTGCTATTTTCACAGTGTGGGTTCTGTCAGTTAGCCAGTGGGCAACCCATCTTGTGACATAGGGATTTATACCTAGTTTAGTGAGTTTATCTTTAATTCCAGAGTGGGGGATGGTGTCGAAAGCCTTGGCGAGATCTAGATAGGCTGTGTGAACCACCTTACCTCATGTACGGCTTTGGTGACCGCTTCAAAGTCGTCTATCAGGTTTAGGAAACATGATCTGCCTTTTACAAACCCGAACTGGGAGGGGTCCTAAGTTTGGAGATTACCAATGTCATTGTTTATGTTCCATGATGATACGTTCCATAGCCTTGCACACCAGGCTCATCAGGCTAAAGGGGTGGTAATTTCCAGGGTCTGTGGTAGCTCCCCCTTTGTGCAATGGGATAACCATCGCTGTGTGCCATTCAGTGGGCACATAGCCAGAGGTGAGACTATGACTGAACATGGTACTTAGGTGGGGTGCCAGTTCGTTCTGTAGTACATGTAGAACGCAGCCTGGGATGTTGTCAGGTCCCATGGATGCTGTGTTCTTGGCTTTGGAGAGTGTGTTTTTTTACCTGTGCAGCCATGATTACATGAACTTTGAGTTCTTCTGGTACAGAATGGGCCCTTTAGGGGTTGAGAGGGTGGTAAAATTAGCAGTGAACCTATCTGCCAGGATGTTGGCAATATCAGTTGGTTCTGTATATTTAATGCCATTGTGCTGTAACTCGGAGCAGATCTGAGTGTTGCCATTGAGATTCTTGACATAGCTATAGAATGATTTGTGGTTGTCTTTAGAGTCAGTGGCAATTTTATTTTCGTAACTAGCTTTGGAGGATTTTATGAGGGATCTCAGCTTCTTACTGCGGCTGACCAGGGAGTTCCTCCAATCATGGGATTTTACTCTTTTTTTGCAACAGTTTCTTTCTTCTGTTGTAGAGTTTGTTTATGGCAGGGGACCACCAAATTGGCTTCCTTTTTTGGAGAATAGCATCTTGGTTCTGTTAGGGATTGCACGACCCATGCACTTGTAAGTGCTTTTAAAGTGCATTTGTGTAGGATTCAGCAGTCGTACCGTCTACTGTCCATCAGCGTGGCGTCGTGAAGTTTGCCACTTCTGTCTTAAGAAGCATGAAGTTGGCTTTGGAGAAATTTTTTACGGCGGTTTCCCTAATGAGGGGTGGGGGAGGGATGTGGATGTCTAGGGCGATTAGCTTGTGGTCAGATCTGAACAATGAGGAATTGACCTCTGGTGTGGAGCACCGGTTGCCCATGTTGGTAATAACCAGGTCTAGGATATTGCTGCCCCTGGTGGGGGTGTGGATAAGTTGATCCAAGGCATTGGAATTTATGAATTCCAGAAAATGTTGAGCACAAGAGTTGGTACATGAGTAGTTTTCCCAGTTAATGGTGGGGTAGTTGAAATTGCCCATTATTAGGGTGTTAGGTTGTACCCCAATATTTTCCAGTGTATCATGAAATGAGGAGTGGGAATCCTGGAGCATGTTGGGGGATCTGTAGCAAGCTACAATTTGGATTGCGGTCTTACCCAGAATTAGTTGCACTTGGATAATCTCGGATGTATTATGCTGAGCAACTAGCCTGGAGGTGTGGATATCCTTAATGAATATGGACACGCCTCCACCTTTAGTGTTTCGTTCTAGGTTAGGTGGCTGAAAGGTATAGTATGAATTATAGCCTGGTAATGCAGAGGTACTCTCTGGAGCCTTGAACCAGGTCTCGGTCATTGCACAGATGTCAATGTTCTCCATATTAAGGAGTGCCTCGAGTTAGTGCATTTTGAGGTTTAGACTTCTAGCATTGAGTAGCAGTACCCTCAGATTCTGCTTGCTTGTACCTGTTATGGTGGTGAATTTGTCATTTGAACCTTGCCTAAAAAGGCACTATAGGTGTGGCTAGAGCCTTAGACAATATCTGGAATCCCAGGGACGACAGGTGCAGGCCATCTTTGGCAAAGCATCGTGGTTTGTCGATCATGTCATCCCAGGCAGACAGATACTGGATCCCCTTGGAATGACACCAGAAGTTAGCCAATTGTTAAAGTCAATCATTTTGTCCTTCTACTGTGGTATCATTCTGGGTGATGGCAGGATGCTACTCAAGGCTAGGGTCATACCTGTCTGGGCTACAAGATTGGACAGCTCCTCCATGTCCCTTTTCATGTAGTCCAGGGAGGTACATCTCAGGTCATTCATACCAACATGGACAACGCAGAGTCATATTTGTAATTGTTGTGGAGTGACCTGAGTGCATGCATTATGTGGCAGGTCCTGGCACCCGACAGGCAGCGGACAGTAACTTTCTCTTTGTTTAGCCTCATGAGTGGAACAGCAGTGTGCCTGACTATAGAGTCCCCTATGACTAGAGTGTTGGGTACGTTGTTATGCCTTATGGGCTGTGGTTGAGTAGTACACTGAGTTTGTGGGCTATGTGTCATTTGGGTTGTGTTGGGGGGTGGAGGTTGCTTGTTTTTCTGCTTTGGAGGTCCCCGTTGCTTGGGCAGGTTTTTACTAAGATCCTCCGCAAATGTAGATGTGTGTTTTGTGTTTCTATGTGTGTGTTTTGGTGGTGTAGGTTTTGAGGGACTATGTGATGAGTGTGGTGTGGTGCAAGTGCTTACCTTCTCCTTTTGACTGTCTAGTCCAGTCTTGGGTGAGGAGAGCTTTGCTTGCAGTTTGGCTATATAAGTGCATCTCTCACAGGTTGTAGTGTTGGGTGGTAGGAGGAGAGGGTTGTCTGTGTACATGAGGCAATTGCTGCATTGCCCCAAGATGCCCAGATTCATTTGGTAGACAGGGGAAAACACCGAGAGCTGACCCTTAGACATGCCTAGATAGGTGCTTATTTGTTAAGTACTAGAAACTGTTTTCCTCTAGACAAATGGGGAAAGTTGAGTGCTGTAGTAATTTGTAGCTTATTTAGTGCTTACAATGGCACTGCGGTGGTGGTGCTGCAGTAGCATTGTCACCTCACAGTTAGACGTTGCACGTTCGATTCTCAGTTACAGCGTATTCTGTGTGTCGACATGCGTGAATGGGCGTTCCTTCGTTGAAGGTTGTGCGTTAGGCCCGGCAAGCCAGCACTTAAAAATCTACTGCCAATCATTAGCAGACCGGAGTTCTGCTGTGGTGACCCCTAACTGGGAAAAGCCAAAAGACAGTTTTTTATTTAGTGTGTACAATGCGTTCTGAACAAGTGCTGAGCTCAAAGAAACAGACATGAGTGCTGAAACAAAAAACTGTCTAGTTCTAAAAAACAAAATTAAGCTAGAAGGCATCCCTCTAACACAGAAAGGCTTTGGGGCTCAGAAACCCACAAAATGTCCTGGACACCAGAGTAGACTACCAACAGGAAAGACAGGAAACAAGCTTAGAATTTTTATATTTTTAAGTGGAAAGACAGAAAGGAGGAGCAGAAACGAACTGGACTAGCCTTCTCAAATGTTCTCCCTGTATTAGGTAGCATGAGGTAATGACACTAGACTGGGAGGAGTGTCCCAGATCAAATTTACAGTAGGGGTGGGCAACTGCAAAGCCACCAACGATAAGAACAGTATACAAATAGGAAGGGCGGGTGGGAAACAAACTGCAGAAATGTTTCTCACAGCAGAAAAGCAGCAGTCAGCCTTTAAATGAAAGTTTTAAACAGATAAAGGAGCCTCTAGAGAAAGCTTTTAACTGCAAACAAGTTATCAGAATCAGACAACCCAAACAGATGCTTAATAAAAGTGGACAATTTCCAATTAATACCTCACACACAGTGAAACTAGCTAGAAAAGTATGCAGTAGATAAAGTGCTATAACTAACTCGAAAAAATAAGCAAAAAAACAGGATACTTAAAGTTATATATTATAGATCAGAGTTTGCTCAGTGTTGTTATTCTTACTAGTGGCAACTTATTAGTAAAATGTCACTGTATAGCCAGCTATGAATCTAATTTTTACAACCACACACTGCTAAGCTTGACATTCTTAGTATTTCTTTATGTGTAATTATGAAGTATTTATTTCTTTATGTGTAATTATGAAGTATTTATTTCTTTATGTGTAATTATGAAGTATTTATTGCTTTATGTGCAATTCTGATGTTGTTATCGAAGTTGTGAGACAATCAGTCAAAATTCAAACATTCACAAGCACATTGTTTCTTAGTTTCAACATACATTCTAAAAGTTTTGCATTCATAAACTATATAATTTCATTGTGTAATTCTATCTAAAAGTGAAGTCGGTGGTATGCAAAATTATATTTTTGGAAAACTGCATAATGACATTTGAACAGTTTATGGTGGGTTTATACATGGTGTGTTAGAAATTGGTTTGAAAAAGTTACGAAATTTTGATACTGAGTATTTATTCAACTTAAGGGCCAACTGTCCATTCCACTTTAAAGATAACTACATAAATAATAAACATAATTATTTTTTAAATAAATCTTTTCACAATTTCTTAACCCTTTCATGCCAAAATGTCATGACTTCTTAAGGTTTACTTGCCAAATTTTAAATGTAAACAAATAAATGTAGACATACTAATAATATTCTTAGCTTTTAAAAACTGTTTGACAGCCCTACAAATCAGTTTTAAGCAACAAGAAGCACCCAGACTACCATCATTTTTGTAAGCTTGCAGGAATGTTTACCAAGACTGTCCAAAGAAAAGCAGTTTAACATAAATAGTTGACATGCTTTCTGTTTTTTATAATGTATACTGGTTGTGCTCCTGCCTACTCCCCCCCCCCAAAAAAAAAAAATATCTCCAAACTAAATAACTGTTGGTGTGTACTCATCTGTTATGTCTAGGATGTAATATAGCAGTAATCTAGGGTCAAGAGGATGACCGAGTGTTGTAACTACAGCTTCACCTCTTCTTTTGGTCATCCTATGCAACTACGTTGCGCAAATATCTCCAAGATATGTGAATTAACAATAAAGGAACCACTTGAACTATGACCAAACAGAAAACAAAGCAAAGAATGATAACAGTCCCAAAACACCAAAGTACTGCTACAGTTTTAAGAGTTTTCATCCTTTAATAATTGGAACAAAACATTTAAATACTTCCTCGTTTAAGATCACATGATCTGAACAACCAATCATATGATACCTACATAAACAATGCATAAAAGGCATGTTAAAAAAAAAATCACACAAATTAATATTGGTGTTATATCATATACATAATTAAAATAATATCTGGTAATTAAACACTTATCTATAAGTATGCGTTTAATTTAAGTAAACAGTTGATAGAAACCATGTTGTTTAAACCTGGTGGTGTTGCTACATTTAATTTAATTTGCCACCACAATTCCTTCTGCTCTAACTGTGCTTTCCACGGTCCTCCCCTAGGATTAATCTGCATTTTTTCCACCACAATAAACAAACATTTATGGGTGGAGTATGCTTCAATGTGCTTATATTTATTTGACATTTTTTAACTGGGTTGGTACAACTGAGCTAGAAGCCCATTTTCAGTGGAGATCCAAAGAGAAAATCTTCAGAGTTATACAAACCAAAAAGTAGTAATAGAAACACAAAATATTTGGAAATACAGAAATAACATGAAAAATGTGTAGTAATTAATGCAACTGCGGTTAATACATTTGCAAGATTTTTTTATATAATGCGTTGGTATTCCTTTTCTTATTAATTTCATAGATATGTTTGTATATTGTCTCTAAGTCTACATTCCATTTTTCCCACGTAGAATACACACACTTGGCATTTGGCTAAATATATAACAACAAATGTACTATAATTATATAGACAAGGTATGTAGTTAGTATAGTATGTTCTACTGGCACAGGTAGTCTGAGCTCAGAGTAAAGGTAATGTATCCCTAAATCTATCAAAGCCACACAGAAAGTTAGAAAATATCTCATGTAAAACTGAAGCAGGTTGAACCATTTCCCCCACCTCTTATTGTGAATCCTACTAATCAAGGGATAATCAAACAGTGATGCTATACAAGACATAAGATTTTGATACCCCACCCATTTCTCACACACTCCCATATTTGTTCTACAGGAAATACGGGTTTTATCATATCACTTGCATAATCAGATCATACTGGTGTTCTTATGCCATGAAATTCCACAAGGGTTATTTGTTTCCTACAAGCTGAAATATATAACTTTAAACTAGAGCTGTTAATGAAAACTGTCTTTGTTCTATTCAGATCCCACTTATTTACCTCATTGTTAACCATCCTTTTCAGTAGTCTATACTGGTTTCATACTACTATCCCTAACCCAGAAAATAGTGTTTGAGGCTGATATATACAAATTACCTTACATTTTCCACAACTAAATAATTTATGGCAAGTAAATGCTGGTTTTGAGAGCGAGAGAGAAAATTTGATACTGATCGATATACTAAAATATAAAAATAATTCAATTAAGCCTGTATACAGTCAGCCACGTGACAATCAGGATCTGCATTACAAGGAAAGAAAATACATTTTCTAAACTTCCTTCTCTGTGGGCAAAGCCCCATCAACCATCACTGAGAAATCAAAATTCATTCAAAAATAGTCTGCTGATATTACAGCAGGTGAGATACCCAGGAACTTGAACCCACACATGTAAGGACAAAACCCTTAGATCATTATGTTCTTTTTCATGTTTAATATTGTCCATGAACAACAAACAAATAAAAATGAAACTCTTACTGGCCCCCTCAGGTCAATGAGTTCCTGCCTCATTTGTGATATCAGTGCTTCTTTCGCTATCAGAGAACGGTGGAGCCTTTCGTTGAATTCAATGAGTTCTCCATGCATTTCTGCCACCTGTAAAAACAGTCAGGCACAAGTCAGTAAATGAAAGGCAGATGGGGGTTGCATCAACTGCAGATTTCTAAAGGTACAGAAGCAGGTAATATGCAATTCTAAACTGTCCCCCTTCCCACACAGTTTGAAAACATGTAACAGTATGAAACTTTGAAAAAGAACCTTAAACTTGTATTCAAACAGCTGTAACTAAAATTAGCTACCAGGAAAAAAAACAGGATGATTATGACTTTCCCATGCCAGGTTACACATTTCACAATAACCCTTCAACTACCAGCTGTCAGGAAGACTGTTAGAATACATCATTTTCATAACTCAGAGGTAGCTGTTGTGTAAACGAAAATATATCTACTCTAATGTATTTTGAAAAAATAATCACGTATGGCTGAAGAATGGACTGACACACTTCACTGGGCTTGTGAAGATTACAACATTAAAACAAAAGGCCAGATTTTATAAAGAGGCTTATCACCAGGTTTTGTACTCTGATGGGAGATGTCAGAAAGGCAGTAGTGCAACTAAGTTAGCATAATGAATGCAGTCTCTGGGAGTGCACTCCATTCATTATTTATTAACCAGGTGACTTAGCTGATTCAGAATGAAGTCTTTGCACTTACGATTCAGGTCACAAGTAGTAATAAGAGCATAGCACAGGCACGGCTATCTAGTCAAAGAGATAGTTATTTGGAACAAACTGGCAGCAAGCATAGGACATTAAAAAGAACAACAATAATTCAGTTAATACTAATATTGATCATCCTGTGTACTTATTACACAACAGTACCCTGATTCTGACTAAGTGTGCCTTCAGGAAATAGGTACTGTGTGTGTGTGTGTGTGTGTGTGTGTGTGTGTGTGTGTGTGTGTGTGTGTGTGTGTCTCTATGCATATATATGTATACATATCTATATCTCTTGACCTTATCTATATACACACACACACATATATAGATATATATGTGTATATATATATATATATATATATATATATATGTAAATATATATACACACACACACATACATATATGCGTGTGTAATACACACACACACACACACACACACAGACACATGGGTGTAGTAAGAAACACTGAATACACCTAATGTCGACATGCTAAACATTAACGTGTTTATATTGAAAATGCCAATGTCAACAAGCAACTACGCATGCCCCAAGAAACAGCCTCAGCACATGCCAAAAAAAAATTTAAAAATTTTGTGCAGGGGGACAAGCACCCCCTATGTGGGGATGTGCTCCCCGCACCCCCTGCTAATTGTATATACTAGTTCCAAGATTGCACAAACACAGGATAAGGACATATTTCCCAACCCCAAGAATTGTTCAGTCACATACACCTGTTAACCAGCTGCTTAGATGAACATTAACAGTCCGCTAAACAGCTGTCGACCAAAGTGTGTAAAACATGCATACACACAGAGTGGAAAAGTAGTTGACATAAGCTGGGTGAGTGGTATAGCATACGAGAATAAACAACCTCTCAGCTACTGAATGTAGCAGGCTCTGCAATTCTGCATTTTTACTGCTAACTTCAACACTTATGTTTTTTCTGCAAGTCCTCTAACAAAGGTGCTCAGAATTCTTCTTTAATTTTCACTTCCATCTTCAAAGAAATGCAAACAGTTAAAAAAAAAAATATATATATATATATATATATATATATATATATATATATTTTTTTTTTTTTTACCAACAGTGATGTAAAAGCGGATTTGCATTTTTGAAATTCTTGACTACTCTACATTATACTACATTTTCACCTTTCCGGAATATTCAGATTTTATCTAAAATTATTCAGGTGTCAAATATTTTTCAGAAATAAATATATATGAACAACTGAAAATTATAGGTATGTGCTCATACTATCAGTTCATCTACTACAGTGCCTTCTAATGTGTCTCTACAACTGTTGGGATTGCCTCTTGTGATACCCCTGCCACTGACATACTTTCATTTACAGGCATGCAAAAGGGACTGGGAAAATACATGGTGCCATTAAGCGGAAGTGTTCATCTTTCCTCCCACCTCTGTTCCTCACTCAAGAAACCAAGGCAATGGCTTCCTACAGTAATCTGTAGGCAGGAATGACAAACACTGACAAGTATCCAACTTCATCAAACTAATCCTAAACAAAAACAATCTTTTTTACTTGGGCAAGAAAGGATTTCTCTCTACTGATGTGGTCGGCTAGGGCCTGCATCCATAGAAAGACCCAAGCAAAAGCTAACAGGGAAGTTCCATGACAGGGTCACACATAGCTATTCATTTAAGATAAGTCAAGAGATTTATTTTCCTTAAGGCCTGTGCAGTAATGGCTTGTACTATGCTATATACCTCTGTGTATAGGGAAGTCACCAAATGGTATCAATTTACATCAAAATGAAGCCAGTCAGTACAAATGCAAGGAATCTCCTGCGTTGACTCCATACAATAATATGCCAAAAGGCATCAATCGCATCCTGGTAGAGCATTCAAGTACTCTTTGTCAGAAGGATCATGACCTCTGGCAAAATTGCAAGAACTGGACAGAATCCCCCTCCTTTCAGAACAAGCAAAAAGTAAGGAAGAAGTGGATTCTGGGTTACTGCAGAAACTCAATGAAAAACACTGGATGACTATGTGGGAGTCTTTCTGGGGAAGAACATGTGGTAACTGAAACTATGATCATAACCCACAAATCCCTGGCAGTGGTTCCATAAGCAGAGGTACACTCAGAGAAATGTCTTCCCTTGTGCAATCTAGTAGGCAGGACTTCAGCGGATTTTTACTTATTCATATATAGTTGTTTACATTAATCAAGGTACAGCACCAATACACAAGGGTCTTTTTCAGACTCAAGCACAGGAACATAGCCTGGTTAACTGAATTTCTCACAGTCACACTAAGCAGGCAAACTGAGACTTAGAGAATCAAACCCTGGAGTAAATACAGCAGCTCATTAACAGTTTAGAACCTTAATCCTCTGTGCTAACTGGCACATCAGCAGTGATGGCTGAGGAGCCACTCTACTGGGAAAGTTTGTGGCCACAGATGGAGAGACACACCATCTGAAATCTGGCAGCCATCATTATACAATGTGGCTTATGCTTCTTCAGCTACTAGTATGTCTAAAGGAAAAGGAAGAAGCTAAGAGTATGACAAAGCCCCATCCAGTGTTAAATACATGTTTCCACTTTTTGAAAGTCCTCAAGTAGGTACTTTGAAGCCTGCCTAAACGTACATCACTATCAACACCAATAGAAATACTTGAGGCCTAGTCTCCACCATCTTCCGAGACTTATCAAAAGCTTTTCCTACTGTCTTCCACCAGAAACACTTACATAAACCATCATCTTAAGGTTCACCAACTCTTTACTGTATTTGTTCCGTAGCTCTCTCTCAAACAAACCACAAGTAGTGAAATGGAAACCTGTTTTCTCTACCTTCTTACCTGTAATTACTGGTGACTCAGAAGGATCTACACTAGGCCTATACTTTACAATATATTTACCAATGACCTCTTCACTACTACAAAAAATTCTACTTAGTTGAATACACTGATGACTTGAACCTAATCTGAACTGCTAAATCTCTCTCTATGAACCCCAAGACCTTCCACAACAATCTTTCTTATTGAAAGAAACATGGCTAAATAATTCACAACTCCTTTTCAACCCCCCAAAAACTTAATTGCTGCTCTTTACCCTAAAATACATCTCTACCAAAATAACAGTTTTCACTACTGTCTCCATCAACACCACCATGCTAGAACAAATAAACCACATAAAATTACTGAGTGTCATTATAAATGACCAGTTGACATTTGAGCACCATTTATCTGATGCAGTTGAAAAAATCATCAAAAACTAGGTACATTAAAGAGTAAAAACCTACCTCACAGACATAGCCAGAAGATGTAAATAGCCTCTACTTTCTTACTGCCCTCTTACATATGCTGACCCAATATTCACTAACCTTCAAGTCTCACAACTGTCTAAACGTGAGGAATGTTACCATAAAATAGTCAAATCTGTAGTAAATTATAACATAATTCAGTACTGACTAGCTCTCAGAGAATTCAACTGGCAAGAACTATGACATCACCTAGCTCTCTCAAAACTAAATACAATACGCAGATGTCTCTATAAGCCAGAAAATTCCCAACCCTTAATAACTTAACACAACAGTACTCTGCTAACAGAATTTGATTCTTTAGAGAAAATCCCTAATCACTATAGCCAAATTATCCAATACTGCAGGTGAACCCCAATCAAATAGTGTAGCTAAACTATAGGAACCACTTCCCACTACCACTGAAATCCATTCAGAATGTAAACTCATTTAAAACGCAGCTAAAACTTCACCTATCAAATGAATGGATCTGCTCTTTCACATCTGCACAATAAATGCCACTGTTCTCTTCAGATTGCCGTATCATCAAACCATTTCTCTTCATTCAGAATCTACTGTCCCACAACCTGTCTTCACCAATACCTGAATGCTTTTACTAACACCTCCCAGCCATATACATAGTTTTGTGACACTGCTCACCCCCATCACCTCTGTATTTCTAATATAATGTTTATGATAGCCATATTATTTATATATATATAGATATATACATATATATATATATATATAGATATATATGAAATTATACATGAACTTGCTTTATACCTTACCTCAACTGCAATATTAAAATTTTCTGCCTTACCTAAATCCTTTCCTCACTCCCATTTCTTTGAATTCCTAAGCACTAATCACATGGTGTATTATGTAATTATGAAGCCTACTAATACCCCTCTTTTAAATGCGCAATGTAAAACAATTACTAATGCATAAGTATTTCTTATAGTGTAACAGCTTGCCTTTATTCCATATGAATTTAATCGCATTAGCAAATGATTGTGCAATTGTTAATGTACATTTACTGTCAGTTCATGTATATTACTGAATGTCTGTTTAAAAATGTAGTATGGTGGTGTTTTTCTTCTTGGGCCTCTACTGAAAATGGGTTTTTGAGTAAACAAAGTTGAACAAACCCAACAAAGAAAAGAAAAATAAACAAAAATAAAATAAAATAGTCTAATAACTTTGTAAAGACAAGCATAACTCAACAAAAAGCAGAAGGATGGATAGCACCATTATTACTAAGTTTATATTAGATTAATCTAAGGGGGTGGCGAAAGCCAACACATTCTGGCTAGGCTTATAAATGCCCTTGGGAAGATATCCTAGTACTTACCTATGAACCTATATGCTAAAAAAAGCTTTTGCTAAACTCAAGGAGTTACTTATGGCATGTGCTTTGTACACTTGGGTTAATGAGGGACTTTGTACTGGTATCAGAAATCTATACAAACTCCCTGACAATGATAAAAACAGGGGGTCGAGTTTAAATGGAGTTCTTTATTCACAGCGGGGCTCACCAGGTGTGCCCACTCTTTCAGCTACTATCTATGAAGAAGGTAAGGCAGTACAGGATCAGCTGAATGACCTGGAATGGGCAAGAGGGAAAAATTGCTCTATTCACAGATGATGTCATTGCCTAATTAACCGAGCCTGAGCGGGATGTACTCAGGTTAACATACTGTGGTGATACTGCTCACTTCCACTATAAAATCAATGAGGGTAAAATGAAGGCTATAACAGTGAGTTACACACTGACTCTGGAATGCTTTTCTTTTCTGTGGAGTAACTATAGAATGATACGAACAAAGCAAGGAGAGGCACTGACACAACAACCCAATTTTATTGTAGGATTAAGCTCTTTCGTCAAGTTTGTAACCAAACTTGAACAGAATCTGATGAATTTTTTGTTACAAACTTAACGAAAGCACTTAATCCTACAATAAAATCGGGTTGTTGTGTCAATGCCTCTCCGTCCTTTGTTCGTATCACTGTTGGGTTCTCAGATTTTGGTTTTGATGCAACTATCAAATGGGGTATCTGAGAGTTTGGATTTCATCAAGAGTTAATCAAGCATCATTAGGGACCCCAGGCAAAATAAAGAATAAAATACTGACAAAGAAGTGGAAAACTAACTGTAGACTTAAAAGACAAAATACGAGCCATCAAAATGTTAGTAGTATCTGATATACTGTTTATGAGTCAGGCTTTTTTATATGAACTAAATGAGACGTTTTGGAAAATTTGACACACAAAAAAACTAAGTTTCTTTGTGAGGGAAGGGACAAAAAGTAAAATGGTAAATCGTTGAATTCCAGAAGAGCAAGGTGGGTTACATTTGCCTGAGCTGAAGATCTGCTATACAGCTACACAATTAAGACTAATTTATTTAGTGCAGAATGCAGAACAGAAATTATACGGCCAAATGGAAGGATATAATGCTAAATCAAGGGGGACTATGTCAGAGCATTAAGTTGAATTTGTGGACTATGGCACTGGAGGGCAATAGACAAGAATTTAAATATAAGTCAGCTATACAATTTAGTGAAGAGGACAGCAAATATGAGATGGATGACCCACTAGAAATTTGAACTTTGGCAAATTGAAAGGAAGGAAGGAGCAAATAAGTAGAACAATGAATTAGTGAGGGGCTAGTGTTTTCCAGGGAGTAATATTTTTGGGAATAACTCAGAAAGTGGTGAAAATGTTGCAAGAGAATTAAATTGAGGAAAGGTTTAGAGCTTAACAGCGATATATGCCAAGAATACAGAGAGAGTAGTAGAAATGAGCAAGCTATACAGGGCTAGCTTTGTTAAATATTTTAAAAGAGGCAGCAAAATTTTATCAGGCAGACTCTACAAGGCTTTAATGGAAAAACTATAGAAAGTGAGACAGGAATTATTTTGTCACTACCAATGTCTGTGCAGTATTTTTTGTTTTTATTTCACCGCTATAAACCTGGATTCATTTTAAAAAGCTGTATATTTGCTTCATGGTCACTATGTAGTACAAAGCAAAATGTCATGGCTTCTTACGGAAAATTATGTTTTCTGTCCCAGATTTATATCACATGATGCAAAGACCATGTGACCATATTTTAAAACACTGGATCCCAGAACATCAAGCTGGCTTCTCCTCCAAAAATCAGCAAGCCCCCTTCCATACATCCAGTCACTTATATATATATATATATATATACACACACACACACACACACACACACACACACATACCAACTTCAAGATCTCTCCACATTGGGGAAAGGGAAAACACTCATACCTGAAGACTACTTGCTTCAGGAAGAGAAGCCAGTTTGATGCGCCTTGATCCTATATTTTAAACTGTGATCATATGGTCTTGTGACAATACATCAAAACATCCTGCCCCACGTGTGTATTATTATGTATTATGAAAAGCAGGGGGGAAATAAACATTACAGAAAAGTTATTGGCGCAGGACCTCTCATATGACTGATGCATGCTGTCAATCAGATATTCTCATACAAGAGGAGGGATACTGCCTTCCCACTAGGGAACTGTGTGTGGTACAGAGACTTTTTAGTTTATAAAACAGATCAATATTATAGCAATGAAAACACAAAACTTAGGCATGTTTATGAAACAATAAACCTACAATAGAAAACTCAATGTACTACGATATGCAAACAATGAAAAGAAACTTACCAAAACAAATGATAAAACAGTTATCACTGTTTCAGATCTATGAAATTATTTTGCTTTCCCATCACTATTTTAATGAAGATGTTTTTGTTTATAAAAATCGGTCTGTTCCAGTCTCCGTCTGCAATGTCACTCATGCACAGGTGAACCAGCTGCAAGCTTGCAGACGTAATGTAGCATAAAGCTGATGTTTGCTTGAGGAGATTGTATTGCTATCAGTTGTGCACAGACGCACCAGCTGCAGGCTATATTACACTGCCTGTGTAAATATACAATTGGTGCACCTTCTGCATGACTGACTAATGCAGAGAGAGGACACAGTATACTGAAACATACAGTTTGTGCCTTAGTTGTCTTCTGTATGGTTTCTATCTGTTTATTTGTATAAAACTTTTATAGTTCATAAAAATCCGTTGCCCATTCCCATCAAAGAATAACACAAAGTTGTTTTCCTAGGTTTCAGTCCAAACCTCTCAAATATCCAAATTCTATCCGCAGAATGTACAGATTTTTGCCATGTATTTTTGGTCTGTTCCTCATAAAACTTGTAGTTTTCTGGCAAATCACTGAGAATGGAAGTCACTAAACAGTGACAGACATTTGAGTTTCAGACTTCATATCATTCAGAAAATGCATGCTAATACAAATCCTGTTATTCTAGTAACTTTCTAAGTTTATAAGAGCAACATTTAAAATCTCTCCCTATTTTTCGACCTTTGAACCTCCTGCCTCCCCCCCATTTTTTATGCTTTCTCCTGATTTCTTGTGCTAAGAGGTACGTTTCAGTCCTGCCTGTACTGCCAATCATGCAAAGAAGCAATAGCTGTAAGCTTGTAGAATTAATGCAAAAGAGCCCTCAGTGGGCAAGTCTTTGTGCCATCCACATTAATGACCGTCACAGTATCATGTGTAAGCTATTTTACATTACTTCTGTACACAGTAACAGCTGTAACCTGTATAACATTACTTCTGTAAGCCTACACTTGATGCCTCTGTGCACAGTTGACATTAATGCATATGGTGGACATGGCAAACTGAAATGTGCACTTTATGACCTGGTGATTTTCTGTATTGTTTGGATCTACCATTGATGCCTGTTCATTTTAGAGAGGTTGAGGACAGCATTCGGAAGCATTAGGGAATTTACTGACTGATGCTCCAGTGAAATGGACTGCTTTATGCCCACTGCCAATGTGTATTTATTTCCTAACATAAGGCATACGAACATCTGGAAGGAAGATGAAATGGTTGCAAATGTCTTCTTTCCTGTAGTACTGGCCTGTTTACTTTGCACGTTTCACTACTATTTATTTGGAATTTGCTGTTACTGTTCATAGAATATCCCTTTGTAAGTGTTTTTCTTGCAGTCTTCCTTTTCTGTATGTATATTTGTTAATTTAGTAGTGCTGGTTCATTGTTGCATATGTTTATACTTTTAGAACTGGTAACTAGTTTTGCTTTTTTTTTTTAATTTAACCATGTCTTTTGGGTTTCTAATACCATGACAGGAATGGACCCCATTCCTAAGTCAAAGTATGTTTAAAGTTCATGAAATTAGTATTGTTTCACTCTTTGATGCTAGCCAGAAGTGCTCCAGTAGGTTTGTTTTAATGTCCACATATGTTAGTGCACTTATTTTTATGACGAAGTTTACTGAAGCTGCAGATTTACCTCTCCAAAAATGTGCACAAGTTTGTGCATTTTTCAGTGTTTTGATGTTTTACTAGTTGATAGTTCAGCTTTTGTTAACATTTACATATTTATTGGTTGTATTCCGCTTGGTCTTTTTTGTATTCCCTTGTTTGTTTCTACTACTTGTTGCAGTATACCCTTTAATTTTATAATATATTCTGGGGTTTCATTTAGATGTAGTTAGCAAATGATTTCTGCTGTAATTCTGCCGTTTCTGAGTTTTCTATATTAGTCAGTGCTGACTGTTGGGTTGCAATTGATCTGTACAGGAGTCTTGGTGTTTAAAGTTGCATATCAATAAAAGGAGGAAGAATGAAGCCGCATGTAGGTAAGAATTTAAAGGTTTTCTGAAAGAACTCTGATGCAAATCTCAGTAGCAGAAAAGCCATCAGTCCCGAGATGCAGGCAGGACAATTAACCAACAAGTCCTTGCAGTGAAAGAAGTATCTGCACAGTTACTGAATGGGCTTCAAAGATGACTGGTAAATTACAGACTCTACCCAAACTTGCACAGACCGCTCTGGCCTCAGGTCAATACCATCTACACAGAGCCAACCATCACCAAAGTCAAAGTCAGCTTGGTGACGACACGGCTACATTTTTAATCAGACGTACATCTGTGAGCTGTGCTAAGGATCTGCAATGGAAACGGGTATTTCTAGCACCAAGACTGGTGTCAGCCAAGTCTCAGAAATTCATATTTAAACAGTAATCCTTCATCCTAATTTGCACAGCTAGAACTATAGGCTAATGTATTTAGTTTAATACTGTGCAGCAGAAGATGATTAGATTAATTTTTGTATTTTAAGGGAATACCACAGTTTGCGTAGCTAAATTGTTCACATTCTGGATTCAGTTTAATACCACCACAGGGTGCCTAATATTGTGTAGCTGAAGAGCACTGGATTCAATTTATGAATGACACTGAACATCATTTACAATCTATGTGACTGATTCACTGCAAAAGACTGATGCATCTTGGCAGATGAAAAGCATTAGAGTCTTCTTTATATCACCCACAAAAGATTCATTTGAAAAATAACCAGTTAGAGGAGATTTAAAAAAACGGGCTGGTGTCATACCTCTCAAGTGTCTAGATTTTTGCGGAATGCCCGGATTTTTTTCTTCATATTTTTGCTCTGTTCCTCATAAATGCTGTGGTTTTCCAGCAAATCACTGGGATGGATCTGAGTTTCAGACTTCATATCCTTCACAAAATGCATGGTAACATATATCCTGTTATCCTAGCAACTTATAAGTTTATAAGAACAATATTTAAAACCTGTTCCTACTTTGGGGCCTTGGTCACCCCATTATGTCAAGCTTTGTCCAGATTTCATGAGCTAAAAAGGTTGAGAGGTATGGCTGGTCCAAAAGGTAACCACAAATTTGATGCCTCCTATAATGCTTGTAGTGAAATGTCATACAATGTAACATGGAAGTTTAATGACTTAATGAGCAGAAGGCACAAAAGTGATCTATCACCTGCAGGTTGACACTGATCCTAAACTATGGATCCATGTCATCTAAGCAAAATTTAAGTTGCTCATCTACTGGCACTTAGATTTCAATATACCTTGTTCGATAATTAAAACATGGAAAATACTAGATGGTCCATATATTGGCACTGGTTTGCATACACGTGCAAGTACAAAAACTTATCATGTACAGTAGAAATGCAGCACATTTTATGCATATTAACCAAAATGTTTAACTGATCTTTTGATAGTGAAAATGCACAAAGTAATGGATGAAAGTGAAATGATATTTGTATCATGCATCAGGCTGGTGGTGTCATGCAGCAGGGCAGATGTATGCAGTGTAGATTTCCTCACACACCAGAAACATAATGTCACAGTGTCACTGCACAAAATGCTGGAAAGCAGCAACATGGGTGCCTAATAATGATTCAGATGGTCTAGTTGTAGCAAACTGTATTCAAACAAACAAAAATTCCCCAAAACAGAAATGCATAATTAACAGCCTCACTGTACAAAGTAGTGGATGAAACTGAAGCAGTGTATGCATCACCTTAATCAAACTGGTAGTTTCATTCAGTAGAGCTGACTTTTAGAATGCAAGTAGTTACTTTATATGGTCCAGCAGTTGTAGGCACTGTGCAAAAGGTGAAAAACTTTCTAGATTTTCCAGAATAAATAACTGCAATGTCATAGTGTCATTATGCGAAGCAGTGAAGGGCAGTGACGCAGCAGTTGTACCTCACATTTTTACAGGGGGCAAGCCCCCCCTGGAAATTATAAATACCAACTCCATGATCTACATAGCAGATGAATGTCAGTGCCACATTAGTTAGGCTGTGTATAACTTTTGTCATTGCCAGTGTGACTGTTGTGCATAAGCAGGTCCCTATCACAGCTAATAGAGTTTTCAGAAACTCAAACTCCGCATGGTTAACATTATATGATCGAGTGTTTTAAAACTCAAAGCTTTTGAATGGAGATTGGGGTACAGCAAGGATCAAGAAATGTATCTTTTTCTTACCGTAGTGCGATCATGGAGTTGGTATTTATAATTTCCAGCGGGTGCAGGGGGGGGGGCTTGCCCCGTGTAAAAATGTAAAAAAAAAAAAAAAAAAAGTCAAGTTTTCGGAAATTCGATCATATGATCTCTTCGATATTTTTTTTAAGTTTCCAAAAAGTTGCTCATCTGACATAGACCTGCATAAGTCTAATGTAATGAATGCACAAAGGAGTAGAATATGCATTAAGTGGGTGTACAAGCACCCTTGCTGGTGCTATTTGTGTTTGCTTTTGCAGTAATGTAAGTGCGCAAATATACAATCCACTGTTAGACATGCAAATGATTAGAAGTTTTTCTATATGCTTCAGCACAGATAAATGCTATGACAGGCTGTCACTGCACAAAGTACTGGAATGAATTTCTGTGATATATGTACTATGCCTGATTGATTTACAAAGCAATAGAATACTCTTACTCTGGTTGTGTAAGTGAAGATTTTGCATTGAAAATGTTTGTCTTATTTTGTCACGTATAAAATTACACTATATCTTATTTTTACAAGCTGAATTAAGGGTTTACTCTGAAGCACAGTTTGGGTTACATATTGTATTCACCCTTCTTATCAGCCCCTTAACATGTGTCATGTACTTTCACCATTAGTTTATAAACTTATCAGGCTTTTATTCAAACTGCCTCCTTGCATTTTTATCTTAAATCTTATGTGCCTCTCTGAGTGGTGTAACATATCCAGTCTTTCCTTCCCACATTTTCTATGATGGTTTGCTTTATCTCCCTGATGAGCCCTACAGAACAGTTAAGACTACGCTACACCTCCATTTTGCTCACATCTCTTGTCCTTCCAGTAGCCATTAAAATTAATTCAATTTGCATAAACATAATGTGTAGGCCTGGAATCATTTATCTGCTCTACTTTATTAAGCAGACTCTCATTTTTGTTGGGGGAAGACACTGACTAAAGATAGTTTCTGGTTTAATGAAGTTACTTTTTTTTTAATCAATGCCTCCAGTGGTGTCAAAGCCATAGCCAAAAAAATGTTAGTACAGAAAGGAGAGTGTGTAGATTTTAAACAATCAGCAAGCACAAGAGATAAACATCACAATATATACTGGCATATAATAAGCAATAGAAGATGTGGCACTAGGTCATGTTAGACTTGCTGTAGTGTTAAGTTCTGTGATAAAAACCCACAATGAAGATGAAGCAGCAGCTGTCTGAAACATTTTTTTGTCTTCCTGTCATGACTTCTGTGCATCTCCTCTGACAGTATTTAAATGAAACAACCAAGACTTAATGCATACCAAGCACATATCAAAGCAAGTGGAATATATTATCAAAAGCAATAAAATATTCTACAGAATTAATGATCAGACAAAATACTAAATTTGCTAAGTCTATGAATTTTCTATTTGTACAGAGTGCAGAATTTTATTCCCGGTGTTTAGTGTTTTGCAGTAAAAATGGAAATACACAAACTGTGCTAGGTTTCAGAGACTGCATCTCTGGGTATGCCACATTTCTTCCAATGATGAAACACAGATGACAACAATTCATTTATTTTCAGAGAAAGATAACACCAGGCCCAGTCTAACCTTCTGCTTATGAAAATGAAGGAAAATGAAAAAAGGTACACATACACATCTGCATGAGGAAGTCAATCTAATCATTCTGTTCCTCGTAATGGCCATATTATACTCTCATACACTTCATTGTATCTAATTCTAACTGCCTCATCAGATCTTAAACTGCAGGGAGTAACAATATACTTCCAAGAATGGACTTTGTTCATAAATAGATGTAAGAAGAAATGCTGAGCAACAATTTCCACCTGTGAAAGAAATTTCACTAGTCATCTTTTCAAACAATGTGAATATTTTTTAAAAAAATACAGTATTATACAGTATTTAATTTGATTTAAACTGTGTATGAAGGAGTGTTGAAGGAATTTTTAACTGAAGTTATTCTGCTCTTCAGTAACTTGAACTGAAGCTAGTGTTGGCTGAATTTTGTTATTTGCTAGTAATTACAGGTGTGGGGGTAGCCACATTCTTTGATTTCCTGTCCTTGCATATTTAAACTGGTGCATGTGAAATAATTCCTGCTTTAAAACTTCAGCTTGGCCAGCTAAGAACTTGGTTATATTCAACTGGACGTATAAGAGAATTTAAGTACCTTTATCTACACTTTTTTAAAAAAAAAATACAGTATTATACAGTATTTAATTTGATTTAAACTGTGTATGAAGGAGTGTTGAAGGAATTTTTAACTGAAGTTATTCTGCTCTTCAGTTATTCCCACCCACCCGCCCTGATTTTGTTTTGGTGTTAATCTTAGTGGCATTGAAACTGCCCGCCCCTCAGCCTGCCTCTGGGCCCATCTCATTTTCTCACTCAACTGAGTGCAGTGAGATCATATTCTGATTTCAGGCACTCCTACTGTGTACAAAGAGAGCATCTGGGAAATAGAAAAAAAAATTAAGCTTATTTCCTGCCTTTCTTGTTAAGTGGTACAGACTATTTGTAGGCTTCTGAGCCCCCAAGCCCTTCTGTGTTTGAGGGAAGCCTTCTAGCTTGTTTTTTTTTCTTATAACTAGCCAGTTTTCTAGTTTCAGCACTCAAATCTGTTTCTTTGATCTCAGCACTTGTTAAGAAAAAAAAAAAAAAAAAATTTCATCTGCTTTTACTGTACTTGTGTTTTTACCTACTTCTTTTTACTTTTGCATCACCTTAAAATACTCAATTGTATTTATTACTGCTTGGTGTAACTCATTCTAAGCCTTTTGGTTTAAACACTTGGGCTTCGGACCAGTTAGTTGTTTTGCACTGAGAGGGTTTGTGGTCTGCACTGTTGTGGCAGAACAGGTAGCTTACATCCTTCTAGGTTGAGAACTGCTGATTGAGGGCTCAGTGTCTGTTATTCTAAAAGTGTATTAATTCTGGTTTAAGCACTTGGGCTTTCAAGCCAGTTATTTTACATTAAGAGGGTTCGTGGTCTGCACTCTTGTGGGAGGAGAGGCTGGACTTTGCCCTTCTGAGCTGGGAATTTCTGGTTAAAGGCTTATAGTGCATGCATATCTGAACTGTTTCTTACTGAAGTTGGTGCGCCTTGTTTGCTGTGGCATAGACTGGATTCGGGCCTGCTGGATCTAGCTTTGTTTGTGTAACTTGAGCACTAATCCAGACATTCTCTAAAGTATTCAATGGTATTTATTACTGCTTGGTTGTAACTTGATTAAAGTGTAGCTATCATTCAAGTCTTTTGGATTAAGCACTTGGGCTTCAGACCAGTTGTTTTACATTAGGAAGGTTTGTGGCAAGCACTGTGGTGGCAGGACAGGTAGCTTTCATCCTTCTAAGTTGGGAACTGCTGATTGAGAGCCCAGTGTCCAAGTGTATTAGTTCTGGTTTAGGCACTTGGGCTTCAGGCCAGTTATTTTACATTAAGAAGGTTCGTGGTCTGCACTCTTGTGGGAGAAGAGGCTGGACTCTGCCCTTCTGAGCTGGAAATTTCTGGTTAAAGGTTTATAGTGCCTGAATATTTGAACTGTATCTTACTGAAATTGGTTCACCTTGTTTGCTCTAGCATAGACTAGATCCAGGCCTGCTGAATCTAGCTTTGTTTATATGCTTGTTGTTTGTTTGCTTGTTATTTCCCTGGAAGCTAATTCCACCTAATACGCAACTTCTCAGCGCTTCTGTGGATCACTAGTGATATCTGCATTGCTTACTGCACTTATTTCCTTGTTTCACTTGTTTGTCGTTTTTGCATTTAGTTACTTGTAACACATTGCACTCAAGTTACCTGGCACTTGCTCACTAAAGCAATTATATAAGTCAGCACTAAAAATTAAAAGCACTACACCCTCACTCCCCACTGGCCCTTGTTTTCAATTAAGGATTTCCCAATATTATTCTAGCATGTCCAAAGGTCAGTTGTCAATCCCCTCTCCGGTCCAGCTGGTGAATCTGGGAATCTTGAGGCAATATTATAACTGCCTCATGTACACAGACAACCCTCTCCTCCTCCCACATAACACAAATACTTGCGAGAGATGCAGCTATTTAGCCAAACTGGAGGCTGAGCTCTCTCAACTCAGGACTGGCAAGACCAGATAGGAGGAGAAGGCAACTACACACACCACAAAACCAGCCTCACATAATGCTACCACTCCACTGAATCAAACACATAAACACACAAAGACATACTGGAGGCTCTGAGTAAAATTTACCTAAACAGCAGAGGCCTCCAAAGCAGACACCCAAACAACTGCTACCTTAAGACACCCCACAAGCAACACATAAACCACAAAAGCAGTGTGCAAAGCAGTCACAGCCCTTAAGGCCAAATACAACACCAAACATACTTGTCATAGGTGACTCCATAGTCAGACACACTGACGTCCCACTCACCAGGCTGAACAAGGAGAGGGTCACAGTAAGCTGCCTATCGGGCGCTAGAATCCGCCACATAACACAAGCACTTCGGGTCACTCCACGGCAAGTACAAATATGACACAGTTATTGTCCATGCTGGTGTGAGCGACCTGAGACGTACCTCCCTGGACTACATGAAAAGAGACATAGAGGAGCTCTCTGATTATGTAGCCCAGGCAGGTATGACCCTAACCCTGAGCAGTATCCTTCCTTCACCAAGAATGATGCCACAATATAGAGACAAGATGATCAGCTTTAACAATTGGCTTAATGTCTGGTGTCATTCAAAGGGGATCCAGTGTCTGTCTGCCTGGGATGACATGCTTGACAAGCCACGCTGCTTCGCAAGAGGCGGCTTGCACCTGTCACCCCTGGGATTCTGGATATTGTCTAAGTTTCTTGCCACCCCATAGTGCCTTTTTAGGCAAGGCTCAAATTCTAAACCTACCACCCTAGAAAACAAAAATGGGAAGAAACTGAGGGTAATGCTGCTCAATGCCAGAAGTCTAAATCTCAAAATGCACGCACTCGAGGCCCTTCTCAGTATGGAGAACATCGATGTCTGTGCTGTAACTGAAACCTGGTTCAAGGCTCCTGAGAGCACCCCGGCACTATTAGGTTTTACCTCATATCATGCGTTCCGGCCCCAAAACCCTGACCACACCACAAAAGGAGGGGGTGTATCCATATTCATAAAGGATACCCACACCTCCAGGTTGGTGGCAACGCACGAAGCTTCGGAAACCATCCAGGTGCAACTAACCATAGGCAAAACTGCTCTACAAATTGTAGCATGCTACAGGCCACCCTCTCAAACTCAGGAACCCCACACAGCCTTCTTGAAGACACTGGAGGGTATAAATGTATCTCCAAACACCATCATATTGGGTGACTTCAACTACCCGAATATAGACTGGGAACATTACTCAAGCCCTAACTTTCTAGCCCAACGGTTCCTGGAGTTCATAAATTCAAATGCCATGGAACAGCTAGTCACTGTTCCCACGAGAGGAGAAAATATACTAGATCTCATTGTCACAAACATGGGGACAAAATGCTCCACACTGGAAGTATATCCCTCATTGGTGAGATCTGATCATAAACTAATCTCACTGGAAATCCACATCCCGCCCCCACCCCAAACAAAAATGACCATAGTGAAGAACTTCTCTAAAGCAAACTTCACACTACTCAAGACTGGTGTGGTATCCTTCAAGGCCCCTGAGCCAGAGGAAACCACAACCCAAGCTGGAAGCCCTTACAAATGCCTTCTATGAACACCTCCAGGACTGCATGGATCAGGCAATCCCAAATAAAACCAAGACTCTTTCCACAAAGGGCAAGCGTCCAGTCTGGTGGACCCCAGCCATTAACAAACTTTACAATAAGAGGAGAAAGCTATTACATGATAGAACAAAATCCATAAAAGGGAAGTCACCCCTGATCATTATTAGTAAAAAATACGAGCACTCATAAAATCAACTAAGGCCAATTTTGAGAGAAAAATTGCCATGGATTCAAAGGACAATCATAAGGCCTTTTTCAGCTATGTTAGGAACCTGGGTGGAAACTCCCAGATATGCTCAGAATTAGTCCAAAATGATACAAAAATCACTGAACCCACAGACATTGCCAACATACTGGCAGACAGGTTCAGTGCAAACTTCATCCCCCTCTCCCCCCCTAAAGGAGAGATAACTATCCCAGCCAAGTGTAGCCTCCCGGACATCTCAAATGCACAGGTGAAAGCTGCTCTCTCTAAAGCTAAAAACACAGCATCAATGGGACGGATGGTGTCCCCGGCTGTGTGCTACACGAGCTAAATGAGGAATTAAACCCGCACATAAGGCAGCTGTTTAATCTCAGCCTTACCACAGGATACGTGCCCAAGGAGTGGTGTACGGCAACTGTGGTCCCACTCCACAAAGGCGCCTCACGGACCCTGGTAATTACCGCCCCATAAGCTTAACAAGTCTAGTCTGCAAAGCTATGGAGAGGATCATAATGGAGCTCATAAACAAAGATATAGGGGACTTGCAGACATTGGACCTGACCCAGTTTGGCTTTGTCAAGGGAAGATCATGCCTTTTGAACTTGGTCGACTTCTTCGAAACAGTCACCAAGGCCATTGATGAGGAAAGGCAGTCCATACAGCCTACCTTGACCTTGCAAAGGCTTTCGACACAATACCCCACTCGGGTATTGTAGAAAAACTTACCAGCTTAAATGTAAACCCATATGTCACAAGATGGGTTGCAAACTGGCTTAAGGACAGAACCCACAGGGTTAGAGTTGCTGGCGCTGTGTCAGACTCCAAGCCGGTCACAAGTGGTGTCCCACAGGGCTCGGTCCTTGGCCCCTATTGTTTGGCATCTACTTCTCAGAAGTACAGGCCAACATGGGAGGACTTTGGCTGACAAAGTTTGCAGACGACTGCAAACTGGGCCATAGTGGAAAGTGCATCGGACACGGATATCCTTCAGAAGGGACTCACGGAAACAGATAGCTGGTGCCAGAGCCATGGCCTGAAGTTAAATGCCAAAATTCGGGAAAAACAAGGTAACCCCAAGCTACCATATAGGTGGCAATCCACTAAGCACAGAAGAGGTTATCAGGGACCTGGGGACCCAGGTTGACAGTGGCCTTTCTTTTGACACTCACATTGCTAACGTGGTTAGAAAGACCTTCTACATTGCCCACCTGATCATGAAGGGATTCACATCCAGATCTAGTGAGGTCATTGTTCCCCTGTACTCTTCACTTATCAGACCAATGATCGAGTACAATGCCCCATTCGGGATGTATCTCACCCGACATCTGCAGCAATTGGAGAGACCCCAAAAGTTCCTCACCAAAAGGATAAAGGGACTCCAAAATCTGTCATATGCTGCCAGATTGAAGAAACTCCAGCTCTATTCAGTCGCATACCGTCTGCTCAGAGGTGACATGTGCCTGACATACAAGGCCATGTCCAACCCGGAATTAATGGACATGCTCCACCTCAAAAAATCCAAATCCACCAAAACCACTAGAGCAAGCGACTTAAACCTTAGCACGGATATAAATAGGACGTTCTGGAGGGATAGATTTATCACTCAGAGACTCCCTATGCTGTGGAATAAAATCCCGGTCCATGTGAGGCAGAGCACCTCGCTGACTCTGTTCAAGAGAAATCTAGACCTGTGGATGGGAGATCGTAGGTTTACCCCGGGAATCATATCTGTGTCACTGCTGGACAGAGGCACAACAAACTAATGGGCACAGTATTTTTTCATATAAGGGGTGGCGTAAGCCACAAAAATTTGGGCTAGGCTTATAAATGCCTTAGGGCAGATAGCCTAGTATAAACCTATGAACCTATATATATAGCAAACAGCAATGAGAGCATATACCAATACTCAACTCCTCCCTGGTTAGATCCGACCACAAAATAATCACCTTGGAAATCCACATCCCTCCCACCCCCCACAAAGGTAACCACCATGAAAAACTTCTCCAAAGCTAACTTTGGGCTCCTAAAAACAGAGGTGGCTAACTTCACGGCACCCATGCAAATGGAGAATAGTTGCATGACCGCCGAATCATACACCAATGCACTGTACGAACACGTACACAAATGCATGGATCTCACCATATCCAACAGAACTAAGATGCCCGCCTCAAAAAAAAGGAAGCCAATCTGGTGGTCCTCTGCCATAAACAAACTCTACAATAGGAGGAGGAAACTAATGCGAAATAAGGCAAAGTCCCAAGACTGGAAAAACTCCCATATCAGCCTCAACAAAAGGTTGAAATCCCTCATCAAATCCTCTAAAGCTAGTTATGAAAACACAATTGCAGCAGATAGTAAAGACAACCACAAGGCCTTCTATAGATATGTAAAGAATCTCCATGGCAATACCTAGATTTGCTCTGAGCTACTGCATAATGGTACCTCCTATACCAAGCCAACAGATATTGCCAATATACTGGCCGACAGATTCAGTGCTAACTTTACCCCCCCCCCCCAAAGGACCAATCACAATACCAGTAGATTGCCAGGCACCCAGTATTACTACTGCACAGGCTAAAACAGCACTGTCCAAGGTCAAGAATACAGCTTCTATGGGATGTGACAACATCCCTGGCTGTGTTCTACATGAACTACAGAGTGAACTGGCACTTCACCTGTGTGCCCTGTTCAATTACAGCCTCACCTCAGGCTTTGTCCCTACCAAATGGCGCACTTCTACAGTCATCCCTCTCCACAAACCAGGAGCAACTACAGACCCTGGGAATTATCGCCCAATTAGCCTGGCAAGTCAGATATGCAAAGCAATGGAATGCATCATCATGGACCTAATAAACAAAGATATAGCGAATCTCCAAACTCTGGATCCTATACAGTTTGGTTTTGTGAAGAATAGATCATGCATGATCAACTTGGTTGACTTCTTTGAGTCAGTCAGCAGAGTTGTGGATGAAGGCAAGGTGGTTCATATAGCCTACCTTGACCTGGCCAAGGCATTTGATACCATTCCCCACTCAGGAATCATAGAAAAACTCACTACACTAGGCATCAACCCCTATATCACTAGGTGGGTTGCAAACTGGCACACAGATAGAACCCACAGTGTGAAAGTAGCTGACTCTAAGTCAGACTGCCAACCAGTCACGAGTGGAGTCCCACAGGGTTCGGTCCTGGGTCCTCTCCTGTTTGGTATCTACTTCTCTGAAGTCCAGGCTAACACAAAGGGACTCTGGCTGACAAATTTCGCAGACAATTGCAAGTTGGGAGCTATTATTAACTCCCCAAGTGATGCTGACATCCTACAGAAAGGCCTCAATGACACCAACGACTGGTGTCAGAACCATGGCCTTAAGCTCAATGCCAAAAAATGTGTCGTCAACCTCCTTGGGAAAAACCCGGTTCCCTTGAATTACCACATTGATGGTAGTCCACTGAACAGAGAAGGCGTTCCAAGAGATCTGGGAACACAGGTTGACAATAACCTCTCTTTTGACCACCACATTGCCACTGTGGTCAGAAAGTCCTTCTATGTGGCACATCTCATTACTAAGGGTTTTGCATTCATGAAGAAAGAGGTCAGTCTCCCTCTACTCTTCCCTCATTAGACCAATCACTGAGTATAATGCCCCATTTGGCATGTACCTCACCAGACACCTGCAACAACTGGAGAGGCTGCAAAAGTACCTCACAAAGAGGATCCTAGGCCTTAAACACTTGTCCTATATGGACAGACTGAAAAAACTCCAACTATTTTCTGTCACATATCGCCTACTTAGAGACCATCCCTGCTTGACTTACAAAGCCATGTCTGACCGAGCTCTGTTAGAAATGCTACATCTAAAGAAATCCCAATCCCTGCGCACCACATGCTCCAGAGACCTCAACCTCATTATCACAATCAACAGAACATGCTGGAGGGACAGGTTCATAACCCAGAGACTGCCCATGCTATGGAACACACTTCCCATACATGTCAAACAGAGCACCTCACTGGCCCTCTTCAACAGAAATCTTGATGAGTGAATGAGAAATAGAAAATTCACCCCGGGGATCACTCCAGTGGCTCTTCTCGACAGAGGCAATAGGAAATAAGGTCGGTTGGCACGATGCCAGGGTAATCCTATGGGCTAGGCTTGTAAAGGCTGCAGGGCCATTAGCCTAGTACACACCTATAAACCTATGAACATGCAGATTTTATTAATAGGTGCTAAATGACAACGGTTTTCAATAACATTTTGTGCATAAGGAAGAAGAGATGAAAGACACATTAGTAGCAGTACACTTTTGCCGTCGCAAAACTCCTACAATAATGAAAATTTAAGGGACAGATCAGTAAAATTCCTGTAGGGCTTACATTTTTTACAGAACAATATCACCATGAATGAATGATACAAAGGACATAACAAAGTTAACAGCAGCTTCAGTTAAAGTATCCAATGACCGATCGGTATTAAAAAGGATTTTCCTTCAGATTGGAGAAAAAATAAAAAATTTACTACACAAAAGTTTTATCTGCATTATCATTAAATAAACATGCAGCACAGAATATATCTGTGTGTGACAGAGTAGAGCAATAAGGGCAAATCATATGTTATAAGTACTTTTTGCTTCAAAATTAATGATGAACTGCAAGTTAGGACTTGCATCATCACTTGTCACTTGTTATGGAAGAAAAATTCCACGACTTCTGTAGAACATTTAAAAGGATGCTACCTATAACAGACCCCAGTTTAAGTGAGTATGGATACTATAGTAATATTCAATAAGACAATGTTACAAATAGCTAAAAATGTGCAGCTGAAAAGTATAAGATTATTTTTGCAAAAAATATATTTCTCTGTTTAGCTAAGCATATAGGCACAGGTCTTATAACTGCAATAATCTGTGAGGGTAAACAACATTTTCTCTTTTTAATGTACAGCAGGGTTAGCGGGCAGAGGAAAGGTGGAAAGCTGCCTAATTCTGATACATAAACAGTGTACTTTGGCAGCACACAAGCTATGTTACTGTACAACATGTGGACAGATGATGTGCGGTACATATGCAAACGTGCGAAGTGTCAGAATTAACAGGGCAGATTCAATTCAGACAGGGTGAGAACCTACTACTCGGTTGGTATCTAAAGGTGTATTACTTTGCCGTTACTAGGGTCTACAAAAGCGATGACTTCCTCCACCTAATATGGGCTAAATTATTGTGACTGTGCACTTCTTCCCTCCCTGGACAGCTCTTGCAACACATCGGTCTGTTATCGATCACAGCTGGTTTGAGTGAGATTCTGTGCTACAGCCACACGAACCAGAATGCTAGCATATATCTGGTTGTACTATTTTGTCCTTGCTTGTTTCAATACTTATAGCTTTGTTTTTTTATTGTTCATATTTGCTTAATCTTTTTGCAATTGGCAAGTGTTATAGAGGTTGCTGTTCTTTGAATGACTCCACTGTAACACTGACGATTTGAGTTTCTGCACTGCCATTCTCCCATGGTGGGATCATTGTGGATCAGTTGCATTACTGAATCAGTCAATGAAGGGCATCATAGCAAAAGCAGCAGAAATAGCTAGGATGTGTGTCCCCAGTCCTGAAATCAGCACAATAACAGAGGTTAAGGGCATTAACAGAAGCATGCCTTTTCAAGGAAAAAAAAGTATTTTTGGGCACCTGCACATGGAAGGTGCAGCAGGGGTTGTGGAGTTTGAGCCTGAAATCCCTTCATGGCTGCCTGGATAATGGTCTCCTCATCCAAGGTGAAGCTAGTGCTCAAGTCATGTAGAGCAGGGCTGATGGTTAACAAGTATGTGGAATGAAAAATAACCTGGAAAAAAGGTATCCAAATATACAGGTACAGAAACACGCATATCAAGGACAAACACAGCAAGGTGAGAAAATGTACCTGCAAACTGCAACCACCCATGCCCAAGCACAACAGCTTTAATGCTGCACTGGGTAAGTAACTTTTTTGTTCTGTATTACCATGTGCATAATTGAAAAGGGGACAGAAATGTGGTGAGACAGTGATGTCACTGACTACAAAACGGATATGAGAAGCAGAAGACGACAATAATGCATGAATGGAGAATATGACAAACAGGGACCAAAGAACTGCACTGTGCGGTTCTGTGCACCAGTCACCGCACTGTCTATAACTTAATCAGAAAGTGGCATGCTAAGATAGGGCTTCATCAAAATGAAAAAAAAAACATACATTCCTTTGTGTGTGTGGTTCTAACTCCTCCCCTCTTCCAACCATGTACCCAATCATGTTAATTTTCTTATCAGACTGCTATGCAGCACTGAGACAAAGACATTAGTGAAACCGGGATAAACTATGACTAATGGACTGCAGGGCAAATGTTAGAGTGGTTTGTGCTTGATGAGGGATTCATCAACTACGTTTTGTCGACTCCTATTTAGTCAAGAGTTAAATGCTACAAGAACACTACTTGCCCACCCACTCCAGTAAGACACAAGATAGAGCCCATTATGGTGATTTGATATTTTGCGATTCTCTAAAATGGGAATGATTTTTCAGTATCTGCAGCCTAACATTTAAGAATAGAAACATCAACTTGGACTCCGCAGTCAAGTTTATCTGTAACTGTCACAAAAATGGAACAAATTTAACCAACAGCTACTTCTGGCCATGAACTCATGCTGGTTGCTGCCCTGGGCACTGCTGTACTTTAGAAATGTCAGAATTCTCCTCAGATTTTATTCCATGACAATATATATATATATATATATATATATATATATATATATATGGGTCTACTTCGTTTGTACGAAATTTCAGTACTTCGAAACTCACTTGTTCGAACCCAGTTGGTCGAAGTACTAAAACTTCAAAAATGGAGTACACAGATCACAGTACAGCACGGAATGAGAATATTCCCTTTTCCTCTCAGTAGTGCGATCTCTGAGTTGGTATATTTAAGTAGGGGGGTGTGAGGGGCATAGCTCCTCCCCCACATGAGGGGTGCAGTGGGGCTTGCCCACCTGCAAAATATGTTTTCTGTATGGTTGTTTTTTTTTTTAGTCAGCTGATCCGGTGACTAGGCTTCAGCAAAGTGAGCATCTAATTTGTTTGTTCGATGTAACATACTTTTGAACAAAGTAGATCCACATATATATATATATATATATATATATATATATATATATATATATCTACACACACACACAAACTTATAGATATCTATCTCTCTCTCTCTCTCTATATATATATATATATATATATGTATATGTATATAAATATAGTTATATATACATAGATATAGATAAAATACCATATGCCATGGTAAGACTCTTGAAGCAGCAAATATAGAAGCTATGTACTCACCATAACGTTCCATCTGAGTAGATACTTCATTTGTCTGCAACCGGTGGATGTCGGATCCGACCTCGGATCCGATCCGGCAGCTTTCCAAGCTCCAAGATCCGAGCTCCAAGCTCCTTCCTCCTACCCATAATCCCCTAGTACCAACCACATTACCTCAGATCGTTTTTTTTTTTGCCTCACCAGCTCGAGACAGAAACCAACTCCAAATGATCAGAAAATTTTCCCGAGGTTCGGGGGATGGCAGGGGGGGTTGGTTGCAGACAAATGACGTATCTACTCAGATGGAACGTTATGGTGAGTACATAACTTCTATATCTGAAGTAGTTACTTCATTTGATCTGCAACCTGTGGGACAGAGTCCCCAGCTAACCTATAGAACCTGGGTGGTCCTTACGGAAGGATATTCCGAAGCACCGCAGAGCCAAAAGAAGCCCTACTTCTGGAAATGATATCCAGTTTGTAATGAGAAATGAAGGTATGAGATGAGGACCAGGTAGCTGCTGAGCAAATGTCGTCTACTGGAACCCTAGACCAAAAAGCTGTTGAGGTAGCTACGGATCTTGTGGAATGAGCACGGACGCCAACTGGAGCTGGCTTCCCAGATGAAGTGTATCCCAGCATAATGCACTGACAGATCCAATGTGCTACAGTCACTTTAGCAATTGCCTTGCCCATGGCTGATTTTGCATAAGAAACAAACAACTGGTCCGACTTGCGAAACTCTTTAGTCCTGTGCAAGTAAAAACGCAGTTGTCTGTGTACATCCAATTTGTGCAACGTATATTCTCCTTTGTTGTGAAAATTTGGGAAAAATACAGGAAGATTTATTGATTGATTAATGTTTGATTCTGTAGCCACCTTAGGCAAGAAAGACGGGTTAGTCCTGAGGGGCACTCTATCTTTGTGAAAAATAAGGTACGGAGGTTTAATACACAGAGCTTGTAATTCTGAAACTCTCTTGGCCAAAGTAATAGCCACTAAGAAAGCAGTTTTCCAAGACAAGAACTTTAACGGAACCGAGGCCGCCGGCCCAAAAGGTGGTCTCGTTAAGGCTTGTAAGACCAGAGTGAGATCCCACAGGGGAACCACAGTCTTGACAGGTGGTTTCAAAAGAAAAATGCCTCTTAAGAAGGTTTTGCACAACTTAGTAGATGCTAAGGAGCCTATGCCGTCCCCCACATGAAAATGGGAGATGGCCGCCAACTGCACCTTGACTGTGGAGGCACTTGCTCCCTGTCTAAAAAGCAGAGAAAGGAAGTCCAGAATAGTTGGAATAGGGACAGTAAAGGGGTCCAATTCTTTATCTTTGGCCCAGATGGAAAAACGTTTCCATTTACTGTTGCAAAGTTTCCTGGTAGATGGTTTATGAGCCGCCACCAGAATGGCCTTAACGGGGGGATGAGATACCGGGAGTCCTAGCCATTAATGGAACTGGATCAACCAAGCAGCAAGTTTGAGATTGACCAGGTTTGGGGTATGGCATCTCGCTGGATGCGAGATTAGGTCTGGACTGGGATCCAGAATCCATGGGGGAGCCACACAGTGAGACTGCAGAAAGGGGAACCAGATCTGTCGAGGCCGGAATGGGGCTATGAGGATAACTCTGCTCCCCAACTGACAGGCTTTCTGGATGAATTTCATCATAAGTGGGAGAGGGGGATAAGCATAAAGGAGTCCGGGAGGCCAAGCATGGACTAGAGCATCTCTGGGGGTCTCCCCTCTGGGGGGAACTATCGCAAATCGCAAAGTACTCGCTGCATTTTATGTTTAAAGGAGAAGCGAAAAGGTCGCAGCAAGGCTGACCCCATTTGTGGAAGATCTGCTTCACAACAGATGGATTCAGAGACCACTCGTATGGCGTGAGGAACACTCGACTTAGCTTGACCGCTAACATGTTGGACTGCCACGGAATGTGCGTTGTATCAGAAAGCGGTTGGTGGAAATCGCCCATTCCCACACTCTCATGGCTTCTCGACACAGGGGGTAAGATCTGGTCCCTCCTTCTTTGTTTATACACCAGACTACTGACATGTTGTCCGTCTGGATTGCAATAGTCCCTATGGGAAGAAGGTCGTGGAGAGCTTGCAACGCTAAAAGCACCGCCCTCATCTCTAGGACGTTGATATGTAATGCGGTCTCTAGGGGAGTCCACGTACCTTGAACGGATCTGCCTGAACAATGCCCCCCCCCACCCGAGGCAAGAAGCATCCGTGGTCAACGTGGCTTTGGCTGGAGGAATTACAAAGGGTCTCCCTTCTCTGAGTTCCTCCGCCTGTAACCACCACAGAAGGGAGTCCCTGCACACCCTGCTCAGAGGAATTGGCATGCATAAAGGGTGGATCGACAGGGACCATGGGACTTGAAGGGTCCATTGTAATATGCGGATTCGTAGACGAGCATGAAGAGAGAGATCGATCGCTGCTGACATAGACCCCAGTGCCCTCAGGACTAACTCCGCTGGAGGAGCAGGGCTCCGAAGAAGGGCTAACACTTGGAATGACAAGCTGTTCAGCCTGACTGACGTTAGAACAACTTTGGAGATTTGTGTATCTAACTTGGCCCCTATAAATTCTAGGGCTTGAGTGGGGCACAGGCAGGATTTCTGCTCATTTACTGAGATGCCTAGGTTGTGGGCCAGAGACAGAGCATAATCTCTCGCCACACAGAGCTGATGCTTGTTGGTCGCGGTGAGGAGCCAGTCGTCTAGGTAAGGGAAGATCTGAATGCCCTGGAGTCTCAGGTGGGCTGCAACCACTGCCATGACCTTGGTGAACACTCTGGGGGCTGAGGTGAGGCCGAATGGAAGAACCCTGAATTGATAATGACTGGCTCTGAGCCGGAACCGGAGAAACCTCCTGGATCGTTTGTCCATTAATATGTGGTAATACGCATCCTTGAGGTCTAGCGAGAACATCCAGTCGTTCTCCCGCAGCAGGGGGAGAATAGACTGGAGAGTGACCATCCGGAACTTTTCTTTGGGTATGAACAGGTTCAGGGCGGAAAGGTCTAAGATGGGTCTGAGGTCCCCCGTTTTCTTTGGCACCAAAAAGAACCAGGAGTAATAACCCAATCCAGACTGGTCTGGGGGGACGGGCTGGATGGCTCTTTTTCTTAGCAGCTTTGAAAATTCTAAAGCCGCTGCCTCCCTCTGATCAGGTGGGACATCGGAGAGGCGTTTGGATTTGGGGGGGGAAGGTTTATGAATGGAATAGAGTAACCTCTGGATATGATCCGGAGCACCCATCGATCTATTGTAAGGGACTCCCAGTTTGACAGATGCTCCGACAATCGCCCCCCAACTGCCTCCAGAGAGGGACAGTTGGGCAAGCCCTCAGGGCTGTTGCGTGGGTCTGTCTGAGAAAGGTTCTCTAGACACAAAATTACACGGCCCCCCCTCTGCCTCTGGGCCGGCGTCCACCTTGTCCTCCTCTGCCTCTGGAGGACGAGTGGTCCGCAGCAGGATGGGATTGCTGAGACTTACGGAACCACAGCTTCTTTTGTCCCCTCTGATTCCTGGAGAAGGATCTTTGGGGATTAGAGAAGCGGACTCAGATGGCAGACAGCGTCTTCCCGTCCTTTTCGCTTTGGACCAGCGTATCGCGAATAGTTTTGCCAAACAAGGCAGAACCATCAAAAGGGGCATTCGCAAAGGATGCCTTGAAGGGGTCCGTGAAGTCGCAGAGACAGAGCCAGGAGAGATGTCACAAGACGACCCCGGCTCCGCTAGCTCTAGCGGCTCCCTCCGTTGCATGGGAGAGAAGCCGCATAGAAGTATTTGAGATGGATTTTAGAGTGGCCATTCGAGTCTCAATAACCTTTTTGTCTGGGACCGACATGGACTCTGGGGGGCTGCAGCATATTCCTTAATCAAGTCTCGCTGTAGCCTAATAGTATGTGCCATATAGTTCAGCGCCCTTATGGAAAAGGTCGGTGAAGCAAACATCCGCTTCCCAATCTGGTCAAGCGCTCGAGATTCTTTATCCGGTGGGTGAACCGAAGAACTCCCCTGTGCAAGTTCTTTCTTGGTGGCCGCCGCCACCAACATAGCATCAACGGGGGTTCCTTTGGCCCAAGACGGTCTATCTGTGGGTGGGCTGAGGACTTTATCTGGGCGCCTTGGAATTGGCTCCACGGTGTCGGGCTCCTTCCAAGCCCTGGTGGTAATTAAGTCCACCAGGGGGTCGGCCGGAGGGGACACCCAGGAGGTAGATGGGCCTGCCTCAAAGGCCTCCAGGAACACGGACTCATCAAGGGAAGGCTTTTGGGCTGACCACCCCCCTATAATAAGCAGCATTTCCATGATGTCTCCAAAGGAGACATCTTCAGGGGGTGACCTTGGGGAACCCTCCGTATCATCTAAGTCCGTGTCTGTGGTAATGGACTCGGGGGAGTCCAGGTGCCTCCTTTTGCACCGATGTTTTCGAGGGACCTCCTCAGTGGGACTGTCCGAAGAGGGCTCATCCACGGGTTGTTGTTCCTCCACGGGAACTAGCTGGAGGGCTTGGGCAGATGGACGGATGATGGAAGACAGATCCTCATACAGTGGGGGTACGGGTGGATCCGAAGCCCGGGTCGGGGGATCTGGAGGACCTCGACAGAACCCTCTCCACTACCTCAAAAGCCGAAGGAGAGCCACTCTCACCAGCCTCTGAGAACAATTTCCTCGGATCCAAGGAAGGGATCGGGGTCGGAGCCGATGCAGTCGGCACCGAGGCAGAGGTGTGCTCTGACGCCAACAGCACCGAAGACACAGCAACTCCCTCGGATCTGACGCTCAGCCCTTGGCCCCGAGAGTTCGGGTCTGACAAGCTCGAATGTATAGTCGAAGAGGCAACCGCTATCGGCGCCGACAATTCCCCAGATCCGAAAGGGCCTGGATCCGATGACTTCGAGACCCGAAAACGAGTCGGAGAAGGAGTGATCGGGGCAAATATGGGGCCTGCACTCCCCCCCAGAGGGGGGGGGCAAGAGCATCCCCATCTGCATTTGGGTCTGTAAGAACCGACGCATCATCCTATCCATATCCACTTCGGAGATGCTTCGGGTCGACCTAGATGAAGTAGAAGAGGCAGGCCGGGAGGGCCGCCTCGAAGATCTCGACGGAGACCTATCCTTCTCCTCCGGCTCCGGCGAAAAACAGGGCGAACGGCGCCGAGAGGAGGGGGATACGGAGGCCCTCGAGGGAGATTTTAATAGTTTTGTTGGCGGAGCTGAAGGATGAGATTCAGCCCGCCTTTTATGGGACTTATGTCCATCCTTATCCTTGTGCCTCTTCTCTCTGAGGGAAGAGGCACTAGTTTCCCCAGAGCTCAAACCTGATGAGGGAGGTTGAGTCCCGGGTAGAGCTAAGGGGATAGATGGCGCCGAAGCTGCTGAAGCAGCTGGAGCCCGAACGGGAGAGGAAGAAGAAGCCGACTCCTGGGGGAGCTTTCCCGCCAGGATCAACTTGTTCTTCCTATCCCGAAGTGCCCGGGGGTTAAAGGCCGCACAGATTTGGCAGGCCTCTGACAAATGGGCAGCCCCCAGGCACAAAACGCACTGAGTGTGGCCATCATCTGGAGAAAGCTTATGGCCACACTCAGTACATTTAGAGAAAATGGCCTTAGGCCCTTCTGACATCTTTCACACACACACCCAAACACTAGGAGGGGGAGGGAAGTGAAGATAAATGAGTTATAAATTAAACAAAAGTGACCCAAAAAACTAGCAGAAGAAGCAGAAAAGGGAAACTAACACACATACATGAAAACCTTGAGAGAAAAATTGGTTTAAAAACCAGCAATGATCTCACCCATCCAGGAGCTCTTCACAAGGAAGTTTCTTTAGCCGCGGCAAAAAACGATCTGAGGTAATGTGGTTGGTACTAGGGGATTATGGGTAGGGGGAGGAGCTAGGAGCTCGGATCTTGGAGCTTGGAAAGCTGCCGGATCGGATCCGAGGTCGGATCCGACACCCACAGGTTGCAGATCAAATGAAGTAACTACTTCAGATACACCTAGTATAATATGGTAATGACGCACAAAAGGACCAGGACTCATGCAACTGGATCAGAAAATGTTAAACACCTGGGAAATGCTGTTAAAAGAAGGTCCGGAAGCCCACAATGGCAGCAATGTTTGCCTCTCAAAGAATTGTGGAACCTGGATGAAGACTTTTAAGTGTGCCATGACCATAGGAATCAGGGCAGCTTCATTATACCAGAGGAGAAAGTCATATGGATTGATTTACGGCGATTCAGCTTAAACTTCAGAAGAACAGCACTGTGCCTGTTAGGACACAATCTTAAAACAACTGGTGAGTTTGTAAGTTTTAAGTTATGAACATGAGCTACTTAAAAGTGCATTAAAAGCATGACATCAAAAGGCAGCGGTCACTTGTTCACTCCTATGAAACCAATCACGGTGCAGTGATGTTTAACAAAGACATGGAGATGGGCATGTGTTAGTGTGCATATGCATGTGGACATGCAAACGCTTAGCTCTAGTGATATGAATAAAAGTGGGTGAATGTGTGTGTGTTTGTGTCCACCTGTGTAGTCTCATCAGGGGAATAGGTAGGGAATCAAGTGTGTGTGTGTGTGTGTTTATGTGTGGGAACATGATTGTGGATGAACAGGTGAGTGTGTCCACAACTATGACTGACTGTGGAGGGATTTGTTTGTTGACTGGTGTGTGTGTGTGCACGTGTGGAAGGGTGCCTTTGCCAATGTGATCCATGGGCTTCCATAACAAACACTATGACTGTCCGATCTGACAGTGCTAGTGTTAACCACAGTGTGACTCAGAGATACTCTAATAAGCCAATAACAAAGTTTTTTCTAACCACAGCTGTCTCTAAAGCACATTTGTTACTGTCACATAAATCAACATACCTGCAGTAGCTACTTTATGCAAGCAGTGAGGATTGTTCTGAATACTAGGAATAATGTCTGATACAAATATCCTAAGAACACCATATCACATGCTTTGTCCCTTTAAATAAGCAATTTCACAGTGATGTCTTCCTTTTCCCACCATTTAATGGACATTAGTTATATGACTTTAAAATATATCTTATGGATAATATTGTGTAAATCTAAAATACCACATATATATATATATATATATATATATATAATGACCGACAGGAAATAACCGACGCCAGAAAACCGACAACACACAAACCCGAACACCATAACACAAACAACACAGTACACTACAACACATATCCACTAGCGACCCAAACCCTAACCCTAAGGTCCTAGCACACTCTCCCTACCTGCACCCTAACCTAACTCCACACTTACACACCCCCCGAACCCCAAGCTCCGACACTGCACACACTCTCCCTACCTGCACCCTAACCCTAACTCACTTACACACACTCACCTATCACACACCTAACCCTACATCCCTGAGTATTGCACACTTACCTGTCCTCTCCTAAATCCCTCAACTATACCATACTTACCAGGTCGGCACACTTGCCGGTTGTCCGTCTTCGTCGGTCTCGGATTTCCGTCGATTCGTCCAACGGCTCGTGCGTGTCGGTTCGCTTCGGTTATTTCCCTGTCGCTAATCGGCGTTTCGGTCATTAGAAGGAGACCCATATATATATATATATATATATATATATATATATATATATATATATATATATATATTTAATTTCTCAGTGTGTGTGTGTGTGTGTGTGTATATATATATATATATATATGTGTGTGTGTGTGTGTGTGTGTGTATATATATATATATATATATATATATATACACACACACACACATACACTGAGAAATTAAATATATATATATATATATATATATATATATATATATATATATATATATATATATATGGTATTTTAGATTTACACAATATTATCCATAAGATATATTTTAAAGTCATATAACTAATGTCCATTAAATGGTGGGAAAAGGAAGACATCACTGTGAAATTGCTTATTTAAAGGGACAAAGCATGTGATATGGTGTTCTTAGGATATTTGTATCAGACATTATTCCTAGTATTCAGAACAATCCTCACTGCTTGCATAAAGTAGCTACTGCAGGTATGTTGATTTATGTGACAGTAACAAATGTGCTTTAGAGACAGCTGTGGTTAGAAAAAACTTTGTTATTGGCTTATTAGAGTATCTCTGAGTCACACTGTGGTTAACACTAGCACTGTCAGATCGGACAGTCATAGTGTTTGTTATGGAAGCCCATGGATCACATTGGCAAAGGCACCCTTCCACACGTGCACACACACACACACACACCAGTCAACAAACAAATCCCTCCACAGTCAGTCATAGTTGTGGACACACTCACCTGTTCATCCACAATCATGTTCCCACACATAAACACATATATATATATATGTGTGTGTGTGTGTGTGTGTGTATATATATATATATATATATATATATATATATATATATAGGTTCATACTAGGCTATCTGCCCTAGAGCATTTATAAGCCTAGGCTTTCGCCACCCATTTTAAATTAATTTTGCTATGCCCTTTTTCGAGGTTAGTATACTGTGCCTCAGTCAAACAGTGACACAGAAGTGATAGCCGGGGTAAACCTACGATCTCCCATCCACTCATCAAGATTCCTCTTGAAGAGAGTCAATGAGGGACTCTGCCTAACCTGGACTTGGATTTTATTCCTGAGTGAAGGGAGCCTCTGGGTTATGAATCTGTCCCTCCAGCATGTCCTATTTATTTCAGTGCTGAGGTTCAAGTCTCTCGAGCACGTAGCTCGATGGGATTTGGATTTTCTGAGGTGCAGCATGTCCATTAATTCCGGGTTAGACATGGCTTTATACGTCAGGCACAGATTGCCTCTGAGCAGGCGGTATGCCACTGAGTAGAGCTGGAGTTTCTTTAATCGGGCAGTATATGGCATCTGTTTGAGCCCTTTGATCCTCTTGGTGAGGTACTTTTGGGGTCTTTCCAGTTGCTGCAGGTGTCTGGTAAGGTACATCCCAAAAGGGGCATTGTACTCAATTATGGGCCTGATGAGGGATGAGTAAAGAGGCACGATGACCTCCCCTGATCTAGATGTGAATCCCTTCATGATTAGGTGGGCTATATAAAATGTTTTTCTAACCACTTTGGACACGTGGTTGCAAAATGAGAGATTGCTATCTACTAGGGTCCCCAGGTCCCTAATTACTTCTTCTGTACTTAATGGATTACCACCTATGTGGTAATTTGTGGGCACTTTGTTTTTGCCAAAGGGGATGACTATACACTTTTTGGCATTTAGGTTGAGGCCATGGCTCTGGCACCAGTTGTCTGTTTCTATGAGGCCCTTTTGGAGGATGCTTGTGTCGGCTGGAGAGTCGATTCTGGCGCCCAGTTTGCAGTCATCTGCGAACTTGGTCAGCCACAGTCCTTCCGTGTTGGCCTGTACCTCCGAGAAATATATACCGAACAAGTGAGGTCCCAGGACTGAGCCTTGTGGGACGCCACTTGTAACTGGTTTTGAGTCTGACATGGCTCCAGCAATTTTAACCATGTGGGTTCTGTCCTTGAGCCAGTTTGCAACCCATCTAGTGATATAGGGGTTTATATTTAAGCTGGTGAGCTTATCTATAATGCCCGAGTGGGGTATTGTATTGAAGGCTTTTGCGAGGTCCAGGTAGGCTGTGTGGACGACCTTCCCCTCGTCAATGGCCTTCGTGACTGTTTCAAAGAAATCAACCAGGTTTAAGAGGCAGGATCTGCCCTTAACAAAGCCGAACTGGGTAGGATCCAGTGTATGTAGGTCCCCAATATCTTTATTTATGAGGTCCATGATGATCCTTTCCATAGCTTTGCAGACCAAGCTAATCAGGCTTATGGGGCGATAGTTTCCAGGATCCGTTGAGGCACCACCTTTGTGGAGAGGGACCACTGTTGCTGTACGCCACTCATTGGGTACATATCCTGTAGTAAGGCTGAGATTGAACAGTAGTTTTATGTTTGGGTTTAGCTCTTCTTGGGGTTCATGTAGGGAGCCCGGGACACCGTCTGGTCCCATTGATGCTGTGTTTTTTGCTTTGGAGAGGGCAGCTCTTACCTGAGCATCTGAGATGTCGGGGGGGGCAGCACTCTGCTGGGATAGATATTTGCCCTTTTGGTGGGGAGAAGTTTGCGCTGGACCTGTCAGCTAGGATGTTGACAATGTCTGTGGGTTCAGTGTATTTTTTGTCATTTTGGACTAATTCTGAGCATATCTGGGAATTCCCACCCAGGTTCCTAACATAACTAAAGAAAGCCTTATGATTATCCTTAGTGTCCTGTGCAATTTTTCTCTCGAAGCTGGCCTTAGATGATTTTATGATTGCCCGTAGTGTTTTGCTAATACTGATCAGAGATGCCTTCCCTTTTTGGGATTTTGCTCTATCATGTAGTAGCTTCCTCCTTCTATTGTATAGTTTGTTTATGGCTGGGGTCCACCAGACAGGATTGCCTGCCTTTGGAGGAGTGGGTCTTGGTTTTATTTGGAATTGCATGATCCATGCATTCCTGAAGGTGTTCATAGAATGCGTTTATAAAGGATTCTGCGGTCTGGGCCATATTTTCCACAGGCCCGGTGGATTTGAAGGATTCCACCTCGGTTTTGAGGAGTGTGAAATTTGCTTTAGAGAAGTTTTTCACTGTGGTTTTCAGGGCAGGGGGTGGAGTCGGGATGTGAATATCCAGTGAGATTAGTTTATGGTCTGATCTTACCAGTGAGGGATGTACTTCTGGTCTGGAGCATCATGTTGGTGATGATCAGGTCCAGTATGTTTTCCCCTCTTGTGGGAGTGGTAACAAGTTGTTCCATAGCATTTGAGTTTATAAATTCTAGGAACCTTTGGGCTAGGGTGTTGGAGCTAGAGTAATGCTCCCAGTCTATGTTTGGGTAGTTGAAGTCGCCCAATATAATGGTGTTTGGAGAGACCTTCATATTTTCCAATGTTCTCAGGAAGGCCGAGTGGGCTTCCTGGGTTTGGGAGGGTGGTCTTTAGCAAGCTATAAACTGGAAGGCAGTTTTACCCACTGTTAGTTGCACATGGATAGTCTCTGATGCTTCCTGCTGTGCCACCAACCTGGAGGTGTGGGTATCTTTGACGAATATTGATACTCCCCCCTCCTTTTGTGGTTCGGTCCAAGTTTTGGGGCTAAAAAGCATGGTATGAGGTATAACCTGGTAGTGCTGGGGTGCTCTCGGGAGCTTTGAACCAGGTTTCTGTTACTGCACAGATATCGATGTTCTCCATGCTAAGGAGAGTTTCGAGTGCGTACATCTTGAGGTTTAGACTTCTGGCGTTGAGTAGCATTGCTTGTGATACCTATGGAGGTGGGTTTGTCTTTTGAGCCTTGCCTAAAAAAGGCACTATGAGGGTAGAAAGAGCCTTTGCCAATATCCGAAAGCCCAGGGGTGACAGGTTCAAGCCGTCCCTAGCAAAGCATCGTGGCTTGTCGAGCATGTCATCCCAGGCTGACAGGCATTGGATCCCCTTTGAATGACACCAATACTTAAGCCAATTGTTGAAATTGATCATCTTGTCTTCATATTGTGGCATCATTCTTGGTGAGGGTAAGATGCTACTCAAGGTCAGGGTCATACCGGCCAGGGCTACATGCTCAGAGAGCTCCTCTATGTCTCTTTTCATGTAGTCCAGGGAGGTACATCTCAGGTCATTCACACCAGCATGGACAATGACTGAGTCATATTTGTACTTGCCTTGGAGTGACCTGAGTGCTTGTGTTATGTGGCAGATCCTAGCGCCCGACAGGCAGCTCACCGTGACCTTCTCCTTGTTCAGCCTGGTGAGCGGGACGTCAGTGTGCCTGACGATAGTCACCTATCACAAGTGTATCAGGTGTGTTGTTTAGCCTTAAGGGCTGTGACTGTTCGGCACACTGGCTTTGTGAGCTATATGTTGCACGTGTTTTGTTTTGAGTTTCTCAGTGTATAAATAAAACAAATACAAACTAAATTTGTGTGTTCATATATTTCAAGTAAATTAATAAACAATGTGGCAGTGAGTGTAGTTTTAACAGCTCAGAGTAATACATTTTTTCTATGTGCTTTTTCTCTTTAAGCATGCTGACAATCAAAACCTCCTCTATCAATCTATCCCATTTGTTCCCTTGTCCTGGGTATTGTCCAGTAAGTGTGAACCAAAAGGACCACTATCAAGGCAGCCATGCAAGTGTTTTTTAATGTTGTCACAGGTATCAAACAATGAGGGTGTTTGCTATTGTATGACACATGCACCGAAGCAGACATAAGCACCTGTGTCATCACAGAAGCATCCTTTGTGTTCCACCCTTATGTGTGTACGTGTACTCCAAGACACATATCTGTTGGATTCCAATTATCTGGCTTATGATCACCAAGCCTACTGCCCTCTTCATCATCATCAAATCACCTTTTTCTGATTTCCTACATGGGGTAGGGTGTCATGTCAACTGTTGCCATCTCTCTTGATTCAGTGCCACTCTCCTACCTTCTTTGACAGTCATGCCTGACTGTCACAATCCATCCAGTATTCGTTTATTAGTAGCACCTTCCAGAACTTTCATGCAATGTGTCAAGTTTGATACTTCTGTACTGCCCACAGCTGTAGATGTCCTCTTTTTTTCTTGTACACTGGAACTAGTATGCTTATTCTCCAGTCATCTGTGATATTCCTTTCTCTCCATACTTCTAGGAGCCATTTCTCCCCTCTCTCACCCAACATCTTTATAATATCTATTGCAACCTCATCTGAGCCTACTGCTTTCCCAGACTTCAATTTCCTTAGTGGCTTTCTTAATTCTTCTAGGATGGTCTCCTCTTCTTTCTTTGTAGGCTGTGTTTGGGGCAGTACAGCTTAAGACAGGTTTTCTTCATTCAGAAGCTGAAGAAAGTACTTCTTCTATCTCCTTTTGATTTCCTGTGGGCTGGTGAGCACATTGCTACTGGTATCCCTTAGGGAGGGTGTCTGACTATCTTTGTCTTTCTTTGTCTTGCAAGTTAAGTTTCTTTGTGCCATCTACCAAATCACTTTTCAGAAGATGGTAGAGTGCCTCTGAGCCTTGTTCTTTGCTACTACACCTCCTCTTAGCCTCTTTGTTAGCCAACCAGTATTCCTTCTCAGCCTGGTCTGTCTTTTCTAGTTCACACTTTTTCCTGCACTTTTGTTTTGATGACTTCCTGGCATACCTCTCAAGTGTACCTCATTACAAGAAATGTACCCTATTTGGAGTCTTAAAAAGTTCATGTTCCTCAAAGTTTCGCACTGAAAGGGTCTGTCACACATTCAGTGTTAGGATTTTTTTAACTGATATTCATGGTAAATAGAAATGAATCATATTAATTCATGAAAAGATCTTTTATTATAAGTAAAAGCAGCATATTTTAACCATCCTCTGACCCTCCTGGCTGAAGTTAACAGTAAGCCATGAGTATGAGTTCCACATTTTGGCCATTTGTTCCAAATTATGAAGGCTAGTGTTCCTCATTTTGGATATGGAAAGTTGAGAGCTATGCTTCCTGGACTTCAGTATTCTACTATAACCATTCCTTATATACCTTATTTCTGTACTTGGCTTGGCCACATACTTGTTTTGCAATTCGCATACATGCTGTTTTGAGGCACTGCCATTCTTAATCAATTCCACCTATTTCCTCTTCTTCATGAGGTGCTAGAGCCCAGAGTAATTCCTTGAACTGTTGTTCATTCTCTCCAGTCAACTTCCTGATCTTAAACCACATAAGGCTGGATTACTTATGAAGGTGACTCTGATGATGCCTTGTGTATTATAACAGGCAAAAGTGCTAAATCTTGTTTTTGTTTTGATGTTTTATTAAACCTGGTTGTTGTGAAAGTTGTTGAGGTTGTGGTGGTTCTTTTCGTTTATTTGGTTTACAATTTCCTGATCTTCAACCTAATCTCTGTTGATCTTACAAGCCTTCTTTGACCACTGTTGTGGGTCAACATTTTCATTGGGGATGAATTTGCAATTACAGGGTCTACTCCAGTGCCTTTTCCTTACTAGGAAGAAGTATAATGGAGTTTTTTATTGGCAACTCTTGTATACTATCTTGTGATGGTCTCTCTACCTCACTGAACCATGTGTTGGTCGCCAGCAAGCCAACTGCCAGACAAAACTCTAGAATGGCCTCTCCTTTATTCCTGCTGCGCCACCCATGTGGACCCAGGCAGTCGTCATCTCCTATTCTGTCTGTCCTGATATGTGCATTCAAGTCGCTCATTAACACTTTGTTTAGTAGGTCCTGCAACTACTGTTTGAATGCACCATTTTCCTCACTATCACAACCCTGCTGTGGGGCATAGGTTGAGATTAAGAGTTTGACTACCACGAGTCTGTCACTAATTCTGATGACATCCCTCACTGTTTTCTGAAGCCTCTCCCTCAATACAATTCCCACACCACTTCTAGTTTGTCTTCCTCATGTGTAGTAGACTCTGGACCCTAGGCAAAGTGGATTTGCACCACTGCCCTTGCCTGGATACACAGGATGTCCAGCCTCCTCCTCCTCATCATGTTATCTACCTCCAAGCTACATAGTGTCAGTGAACTTAGCTTGAGTTCTGCAGTTCTTAGTTCCTGTTTGGAAGGTTGATTGGTTTTATGTCAACTTTCGCTCAACAGAGCTATCCCAGGTAACCCAAGCTGGGAAACTGGACACCAGCTGACCAGTAGCTTATTGACGCAAGGCTTTATTCATGGCCACACACTGGCAATAGGGGCACATGGGTCCCTGGTGTAGGTTAGAATAGGCCAGGTTCTCAACCCACTTATTACTGACAAATACTCATGCCCATTTGGTGACATTACTCAACATGACTGAATCACCTAGAGCCAATTTTTACATGTTCAAGTGGCTAGTGCTGACACTGTGCGCAGTCTGTGATTCATATTCTCCTATCTTGAGGATTCTGCGCACCACAATTGGTGCCCAAAGCGGTTGGAGCAATACAGCTCTTCCCCCTATAGGGCACCATCTGCAGTCTGTGCTTCTGCTCACAGCTCCATTCTCAGGATACTTTGAGACAAAGACTCATTATGTTTTTGGGAGGTGGGAAAAATTCCACAGAGATCCAAAAACATATCAACTCCATACAGGCACTGCCCTGAGGTCAGGATCAAACTTTGCACCATGTGCATAGGAGGTAAAGACCTTTACCATTATGACAACTGTCTCATCATCACTCACTGGTATTCTTCAAGGTTTTGCTTGCATGGGAGCACTCCGATAACCACAAGCCATCACCACCACCTTTCCTTCCTTTCCTCAGAAATCACATTAGCTGGTGGCAGTCACTCACCACCACCCTCCCCTTTCAAGCTCTTCCAGAGCGACGGTTGCTTTATGAGTTCAGATCATCTACGCCATAGTCAGGGCTTTATCCTTCTATGACGGAGAGTAGGCTTTGAGCATTAAGACATAAACATGGAAGAGCACTGCTCTCCTTACTAAATGTTAGTGTGTGTTCTTGCAGTTTTTACCATATGACTAAATAACATGCTGTGACATCTTATTTCTATCACAGAACAAATATACACTTTGTTTAATTTATTTATTTAAGTTATTTTGTTTGTTTGTAGGAGTAGAGCACTGGCCAAGCATGACCAGTTGCAGACTCATCTTGGGTTACACAGTACAACAATGGTACAAAACAAGGTAGTAGAAAGAAGAAATAAAAGGTTACACAGCACAACAATTTTACAAAACAAGGTAGTACAAAGAAGAAATAAAAGGTGACACAATACAACAATGCTACAAAACAAGGTAGTACAAAGAAGAAATAAAAGGTGAAACAATACAACAATGTTACAAAACAAGGCAGTTCAAAGAAGAAATAAAAGGTGACAATACAATGTTACAAAACAAGGTAGTACAAAGAAGAAATAAAAGGTTACACAGTACAACAATGTTACAAATCAAGGTAGTACAATGAAGAAATAAAAGGTGACACAATACAACAATGTTATAAAACAAGGTAGTACAAAGAAGAAGAAATAAAAGGTTACACAGTACAACAATGTTACAAAGCAAGGCAGTGCAAAGAAGAAATAAAAGGTTACACAGTACAACAGTGTTACAAAACAAGGTAGTATGTTTGTGTCTTTTGGCTTTTCCCGGTTAGGGGTTGCCACAGCGGAACTCCGGTCTGCTAATGATTGGTAGTTGATTTTTACGTGCCGAGTTTCCAGCTCTGACGAACAACCTTCAATGAAGGTACGCCCATTCATGCATGCCTCCACGCAGAAGACGCTCTAGCTGAGAATTGAACCAGACAGCATCTTACTGTGAGGCGACAACGTTACCGCAGCACCACCACCACAAAACAAGGTAGTACAAAAACTAAATAAAAGGTTACACAGTACAACAATGTTACAACACAATGTAGTACAAAGAAGAAATAAAATAACAATGACATATATATATAACAGACTGCACAACCAAAAATGCATACAAGTAACAGGGCTACTAGACAACGTGCAGCAATTAACGTAGAGCTACAGAGAACTATATATATATATATATATATATATATATATATATATATATATATGAGTACGTCGACAGTTCATAACAACGAAAGTCACTTCTTCGAAACAAAAGCATCGACCATTCAAATCATCGACATGACAGCTATGCGATGTTTACATCTCCGACAATAAAATACAATGCCCAACCAGTAAATGACAACGCTGTTAAGGTAAATTGTAAACAGTCACGTAACACCCTACCCGTGTCTACACAAAAACAAGTGCTAACATGGGTCTTGCAAGGGGGAAGTAAAGGATATGATATTGCGGAGTTTAGTATGGGTACAGTATCATATCATATCCTTTACTTCCCCCTTGCAGGACCCATGTTAGCACTTGTTTTTGTGTAGACACGGGTATGGTGTTACGTGACTGTTTACAATTTACCTTAACAGCGTTGTCATTTACTGGTTGGGCATTGTATTTTATTGTCAGAGACATAAACATTGCATAGCTGTCATGTCGATGATTTGAACGGTCGATGCTTTCGTTTCGAAGAAGTGACTTTCGTTGTTATGAACTGTCGACGTACTCATATGGATCCATATATATATATATATATATATATATATATATATATATATATATATATATATATATATATATATATACAGATGTACAATGTCCAAAGGAAGAGTGTACAACTGAGACACAGCAGATGCAAACAGAGGGATGAGGGCTACAGCTAAGTTAAGTAATATGACCCACAGTAATGCATTTATGCTTTCTGTATTTAAGTAACAATTCTTTGAACAGTGGCCTGAACGGAATTGTTCTTTTAGGTCTGAATGGAATAGCTGCCATAGTTTGAGTAAAGTACTGGAAAACTGTGGTTGGTGCACTGGAGTTTAGTCTGGATGCCTGAAGCATAGGTCTTGAATTAGATTAGAATGTGTTTAAGGAGTCTGTTGGAGAGGAGACATGGAGTGTCTTGGTAAAGAATAAATAGCAGTGATCCAAGAAGGAAGTCAGATCTTTTTTCCACAGAAAGCAATGTAGCCTTCTTGACTGACAGGCAGTGGTCCTCCTGTCAAGGAGATTCTGTTATGAAGGGGCACATTTCATTAGAGATGATCTGTGGGGATCTAGTGTTTTTGTTTGAGGCTGTTCAAAGTAGTAGAAAGCCACAGTCCAGCTGGGCAAAAAAGATGCCCTTACCTATGGCTGCTCTGGCTGATGGGGGAAAAAAAGTGAGACAGAATCTGAGCTCAGAATGTTAAATAGTTGACAGAGGACTGTTTTTTTGTAAATGTGTATCTGTAATTTAAGTGTTTGGTCTAACCACATAACCAGGTATCTAGAAAATGGAGGTGATTTCTGTTACATGGTTGTTTTAGTCTTTGAGCAAAAGGGTGTTGATGCATTTTTTTATATTTTTTGTTGGATTCTAAAAATCATTTTTTAGGGTGTAGTAGAAGCTTTTGTAGGACAGCTACCTGTTAATAACCAGATCATGCCGAAGCTGATCCTAGATATCATGGTGCCTTGTGTTGGATCTGTAGAGAACTAGGTCATCAACAAAGCAGGAATCATTGGTGCTGTACACTGAGTGTCAATATGTTCACAAGACTGAAAAGGGGGGCAAGAACTAAACCTTGTGGTACCTCAAAATGTATAGTGACTTTGAAAGAGGAGGAGGAGCTGAGTTTTGCTTTGAATGATTGGCTTGTGAGAAAGTCTTTGAAGTAATGGGTGGGCTTGTAGGCTGATGTCTTTGATTACAAGGCGGTACAGTAGTATAGTGTGGTCTACTGTGTCAAATGTCCAAGTGACGAAAATGGAATGGGCACTGGTTAGGTCATGTACATCAGTGTCTAGAGTGCGGTCAAGGTCCTCTTTCCTACACAGAATGTGTACTGTTTTTCTGACTGTAGATGCTGCGCTGATTTCCTGACTGTAGGTGGCATTTTTGTAAGCAGGTGGCGACTTGCTTGTATATGATTTTCATTATGGTTTGACCTAGTGTTGGCAGTATACAGACTGGCCATTAGAGAAAGGTTTAGCTCCTTTTAATACTGGTGTTACTAATGATGATTTCCATATATCAAGCATGGTGTTAGAAGTTAGGCAAAGGTTATAGATGTAGAGGTCAGGAGTGATGATATAGTCTTGACAGTGACATAAAAAAACTATGGGTGGAGATTATATGAATCTGTAAGGGGTCAAGAGGGGGTTGTTATAAAAGTGGTGCAATGAATTTTGCTAAGATCTTGGAAAAGTAGATGGGTGGCATGCATTTAAGGAGGTAGAGATCTTCATGGGGGGTTGTAAGGATGCAAGTAGTGGAGCTGGCAGGTTAGTGATTTCTTTGGGAAGTCCACTGGTGTAAGTATACCCTTCTGACACTGAACGGTGTCTGCTGAAAAGAGATCTTTAGGGGTTGTCCTTCTTATGAGGCTGTTGAACTCTTGCCAGAATTATTTTCGGGAGTGCAGAAGTTATGTTTGCTTAGATGTCAAGTATTTGGCTTTGTGTCCACAAATTGCTTGTTGGGTGATGTTACATGGTGTGATGTAGCACTCTACAGATATTTGTGCTGGATTCCATGTCTTATTATGTAGATACATGAGGGTGTTTAGTTCTTTAGTGAGTCGCTCTATGTCTTACATTGAAGAGTCTGATAATTAAAGGAAATGCTGTATTTTACATGCAGTTCTTTAGATGGAAGCATAGCAACTTTGAAAATGTCATTCAACAAACGTTTGTCTTTTTCACGTTCAATATTCAGAGATACAGCAATATGACAGTCACTTACATGACAGGTACCTTCACCCTACATGTTCCACTCTGGTACAACAAGCATGTACTAACTTATATTAGACATGTACTAACATATTAGATTTAGTTAATGAATCTTGAATCTTTCAGAACAAAATATTCTCTTTTCTTTTGCATCTGGTACATAGTGTGAATCAGACCAACATACTATCCAAAGTAAGGACCACCTCTGCACTGTCCCTGTGCAAAAGGGGAGTCATTCTGCATTACAGGCCCCCTTATTGGGCTGTGCTGACAGCAGGGTACACTGAAGAATAATGGAGTAGTTATGGTGCTGCTGTACCTCAATATTAGTGGCAGCTCTATGCAGGTGACCTAATGGAAACCTGATGCAATTTGGGAATGTATGTGTATGCCAATATATACTCCTGCATTACCATAAACTTATTTCTTGCCTATTCTTGGATCTCTCAAAAGCTTTTGACACTGTCTCACACTCTCTTCTACTGCACAAACTGCATAACCTCAACTTCTCCTCTGACACTGTTGCATGGTTCTCCAGCTACCTCAGTGATAGATCTCAATCAGTGAGATGGCGCTCTGCACTCTCCCTCTCAAAATGGGTGTACCTCAAGGGTCTATCCTAGGGGCTTTACTTTTTAATATCTTTACTAATCAGCTCCATACTTCCTGTCCTCAGTCATCTTTACTGCAATACGCAGATGACTCTACAGTCATCACCACAGCCAATTCTCCCTCTAAGCTCTTGTAAGCTACTCAGGCATCTTTTAACTTGATTGAAACATGGTTCAACAACCAGCTCATCCTTAACCCTAAAAAAACAAAGCTGTTACTCTTCCTACCTAAAAAGTTCATAAATATTAAACCCTCCTTCTCCATAGGATCCCTTAATAACACTCCTATTCAGGTAGAATCCAGTACTAAGCTCTTTGGCGTAACCCTTAATAACTATATCAAAAAGACACATTCAAAACTAGGGCTCCTTTACCGTAACAAGAAATTCCTTACCTCTGAAGCCACGATTACTCTCTCTCTTACCTGCCTTCTACCCAGTCTAACGTACAATTCTCAAATTCTTACAAATCTTAACTCATCACTCCTGACCAAACTCTAATCTACCTACAACAAGGTAGCTAGATTTGCTGGCCAACAAACCTACAAATCCCATTACTGTCCCCTCTCTAAAACACCTAAACTGGCTTGTATTACCCAGTCAGCTTCTCTCTCTCAGCTCCAGATCATCCATTCTATCCTATACCAGCCTTACTACTGCCCGAGCACTATCCCCTCTCATCTCCCATTATTCCTCCCCCCCTCCAGACCTCTCTGAAGCTCTAACCAAGACCTACTACAAATCTACAAATCCAAGTCTAAATTTGGACACAACATGTACAGCTATCACCCCACTATTGCTTGGAATAGGCTCCCACTAGAAATGAGGACCCTTACACATCCTAAACAATTTAAGACAGCCACCAAAGAGCACTTTAAAAGTCACTGGTCCTGCCACTTCACTCTCCCTCCTTAAATACCCCCTACTTCTCATACCATAATCTTTCTGCCCTTAACTCACTCTTCTCACTAGCTCTCTCTAATCTTCCTTGACTACTTTTTCTACTGTCTTCTAAAATCTATTAAACAAATTGCCTCAGAGAAACATTCTATTGTAATCGTCTTGCCTTCATGCAACTACATCATTATAAAACTGGGGTTTTTTTAATCACTTACCCCAAAAACTATACTCACCTTAATGACATATTTCTTTTTATACATCTTCAAATAGTTATGCTATACTCCTGATTACTGACTCTGTATTACATTGTATTGCTACTTAATGCCTTGTAATAATCATGTAACATTGCCATTTTAATGCAATTGCATAACAAATTGGAGCTTTTCTCCCCAGGCCTCCGCTGAAAAAGGGCTTTTCCCAGTCAACAAATGTAAAATAAATAAATAATATATATACACACACATACATACACACACACGCACGTGCTCGCTTGAGCATGTTGGAACCATTTCCTATGGCAGCATTACCACAGTACTATATCAGCCGTGTCAGGCCTATACGAGTTGAACTGAAGGAAACCTGACGTGTGTCTGTGTTGTGGACATGGCTGATACAATAAAGCACTGCAACACTTACTGGGATCGGTTTCCAAAAACAAGCATTTGCTCTCTTTTCTCTTAATGCACCTCTGTAACTGTGATGTAATGTAGTTTAACTGTGGTACACAGTATATTTATTTATTTACTTCAGTTTGATAACCAGGGAAGTCCACTGGGCCAAGAAGAACCCAATTTCAGTGGAGGCCCGGGGTGAAAAGCTCCAGTAACAATGAGAATTACAATATAAGTAAAAAAAAATTTAACAGCAATAATTAAAGCATGCATAATAAGCAGAGCATGTAAGACATGATGATGGTACAATTAACAAAGTAGGAAGAAAAACACAAGCATGAATATATAAAGTATCTGTAGCAATTTTAGATAAATAATCAGAACGCAAATATACATTCTGTAAGAGAAGTAAAACTTGGTAAGAATGTACAGATGCAGGCATTGTGCATCAATGAAATGATGGGAGTTCAGAAAAAAGTATTAGAGATGACATTCAGGCATAGGATGTTGTCCCATGCTGGGGTTAGTAAGTTAATTACATAAGAAGAGAATGCCGTTAGTATAGGGTGGCATTAGTGTTGGTAAGCATATATCTGTCTTTGAATTGTGTTATTACTTTTATTATTGTTGTGTAACCTACAGGCATAGATACTGCATAACAGCTACCCACTTTATGTACAGCTAAGAGTGCAGCCAACACATCATTTTTCCTAATCATTCTGTTACAATGGTTTCACCATAATGAGTGACTTGCTTTACACCCTTTTCTTGTATCATGCATTTCTTACAAGTTCACAGGTGGTTACTAGACTACTGACCCAAGAACAGTTTTAAGCCTAGCCAAGCTTACTCCAAATTTACCAAAATAATGTTGACTTGCCTTGACACCCGATTATTTTATGTGTTATGATATAGCCTTGTACACATCAATCATTCACAGGATACTCCTGCCCCTCAAGAGACATAGTTATTACACCAGGGGTAAATTTGCAATTTTCCATCCATTGGTCCAAATTATGCCTGATTATGTTTAGTGATGAGGTTTGCTTCACACACATATGGGAAGCCTATTCTGGAGAAGTGGTAATATTTGAAACACATACCTGTCTGCCCAACATGTTCTTTTTATGTCTCAGATGAGGTTTTGGTATTTTGAACATGTATTTCTGATGCTATTTTTTGTTTGCAGTATTTCTGCCATTTAATCATACTTGCATTTTTCCCATATTTTGTTCATCTGTAGTTCCATCTTGTAAGACTGTATTTGGCAAATATGGTAAACATTTATATTAGATGTTAAGAGAAGGTGCTTAATAAAATTATTTAAACACTTGATCAGAATATTAAGCTAATAATACAAATTTGCTAGTTCGTTAGGCAAAAAGGTCACTTACAGTTCCTTAAACAAAATCCCCACAAATTAGTATTGGTTTTGATGGAACAAATCTAATCTACTAAACCTAGGATCCAAAGTCTGGTAATAGAGTCTACATATGTGTACTGTGGCATGTTGGATAAAAAAGCTGGTAACAGGCCTTTAAATCTGCACTACAGTGAGGAATTTGGAAACAAACTCACAAACAGACACACAAATGTATTAGTCAGTAATGAGGTCTCAATTACCAATTGCTGTAGTATAAAAGGAAGAAGCCTGAATTTGTAGAATTAGGAAGGTAGCTCTTCATTAGGAGAAGCATAAAAATGAAGACCCTGCTTTTACGGAATAAATCAGCCCAGTAATGGGCACAATACAAGGGTAAACCAGATGGAACTAGGTGCAACTGTGACAGAGAGTTGCAAATGGGGCAGGGTGAGGCCTACAGCCTGATCGTTTTCATAGGTTCGTAGGTTCACACATGTGTACTAGGCTAATGGCCCTGGAGCCTTTACAAGCCCAGCCCATAGGATTACCCTGGCATTGTGCCACCCAACCTTAGTTCCCAGTGCCTCTGTCGAGTAGAGCCACTGGAGTGATCCCCAGGGTGAATTTTCTATTTCTCATCCACTCATCAAGATTTCTCTTGAAAAGGGCCAGTGAGGTGCTCTGCTTGACATGTATGGAAAGTCTATTCCATAGCATGGGCATTCTCTGGGTTATGAACCTGTCCCTCCAGCATGTTCTGTTGATTGTGGTAACTAGGTTGTGATCTCTGGAGCGTGTGGTGCGGAGGGATTGGGATTTCTTTAAATGTAGCATTTCTAACAGAGCTGGGTCAGACATGGCTTTGTAAGTCAAGCAGAGATCACCTCTAAAGTAGGCGATATTAGACAGAGAATAGTTGGAATTTTTTTGAGTCTGTCCATATAGGACAAGTGTTTAAGGCCTAGGATCCCCTTTGTGAGGTACTTTTGCGGCCTCTCCAGTTGTTGCAGGTGTCTAGTGAGGTACATGCCAAATGGGGCATTGTACTCAATGATTGGCCTAGTGAAAGAAGAGTAGAGGGAGACTAAGACCTCTTTCTTCCTGGATGCAAAACCCTTAGTAATGAGATGTGCCACATAGAAGGACTTTCTGACCACAGTGGCAATGTGGTGGTCAAAAGAGAGGTTGCCTTCAACCTGTGTTCCCAGAGCTCTTATAACGCCTTCTGTGTTCAGTAGACTACCATCAATGTGGTAATTCAAGGGAACTGGGTTTTCCCAAGGGGGATGATGACACATTTTTGGCAATGAGCTTAAGGCCATGGTTCTGACACTAGTCGTTGGTCTCAGTGAGGCCTTTCTGTAGGATGTCAACATCACTTGGAGAGTTAATAATAGCTCCCAACTTGCAATCATCTGCGAACGTCGTCAGCCAGAATCCCTTTGTGTTGACCTGGGCTTCAGACAAGTAGATACCAAACAGGAGAGGACCCAGGACCGAACCCTGTGGGACTCCACTCATGACTGGTCTGCAGTCTGACTTGGAGTCAGCTACTTTCACACTGTGGGTTCTTCTGTGAGCCAGTTCACAACCCACCTAGTGATATATGGGTTGATGCCTAGCTTACTGAGTTTTTCTATGATTCCTGAGTAGGGAATGGTATCAAAGGCTTTGGCCAGATCAAGGTAGGCTGTATGATCCACCTTGCCTTCATCCACAGCTGTGGTGACTGACTCAAAGAAGTCGACCAAGTTGAGCAGGCATGAGCTACCCTTCCCAAAACCAAACTGTGTAGGATCCATAGTTTGGAGATTCCTTATATCCTTGTTTATTAGGCCCATGACGATGCGTTTCATAGCTTTGCACATCAGAATCGTCATGCTAATGGTGCCATAATTCCCAGGGTCTGTAGTCGCTCATTTGTGGAGAGGGATGACTGTAGCAGAGAGCCATGTGGTAGGGACACAGCCTGAGGTGAGGCTGTGAGGGAACAGGGCACACAGGTGAGGTGCCAGTTCAGTCTGTTGTTCATGTAGAACACAGCCAGGGATATTGTCAGGTCCCATAGAAGCTGTATTCATGGCCTTGGACAGTGCCGTTTTAACCTGTGCGGCAGTAATATTGGGTGCCTGACAATCTACTGGTATTATGATAGGTCCGTTGGGGGGGGAGAGGGGTAAAGTTGGCACTGAATCTGTCGGCCTGTATATTGGCAATAACTGTTGGCTCGGTATAGAAGGTACCATTATGCAGTAGCTCAGAGCTAATCTGGGTATTGCCATGAAGATTCTTCACATAACTAAAAAAGGCCTTATAGTTGTCTTTACTATCTGCTGCAATTCTGTTTTCATAGCTAGCTTTAGAGGATTTGATGACGGATCTCAACTTTTTGTTGATGCTGATAAGGGAGTTTTTCCAGTCTTGGGACTTTACCTTATTCCACATCAGTTTCCTCCTTCTGTTGTAGAGTTTGTTTATGGCAGGGGACCACCAGACTGGCTTATTTTTTTTGGAGGAAAGTGTCTTGGTTCTATTGTGTATGGCGAGATCCATGCATTTGTGTACGTGTTTGTACAGTGCATTGTATGATTCAGTGGTCATGAAACTATTCTCTATTTGCATGGGTGCCATGAAGTTAGCCACCTCTGTTTTTAGGAGCCCAAAGTTAGCTTTGGAGAAGTTTTTCATGGTGGTTACCTTTGGGGGGGGGGATGTGGATTTCCAAGGTGATCAGTTTGTGATCGGATCTAACCAGTAAGTATCTGACTACTGGTGTAGAGCAACGGTCACCCATGTTAGTAATGACCAGGTCAAGGATGTTGCTACCTTTAGTGGGGGTAAGAACAAACTGGTCCAGGGCATTGGAATTAATGAATTCCAGGAAATGTTGGGCAAGTGTATTGGTACATGAGTAGTTTTCTCAGTTAATGGAAGAGTAGTTGAAATCACCCAGTATGAGGATGCTAGGTTGGACCCTAATATTCTTCAGGGTGCTTAGGAACATGGAGTGTGAGTCTTGGGACATGATTGGGGACCTATAGCAGGCTACGACCTCTTACCCAATGTTAGCTGCACCTGAAGTATCTCAGATGCGTTATGTTGGGCTACCAATCTAGAGGTATGCACATCCTTTATGAATATGGAAACACCACTGCCTTTGGAGCTTTGGTCCAAGTTCTGGGGCCAAAAGGTATGGAATGAGTTACAGCCTGGTAGTGCAGGGGTGCTTTCTGCTGCCTTGAACCAGGTCTCTGTTACAGCACAAATGTCGATGTTCTCCATTTTAAGGAGTACTTTGAGCGAGTGCATTTTGAGATTTAGACTTCTAGCATTGAGTAGCATGACCTTCATATTGCATTTGTTTGTAGCTGTTACAGTGGTAATTTGGTCTTCTGAACACCACCTAAAAAAGGCATGATAGGGGTGGCAGAAGCCTTGGCCAGTATCCGAAAGCCAGGGGTGACAGATGCAGGCCATCTCTGGCAAAGCATCGAGGTCTGTCAATCATTTCATCCCAGGCAGACAGATACTGGATCCCCTTAGAATGACACTAGAAACTTAGCCAGCTGTTGAAATAAAGAAGTTATGTCTTACCATAACGTTCCATCTGTGTTGTTTATCTTCTTTCATTCATCACTGATGGGTTCAGTTCAGAGCCCTCAGAACAGAATCGGCCTATTACCAAGCTCGTGCCAGCCAAAAAAAACTCTCGAGCCAAGCCTCTACCCTTGAATACCCTTTTCCCTGTTACCTCAGATCGAGTTTGCTAAGAAAGGAAGTAAAGCCAAGGCCACTTCTACGCAAGTACCCTAGTGCACCACTTAGACCCAAAGCATCCCCCAAGAGCCTTTGGAGGGGGAAGGAGGGTAGGAAGTGATGAATGAAAGAAGATGAACAACACAGATGGAAGGTTATGGTAAGACAAAGTCTTTATCTGATGATGTTAATCTTCTTTCCATTCATCACTGATGGGACAGAATCCCAAGCTACTGTGAGGTCCAAGGGTGGCCCTTATGGAAGAACATTCCTGAGCACCAATGAGCCAAAGGCAGCTCTCCCCCTGGAGACCAAGTCCAATTTGTAATGACTGATAAAGGTATGAGGCTTAGCCCAAGTAGTTGTTGTGCTGATGTCATCCATGGATGCCTTGGAATGGAATGCTATAGAAGTTGCCATAGATCTAGTGGACTTTAACTTTTGGCATGGATTCATTATGGAGGGAATAAATGACATGTATGCAGCCTCTTAGCCATTTTGATAATGTTACCTTGGAAACAGCCTCTCCCATTTTAGGTCCCGAAAAGGAGATGAAAAGCTGTTCAGATTTACGGATAGGTTTGGTCCTGTCTAGGTAAAACCTAAATTGTCTATGTACATCTAAGGTGTGAAGGCAATACTCTCTATTGGCAAAATTCAGAAAGAACACTGGCAGATCAATGGACTGGTTAATAGAGAATTCAGAAACAACTTTAGGAAGAAAGGATGGGTTTGTTCAAAGTGACACTCTGTCTTTATGAAAGACCAGGTAGGGCCTCTTGATACACAATGCCTGCAGCTCCAAGACTATTCTGGCAGAGGTAATGGCTACCAGGAACAAGGATTTCCAAGACAAAAACTTTAGGTCACACTTAGCCGCAACAGGCTCAAAGGATTTTGAGTCAAAGACTGGAGAACTAAAGCAAGATTCCATGGTACTACGGGTTGTCTGAGAGAAGGCCTGAGATGAGAGGTCACTTTGAGGAAAGCCTTGCAAAGGTGTAACGAAATAAGATGGGTGCCATCTACACCATTGTGGAAGTTAGAAACTGCTGCTAGACATACGCAAACTGTAGAGGCAGAGGCTCCATTATCAAAAAACTTAGCCAAATATTGAAGCACTGCGGTAACTAGAGCCAAATACGGGTCTAGCATGTTATTCTTGGACCAAATGGAAAACCTTTTCCATTTATCCTGATACAGTCTTCTGGTGGATGGTTTGTGAGAGGCCAAAATGATGTCTCAAATAGGTGAGGAGAGAGATTAGCCTGCCTGACGACTAGCGGAAGTGGAGAAACCAAACTGTCAGCTTGAGAGTGGACAGGTTCGTGTGACTCAACCCTTGGAGTTGAGTGATCCGCTCTGTCAGAGGGTCCAGAATCCACGGTGGGGATGCCAGGTGAGGCCGAAGAAAGGGAAACCAAACTTGTCGAGGCCAAAAAGGGGCTATAAGGATCACTTTGCATCTCAACCGAAGAGCTTTCTTCAGAAATTGTGGGATCAGAGGAATGGGAGGATAGGCGTAGAGGAGTCCCGTGGGATAATCGTGGATCACAACATCCCTCGGTGATTCCATCTGCAGGGGAAGTAGCTGCTGCACTTGGTGTTTGATGGGGGCACAAAAAGATCACAGCAAGGCTGGCCCCAGTGGCTGTAGATGACAGAGGGACCACTTCGTGGGGCATGAGGATGCATCTGCTCAGTTTGTCTGCAATCATGTTGGAGCTCCCCAAGATATGTGTTGCTATAAGAAAGCGGTTGGCAGCTATCACCCACTGCCAGATTCTCATGGCTTTTCGACAAAGGGGGTAGGACTTGGTTCCTCCTTGCTTACTGATGTACCAGACCACTGACATATTGTTTGACTGGATTGCAATTGTCCTAGAGAGGAGAGCTGCATGGAATGCCTGCAATGCTAACAGCACGGCCCTCAGTTCTAGGACACTGATATGCAGGTGGGCCTCAGATGTGGAACATGTGCCTTGGACAGTCTTTCCCTGAAAATGCCCCCCCCCCACCTGATCAGAGAAGCATCCGTGGTCACAATGGCTGTGGGCTGAGAGGGTTGGAAAGGTCAGCTCCAAAGACCTTCATATGGCCTCATCCACCAAAGCAGGTCCTGTTTGCAAGAGTTGGTTATCCGAATCTTGTAATCCAAGGGATGACAGTTTGGGAACCATTGACACAGAAGGAGCCACTGCAGAATTCACATATGTAGCTTTGCTAAGGGCACTATTGGAATTGATGCCACCATAGGACCCAGAGCTTGAAGAACTTGTCTTGCAGGGACTGATGTCTAAGAGAGAATCACTCAGATTTGAAGCCTCAGTCAGTGGAGTCTCTGAAGAGGGAGTGATACCAGACAGGACTGGGTATTGAACATTGTGCTCCAATGAAATCTATTTGTTGTGTAGGGATAAGATTTGATTTCTCCCACTGTATCATTATTCCCAACAATTTTGCCAAAGACAGTATGTTGTAGGGCAGTTACCAGAAGATGCTTGGTGGGGGCGGTAAGGAGTCAGTCGTCTAGATATGGAAACACCCAGAATCCTTTTAGTCTCAAGTGAGCTGTTACTACTGCCATGCATGTCGTGAACACTCTGTTGGCTGTAGAGAGAAAGAACGGCAGGGCACGGAATTGATAATGACTGGCTCCTATCCGGAAGCGAAGCAGACTCCTGGAGCGTTTGTCCATCTTGATGTGGTAATATGCATCAGGGAGATCTATACAGCACATCCAATTTCCTTCTCTTAAAAAGGGAAGGATAGACTGAACCGTGACCATCCAGAATTTGGTTTGGGTGACTGACTTGTTTAAGCTGCTGGGATCCAAAATGGGTCTCCAGTCCCTTGTCTTTTTTTGGCACCAAAAAGAATCTGGAGTAAAATCTGGATCCAGGCTGGTCTGGTGGGACTGGTTGAACGACTCTTTTTTGAGACAGCTTTATAATCTCTGAAGCTGCTGCTTCCCTTTGACTGGGTGGAACGTTGCGAAGTTTTCTTGGAAATTTTGGTTGAAAAGAAAGGGGAATGTTGTAACCTCTGGTGATAATTTTCTGAACCCAATGATCAGTGGTGATAGAGTGCCAGGCATCTTGGTGCAGAGAGAAATGACCCCCAACTGCTTCCAGAAGTAAGCAATCGGGCTGCCCCTCAGAAACGCTGATAAGGCTCTCCAGAGAAAGAGTTCCTGGAGCTTAGGTTGCGAGGACCCCCTCTGCCTCTATAGGGGCATCTTCCAGAATTGTTACCCCCTCTGCATCTGGGGGTATCATCACCATGTGTGGCACGGAAAGGACCCTGAGATTTCTTATGCCACATTTTCCCACTCCTCTGATTCCTGGAAAAGGTACACTGAGGGTTGGAAAACCATAGGCCTACAGAAGACAAAGTTTTTCCATCATGCTCACACCTGGATAGTGTGTCCTTCACTTTGGAGCTGAAGAGGGATGGATCTTCGATGGGAGCATTCAGAAAGGAAGACTTGAAGGGATCCACAAAGTCACAGATACATCCAGGCATGACGTCTCATAACAATGCCCTAACCCGCTGCTCTAGCCACCCCTTCGGTCGCATGTGAGAGCAACCTCATGGAAGAGTTGGATATTGATTCCAGGGTTGCAAAGCTGTGAGGCCACCTTGTCCCTGACCTCATCAAACAACTGTCCTGAGAGCGTCCCAGAGAATTCAGAGATCAAGTCCCTCTGCAGCCTCGTAAAATGTTCCAAATAATTCAGGGACCATATAGCAAAGGTCCCTGATGCAAAAACATGCTTCCCAAGTCTGTTCAACACCCAGGACTTACTGTTGGGCAAGTAGACAGCAGGACTTTTCTCAGCCAAGTACTTTTTCATGGCCATCACCACCACCATAGCATCAACTGCTAATCCTTTGGACCAGTGCAGATTCTCAACAGGTCAGGGGACAGAATTTTGTCTAATCTCCGGGGGATCACATCAATGGAGTCAGGGTTCTTCCACGCATGCTGCACGATGAGCTGGATGAGTTCGTCAGGCAGGCAGGGTCACCCACAAGGTAGAAGGCCGGGCACAAAAAGCCTGCAGGAACATGGACTCCTCAGATGAAAGGTTGGAGGGTTTCCAGTCACCTTTCTGTTTTAACATTTCCAGGATGTCTCCGAAGGAGACATCAGGAGGTGACCGTGGGGACCCTTCACCATGATCGTAATCTGTGTCTTCCATTAAGGACTGCTCAGGTGAGTCCACATGCTTCCTCCTGCATGTCTTCTTTTGAAGGGGCTCCTCAGTGGGGGGTCTCTGAGGAGGACTCGGAAGAGTGGCTGCCCTGAACATGGGTGTCCTGTGGCTTCTCTGCCCGGTGTCCCGGGGGGTGGTCTGTGACAGCTGTAGCTCAGGGGGTGAAACCTTGGCTTTCGACATCATAGGAGTGCTACCAGAAGCAAGAATCCTCTCCATCGCATGGAAGACAGGCCCACCCGAAGAGGGACGTGAGCCCAGAACAGAGAATGACAACCTCAGAACCGGAGTCACACCCCACTCCAAAGGACCTGCCCCCACGGGTGGAGCCTCAAGCAAGATTGGCGTGGAGGAGGGTACAGAGGAGAAAGTCGGCACTGTACCCGAGGCCGACGCACCCATCCCCCAATCCCGAGAGTGAGGAAAGACCAGTTCAGTGGGAACCAAAGACCGAAGGGACAAACTTGGAGCCAGAATGAAGTGCACCATAGGCACCAAGGTTTTGGGTTCCAAGGAGGATGTCTGAACAGAAGGCTTCAGAGCCGAGATGGCCAAAGGAGGAGTGTAAGATGGAGTCCGTGGATAAGGCAACCCAAGTCCAGTAGGTGGATGGGTTTTAGAGAGTGAAGGAATCCCCCTGGCTACCAACAGCTGGTCCACTAGATGCACCATGTAGTGTTCTGAAAGGCTCCTGGTGGATCTAGTGGATACTCCAGATGGGGAGTCAGGACGTTCAAGAAATGGGCTATACGCTTGGCCCAGAAACGGGTCTATTGAGGGAGAGTATCGGGTCTGTGGTGCAAGGTCTGCCGGCACCAAAGTCTCTACTTTCGAGACAGGAAGAAAAGGGGTCAGATCCAGAGTGGTCGGTACAGCGCTTGGTGCCGAAGTGGCACTCAGAGCAGAGACAGTCTATTTTTGCGCTCATTAAGAGTGCGTTGGCTGAAACTTTGACAAATATCACATGTAGGCTGCACCGAAAGGTGGGCCACTCCCAAACAGTATACACAGTCATCATGAAAGTCACTGTTAGGTAACTTGTCCTTACAAGAAGTACAATGCTTAAAGCCTGAGTTACCTTTCTTATCCGACATTTTAATAGAAAGAACACAACTAACAGTATAATCCAACAATAACGAAGTCACCCAGTTCAAAAACCACAAAAAAATCACCAGAAAATACCAATATAAAAACACACTGTATATGAAAAGTAAGGGAAACACCTGAAAAAAGATAAAAGCTAACAGGTTGAGTAAGAGAAAGCAATACCAGCTATGGTATTGAAGAAATACCACAAGAGTAAGGGAAAAGGCTGTACCAACAATGGTACTTAAGTTTACCAATGGTAACAATGGGTAGAGTGGAGAATATACGGTTAGATCAAAGAAGAGACACTAGATAGACTGAAGGTTTAATAGCATATGAAAATATCCACAAACTTTTACACAAATATCAAAAAATATTTTACTTATCTGAGAGCTTGGCTGAAACACGGCTTTACGGCTATGTGGCAAACGAGAGCTGAGGTAACAGGGAGAAGGGCATTCTGGGTAGAAACATAGCTCGAGAGTTTTTTTGGCTGGAGCAAGCTTGGTAATAGGCTGACTGGGTTCTGAGGGCTCGGAACCGAACCCATCAGTGATGAATGGAAAGAAGATAAACAACATCAGATCAATCATTTTGTCCTTGTACTGTGGTATCACTCTGGGTGATGGTAGGATGCTGCTCAGGGCTAGGGACATACCTGCCTGGGCTACATAATCTGAGAGCTCCTCCATGTCTCTTTTCATGTAGTCCAGGGAGGTGCATCTCAGGTCATTCACACCCACAAGTACAATGACAGAGTCATATCTGTACCTGTTGTTGAAGGACCTGAGTGCATGTGTTATGTGGCTGATCCTGGCACCTGACAGGCAGCTTACTATTACTTTCTTCTTATTCAACCTAGTGAGTGGGACATTTCATAGGTGTTTGGCTCTGTTCAGAATTGTCAGGCATGAGGCATTTGAATTTTGTGGAGGAGGTTCACCAGCTGAGCAGGAGAGGAGGGAGACAACACATCCAACTGATCCCTCGAAGGGCTAGAGGGGAGCAAAAAAAACTTTAAAAAAGATTCGGGACGTGGGAACCGAAGGGGGGGTTTAAAAACTTTAAAAAATCTAAGGGACAGGGTAGTAGTGAATTGGTAATTTGGGTGTACGCTAGTGCAGTCAAGAGTGCGTATCAAGGTAGTCGTACTGGTGTCAGTGTTTGTTCTTTTTATTAGTAATAATAGTCGCCTTGGATGATCAGTAGATAGTTCTTAGGTTATAGTTTTTAAGGTTTGATTTGAAGAGTGGACTTTGGAAGATAGTTTTAAGGAAAAAAAGGTGATCTTTAACCACTTTGTAGTTTTGAGTAGTGGCAGCTGTAGCTCCGCGTAACCTGCAGTGCGCTTAGCGCTGCTTTAACCGGGGGGCCGAAAAGCTAGAAACTGGCCCCCAAAACTACCAAAGCTAAAACCGCTGCCAAAACACAAATAAAAAACTGGACAAAGCAGCAGCTCAATGCTTCCCACTCCCACTGGTCCACAATAAGCTCTCTCCCCAAAGCTTCCTTAACCCAAATAAGGCCAGGAAAAACAAAGGAAACAGTAAACAAAACACAGGAATAAAAAAAGGAATCCAGGAAAAAAAACTAGTAAAACTGGAAAAAAACTAGTAAGCAGGAACAAGCAAACAGTAAACAACAACAAAACAGGAACTGCAACTACATTGAAAGGCCTTTTGTCCAGCATTGAGAGGTTTTTTGTTTTTTTTGTAGTTTTTAGTAGTTTATTGGGCCAGTTTCTAGTTTATTTTTTTTCCCCCTTCTAGCAAAGCTTTCTTCCCCGGTATAAAGCTTCTCAGCTCCACCAAATACAGCACGTGGGCCAGGGCCAGTAGAGCAATCCAGGCTGCATTCTTGGATGATAATTTCTATTTATTTGTATTTTTTATATTTGTTGAACTCCAACTCTGACCTTTCTGTATGTTACATTGCATTGAAGCTGCTTTTACTTGTTTTTTATTGCACATTTAATATTACTTTTTGTTTGTTACTGTTTTTGTAGCAAATTCTTCTGTGTAAATTTCTTCTGTGTAGCTGTAGAGCATTTCACATTTATGCTGTAAGTGTTGCTTCTTATTTGCCTTTTGAAAAAAAAAAAAAAAAAATATCTCTTGTTTTTCCTGCTTTACTAGTTTAGTCCAGTTTCAGAGTTGCTGATTCCTGGGCTTTGGTTGTAGTATTTGTGTTCCTCACTATCGAGTCACCTATGACTAGTGTGTTGGGCATGCTGTTTTTTCTTAGGGGCTTTGGCTGAGTGGCACACTGTTTAGAAGAGTTGTTTGTCTCATGATTAGAGTTGTGTTGTGGTGGTCGAGTACATTTCTGCCTTGGAGATCTCTGCTGTTTGGGTTGATTTTTATTGACAGCCTCCATGAAGGTGGGTGTGTGTTTTGTGTTTTTATGTGAAGGCAGTGCTGGTGTGTGTTCCATGTGGTGTGGTGCAAGCACTGACCTTCTCCTCTTGACCAGCTATTCTGGTCTTGTCTGGAGAGGGTATGGCTTCCAATTTGGATATATAAATGCATTTCTCGCAAGTATGAGTGTTGGGAGGTAAGAGGAGAGGGTTGTCAATGTACATGAGGCAGTTGCTACACTGCCTCAGGATGCCCAAGTTCACCAGGTTAATAGGAGAAAGCACAGGGAACTGACATTTAGACATGCCTGGAGGGGAGGGCATTAATAATAAGTACTGGAGCTGCTTTATTTATTTTTTTATTACATTTATTTATTATTTATTACATTTGTTAACCGGGTAGTGTCCGACTGGGTTAAAAGCCCATTTTCAGCAGAGACCCAGGGAGAAAAGCTCCGGATATAAAAAATTCAAACTTACCAGATATAGAGAAAAATAAAATATAAAAACATACTATGAGTAGACATAAAACAGCTGAAAATAGAGCTAGCAAGTAGTTGAATACAGCATGATACAGAAAATGTATTGTAGATGATATGGTAATATCTTCAGTGCCCCAGAGGTAGAGCGATAGCACAGATTCAAATGCAACAGGTTCATAATTACTTAGTAACTAATCATTTAAATTGTGCAAGCATAGTACAGCATAAAAATTACAGATGATACAGTTAAACAGAATTCTGTTTAAGCTGTAGATAGACTATGTAAGGATTGGACAAACAGTTTCTGAGAAGATACAGAGATTACATGTGGTTGCCAGTATGCGGGAGAGCATACAGTTGTAAGCAAAGTTATGTGAGTGGACTGCTCCCTTCCAAGCTGTAGGGTTTTGTCTTAATAGGTGTGATGATTGACATAAGAGATAGGGAAGGGGGCAGTTGAGGGATTTTTTTGGATGACAAATAACATTGTAGAATGTTTGTAGAACTTATAGAACATTTAGTGCTGGTAGTACGTTTGTGTGCTACAATAATTGCTACAAGAAGTCTGGTAAAGTGCTAAACTAATAAGCTAGTAAAAGTGTGAGAGAGGAGAGAACTAGCAGATATAAGAGAACAATTAAAGAGCAGACTTTGACACCACTCAGAAGTTTACAAACAGTCCTGGATACAGCAAATCTGTATCTGGTCTAGACTAGTTACAGGAAAGGTGGGAAACGAGCACAAATGTGGGCTTTTAAACCAGAAAGTTGAAAGAGATGGAAAAACTGCCCAAATGGCCAATAAACTACAATTTCTGGACAGAAACCACTCCTCTTGTGATTCATAGGTTCATACCTATCTGCCCTAGGGCATTTATAAGCCTAGACAGAGTGTGTTTGGCTTTCGCCACCCATTTTAAATTAATTTTGCTATTCCCTTTTTCGAGGTTAGTATACTGTGCCTCTGTCTAACAGTGACACAGAAGTGATACCCCGGGTAAACCTATGATCTCCCATCCACTCATCAAGATTCCTCTTGAAGAGAGTCAATGAGGGACTCTGCCTAACCTGGACTGGGATTTTATTCCAGAGTGAAGGGAGCCTCTGGGTTATAAATCTGTCCCTCCAGCATGTCCTATTTATTTCAGTGCTGAGGTTCAAGTCTCTCGAGCGCATAGCTCGATGGGATTTGGATTTTCTGAGCTGCAGCATGTCCATTAATTCCGGGTTGGACATGGCTTTATACGTCAGGCACAGATCGCCTCTAAGCAGGCGGTATGCCAATGAATAGAGCTGGAGTTTCTTTAACCGGGCAGCATATGGCATTTGTTTGAGCCCTTTGATCCTCTTGGTGAGGTAATTTTGGGGTCTTTCCAGTTGCTGCAGGTGTCTGGTAAGGTACATCCCAAAAGGGACATTGTACTCAATTATGGGCCTGATGAGGGATGAGTAAAGAGGCATGATGACCTCCCCTGATCTAGATGTGAATCCCTTCATGATTTGGTGGGCTATATAAAATGTTTTTCTAACCACTTTGGCCACGTGGTTGTCAAATGAGAGACTGCTATCAACTTGGGTCCCCAGGTCCCTAATTACTACTTCTGTACTTAATGGATTACCACCTAATATGGTAATTTGTGGGCACTTTGTTTTTGCCAAAGGGGATGACTATACACTTTTTGGAGTTTAGCTTGAGGCCATGGCTCTGGCACCAGTTGTCTGTTTCTATGAGGCCCTTTTGGAGGATGCTTGTGTCGGCTGGAGAATCTATTATGACGCCCAGTTTGCAGTCATCTGCGAAATTGGTCAGCCACAGTCCCTCCATGTTGGCCTGTACCTCCGAGAAATATATACCGAACAAGAGAGGTCCCAGGACTGAGCCTTGTGGGACACCACTTGTAACTGGTTTGGAGTCTGACATGGCTCCAGCAATTCTAACCATGTGGGTTCTGTCCTTGAGCCAGTTTGCAACCCATCTAGTGACATAGGGGTTTATATTTAAGCTGGTGAGCTTATCTATAATGCCCGAGTGGGGTATTGTATCGAAGGCTTTTGCGAGGTCCAGGTAGGCTGTGTGAACCACCTTCTCCTCGTCAATGGCCTTGGTGACTGTTTCAAAGAAACCGACCAGGTTTAAGAGGCAGGATCTGCCCTTAACAAAGCCGAACTGGGTAGGATCCAGTGTCTGTAGGTCCCCAATATCTTTATTTATGAGGTCCATGATGATCCTTTCCATAGCTTTGCAGACCAAGCTAGTGAGGCTTATGGGGCGATAGTTTCCAGGATCCATTGAGGCACCATCTTTGTGGAGAGGGACCACTGTTGCTGTACGCCACTCTTTGGGTACATATCCTGTAGTAAGGCTGAGATTGAACAGTAGTTTTATGTTTGGGTTTAGCTCTTCTTGGAGTTCATGTAGGCAGCCCGGGACACCGTCTGGTCCCATTGATGCTGTGTTTTTTGCTTTGGAGAGGGCGGCTCTTACCTGAGCATCTGAGATGTCAGGGGGGGCAGCACTCTGCTGGGATAGATATTTGCCCTTTTGGTGTGGGGGGGGAGTTTGTGCTGAACCTGTCAGCTAGGATGTTGGCAATGTCTGTGGGCTCGATGTATTTTTTGTCATTTTGGAGTAATTCTGAGCATATCTGGGAATTCCCACCCAGGTTCCTAACATAACTAAAGAAAGCCTTGTGATTATCCTTAGTGTCCTGTGCAATTTTTCTCTCGAAGCTGGCCTTAGACGATTTTATGAGTGCCCGTAGTTTTTTGCTAATACTGATCAGAGATGCCTTCCCTTTTTGGGATTTTGCTCTATCATGTAGTAGCTTCCTCCTTCTATTGTATAGTTTGTTTATGGCTGGGGTCCACCAGACAGGACATCTGCCTTTGGAGGATTGGGTCTTGGTTTTATTTGGGATTGCATGATCCATGCATTCCTGAAGGTGTTCATAGAATGCGTTTATAAAGGATTCTGCGGTCTGGGTCGTATTTTCCAAAGGCTCGAGGGCTTTGAAGGATTCCACCTTGGTTTTGAGGAGTGTGAAATTTGCTTTAGAGAAGTATTTCACTGTGGTTTTCTGGGCAGGGTGTGGGGTCTGGATGTGAATATCCAGTGAGATTAGTTTATGGTCTGATCTTACCAGTGAGGGATACACTTCTGGTCTGGAGCATAGAGTCCCCATGTTGGTGATGATCAGGTCCAGTATGTTTTCCCCTCTTGTGGGAGTGGTAACAAGTTGTTCCATAGCATTTGAGTTTATAAATTCTAGGAACCTTTGGGCTAGGGTGTTGGAGCTAGAGTAATGCTCCCAGTCTATGTTTGGGTAGTTGAAGTCGCCCAATATAATGGTGTTTGGAGAGACCTTCATATTTTCCAGTGTTCTCAGGAAGGCCGAGTGGGCTTCCTGGGTTTGGGAGGGTGGTCTGTAGCAGGCTATAAACTGGAAGGCAGTTTTACCCACTGTTAGTTGCACATGGATAGTCTCTGATGCTTCATGCTGTGCCACCAACCTGGAGGTGTGGGTATCTTTGGAATATTGATACTCCCTCCTTTTGTGGTTTGGTCCAAGTTTTGGGGCCGAAAAGCATGGTATGAGGTATAACCTGGTAGTGCTGGGGTGCTCTCGGGAGCCTTGAACCAGGTTTCTGTTACTGCACAGATATCGATGTTCTCCATGCTAAGGAGAGTTTCGAGTGTGTGCATCTTGAGGTTTAGACTTCTGGCGTTGAGTAGCATTACTCTTAGTTTCTTATCCCTTGTGATACCTATGGAGGTGGGTTTGTCTTTTGAGCCTTGCCTAAAAAAGGCACTATGGGGGAAGCAAGAGCCTTTGCCAATATCTGAAAGCACAGGGGTGACAGGTGCAAGCCTTCCCTAGCGAAGCATCGTGGCTTGTCGAGCATGTCATCCCAGGCTGTTAGGCATTAGATCCCCTTTCAATGACACCAATACTTAAGCCAATTGTTGAAATTGATCATCTTGTCTTCATATTGTGGCATCATTCTTGGTGAGGGTAAGATGCTACTCAAGGTCAGGGTCATACCGGCCTGGGCTACATGCTCAGAGAGCTCCTCTATGTCTCTTTTCATGTAGTCCAGGGAGGTACATCTCAGGTCATTCACACCAGCATGAACAATGACAGAGTCATATTTGTACTTGCCTTGGAGTGACCTGAGTGCTTGTGTTATGTGGCGGATCCTAGCGCCCGACAGACAGCTCACCATGACCTTCTCCTTGTTCAGCCTGGTGAGTGGGACGTCAGTGTGCCTGATGATAGAGTCACCTATTACAAGTGTATCAGGTGCGTTGTTTAGCCTTAAGGGCTGTGACTGTTCGGCACACTGGCTTTGTGAGGTATGTGTTGCACGTGTTTTGTTTTGGGGTAGTGGTTGCTTGGGTGTCTGCTTTGGAAGTCTCTTCTGCTTAGGCAGATTTTTATTTAGAGCCTCCGAGTATGTTTTTGTATGTTTATGTGTTTGGTTTGCTGTCGTGGTAGGTCTATGTGAGACTGGAATTGTAGTGAGTGTGGTTTCCTTCTCCTCCTGACTGGTTACGCCAGTACTGAGTTGAGAGAGCTTAGCCTCCAGTTTGGCTATATGGTTGCATCTCTCACATGTGTTGGAATTTGTTGGGAAGAGGAGAGGGTTGTCTGTGTACATGAGGCAGTTGTAACATTGCCTCAAGATTCCCAGATTCACCAGCTGGACCGAGAGGAGATTGACAACTGACCTTTGGACATGCTAGAATAGTATTGGGAATTCCTTTATAATTGAAAAAAAGGGCCAATGGGGAACAAGGTACTCAAGGGGAGTTTGTGAGGGTGTAGTGCTTTTAATTTTTTAGTGCTGACTTATAGAATTGCTTTAGTGAGCAAGTGCCAGGTAACTTAAATGCAATGTGTTACAGGTAACTTAAATGCAAAACGACAAACAGTAACTTTCTTTCAAGTGAAACAAGGAAATAAGTACAGTAAGCAATGCAGACATCACTAGGAATCCACAGAAGCGCTGAAAAGCCGCGTTTTAGGTGGAATTAGCGTTTCAGGGAAATAACAAGCAAACAAACAACAAGCATACAAACAAAGCTAGATTCAGCAGGCCTGGATCTAGTCTATGCTACAGCAAACAAGGTGTACCAATTTCAGTAAGAAACAGTTCAAATATGCAGGCACTATAAGCCTTTAACCAGAAATTCCCAGCTCAGAAGGGCAGAGTCCAGCCTCTCCTACCACAAGAGTGCAGACCACGAACATTTTTAATGTAAAATAATTGGCCTGAAGCCCAAGTGCTTAAACCAGAACTAATACACTTTTAGAATAACGGACACTGAGCCCTCAATCAGCAGTTCCCAACTTAGAAGGATGTAAACTACCTGTCCCGCCACCCCAGTGCAGGCCACAAACCTTCCTAATGTTAAACAACTGGTCTGAAGCCCAAGTGCTTAATTCAAAAGACTTAGAATGATAGCTACACTTTAATCAAGTTACTACCAAGCAGTAATAAATACAATAGAATACTTTAAAGAATGCCTGGATTAGTGCTCAAGTTATACAAACAAAGCTAGATTCAGCAGGCCTGGATCTAGTCTATGCTACAGCAAACAAGGTGTACCAATTTCAGTAAGAAGCAGTTCAAATATGCAGGCACTATAAGCCTTTAACTAGAAATTCCCAACTCGGAAGGGCAGAGTCCAGCCTCTCCTCCCACAAGAGTGCAGACCACGAACCTTCTTAATGTCAAATAATTGGCCTGAAGCCCAAGTGCTTAAACCAGAACTAATACACTTTTAAAATAACAGACACTGAGCCCTCAATCAGCAGTTCCCAACTTAGAAGGATGTAAGCTACCTGTTCTGCCACTACAGTGCAGACCACAAACCTTCTTAATGTAAAACAACTGGTTTGAAGCCCAAGTGCTTAAACTAAAAGGCTTAGAATGAGTTACACCAAGCAGTAATAAATACAATTGAGTACTATTAAGATGATGCAAAAGCAAAATAAAGTAGGGAGAAACACAAATACAGTAAAAGCAGATACATTTTTTTTTGAGTGAGCAAATGAGATGGGCCCAGGAGTTACAGGACAGAAACAAGTGCAAATGCAGGCCTTCAAATCAGAAAGTTGAGAGAGATGGAAGGTCGCCCAAACGGCCAATAACTACAAATTCTGGGCCAGAACCACTCCTTATGTGGTAGACAGGTTACCTAATGCTTATCACTCCCACTGATAAGCTAGAAGGCTTCCCTCCAACACAGAAAGGCTTGGGGGGCTCAGAAGCTTACAAACAGTCCTGGATACAGCAAATCTGTATCTGGAACACTAATTACAGGAAAGGTAGGAAACAGGCTTACAATTTTTTTTTTTTCAGAAAAGTAGCAAAAACAGTAGTAAAAACAATTCACATGCAGTGCAAACTGGCACACTTGAGTATGTAGCAATATTAGTCCACACACAGTTTGAAAAATGTAATTAAATTAAAAAGGACTAAAAGCAAGTGCAGAAAGGGTTTATTAGGTAGAATGCGGTAAAGAGATGGGACTGGGGGAGTGTTCTTGATCAAATCTACAGTGGGACGGGCACTGCAAAAGCCACCAAATTTAAACTACAACCAAAAACAGGGAGGGGGGTTGGGGAAGACAGTTTCAACGGAGATGTGAGGAATCACAGTGCAAATTATAAAACCAAAAAAATATATACTGATCTCTGTATATTTGCAGAACAGTAAGACAACAGATATCTAAGCAACAATTTAGCTTTATAATACAGAATAATACAAAAAAATATACTCCGCTCTATATATTTGCAGATAGTCTTGTAAGGTGCTCTCTCAGTGCACAGGTTCCAATTTAAATGCAGACTGTTATTAACAGGTCAAAATTAAGGGAACCTGGAGTTAAGCAACACACAAGCTATAAAAAAACGGTTATATCAGCTGAAGACAAGGCAGAAAATGAGGAGTGAGGAAGACAGTTTCAACAGAGATGTGAGGAATCACAGTGCAAATTATAAAGCCAGAAAAATATATACTGATCTCTGTATATTTGCAGAACAGTAAGACAACACATATCTAAGCAACAATTTAGCTCTATAATACAGAGTAATACAGAAAAATATACTCAGCTTTATATATTTGCAGATAGTCTTGTAAGGCTCTCTCTCAGTGCACAGGTTCCAATTTATTGATGATTTAATGATTGACAGACTACCTAGTGATCACCACTCTCACTGATGAGCTAGAAGGCTTCCCTCCAACACAGAAAGGCTTGGGGGGGGGGCTCAGAAGCTTACCAACAGTCCTGGATACAGCAAATCTGCATCTGGACTAGACTAGTTACAGGAAAGGCAGGAAACAAGCTTAGAAGTTTTTTTCAGAAAGCAGCTAAAACAGCACAAAAACAATTGAAAGTGCAGTGCAAGCTAGCACACATGAGTGTGTAGCAGTGTTAAAGCAAATACAGTTTAAATAAATGCAATTTATTCAAACTATATTGTGAACTGAACTCAATTGTTGTTTTATTCAACTTTGAAAAGTTAAAAAGTGGCAAAAATATGCTTATCAGCAGAGAAATGTATTCGTTCAGAACACAAAGAGATTATTTTAGTGAAGAGCAAAGGGAGAAAGGAGGAGCAGAAGATAATTCGAGGTTAAGAACCTAAGTGGATTGACCTTCTCAAAGACTGGGAGGAGTGTCCCAGATCAAATTTACAGTAGGGATGGGCAACTGCAAAGCTACCAACTATAAAAAGAAGTTATGTCTTACCATAATGTTCCATCTGTATTGTTGATCTTCGTTCAGTCATTACACATGGGTATCGGTTCTAACCTCGGAACCGAGCCGGCCATTTTCCAAGCTCGCATCAGCTTCAAACTCTTGAGCTAAACTCTTACCCACAACCCCCTCTCCCTGTTACCTCAGATTGAGAAGTAAAGGCTACCTCTGGTCAAATAATCTAAGAGAACCGGATGGTGAGATCCATTAGAAACCACAGGAGGGGAACGAGGATCAACAATACAGATGGAACGTTATGGTAAGACATAACTTCTTTAGCTGATATTGTTAATCCTCGTTCATTCCTTATGCTTGGGACAGAGTCCCCAGCTACCTCTGTTCCTGGGAGGCTCTCATGGAAGGACATTCCTGAGCACCATAGAACCGAAAGATGCTCTTCCCTTGGAGGCCAAATGCGATTTGTAATGATTGATGAAGGTATGAGGCGTAGCCCAAGTTGCAGCTGCACAGATGTCATGTAAAGCAGCTCTGGCATGGAAGGCAGCAGAAGTTGCCACCGACCTTGTTGAATGAGCTTTCATGGTAGTAGGCAACGAGATATTATGTTGTGTATAAATGAAGGTCACACAGTCTTCCATCTAGCTAATGTGACCTTAGCAACAGCAGATCCTAATCTAGATCCAGAAAAGGCCAAAAACACCTGGCCAGATTTACGAAAGGGTTTAGTCCTGTTTAAATAAAAATGGATTTGCCTGTGGATATCTAGGGTATGTAGGCAATACTCTCCTCTGTTTGAATGATTGGGAAAAAAAACTAGCAATTCAATGGCTTGATTAATGGACATTTCAGAGATCACTTTAGGCAAAAATGACAGATTAGTTCTCAGAGACACTATCTCTATGAAAAATCATGAATGGACTCTTGATACATAAAGCTTGAAGCTCAGAAATACATCTGGCAGAAGTAATGGCGACCAAAAACAAGGTTTTCCATGACAAATACTTGAGGTCGCAAGAAGAGGCTGGTTCGAAAGGTGACATTGTCAGAGCTTGTAGAACTAATTATAAATCCCATGGTTGAGTAGGTTCTCCAAAAAGGTGGCTTCAGATGATTCACACCTTTTATGAAGGTCTTGCACAATTTATGGGACACAAGAGAAGAATCTTGGACACCCTCATGAAAATTAGAAATTGCAGCCAAATGAACTCTAATGGTAGAGGCCGATAGACCCGATTGAAAAAGGTCGGCCACATAGTCTAGTATTATCGACACTTGTCTACTTGTTTATCTTTCAGCCAACAGGTAATTCTTTTCTACTTGCTCAGATAAGTAATTCTAGTGGAAGACTTATGAGAAGCAATGAGAATATCATATACTGGTAAAGAAAGATCACTCTGCCTGGCAGTCAAGGGAACTGGAGTAGCCAAGCCATGAGCTTCATAGGTTCATAAGTTAGTACTAAGCTAACTGCCCTTGCGAGCTATTTTAAGCCTAGCCAATTATCTCTTGTGAGACTCAAACCCTGCACCTTGTGTTTGTAAGGCAAACACTTTAACCATTAGGCCACCCTCCCAACCCTTGTCACTTTGCCATATCCTCAAGGCTGTTCAAGTTGGGATGAATCAGGTTCTGTGGATGTGAGATCAACTCTGGGGTTGGATGGAGAATCCATGGTCGATCTAGTAGGTGAGGCCAAAGGAAGGGGAACCAAATCTGTAGAGGCCAATATGGTGCTATGAGGATCACCTTGCTCTTCAACAGACGGGCTTTCTTCAGAAACTGGGGAATGGGGGGAAAGGGTGGAAATGCATAAAGAAGACCCGAGGGCCAATCATGGACTACAGCATCCCTGGGTGACTGTCCCGGAGGGGAAATCAGGGCGAAGTAGTTGCTGCATTTGTAGTTGATTGGGGATGCAAAGAGGTCACAGCAAGGATAGTCCCAGCGGTGGAAGATCTCTGCCGCTATCAAGGGATACAGGGACCACTCGTGAGGTTGACGAATGCACCTGCTGAGTCTGTCTGCTATCGCGTTGGAACTCCCGGGAATGTGCGTTGCTAGAAGAAAATGGTTGGTAGCCATCGCCCATTGCCATATCCTCATGGCCTCTCGACAAAGGGGGTAAGATTTGGTTCCACCTTGCTTGTTGATGTACCAGACCACCGCCATGTTGTCTGATTGAATTGCAATTGTCCCAGATAGCAGCAGGGGATGGAATGCTTGCAAAGCCAGAAGCACTGTCCTCAGCTCTAGAACATTTATATGCAGATGGGCCTCCAGTTCAGACCAAGTGCCTTGGACTGTCTGTTCCTGACAGAGCCCCCCCCCCACCCCATCAGGGAGGCATCTGTGGCCTTGGGTTGCTGGGGGGAGAGGGGGCGAGACCATTGTGAGAAATTGTGCGTCATCCACCAATTTAGATCCTGTTTGCACCTGTGGGTTACTGAAATCATGTCTGAAAGAGGATACTGAAAAGGATACCTTTGGGTGAGCAGTAGCCATTGTAGAAGCCTCATGTGAAACATGGCCAGGGGAACAATGGTGATGGAGGCTGCCATGGAACCCAACAGCTGTAGAACTAAGTGAGCTGTGGATTTTCCCTTGAAAGGATTGGAATTAATTGTTGCTTTATCCTTAGAATTCTGTGCTCTGGAATAGCAGCTCTGCAGTTTTTTGTGTCCAAGATAACCCCTATGAATTCTTTCGACTGAGATGGGGTGAGATTGGATTTTTGCCAGTTTATGGTTATGCCTAGCCTTTGAGCAGCAAGGAGAGTGTATGCCAGGGCTTTTTCCAGTAGATGTCTGGTGGGGGCAGAAATGAGCCAGTTGTCTAGGTATGGAAACACCTGGAATCCTTGAAGTCGCAAGTGAGCTGTGACAACTGCCATACACTTTGTGAACACTCTGAGGGCTGTAGAGAGTCCGAAGGGCAGTACTCTGAACTGGTAGTGACTGGCTCCCGCAAGGAAGCGCAGAAATCTTCTTGATGGCCTGTCCACCTTTACGTGGTAGTACGCATCTTGAAGATCTATAGAGCACATCCAATCGTCTTTTTCCAAAAGCGAGAGGATAGACTGTATTGTGACCATCCGGAATTTTTGTACTCTCACAAACTTGTTCAATACACTGAGATCCAAAATTGGTCTCCAGTCCCCGGTTTTCTTTAGCACCAAAAATAGTCTCGAGTAGAATCTGGATCCTATCTGGTCTGGAGGGACCATTTGGATGACTCTCTTTCTTAGCAGCTTTTCTATCTCTAGTGCTGCTTCTTCCGTTTGACTGGGTGGAATGTCGGGAAGATTTTTTGAAGGGACGGGACAAAGATCGAAGGGGATATGATAATCTCTGGTTATAATCCTTTGTACCCAAGAATTAGGGGTGATGGTTAGCCAGGCAGAAGGGTACAAGGAGAAACGTCCCCCAACCACCATCAATGGAAAGGAGTTGGGCCGCTCTTCAGGAGCGCTGGTAGGATTGACCAGGGAAAGAATCCCTGGAACCCTAGTGACGTGGACCCCCTCTCCCCCGAAAGGAGCGTCTTCCCTGTGAGTTTCCCCCTCTACCTCTGGGGGAGAACTCAGCCTATGTGTCACGGAAAGGACCCTGAGATTTCTTGAACCATATCTTCCCCACTCTTTAGGTTCGGGACAAAGCACGTTGACGGGGAAGAATAACGGACACCTATGGAAGAAAAGGTCTTACCGTCCTGTTCACATCTGCCCAGTGTGCTTTTAACTTTGGGCCCAAACAATGAGGAGGCCTCAATGGGGGCAATAAGAAAGGAAGACTTAAAGTGTTCTGTGAAGTTGCACAAGCACATCCGGGCGTGTCATCTCAAGACCGCAGCTGAACCTGCTGCGCCAGCTGTTCCTTCTGATGCTTGAGATATCAGTCGCATAGAGGAGTTAGATATAGATTCAATGGGGCCAGCTGAGAGGCCACTTTGTCATGGACCTCATCAGACATGGCACCAGCAAAGGTTTCAGAGAGCTCAGAAATCGGATCCCTTTGAAGCCTGGTAAAATGTGCCATATAATTCAGGGACCTGACAGCAAAGGTCGCTGAAGCAAAGGTGCGCTTCCCTATCCTGTCCAGGGCCTGGGACTCTGTTAGGCAGATGAACAGTCTGGCTTTCTTCTTCTGCCAGATCCTTTTTTATTGAGGCTGCCACCACCAAAGCATCCACAGGGAGACCTTTGGACCAATGGGGATCCAAAGCAGGAGGAGACAAGATCTTAGCTGGCCTCCAGGGAATAACTTTGATGGTATCAGGAGCCTTCCAAGCACGCTGCACGATGAACCGGACAAGTTCATCGGCAGGTGGAGTAACCCAGGAGGTAGGGGGCCGGGTGCAAAAGGCCTGCGGGAACACAGATTCCTCAGAGGTCAGATTAGAGAACTGCCAGTCACCTCTCTGCTTCAGGATTTTGAGGATATCACCAAAGGATACCTCAGAGAGTGACCGAGGGGATCCTTCCCCCTCATCGTAATCTGTGTCTTCAGTGAGGGACTCCTCTGTGGAGTCCATGTGCTTCCTCTTACATGAACTTTTCCAGTGGAACTCCTCAGTGGGAGAAGCTGGAGAAGACAGTGGAAAAGGGGATTCCTGAGGGAATATGTCCTGCGGCCCTTGCACCCGGTGTCTGCTAGGTGTGACTTGTGAAACCAGTGTACCAGAGGAGGGCGGAGGTATAGACAATCTGGTATCGCCAGCAGCAGCGAAAGCCTTCTCCATGAGTTGGAAGGCTGGTCCACCCGAAGAGGAGTGCATGTCTAGGACAGGGGTCATCCCTCCCCTAAGTGGCTCAGCCTGCTGACCCGGAGTCCCTGGATGGCTGTGGAGCAGCAAACTACGTGTGTCATAACTGACATCCTGGGTCATAGCAAAATTTTCCTGCCATGAAGGCAACTGCGGTTCCTTAGTGAGATCCATAAAGGGGACCGCAGAAGGGGAAGACTGTGCTAAATCCATGGACTTCAAAGGCAATGAAGGAGGAGAATAAGAAGGGGTCTTTGGAGATGGGTGATCACCTCTCAAGGAAGGATAGTTCCTGAGGGGTGGAATACCTCTGGCCAAGAGTACCTGGTCCACAAGACGCAACACATCATGTTCAGAGAGGCTTCTAGTGGACCTCACTGAGACTGAGGGAGAAACAGGCCTGTCCACAGAAGAGGCAGACTCGGTGCCCATCTCATCTGTCCACACCGAGGACAACAGTGCCAAAAGAGACTGGACTACTGTTGTCTGCACTGAAGAAGTCATCGGTGCCGAGGTCATGGTCTGCACCGACACAGGGATCGGTGCCGAAGTGGTGGTTGTCGGTGCTGAGGCTGGAGCCGACAAAGCTGGAGTCAATAAAAAGCTGTCGGTTCCAAGGAAGATCTTGGAGCCAACGCGGTCAAGGTCTACGCCGACTGAATGGTCAGTGCCGATACAGTGGTAATAGTCTGAACTGAGGAGCCCCTCGGTGCTGATATATAGAAGGCTGCAGGAGAAGACGGAGCCGAAATCACTAATGGAGCCGAAGGCTTCATTGCCGAAGGTCTAGGCACTGAAGACACCGAGGCTGAGTGAGCTCCTGAGCTGAAACTTTAGCCGGCCCCAGCCGGAGACGAAGGCAAAGATTTAGCCTTAGTAGGAACATCCAAGGTTTCCTTATGGGCTCTACGAGGGGTTGAGGCCTCTGACCCAGAAATAGCCTCTGAAAAGGGAGATTTAAAAAGTCTCTTCAGTAACAGCTTGCTTTTCCTTTCCAACAAGGTTCTATTAGAAAAGTTCTCACAAATAGTACAGGGTGGGTCAACAGACAAGTGGGAAGCTCCCAAACAATAAACATACAAAGAGTGTGCATCAGAAGTAGGCAGTTTGTGTCCACAATCAGAACACCGCTTAAACCCCGGACTACCTTTCTCATCTGCCATGACAGCAAATTAATTAATGGAAAAGGTATCAGCAATGGTACAAGAGAGTACCCGAAGGTATGTGAGAAAAAGAAAAGGATTACCAATGATGGTAAAGAGAGAATACATTGCGGTAAAAGTGGTAAAGAAAGAAGCAGAAAAACCTGAAGAAATTATGTACGCTAGATGCGATAGGGTAAGAGACAATAAAATATAAACTTTTCTGACAGAAAAGTAATCTGTAAAACTATTAAACAACAAATGTCTGTACTTAGCTCAAGAGAAGTAGCTTGACATGACATGAATGGCAATGTGGCAAACTAAATCTGAGGTAACAGGGAGTATTGTGGGTAAGATTTTAGCTCGAGAGTTTGAAGCTGACGCAAGCTTGGAAAATGGCCGGCTCGGTTCTGAGGTCGGAACCGATACCCATGCGTAAGGAATGAAGAAGGATTAACAATATCAGATCACCAGTTTCAGAACAGATCAGAAAACAATGTCAGCAAAAATATATAATTCAGTCAAGCAAAAATTAAGACAGTGCAGAACTCTGAAAAGTTAAAGTGCCAAAAAATATACTTATCAGTTTGATTGAGAAGCACTCTTCGGTCAGAACACAAGAAGATTCTAAATTGTATGCAGGAATTTACAAACCGGGACAATTTTTAAATCAGCAAGCCTTGAAACAATCAGATAACACAAAAGCTATTAGACCAGTTTTACCAACTTTAAGAACACCACAGGAATAGGGGAGGGAACCAGTTTCAGAACAGATCAGAAAACAATGCCAGCAAATATATAGAATTCAGTCAAGCAAAAATTAAGACAGTGCAGAACTCTGAAAAGTTCAAGTGCCAGAAATAACATTTTGTTTGAGAAGTACTCTTCAGTTAGAACACAAGGAGATTCTAAATGGTATGCAAGCATTTACACACAGGAACTATTTTAAATCAGCAAGCCTTGAAACAATCAGATAACACATAAGCAATTAAACCAGTTTTACCAACTTTAAGAACACCACCGAATGGGGGAGGGGGTAGTTTCAGAACAGACCAGAGAACGGTAAACAATGCCAGCAAATATATATAATTCAGTCAAGCAAAAATTAAGACAACGCAGAACTCTGAAAAATTAAAGTGCCAAAATTATACTTATCAGTTTGTTTGAGAAGCACTCTTTATTCAGGACACAAGGAGATTCTATAAGCAGCCCACTTGCTGGAGAGGCTGCTTGGGACTGTATAGATTAACAAAAGGTACTTTTTTATTTTGGAATGAAAAAACAAGCAGACAGCACTTTTGGTTTGCTCTGAAAATGAAAGCCAAGCAAACAGTAATTTGCACTGTTTTGTGGAACATCAAATACTTCTTTTTAGACAACAGATGGCTCTAGTGTTTCCATGGACTTTACACTGGTGATGTTTGCATGGACAGCTGGCCAGAGACTTACGATTCACCACTCCTTGAAGTACCTCTAATGTTATGTGTCCAGAACATTTGTACTACTCCTGGAGTATTTTCTGGTGAATCCAACCATGCTTAACTTACTAAAAAGGCTTGTGGACTCACAGGTGAGGAATGACCACCTGCAGCTACTAGCAGCAGCAACAGCTAGTTTTAATGTAGTTGAAAACCTAAGACTGCCTCTGCTATGAAGAAACTAACCAAGGAGGAAGTCCAATAATCATATAATCATAACTGGTCATTTCTGAGCATTATAGATTTTAACACTGCACTCTGCTCTTATACACCATTTTTCTGAAGGGTTCTAACCTCTTCAACTACGAAGATAGTGCTCAGAGGCATAAAGGTATATATCATAAATCTACTTTTCTATTTTAGTCCTTCCTCTCTCTTACAAATGCATAAACAACAAATCTTTCTGTTTCAGTCATGTGTGTCTGCTTTCTCTTTCCAGTATGCCAGTTACATTTGTTTATCTCCACCCTCACAGCACCCTCAATTAGAAGGTCAAACTTACTCTTTCTCAATATGAACCTTCGGAGTATATGTAATAAACTAAGAGAGATATATGCATGCTTAGCATTTTAATCCCAGGAGACAAAAGTTATTACCAAAACACAATTAAAACCAAAGAAATATTACCCCCAGGCTTTAATATGCTGATAATAGACAAAAAATATATGTGGAGGCAGTATAGCATCACCACATAAAGATAATATAGAATTTAATATTCATAACCATGAAATCCTCAATTTTCATAAAACAGAAATCATTACCTCAAACTTATCCGAAAACACACACACCAAGAAAATTATAATCGGTGGACTAAATGTTGATCTGCAAATCTGCAACTCAGCAACCCCCCCAACTCACTAAATCAGTTTGATTTCTTCCAATTAACCCATACCACTAGCAGAATAGATACAACAACAAATAGGTAATTTGTACTGCACTAGACTCTTACCAACAAAACCAGTGCTATAAACTCTTCTGGATGCTGGCCTGACAGTGTTAGCAGCCATCTCCTGACACATGGATTGAGACAATGGAAACACTTAAGTTTGTAATACAATTTGACTAACTTTAACAAAGACACCTTCACCTCCTCCCTGTGACTGGAATCCAATAAACAGATTGCTCTTAGATGATGCTGTCTCTTACTTCAGCAACAATTTCCTTAATATCCTAAATGAAATTGCACCATTTAAATAAAAAAAGAGAAATTAACCCCAGTACCTTGGTTGTCCAAGGAAATTAAGCAACTATTTAGACACAAGTCTGGAAACGTTGGTGTACAAACAAAATGCAAGATACTTTCCAAACATTCAGGCAACTTAGAAAACTATATAAAATTACATTTAGAAAATGACAAAAGGACCTGTTATGTAAAGTCCTAACAGTAACAACAACATAACCCCAAATTATTTTGGTCAACTATTAAAATGACCACTTCCACCCTCACAACCAACAGCAACAAGGATGACACCCCAACCCAATTTAGTTCATCCTTTACAAGTACTAGTTCATAGGTTCTTAAATGTTTATTAGGCTAACGACTACATGGGCCTTTTTAAGCCTAGCCACGCATCCCAAATCTCTGACAAGTTCTGATACCCTTGATAAGTGTAAACAGGGGCCTGGGAGATGAATCATTTACAGGTTGTCAATGTCCATTAGAGATATAGGTGCCAAACCAGGGATGAACTTCCTGTTCCACATACAACTGTCCAAGTTGCACTTGAATTCGATTAGGGAGGATCTCTATTCACATGGATGGGGAGGCTGTTCCAGAGATGGGGTAGTCTCTAGGATACATACCTCTCTCTCCAGCAGTGTTTGTCTAATTATCAAAAACACCCACACACCCCTCTATATACGAACACCATTAAACAACAAAAGCTTTACATTTCATCTTCTACAAACCTCCACTAACAGAAAAACAGTACATAATCTAAAACCAACAACCTTAGCTGCTGATAACCTGCCAACTGAATATCTAAAAGCAGCAGCAGATCCTCTGTCTGTCCTCATCTCCACATTAGAAAATGATTTAATAAAGAAAACCATCTTCTAACCATCTGGAAAATGGCATACATTATTCCACTGTATACAGGCAGCACCTCCACTGATTACTCAAATTACAGGAGATGTTTGTTACTATCAAAAATCTTGGGAAGCTGTATCTACAATCAGCTTATCAAGCACCTCAGTAACAAGCATCTCCTATCAAAACACAACATAGCTTGAGTCGCAGCCACAGCACAATTACCCTCCTTAGCTTCACCTGTACCATAAATCAAGATAGAAATGATAGTGAACTAGTCTCATCCCTTTTCATTGATCTCTCAAAAGCCCCTGATAGTCTCTGACCACAAAATCTCCTTCTTGAACTCTCATCACTTGGACTAAGTCAATCTTCCTTGTTCTTTTGTCACAGCTATCTGTTGAACAGGCAAGCTGTCAAATGGTGCAAGAACTTTCAGTCCCACAAGGATCAATACTGGATCCACTCCTATTCAATATTTTCAATAACAATCTTCATATGACAAGCAAACTTGCCGCCACTGCATAATACACAGACAATTCTACATTTATCTGCCCTGTCCTAACTCCTCCTAAAGTTGAAGAAATCACCCAAGTCACCTTCTGCGCTATAGAATCTTGTCTAGGTAATTCCCAGTTACTCCTAAACCCAAATAAAACAACATTAATTTTCTTTACCCCTAAGAAATGCAACAGCCTAAAGTTTACCTTTTATATACATATTCATCCAAAAACACTAAAACTGAAGTGATTCTTCAAACTAAGTTACTGGGAGTCATAACTGACGACCAATGGAAATGTCTCTAATACCGCCATCAAGCCATAAAAAAAATAAACAAACACACATGAAACTTCGCTCCCTCTGCAGGACTAAGCAATATTTCACAGATAATGCCAGAAAACCCATTGCCAGATCATACCCACTCCCGTCTCTTATGCATGCAGCTCTTTTTCTTATTAATCTTAATAAAAACTGAAAAAAACGAAATTAGAAACGTGCTACAACAAAGCAGCTACATTTGCTGCAAGCTCTCCATGCAAAGCCCATCATTACACCACCTTAAGATAGTTAAAGAAGCTAGAATTACCAAATTACTTATCCTGTTTCCAATTAGTGAAGGCATACAAATTTATATACTGGTCACCCCAAAACATACTGCAGTACTACTTCTGTACCAGAGATGTGTGCTCTAGCAACAAATGCTTCCTACTTACTGTGGTGTATTCAATGGACTGAGTTGTCTTGCCTTAGCTAATGTTCTTGGACTGTGAGACAGGAAGGATATTCATGCAATAAAGTTTGCTTCTTTCTAAAGCAAAAGAACACGACATGGTGTCAGAAGTGCTGTGTGGCTGTGACTGGGCTTGCTGAACACTTGCTGAAGACCGGTGAGTGGACATGTCGTTTGATTTTTCCAAACCTCATGAATGGACACGATGGATCAGGCCAGCAATTTATCTTCAAACCCAGAAGGGAATCAGGTGAACACCCTGATATACTGCATGGGTGATCTTGAGAGGCCTCAAGCTAACCGATGCAGAGCATCAGGAGTATGCCAAAGTGAAAAAGATTTTTATTGTCAAGAAGAACATTGTTTATGAAACAAGAACTGAATGAGACTGTTGATGCTACTGCACTGCATGCATTAGCTGAACATTGCAATTATGGGGCTGCGATGAGCTCATAAGAGATAGAATTGTTGTGGGCTTGGCTGACACCAGACTGTCCGGCGGATGCAGATGGAAAAGAGCTGGACTTGGAGAGCTGTAAACATGGCCAGACAGTGGGAGGAGGTAAAGAAGCAGCAGGCGGCTTTGAGGTGCGACAGTAGTGCACTGCAGTATAACGTGAATGCTGTGCAGACACCACTTGACACCAACGCCGGCTGGGTTGGGGCAAGTCCTTGACACCGATTTTCAGCGACAGGCGCAAAAGAGTAAAAGTGTTACAGGTGTGGGGGCCCATTTCATCATAAACTCTGCTGCAAGATGTCGCCGTGTGGGAAGAAGGGCCACTACCAGCGAGTTTGCAGGCAGATTAAGGTGGTGCAGTGTATCGAGGAGGACGAGGAGCTTGGAGAGCGAGAAGAACAGGGCTTTCCTTGGTTCTGTCTCCTCCGGGAACCATTCCTGGATTGTGGAGGTTCAAATAGAGGGCACATTTATGACTTTCAAGCTTGACATGTTACTGTTATTTCCAAGTCAGACCTGGACAACTTGTTCAGTGGGAAGAATGCTCCTGTGCTCCAGCAGCCGGAGAAACCCTTGTTGGGTCCTGGAGGGACGCCACTGGAGGTTACAGGATCCTTGGAGCTTCAGCTTGGTTATGGACAAAGACAGACATGCGAGAAGGTGTATGTTGTTAAAGGACGCTTTTAGGTCTTCCTGCTATTTTGGGGCTGGGTCTCTGTTGATACTATCACCATGGAGTCTTTGAAGACCTCATACCCTGAACTGTGCTCTGGGTTGGGGGTAGTGCAGCGGAAATACCACATAAAGCTTCAGCCAAATGTGGTGCCATACTCTCTGAAGACCCCCAGGAGGATACCACTACCATTGATGGGGAAAGTGAAGGAGGAATTAATGAGGATGGAGGCTGGTGTCGTTACCAGACGGGTGTCGTTACCAGAATGGAGGAGCCTACTGACTGGTGTGCAGGCATGGTTGTCGTCCCAAAGAAAGACAGTAACAGACTGAGACTATGTGTAGATTACACTAAGTTAAATGAATATGTATGCAGGGAGAGGTTGCCCTCGGTTGAGCAGAGTCTTGGGATGCTTGCAAGGTGTTTAGTAAACTGGATGCCAATATGGGATTTTGGCAAATTCCTTTGTCAGAGGAGTACCACATTCATAACTTTTGCTTCAATCGCCTTCCCTTTGGCATTAACTCTGCACCAACACTTTCAACGCATGATGTCAGAGGTCATAGAAGGACTAGAGGGTGTGATTTGCCACATGGACGATGTGCTGGTCTGGGGATGCCCGACTTCATGCGGCATTAAAGAGACTGGAAGAGGCAGGCATTACGCTGAATGTGGGGAAATGTGACCTGTCGAGGAGCAAAGTGACCTTCTTGGGCCATGTCATCACAGATTCTGGCATAAGCCCAGACCCAAGGAGGACCGCGTCCATCACGGAGATGGAAGCACCTGCTACAGTAGGAGAACTCAGGAGTTTCCTGGGCATGGTGAATCAGGTGGGAAAGTTCATCCCTCATTTAGCTGAGAGGGATAGAGCTCTGAGAGACTTATTATCAAAGAAGAACAGCTGGTACTGGGGTGGGGACCAGGAAAAGGCATTCAATGACTTAAAAGATGCGATCACCTCACCTCCAGTTTTGGCTGTATAATAGGGATACGAAGGTTTCTGGATGCATCATCCTTTGGGTTAGGTGCAGCAACAATGGGAGGACGGCTGGAGACCTGTGGCATACGCATCAAGGTCACTCTCACCTACAGAGCAACGATATGCCCAGGTTGAGAAAGAGGCTCTAGCGTCTACCTGGGTGTGTGAACGCTTCAGAGATTACCTATTAGGTAAATCGTTTTGTCTAGAAACTGATCACAAACCTCTGGTTTCATTGCTTGGAGGTCAAGCACTGGATCTTCTACGAATCCAACGCTTCAGGATGAGACTGATGCAGTTCTCATACACAGTAGGAAATCGCTGTGGGTGGCAGATGCTCTGTCACGTTCTCCACTTAAAACCAGGCTAACACTGGAGGAAACAAAGTTAATGGAGGACACAGATATCTACGTGAACAGCATTGTGGAAAACATGCAGGTGAAGCCATCTTTCCTCCAGACACTACGGGACCAGCTGAAAGCAGACAGTGTGTGTGTGCGGGTTATGGAATTGTGCAGTCAGGGTGGAACCAGGAACCCTTACTGAAGAGCTACTGGCCAGATCGTTCTACACTAACAGTGAAAGATGGGTTGCTGTTAAATTCACGCCTTGACGCCTTGTTATCCCATCTGCCATGCGTAATGAGGTGTTGTTAAAATTGCATGAGGGACATCAAGGCATTGTGAAGTGCAAAGCCAGAGCCTGTCAGACTGTCTGGTGGCCTGGGCTCAGCCAACAGATAAATGACATGGTTTTGGGATGCAGGACGGCATCTCAGAGAGAAGGAATCATCCTGAGCCCCTCATCCCAACTGAATGTCCTGACAGACCATGGCAAAGAGTGGTTTATTTGAACTAAAAGGAAATACTTACCTTCTTGCTGTGGATTACTTATCCAGGTTTTTCGAGATCGCATTGTTGAAACACAGCAAATCCAACGAGGTCATCACCCACCTAAAGTCTTTCTTCATGGCATCCCAGAGGTCCTCGTGTCTGATAATGGACCTCAGTTTGCAGTCTTTGCGGACACTGCTTATGGCTTCGAGCATGTCACAAGCAGTCCCAGGTTCCTTCAGACTGTGAAGAACCTGCTAAAAATGGCTCTTCTGGGGACAACGCCACTGCAGAATGGATATAGCCCTGCGGAACTTCTCATGCGGACTTCTCTTCCGATTCACCAGTTGGACCCTGTGCTGCCTGACTGGAGAAGGCTTGTGGGGAAAGAGGAGGAGAAGAGGGGGTGACCAGGTGTGGGTGACAGATATGAAGACCCCAGGTACTGTAGATCAAAAACATTACGAGGTCATTTAAGGGCATTTGATTCCCTTACCTGAGCCTGAGTGTGAATCAACTCCTGTGTGTCAGGAAAGTGTGTTAAGTAAGACTGTTGAGGCCTTGCCACCTGGCAATGGCCTTCCTACATAGTGATGTTGTGAGGACCAGATCAGGAAGAATTATTAACAAGCCGGACCGATTGGATCTGTAGAGATCAGTCTGTAAATAGCAATGTCATTTGTGTTATAGTAATGCGAACATGGCTAAGTGAGCATTTTGTGTCGATGTACCAAGTTCGTAGTGAAGTTGAAGAAATTGAATAGTTCTGGGTTTTGTAATAAGAGAAAAGGGGCCTTATAGAAAAGGAGATGTGGTGTATTCAATGGACTGAGTTGTCTTGCCTTAGCTAATGTTCTTTGAGGTGCATGACGTAAGGACTGTGAGACAGGAAGGATATTCCAATAAAGTTTGGAGTTGGTAGCAACAGCACACAGTTGTCCCGCGTCTTCTTTCTAAAGCAAAAGAACACGACACTTACCACTAAGTCCATCAGCAAGGCAGGAGACTCCTTATATTGTGCTTAGTCTCAAAATCATGGAATTCTATCCCTCTCACACTCAAACTGCAGGACAAGTTAATAAGCTGCAAATCCCAGCTTAAACAGCACCTGCAGCACCTGACTTTGTACATGTTCAACACCCAGATAACCTAACCTAGATAATTATCACAAATGCATGGTTAGTTCTTAGGTTCATAGGTACATACAAGGCTAACAACCACAAGGGCCTTTTTAAGCCTAGATATGCATCAAAAATGTAGCCAACAAGTTGGGTTTCCAAGAGGTTATTTTTATGGGGGTGTATAAACTAGGGCATGCATGGTCAAATATTTAGAGTTTGCCTCCATATTTCTGTTTTGATAAATACTATTAATTCCTAAAAATAGTTTCCTTTTTCACTGTCACCACATGTGTATAAACAAAATTCCTATCATTTACTACATCTGTGTCTGAATTAATATTATTGAAACAGTTCTAATATCTATGCTACAATTTCATTTAAGGATATTTGGTGTTAGCTGTACTACCATGTAAATGCATAATCTGTTTTAACAATATATTAGACATATTTCTAAGGTACACTTTTTGTAAACATTAATTTTATGCTATATATTTATGTACAGATATTGAACTGTGGAACTTTTTTCCCTGGACCTTTGCTGAAAAAGGTCTTTCATGCCCAGTTGAAATTTCCCAATCAACAAAAATGACTAAACAAATAAATAAGTAAAACCTGTCAAGGTGATATCTCCACACTACCAAGCCTCGATTATAGCTATTAAGGAATGGTCAGACTTGCACGCTAGAGCAGCAAATCCTTCATTTCTATTACTTACACTGCAAGCATTAGCATTATACACATTTACATCACTTCTACATCTAAGATTATTCCTTCTTGGCATAGAATGTGGAAAATGAAGTCTATAAGTGTCTGATCAACTCCCGGAATTTTTAACTCAAAATGTTATCCCCAGTATATTTGTGATGAAACCTGTTGCTATCATAAACACCATCATTCCTGAAATTGTCCCAGGATGTTACTAAATCTTTGTTACTGCTGCAAAACTCTCCCAGTTATCTGTTAAATACTGCTGCTTTTGAAAAGTAATAGAGAGGGCAGAATTTCACTCAGAGATTCATGTTGAATCGATACCAATAGAATAGATCTCGGCTGAGACTGAAATTGGTTCAATGAGATCAGTGTTCTACCCCTGTTAAATTGTATAAATAAATAAATGTCTTCTATCAAACTGCACATATGATACAGAGGTATACTATTAAGATCATTTACTTTTGTATGCAATATAATTAAATTAAATTGCCACTTTCTTGACAGAATTCTCTGTAAAGCCTCATGCATGTCAAACAATTTACATTGACTGAGATAAGATACAGTTATATTTTCCTTATTAATTCCAGTAACTGCTCTTATGGTTCCCTCACTCATGGTGTCAAATACCAAATCTCACACCAATGAGGCTATAAGGAATTAATTGCCTCTGTTATCTTGTTCACATTTGAGATTTAAAAATTACCACTGAAAGCCTTTCTTTTTAATCTTCAGATGTTATAGCTGGGCTTTGTCGGATGAAGTTCTGTTGAATAAAAAGAACAAAAGTGCTTGGCAGTTAAAACCTGTGCCTGGGACTCCTTCCATGCTTGCTTTTGTAGGAATGTTCAAGGTTTATAACTGGGCTTTTGTTGTTACTACTGATCTCCCTAAGTTCCTTCTGCATTTTAACCAACATTATGAATCAAGATGGAAGTCGTCGCATATCAGTAAAGCCATGTTTCAAGTGTTGCACTTACTTACCTTACCTTGGGAGGGATAACACCACTGGCCAGTAGATGTTTATTTTGGTTAGTGAAACCTGTCTGTATGCTTGAGCAAGTACATGGTTGTGGGAACACCTAAGTTGTTTGGAGGGCTTTATGGCACACACTAAACATTTTGCCTGCATACTTCTTTTACAAAGTTTCTTAACTTTAAACTATCTATCAGACCACTATGCATCACTGAAAACTTGTTAAAAGTTAGGTCAAAACAGCCAATGTTTCTTGTAAGTACTTCTGTTTTGGACTCTGTGTCAACTATTGCAGTGAACTTGTTACAAACTGTGGTTTTCATATCAAAAAAACATCCCTCCTTAACTATATGTGCTGCATCTACAGCACTGAAAGATGGCATTTTCCTCGATTAAGGACTGGATCCAAGTTTGGAATAATTGTTTCACCCTTCACCTGAGCAAAAGTAAATTCTAGAAAAGCTAAATAAATATTCTCCTTTCTACTCTTACTTCTTTTGTGCCTGCTATACTAAGACACTAAATGAGTCTTAGCATCTTCAGATCATACAAGAAGCTCGCATCCACTCACAGAATGCTTGCTGTATACATAAACACAGGCCTCCCCGGATGTCTTCCCAATGCCTGTCAGAATCAAAAAGACACACACACAAAAAATATAAAAATGGAAAAATAAGCACTACAGCTTCACTAGTCCAGGTGCATGACAGTGTTGCAACAAAACAAAATTTATTTCATAGGAGAGCTTCCAACCGTGTTATTCTCATAAACAGAGTCTGCTTGCAGATCCTATGAATCTAATCTATAAAGATGCGGCTCTGTTAATCTAAACACAGGCACTCTGAAGGCCTTCCTAATGCCTCCAGAAGCATACACATGCTCACACACGCACAAAATAAAAATGGAAAAATAAACAGTTCCTCATTAGTTGAGGTAGAGGCTAATATTACAAAATAATTTTATTTCTTTCACAAAACATTTTCCAATGCAAAATGCTTTTCATAAATAGAATCTGCTTGCAAATACAGGCCATCTGGATATTTTCCCAATGCCTGCCAGTAGGATGCATAAACACCGAAAAAATAAAAATAGAAATAGAAAAATAAATACTAGCACCTCGCTAGTTAAGATAGTGATACAACAAAATAAAATTTCTTTCTCAGGATTGTTTCCAAAACAGTACATTTCTTCTCAAGTATTAGCACAGCAACCTCCGTCGTCAAAGAATTACTACATCAAGAGCTGCAGAATAAAATTCTACAGATTTATTGTATCTGCTCCTCTTGAACAATATCACTGGAATGCTGCATCAAGCCCGTGTGATAGTAAAGAAACATGCAATCTTGCTTTAGGGCTGATGACTTGCAAACTCATTTTTATGCAGTATTTCCCTCCGCTGCAACAGGTAAACATCATATTGGTTATATGTAATATACTCTGTCAACATCACATACACTTACATCTTCATAATGTGTCCCAATCTAATTTCAAGATTCTGATAACAGCATTATACGGCCTAGCTCCTAACATGTGGAAACTGCCTCTGTGCTGAAGCTGGCAGATAACGCACATTTCAAAAATCCACAAAAGTTTTATCTAAGAGCTAGAGCTTTATGGACTTGTTATAAGTAACAGACCGTTTTTGGAATGTAACATAAAGCTGCAAGTTTTACAATCAAGATATACAACCTCCAAATTAACATTATTTAGACTAAAGTTTTACTCTGAATTTTTAAAGTGAGGTAAAACTGGGGTACTCTTCAATTTTCATCTAATTCATCTACTTTTAGGGTCTTTATTAAATCTAGACATGATATGTTTCTGTATAAAATGCTCAATTTAAAATGTTCTATAGGACGTGCAGTGGTAATGCACTGACATGTTATATGTTGGCTCAGTATGGATCAGTGCAGTAATCAGTTAGTATATAAATTACATTTAAAAATAACTAATACAAATATGACATTATCACATTTTTCTCACTTCTCAACTTATCCTCTGTATTTTAAAATATTGTTTTAAGCTTTACCATTAAAAGTTGAAGGTTAAACACTTTTTTTTACTCAAGTAATTTTATAGGTTAAACACTTTTACTGTTTAATTCCCCTTACTTTCATTATGATGGTAATCATGTACTGATTATACAAAATAGTGCCCTAAATCTGAATGTCTAATGATACACACACATTCATTAGCAGTATGCATATTTCTGCTATGAACTAATCTTTTATTGTCACAGAAATCTAAAATTATGCAGCCGGCATTGGAAATCTAAAGCTTATCTGAAGTCCAGATGTGATCAAAGTGGGTCGTTAAGATGAAAGAAAATATATAATTGCAGATCCTAAAATAGCTGCACTTGAAAAGGAATAAACACAAGCATAACTGAAAGAAAACTTAAACGATGTCCAAATCCATTTTCATAAACTGTTTGTAGAGAAGATTTTTTCCTGGCAGACTTCAGGATAATGCATGGATAAGAATGTTCCAGGTTAACTACTAGTCTGCCTTTCTGTAACTTCATCACTTTTAATTTAAAAAGAGCACTTTCAACAACTACTGTGACAATGCTGACTGATCTGCTTGTTAAACCATCTGCTGACTGCAGTCCTGCACCAGAATTGTAAAGGCTTGCGATTCAGAGTTTACAGAGTAATAAAACAAATTAGGAGTTATGTACTTATAACCTGGCATCTGTGTTGTCCGTTTTCATTCTTTCTCACCTACGGGGTCTAGGATCCGATCCTCAGATCTGACTCAGACTTTTTCTATAAGACTTCAGATCCACGCCTCATGCTCCTCCCTTTATCCCTAATGGCCTTGAACACCCCCAACTGCTCAGATCGAGTTTGCTGCCTACTTGCCAGTCATTTATACAACCTACAGACGGATCCAATAAGCAAATCCTGATGAAGCTCAGACCAGGAATCTAAGGGTACTATGACATCTAGAAGTCCTTCTAGGAGTATTGGTCAAGGAATGGTTGGGAGAGAAGGTGAGGAAGATTGAAAATGGACAACACAGATGCCAAGTTATGGTAAGTACACAACTCCTAAATCTGTTGTCCTTTTCATTCTTCCTCACCTACGGGTCAGAGACCCCAGCTACGTAACTCTTGGGGGGACCTCATGAAAGGACATGCTGGAGCACTGTCAAACCAAAGGAAGCTCTTTTTCTAGAGATAATATCCGTCTTGTAGTATGTAACAAGAGTATGAGTCTGAGCATGCAGCTGCAGCACAAATATCACTGACTGAAGCTCTAGAAAATAAGCAGCTGAAGCTGCCTAGATCTAGTAGAACAGGCTCTAGGAGTACGGGGCAATTCCATATCTTTTTGATAGTAATTTAGTGGAACACAATTCGTAATCCATCTGGTAGAGTGATTTTAGAAACTGCCAGAGCCAGGCAATTGGGAGAAAAGGCCAAAAAAAGCTGGTCAGATTTCCTATGCTGTTTTGTTCTGTTAAGACAGAAACCTAATTGTCTATGAACATCATGAAGATGAAGCATGCATTTGCCCTTGATGGAAAAATTGGGAAAAAACACTAGGAGTTGAATGGACTGGTTGATGCTATCTTGGACATAAAGGAAGGATTTGTTTGTAATGACACTCTAGCCTTATAGAAGATGATATAAGAAGGCTTGGCTGACAAGGCCTGCCATTCAGAAATTCTCTTAACCAGCATAATGGCTACCAACAGGATTGTTTTCAAAGACAGATGTTTCAAAACACAACTGTTTGCTGGTTCAAAGGGCTTTTGAGTCAACCCCTAGAGAATTATCGTGAGATCCCAAGGAGGGAATGGATCCCTTATGGGAGGTCTAAGAAGGAAAATCCCTTGAATAAAGGCCTTACACAGTCTAGAAGCAGATATAGAACAAAGCTCATTCCCCCTATAAAACTGTATATTGCAGCTAATTGCAATTTAATAGTTGAAAAAATAGCTCCAACTCTGAAAAAAGTACTGACAAAAAAAAGGATGGCTGAAACTGGGGCTGAAAGGGGATCAATGTTCTTTTTGGAAGTCCATACAGAAAACATTGTCCACTTACTTCTGTATACTGTTGTAGTGGAAGACTTCTGGAAGGCTAAAATAATGTTATGGACTGGGGAAGCAAGCCTGGACTGTCTTATTATCACTGGAATTAGAGAAACCATGTGGTCAGTTTGAGGGTGTGGAGATTGGGATGTTGGGATTTTGACTGGTGAGACAGGAGATCTTGATTGGGCTCCAGAATCCATGGAGGATATCGAAGATGAGACCATAGGAAGGTGACCCACACCTGATGAGGCCAGAAGGGGACAATGAGGATGTCTGAGCTCTTCAGCCTGCTTGCCTTCTGTAGAAACCTAGGAATCAAAGGGAGAGGCGGATAAGCATAAAGTAGGCCTGGGGGGGGGGGGCAATGTTGAACTAGAGCATCCCTCTGTGATTTCCCCAAGGGGATATCAGTGCAAAGAACTAGCTGCACTTGTTGCTGAGGGGAGAGACAAACAGGTCACTGCAAGGTTGGCTCAAATGGCTGAAAATTCTGTCCACTACTTACTGAATGAGAAACCACTCATGAGGAATCAGAATGGACCTGCTGAGTTCACTGTCAGCATGTTGGACTTCCCCAGTACATGTGTTGCAGCTAGTAAATGGTCTAAAGAGATCACCCATTCACAGACCCTCATGGTCTCCCTGCATAATGGGTATGAACAGGGTCCTCCTTATTTGCTGATGGACCAGACTACTGACATGTTGTCTGTATGAAGAGCAATAGTCCCCAAAGGAAGAACATCCTGAAAGGCCTGCAACAATAACAGGACTGCTTTCATCTCCAGGACATTAATATGCAGCTTTGTCTCTGAGGGGGGACCATGTGCCTTAGACCATCTTTCCCTTGTAATGCCCCTTACCCAAACTGGGAAGTGTCCGTGGTCACCATGGAAACATGAATGGAAAGAGAGAAGAGCCTACCTAATAACAGGTCTTCTGACTGTAGCCACCAATGGATATGACATTTGCAAACTGGTGTGAACTTTATGGGAACAGACAAAGATGGGTAATGAACTGACCACTGCACTGCCAGGGTCCATTGGAGTATTCACATGAAGAACCTGGCTTAGGGAACTAAAATAATAGTGGCTGACACTGATCCAAGAGCCTTCAACACCAATTTCACAATAAACTATGGATGATACAGTAAGTCTAGTACCTGATTTCTCAAAGATGTGATTCAGTGCTTAGGAATTAAAGCCATTTGGTGTATGGTATTTGGTTGAGTTCCTATAAACTCTAGATTCTGCGCAGGAGTCAGATTGGATTTGGTTAGGTTTATGGTTATTCCCAGAGAGTTTGAGGGTTGGTGTAAACTATCCCTTGTTTGAATGAGTTGATGCCTGATTGAGGAAGTAAGGACCCAATCATCTAGGTAGGGAATCACTTGGAATTCTTTCAGCCTCAGTTGAGCTGCAACAACTGCCATGCATTTGGTGAATACCCGGGGGGCTGTGGTGAGACCAAAGGGCAGTGCTCTGAATTGGTAATGATCGGTTCCCAGCCAGAAGCTTTGGTGTCACCTGAAGCCCCTGTCTGTTTTGATGTGATAGTATGCGTCCTGGAGATCTATGGAGCACATCCAATCATCCTTGCATATAAGAGACAGAATGGACTATTTCGAACTTGGACTTCTTTACATACTGATTTAAACTGCTTAGATCCAGAATCAGTCTTAGGTCCCCCGTTTTCTTTGGCCCAAAGTGGGAATAAGTTCTTAATCCTTTCTGTTCAGCTGAGATCTCTTGGATGACTTTTTTCAAAGCAGCTTTTGCACTTTTTGAGCTGCATACTCCCTCTTACTGGGTGGAATGTCTGGGAGCTTCCTCCTTGCTCCTGGTGGTGGAAGGGAAAAGGGAATACAATAACCTCTGGATATTATGCTTGGCACCCGGTTATTGTTTGTAATATTTGTCCAGGCATCCAGGTGTAAGGAAAAATGACCCCTGACTGCCTCCAGAGATGGACAGTCAGGTAGCACTTCAGGAATGCTGCTAGGACCTGTCAGAAAAGGAATCCCTAAAGCCCTGATTCTGCAGACCCCTTCTGCCCCTGGGGTGATGTCTACCATTGAAACCTCCTCCTCTGCCTCTGGAAGAGGTACCTATCCATGAGTCCTGGAAAGGACCCCGAGATTTACGGAGCCATAACTTCTTACTACCTCACTGGTTCCTGGAGAACATAAGCTGAGGAGTAGAAAATGTAATTCCAACAGCAGACTTGGTCTTTCCTTCCTGCTTACTGCAGGTAAACATTTCTTTTACTGCTGGCCCAAACAAGGAGGAGCAATCGAATTAAAAGGGGCATTTATGAAAGAAGTCTTAAAGGGAGCAAAATCACAAAGCCTCATCCACGGATGATGCCTTACCACTATAGGCCTGAGCTGGCTGCTTGACAGATGCCTTTCACTGCATGGGAAATAAGCCTCATCAAAGAATTAATTACAGAAGATAGAGTGGCCAGTTGTGGAGAAACTTTCTTGAGGTCGTATGCTGATATGGTCTCAGTTACAGAGTGTGATAGCTCCTTGATCAAATCTCTCTGCAAATGAGTGAAATGTGCCAGGTAATTTAACAACCTCAGTGCAAAAGTAGCTGAGGCACAGACGTGCTTCCAAAATCTATCCATTGTTCTGGACTCCTTGTTCAGTGAATGGACTGTGGAGCTTAGTTGCGCTAGCTCCTTCTTCATAGCTGGTGCCACAACCATGGCACCCACTGCAATTACCCTTGCTCCAATGTAGTTGGTCAGCAGGGGAGCAAGGAACGTATCTGGATGTTTGGGGACAGGTTCAACAGTGTCCACTTCCTTCCATGCCCGGCAGAGACAAGATTGATAAGTTCATCCTCGGGGGAAGGGGGGCAGTTACCCAAGATGTAGATGGGCTAGCCATAACAGCTTCCACGAACACTGACTCTTAAGGAGAAGGATTTTGGGAGGACCAACTACCGCTTTGCCTAAGGATTTCCATGATGTCCCCAAAGGAAGTATCGCCATGTGGTGATCCTTCATTTTGGTCTGTGTCCTCCATGAGAGACTCCATGGGATACTCTACATGTCTCCTCTTGCACATCCATTTTCGAGGAACTTTCTATGTGGGGTGTTCCAGGGAAGTGTCAGAAGAGGTGGGAAATCCCTATGAGAAGCATGACTGGAACTGGCTGACCCATAGGAGCAGTGATGATGGGCTCAAAGCTCAAAACTGATGAAGGATGTGGGGAAGGACCACAGACTTGAAAAGACAATGCCCTAGGATTAGAGAAAGCCCTTTCTACAATCCAGATGGTTGATGGACCTGGAAAAAACTCATCCCCCTCCCTCAGAGCTGAAGCAGCTGAGGAAAGGAAGTGGTGGGTGGCCCCAGATCCACACCGACTGGAAAAAATCGGATCTGTGCTGTCTAGGAGAGAGGCACCCAGGCGCAGTAACAAGTCCAAAAAAGTGGGAGCCAAACCCTGCCCCCTTAGACATGGCACAGACCTCTTGGATCCCAGAACTGCTCTGATCCAATGACAATGGAACAGGACTGGTCAGGTAACTGTCGGATCCAAGGGAGGGCGCTTCCTCGGATCAGATGTAGGAACTCTCTGTGATCTAGGTTCCTTGGGCTCTGAAGCTGGGCATCAAATCGGAGAAGGAGATAATCTTTTTCTAGCAGGAGATCTCATGGATCTAGTAGGGGATGGAACTGGAATAACCGCCATCTGAATTTGAGCTCTAAGGAATTTCCACATCATCCTGTCCATATCAGATTCCGAGTAACTCATGGAGGACCTAGATGAGATGGAAGGTGGTGATTTGCAATTTTTGGTGGGAGTCTCAAAAGGTTTGGAAGGAAAAGTCGGTGACATTGGCTTTAATATTATGTTCATGACCTAGGATCCCAGACAGAGGCAATCTGGGTTGGAGAGGTGGTCATCAGGGCTGGAACCATCAGATCTGAGAGGGGGGGTATGGTTTGTTTCATTGATCTAAGAATGCTCTCAGATTAAAGTTACTGCAGACTGAACAAGGAGTGTGCAGATGGACAGCTCCTAAGTAGTATATGCACTTCCTGTGGATATCAGATTTGGGGATCTTATACCCACAAGAAGTGTACTACTTGAATCACGTTGGCTTGTCAGGCTTGTCTGACACGTTTTTAATCAAACCACTGTACGTATCAGTATTTTACTTAAAGTATTAAGCTAACTATAAAACTGTTAAACTTTTAAATTTAAACTTTAAATTACCACACTGTAATTCTAACTCTAAAGTAAATTATCTAACTTCACAATATTTTTTATATATATATATATATATATATATATATATATATATATATATATATATATATATATATATATATATATATCTGTATCTATCTATATATATATATATATATATATATATATATATATATATATCTTTATACATATATATGGCATACATTTAAATTTCAAGGGAAGGATCGGACACAAGTTGCCTAATTACGGTTGGTCGACCTGTGTTGCTGATCCTTCCGTTGTGCGAGTCCCGGTCCAGCGAACGTGCAGTGCATTCACACAGATGAGGTCGGTCTTGTAACTAGAGATCACGGTACAGTCGGGATAGGGAAATCTACCCTTTTCCCCACTGTAGTGCCATCTCAGAGTTGGAATATATAATATGCAGGTGGTATGGGGGGGTTACACTTCAGAATCTCAAATTACTGAAATCTCGAATTTAAAGTAATTCGAGACTATTAAGCCTAAAACCAGAATGCCGAAAGTGTACAAGATTGAATTTGAATATCTCAAATCTTCGCTTATGCATTTCTGGTGCGTCGCATGTAGTGATATGGTACCTGAAATTGCAGGTGAGTGAGTGTTTGTGTGTGTTTTTGTACGTTGTATGTGTGGGTAAGGGTAGGGAGGTGTAAGTGTGAGTGTTGGATTTGTTGGTGTTTGTGTATGTGTGATGTGTATTTGTGTGCGAGCGAGTGGAGGATGGCGTGTTGTGAGGATTTTTTTTTTTTTATGTTATGTGCGACATCGGAGTTGGTATATATAAGTAGGGGGGGTGTGGGGGCACAGCCCCACACATGGGGGGTGCACTTGCACCCCTGCTTATCTGTAGTGTAGGGTTGTGTGGTTTTTGTGCTGTGGGTGGAATGGTGTCTGTGTTATGTGGTGTATGGTGTATGTATGTTCATGATTATGTGATTCGGGATTGTGGGTTTCGGTTTTGTGAATGGTTTGACTTTATAGTCTCGGGTTACTGAAATTCAGGATTTCAGTAATTTGAGATTATGAAGTGAAACTGGGGGGGGGGGCGCAGCCACCCACAGGGGTTGGGGGTGCAGCCTGCAATATCTTCACATCACATCTTGTGCTGTGTAAGACTGGATGCTATGGATGTTGAGAAATGCCGAGTTCACATCAGGACGTGTGGTTGTGACATTCTGACCTTCTCGACATTCCGTGTTCAACATTTTAGTCGAAATTTCAGGCAAGACGGTCTTTTTGTGTGTCGACTAAATAACAGTCAACTGATATATATAGATAAACAGAGATATATGGGTGAAACTTTAACTCTAAGGATATTCACACACACACACAAAAATATACAGAATGGGAGATACTCTAAGTCCCTAATGCCAGCAAAAGCTAAAGGAGAAGCAGAAAAACTGCTATTAACTATGCCAGAGAAAAAGCTCTCCAAAAGGTGAAAACACATTTATCATTTTAGAAAACAAATTTGAGAGGCTGGACCTTCTGTTCTTGCTACTACGGTGGTAGATGAGATCTGAGGAGTTGGGACTAGGACATTATGGGTAAAGGGAGGATCATGAGGCTTGGATCCGAAGTCTTGTAGAAAGCGGACGAGTCTGATCCGAGGATCAGATCCTAGACCCCACAGGTGAGGAAGAATGAAAAGGGCATCGTCAGATGTACATATTAAGAACAGAAGTATTAGAAGAAATACCATGAAAGAACATCAGACTTGTTACACATACAGTATTGTCAGGGAGTTTAATGAAACTGACTGCAGGAAAGTTTCACTCTGTACTTCTATTGAAAAATAAATGGTACGACAGAATGCTGATTTACTGAGCAGCATACTACAGAAATGGAAGAATTGATGTGTAAGAGCAAAAGGATAATTTTATTTTGAATAGTGGCATAAAACAGAGATGGCAGAAAATACTTTGAAGCAAAAATCTAAGGTCCTGTCTTCTAAGTTCAAGCATCCAGGTACTGCATGTAGATATTCAATGTAACTTTCAGTAAAATAGTGTGGATGCATTTTAACTGTGGCAGCTAAGCTGTCACAGAATACACAAAGCAGAATAAGACTGCAAAACCATGTGAGTAGTATAACAATCTGCTGTGGCAGTGACATTTATATGGACAAACAATCATTTGATGACAGCAAGCTGATAAAAGATTTTATTCCTTATGAACCTCCACCTCATTTTAGTAAAATACTGAGCTCTTGAGCAGACTTTCTCATCTGGTACAGAATTTTGCAGAATGTCCAGATTTTTCCTCATATGGTTTGTTACTCATAAAACCTGCGGTTTTCAGGGAAATCACTGAGCATTAATATCACTAAATTACAACAGGCATTTGAGTTTCTGACGTCATAGCCTTCATAAAATGCACACTAATCCAAAAACTCTTATCCAGCAGCTTTTTAAATTTATAAGAGTAATATTTTTACTTATTTATTTCACATTTGTTTACCTGGAAGGTCCAACTTGTAACAAAGCCAATTTTCAGCGGAGGCCTGCGAAGAAATGCTCCAAACGCATGTCTTTCTAACATGGAAGGAAACCAGAGTACCCAGAGAAAACCCAAACAAACACAGAGAAAACATGCAGACTCCACACAGACAACACTCCAGCCGAGAATTGAACGAGAGAACCTCTTGCTGTGAGGTGACAACGTTACCGCGGCACCACTGGGTTGTCCAATAATTAAATTAATTCAATTAAATTATTTAAATTTAGTTAACTCATTCCCTCCAGTACAGCTCTTTTGAGTGTGTACCTTGAGCTTTTATAAAATAAAGGTATGACCTTACTGTTCTAACAAATACTCATTGAAATAGGTCAAATATCAATACAACTGTGTTTGCTATCATGTATGCTTCAAGATAAAATATTCTGATACCTTGTATGTAGCATGATTTTGGAAGTATTAATGCAAATATAAACAGGCAATATTTGACGTCTAGAGGTGCTTAATTTAATTTAAAATCTACCTCTGATGTTGGTCCTTTGCCCCTTCTTTATTTTGGCTTTGTCCAGAATTATTTTTCTAAGAGGCTGAGACGTATACCCTTGAAAGTGAATGGTAATGAAATATGGGCAGTTTCTAAGAGGGGGAGGCACTCTACTTTTAGCAAACAGAAATGGCAACCAAAACGCCACCACAGACAATGTGTGGGAAAGCACTACATAGGAAACACAATTCGACAGTAAGGTGGACGGGGTCAGAAATGAAATACACATATTTAATTTGTAAACGAGTTGCTGTGGATAAAAGCTAAGTACTCAGAAAAACCTCCAGGCAGTCGAATGAAGAATTCACTTTTATTAATAAACCACACTGAAATAGATGAACACTCTTCTAGCTACAAATGTGGGACTTCATCAGATGTAAGGTAGTTGTGCAATAAACATTTAAATATAAAAATGTCTTACTAATTAAAAAAGTGTACCAATGACAATCAATTTCCACATTTTAAAATGCCCTATCGGCTTCAATTTCTCATGAATATTCATGAGCATTAAATTAATTATTAAACATCTCCTTGGTGCACACAGACGTACATTCCTCTGTATTCTTACTCACACTGTTATGCCATACACTTAATAAAAATTTATCTCAATGTTAGGCTTGCATCTGCCATTACATATATTCCAAGTTAACTTAAAACCATACAGTGTATTGACATTACATACTTATAAAAAATGTTTAGTTTGTAAAATCCTTAATCACTTCATAATACAAAAGGAAAGTCAATGTTGTCTGTGCCACATCCAATTAGCATGAAAGTTAAAAATGCTTAAAAAATGTAACTGTGTATGTATATGTATATAGATAAAAATTAAAAATATATAAAATATATATAAATATATAAATAAATAAATATATAAATATATAAATATATGTATAGAGATAGGAATAAATATAAAGTGCATTAAGTGTATATTAAAACCAAAAACTAGTAGCAAAACAAATATTGTGTGCCTTGTAAATGTTAGATTTAAAGGGACGTAATGAATATATCTAATAAATTTCATAAAGCCTTTGTTATTAATTTGTATGAGGTTGGGATTTTATGATGTTACCATGTTGTTTATTTAATTCTTCTATAGTCTACTACCCTCTAGTGTTAAAATCTGGGATTCAGTAATTTAAATTTTATTTGCTTTTAATCTTAGTATAGCTCCTATGGATATATAATCGTTTAATCCTGGGCTTTTACTAGCGTCTAAATATACCTGCCACCAAAGCTCCCTACTTTCTAATGTGTCTTCCCATGGGCCTCCCCTGGGATCAATCTGAATCTGTTCTAATACAAAAACTGAACAAATTTTTGTGTGTTTATCTCTTTCTTTTAATGTCATAATTATGTTCATAGACCCTCCTTTTTAGTGGTCTCTCTGTCTTTCCAATATAGAAAGATTGACATTTTGGCTAAATATACTACTCTTACAATTATAATACCTGAAACTTTTATTGTTTTATTTCTGCTCTCCAAGTGTATTTCTTCCTTATTTATTATAAAAATACACTGGGGCATCTTCCACACTTGAAAGTTCCTACTAGTTCACCCAAATTCATTCTCCTGAATTTCCTATTCTTTCTACCATATTCTTAATATTAGGTGGATTTTATAAACAATTTTAGGTACTATCTCTCTAACCTCTTCAATATCAGTATAGGTTAGTTGTACTCTAATATTAGTCTTCTTTGATGACTTTCTGCTTCACCATCTATTTTTCTTGTATTCTCTGTCCTTAAACCAACAACAATATTTCCTTCTGTCCCTTTGATAGGATGAAATCTTCCACTTCTCCCTATTTCCACTTCTTTCCTTATATTTTTTATAAATTCACTAGGATAACCTTTTTCTAAAAACATATTTTCTAATCTATCACATTCTTCATGAAAATCCTCTTGTCTACTTGTCATCCTAGACCCCCTCACAAATTGTCCTTTTAAGATGTTTTTCTTACTATGGAAGGGGTGTGCACTTTCAAAGTGTAAAAAAGAATTAACATACGTTGGTTTCCTGTATACCTTTGTTTCAAAATTACTCTTGTACTTATAAATCTCGACATCTAAGTAGTTTAATATTTCCTTATTTATAGTATAAGTGAATTTCAAGAAGCTTGTGGTAGTATTTAAATAGTCCATGAATTCAAAAAAGTCATTTATATCCCCTATCCAAAACATAACCATATCGTCCAAATATCTATGGTAAAGTACCCATTTATCTTTATATTTGGAATTTATAATATATTTTTCTTCCCATCTGGATAGTACTAAATTGAAACTCCAGATTTTTGCTTATAATATTCACCATTAAAAATTAAATAATTATTTTTCAATATTACGTCCATAAAACTAACTGTAGCTATTTTTTCTTCCTGAGTCATAGTATTGTCAAAAAAAATACTTTCTTCAAACAATTTCATTCCTTCAGAGAACAAATCAACTATGTCTATAGTTATAAATATAATGTCTTCTCTAAAAACCTTAGGTGTTATTTCCCTTAGAAAGTCCCAAGAATCTTTTAAAATAATACTATTGTTTACCCATATATGCTTTGCTTTTGTGTCAACATATTTGGCTAGTGGAACTGTCATTGCCCCTGCTGCTGACACTATGGGTCTTAAAGGGGGATTTTCCTGATTTTTATGTATTTTGGGTATGCCGAAAATTGTGGCTACCCTTGGTTTTTCCACCTTTAGATAATTAACAGTTTTGATGTCTATAACTTTTTCTAAATGTAAATCATGAATTAATATTTCGATTTTTTTATGTGCCATCTCAACCTCTTGTTTTGAAACTACACTATAATTATCTTCATTGTTTAGGATGGTATTCATCTTTGCTTCATACAAAATCTTATCCATTATCACAATCCCACCCCCTTTATCAGGTTTCATGATTCTCACTGATTTATCATCTACAATTTCTTTCAATAGTTCGTTCTCTTCCCTTGTCAAATTCTGATAGAAATAAGTTCCTTTCTTAGCACATTTCTTTCTTATTTCCCTTTCCATTACCATTTCCAAGTTCTTAATTTGTGGTAAAAGGGGAGGATTATATGTTGATTTCCTATTTAATTCCTTAGTTTCTTTGTTTTCTCTATAATCTTTTTTATTAAAGCCAGCTCTAGAAGCCAAAATAGTTAGGTTAATTTTCCTTAAAAAAAGTTTCATATCTATTATAGTACTAGCCATGTCACCTTTTTTGGATGGAATGTATTTTAGTCCTTTACTAAATAGACTAAAATGTTTCTTATCAAGCGTGTAATTACTAAAATTATATATAGAAAATCCCTCAAAACAGTTTTTAACATCTTCCCTAATAATATTGTTGTCCCCTACCTCATAATTAACATTATTTTCAGCAACTATATCAGTATTAAAGTTCAAATTAAAGTTCAAATTAATATTAGAATTAGAACTAATAACCATGTCATTTCCCACTTCGTAATTGGTCTCAAGTACAGAATCAAGATTTTGTTCTTGACCCATGTCCAAATATTTGATTCCCTAACATTCTTCATTACAGATTGTTTATCCTAGAATGTAGCACCCAAAACAAATAATTGTTCTCCCACTGCTGAGGCTTTTCACTGAAGTATAAGAATGGGGATGGTGAAGAGCTCAGCCACAGGGACTGTAAAGTACAGCTGTGTAAGTAAATGAACCATCACACGAGATGCTCGAATGATCACTGCTGCAGTAGCGTTAACTATACGAGTTACATCCTGTACAGCATATAACAGCCAGCCAGCTTCCAAAGTTTCAAGGCATCCTCCTCACACCCAAACCATCAGTCAGCTTGGGCTGAGTTGACCGAAAAGAGAGGTTTGAGTGCCAAACCCTTCAGAGCTTTCATGCCAACAGAGAGAGGAAGGCTGCTCGGGGGAAAAATATTCAAACCTTGGTGCAAAAAACACAACAAAAAAACAAGGAGAGAGGAGGGAGTGGCTACTTCAGCAGTGATCATTCAAATATCTACTGTTATGGTACGTTTACTTGCACAGCTGTAACGATGTTCATCATATTGACCTCTGCTGCAGTAGCCTTAGTCATATGGATAGATTACTCTGGCTTACTAAACTTTGAGGTGGAAGAGGAAGGGTCCAGGAGCCACTGGAAAACAGTCCTAGCAAAGCCTGATCTAGAACTAGAGAAGGAATCAAATTTGTAATGCCCTGTAAATGTACAGACGGGACCACGTTGCTACTTTTAGAATACTTGTAGAATCCAACCCTTTCCAAAAAACCATAAATGATGCCAGGGCTCTGGTAGGGTGTGGGACTTGATCCTGCCTGGAATAGTTTGTTGTGGTGGGGTCCCAAATGCAATCCAAAGGAACTTGCTGTGTGTACTAGCCCTGAAACCTGACAGTCAAGGTAGGGGAGTTGGAGGAGTTAAGAGGTATTGCTTGCTTTGCTCTCCTGGCTTTGGTGGAAGGAGATTTTACACACTTGGACACATACTGGACGAATGCAATTTCCCTGGTGGCGACTGGAACAACCATCTCTCATGCTGCAAAGGGAGCTCCAGTTGCAAAAGTGAGGGGACATCCTCTTCCATCACTCAGTTACATGCATCACCCTGATGTCTTGCTGAGGTATGTGCAGTTAGGGCAAGGGATAAAAAAGGAAAAACCCTTGAACTACCCCAATGGCTGGTTGAATGATGTCAGTTCCTGTTTGCCTGTCTGACGGGGAATGGATGGGCCAACTGACAGTGGATGGGTCTGATGAAACAAAAAAAAAAGAGAGAAAAAGAAAATTAGAGAAAATGTAGCACTAACACATTAGCAATGAAGCATTAAAAATGACAACAATTTACTACCCACTGATGTTCTCATAATATGTTATTTAGAAAAAAAAATAGTTGAGTATTGTTTTATTATTCAAATGAACATTTTTAAACATATGTAGTTCATCCTCTGATATGTGGCACAGACTTAAGTTTCTGCTGAAAAATGGGCACTGCAAATGGATGAAGTGAAGAAAGACCGCAGTAAACAACTGATTTCATTTTATACTGCCTGTCATGTTGCCTTTGTCACCCCCCCCAACACCAGCACCTCATGCACACATTTCCTGTGAAACTGCATTAACATCTGGGTGGTGTGAAGATAACCCTCTTGTAGCAAGTGACGTTATTTAGATAAGAGCAGGCATCAAGGACATCTGTTTTTTTGTAGGGATATTAGAAAACAGGTTGGAACTTCATCATAGCAAGTGTCTATACTATACTGAAGACACTCAGCATGAGGTGTACATTTGCAGTGAATAATGTATGGACTTCTACTTTAACATGCAATTGCTTGACCTTGTTTCATCCACTGATAATCAACCTATGGCCTTTATAGGATCACAGGAGGTTACTAGGCTAATGGTCCTGGGGCCCTTAGTCAGAACCTGTCACTCCTGTCAATGAGGGGCATAGGTAGAATCCCTGGGACACATTTGTGGTTTCCCATCTACTCATCAAGGTTGTGCTTGAAGAGGGTGAGCGAGGTAGTCTGTTTGATGTGTATGGGAAGTCTATTCCAAAGACGGGGCAGCTTCTGGGAGACAAACCTGTCTCTCCAGCAGGTTTTGTTAATGGTGCATATTTGATTCAGGCCTTTGGAGCAGGTAATGCTCGAGGAGTTAGACTTATGGATATGGAGCATCTCTAGTAGGGCGGAGTCCAAGATTGCCTTGTAGGCGAGAAACATCACCTCTGAGCAATCTGTACAATACCAAGTAGAGTGATAGTGATTTGAGCCTGTCGGCATATGACAAGTGTTGGAGGACATGGATTCTCTTTGTGAGGTATTTCTGTGGCCCTTCCAGTTGGTGCAGATGTTTGGAGAGGTACATACCAAACGGGGCTTTGTACTCAATTATTGGTCTAATGAGGGAGGACTATAGAGAAGTAATAACCTCCTTTTTTCTGGATACAATCCCTTTACTTATGAGATGAACCAAGTAAAAGGCTTTTCTGAGCACTTTTGCTACATGATGGTCGAATGTGAAATTGATGTCAATCTGAATACCCAGGTCTCTCACCACAGGTTGTGTACTTAAGGGTTGCTGTTGATGTGGTAATCAGTAGGGGCCATGTTTTGGTCAAATGGTATGATGATACATTTTTCTGCGTTTAACTTGAGACCATGACTTTGGTACCAGTGATTAGTTGCTAAGAGACCCTCTTGCAGTATGTTAACATCATTTGAGGAGTTAATGACAGCACACAACTTACAGTCATCTGCAAACTTGGTCACCTACAGGCCTGTTGTCTTTGCTTGAACCTCTGAGAAGTAGATGCCAAACAGTAGGGGTCCCAGGACAGATCCCTGGGGAACTCCACTAGTGACCATTTTGACCTTGAGGGTCCTGTCGGTCAGCCTATTGATCACCCACATGATGAGACAGGGATTTACACCAGGTTGTGTTGGCTTTTCGATGATGCCTGAGTGGTGGATTGTGTCAAAGGCCTTGGTCAAGTCAAGATAAGCTGTATATACTGACTTTCCCTCATCCAAGGCCTTGGTAACAGTCTCAAAGAAGTCAACCAGGCTCAACAGGCAAGATCTGCCCTTGATGATTCTGAACTGGGTAGGGTCAAGTGCTTGGAGACTGCCTATGTCCTTGTTTATGAGATCCATAATAATATACTCCGTGGCTTTAGAGATCAGACTTGTCAAGCTAATGGGGCAATAGCTTGCAGAATCAGTAGTGGCACCACCTTTGCGCAAGGGGATGACAATGGCAGTTCTCTACTCTGCTGGAATGAAGCCTGTATTTAGGCTATGGTTGAATAGGATGCTCAATGGTGAGGCTAATTCTTGCTGGAGATGGTGCAGAATACAGCCTGGGATACTATCAGGCCCCATGGAAGCTGTGCTCTTTGCCTTAGATAGGGCCTTTAACACTTGATCTACGAAGATGTGAGGTGCAGGACAAGTATTGGGGATGTGGAAAGGCCTTTGGGGGGAACAGGGGGTGAAGTTTGCACTGAATCTATCTGCTAGCAGTTTGGCTAAAAGGATCAGTGTAAGTGATACTGTTAAGTACTAATTTGGAACAAACGTGGGCTTTGCCATGGAGATTCCTGATGTAAATGAAGAAGGTTTTGCGGTTTCCCTTTGATTCAGAGGTTACTTTTGATTCATAATTGGCTTTGGAGGTTTTCACTAGTGATCTAATTTGCTTTTTGAGGCTAAGGAGGAAGTTTTTCCAATTTGAAATTTGTTCCTTTTTACCCTTGGACAATAGTTTCTTCCTTTTGTTGTAAAGCCTGTTGATAGAGAATGCCCATCTGACAGGTCTGTGTTTCCTTGAGGAGGAGGTTTTAGTTCTGTTGGGTATGGCTGAGTCCATACAGGTGTACTGGTGATTGTATAGTGCATTGGCGTACCGTTCAGCATAGTTGTCTGCATCCTTTTGGGGGGGTTGTAAAGCTACGGATACCTTCCCTTAGAATGTCGTAGTCAGCTTTTGAGAAGTTCTTTAGCTGGATTATGGGTGGGGTGGGGGTGGGCTAGAAACTTCGAATGAGACAGACTGAAGATCTGATCTCACCAGGGAAGAACATACTATGGGAGCGGTTCAGCAGTCACTTGTGTCTGTGAGAACCAAGTCCAAAATGTTGTCTGTGTTGTGAGGGATAAGACGAGCTGGTCTAGTGCGTTAGAACTGATGAAGTCAAGGTATCATTGGGTGAGTGCATTAGTGCAGGAATAGTTCACCCAGTCTATGGTGGGGTAGTTAAAGTCACCAAGGATAAGGGTGTTAGGGGGTACCTTGATGGGGTCAAGTAGGAGGAGTGGGTGTTCTAAGTCATGGAGAGGGGTCTATAGCTGGCTATAACTTGGATGGGTGTCTTGCCAACTGTCAGTTGCACCTGGAGTAGTTCCAGTGTGTCATGCTGGCAAACCAGTCTGGAAGTGCGCCTGTCCTTAATGAAGGTAGAGACTTCACCAACCTTAGTCTTCCTGACCTCATTTTGGGGTCAGAACGTGTGGAATGAGGTATAGCCTGGTAAGGAAGGGGTGCTCTATACACCCGTGAACCAAGTTTCTGTGACAGTGCAGACATCGGTATCTAACAGTGCAAGGAGTGCCTCCAGTGAGTGCATTTTCAGGTTAGGACTCCTAGTGTTGAGCAGCATGACCTTCAATTTACTTTTTGACAGATCTTTTATGTTGGAAGATTGGTCTTTGGGACATTGCCTAAAAAAGGCACAAGGGGGGGAGGGGGAGGCAAGAGCCTTAGCCAGGATCCGGAATCCCAGTGGTGACAGGTGGAGGCCATCTCTGGCAAAGCATCAAGGCCTGTCAACCATGTCATCCCAGGCAGACAGATACTGTATCCCCTTGGAATGACACCAGAAACTAAGCCAATTGTTGAAGTCAATTATTTTTTGTTGATATTGTGGTATCATTCTTGGCGAAGGTAGGATGCTGCTTAGGGCTAGGGTCACACCTGCCTGGGACACACACTCTGAGAGCTCAATTATGTATCTCTTCATATAGTCCAGGGAGGTATGACTCATGTCATTCACACACCAACATAGACAATGACAGATTCATAGTTGTACTTGCTGTACAGAGACTTAAGTGCGTGCATGATGTGGCATATTCTGGCACCACACAGACAACTGACCATGACCTTCTTCTTGTCAAGCCTGGTGAGGGGGACATTGGTGTGTGTCACAATTGAGTCGCCAATGACTTGTATGTTTGTTTTTTTGTTGTGTCTTGTGGGCTCTGTTGGTTTATTGTTTTGTCTTATGGGATGTGTTTGTGAGACACTGGTGTGTTGTCTGCTGTGCATGATGTATTTAGTGTTGTGTGTACAATGTTTGTGCGTGTGTTTTGGAGGTCTCTGCTGTTTAGGCAAGTCTTTATTGAGGACCTCTGCATAGGTGGGTGTGTGTTGTGCTTGGCTATGTGATGTGAGTGGTGTGGTCTTTGTGCTGGCAATCTCCTCTTTGTCAGGAGTACCGACTATGGCGCAAGAGAGCATGGATTCCAAGTTACTGATGTAGATGCATTTCTCACAAGTAGAAGCATTATCTGCTAGGACAGGATGGTTGCCAGTGAACATGAGGCAGTTGCTACACTGTCTCAGTATGGCTATGTCGACGAGGCTGGCAGGAGAAACTGATGAGAACTGTCCATAGTGTTCTGAATACTTGTATGGATTTTATAAGGGTTTGTCCACAAGAGTGTAGACAATAAAAAACCTTCTTGAAATGTAAAGTAACTGGCCTGAAGCACAAGTGCTAAGACCAAAACAAAGACGCTTAGAATAACAGATAAAGCAGTAATAAAAGCAGTAGAATAAAAGCACTTGAACATTTAAGAGCAGACAGCAAAAATAAGGTATCAAAGTAGGAAGAACACAATTACAGTAAAGCAGCTGAATAAAGTATAAATGCATTTATTTATTTTTTAAGTGGAGACGGAGGAAACAAAAGAAAGTTCAAGATTAAGAAACTAAGGGGGGGGGTTGGCCTTTCCAAATGCTCTGTCTGTACTCAGTAGACTGAGCTGATGTGATGGGACTGGGAGGAGGAGTGTCCAAAATCAAAGAAGCAAGGAGTAGTCCTTCCCAAATGATCTCACTGCACTCAGTTGAGTGATCAAATGATACTGGATTGAGACGAGTGTCCAAAATCAAAGAAGCAAGGGGGGGTAGCCCTTCCCAAATGTTCTCACTGTACTCAGTTGAGTGAGCAAATGAGTTATACCACATTTTCCCACTTCAAGTGCAAACTTTCAGTAACAACTCCATAATATCCCTCCTAACCTTACACTGCATGCACTTTACAACATTCCTCACCCCTGCAACAAGAATGCAACTAACCATTCAAAAGTAAACTAAATCATTAAGATTTTACCTGCAGCACAACCTGGCTATGCAGTCAGCCTCACAATTAACCCCCTTCCTGCACATTTCTGTTTTTTTTATTCACCTTGAATGTAAAATTTTTAAGTAACCTGCATCCTTCCCCTAAAATACGACATTAAATCTATCCTCCTAATATGACCAAATCAACCACAGTGATAATAACTTTACTTTAAACTACAAAGTTAACAAAATAGAATCACAATCAAAACCCAACAAACCACTAAACTCCAGCAAGGAAACTGATCTAAAACAAAAGCAAACCACAGAACTCTTAATACCCTCATGAATTATTAGGTAATTGTAAAACCTGAAAAATTATGCCCATCCTTAACTTCCTGTCTCCTCAAATTTCTTAAGTATATATATAAATTTCTTAAGTACATATATATATATATATATATATATATATATATATATATATACATACACACACACAAACATATGCATATATATATATATATATATATATATATATATCCTTGAATTCTCTGCCAGTTAGCTATATTCAAATCTCAGCTCGATAAGCTATAGACTTTCAAATATGCCAATTTCCCAATAAGCAAGCAATAATACTCAACGGGGTGTGTGTTAATGTATAATTAAGACCCACCTAGGGGTGTTATGAGGCCCGACGCTGCAGGTGGCAGGCCTCTATACCCCTGTAAGGGCATTAATTACACATTAACACACCCTGGAGGCCATTATTGTGCTTAGAGAATGGACTTGCTGTAAAATTGTTGTGTTTGACTTACTTAACTATATATATATATATATATATATATATATATATATATATATATATATATATACACACACACACACACACACACACACATATTTTTTATTACTATATATTTTTTTTTAGTATTTTTGATGTAAAATAGTTCCTCCGCTTAATGTTTCAAACTTGCTGTAGTATATGTTAATGGTGTTGGAAGAAGCATTTTACAGACAAAATGTAACATTTAAAAAATAACCAGGTTATTTACTTTATTTTTGGTCCCTTACTCCTAAATCATTTGGCTGGCAGCCACTGGAGATTGAAAGTACTAAATAATGACATACATTTCAGCTTCTGACTTTTTTTCCTTCAGAAAATTCATACTAACTTAAATCCTTTACTTTATCAGCTTTGTAATTTTACAAGAGCAATAATTAAGATAGAGTGTTTGTTTCTCAGAGATTTCTTCAGCTGAAAGGTGCAGAGGTTTGTATACCTCTTTACTACTGCTGCTGTCAGTAGTCATCTCACACACAGACACACACACCTCTGCTTCAGAAAAATAATGCATGCTAACGAAATCGCTGTTATTCTAGGAACTTTTTACGGTTATAAGAGCAATATTTAAAATCCGTCCCTATTTTCAGCCCTTTGTTTCCCCATTATTTGTTGCTCTGTCCAGAGTTATGGTCGAGGGTTATGGAAAGTTCTTATGTGATGCTGCCAGTGATTGCTTTCACTCTACACACACCTACACACACACACACACACACACACACACACACACACACACACACACACACACACACACACACACACACACACACACACTTTTTTCTGCTTTCATGCATGCATTCACTCACACATGCAGACAGCAACATAAACACACACAATCATCTCTCTCTCTTTCTTTCATACAGGCATACGCTCTCTCTCACAAACACGCACACACCTTTTATTTTACACTCGCTAAACAGCAGAAGCACTGCTTACCCAGTGTAAAATAGTAGCTCAACTGATCTCTCTCTCGCCAACTCACACACACATACACTTTCACACAGAAAAACATGCACACTTTTTTTTTATTTTATTTTATATTCGCTAAACAACAGAAGCACTGTTTAGCGAGCTTAAAATAATGGAGGCCTTTCCGTTTTCAAAGTCTGAGCTCCACAGCGGTTTAATATGCTGCCGTGAAGTGGCAGGCATTACTTGTATATTAATACATTGCCGGAGAATGTTCATTCTCCAGTCAGGGTACTGATGCACAGTAAGCCCTAAGGCATTCTCTAAGGAATGTTAACATAGCAAACCAACTCTATCTGGGTCCACAATCAATGCCTCAAAACTCAATTATTCCTACAGAACACCAAAACTCTTTGGAAAAAAAAAGAAAATGCTGTCACAATACTAATAATCCAAATAAATAGTTCTGTCAAGTAGAAAAGTAATGGTAGTATACATGTACCACAATGAGGGGTCTGATAAAATCATTACAGTTGCCAATAAGAAAAAAAAAGATAACATCCTTGAACTGAATGTATGCAACCTCAGAATCAAAATGTCTGATCCTATTACCTATCAGCTTTTCAGATTTTCCCAGAATGTCCAGAATTTCACCTCAAATTTTTGTCTATTTCTCCAAAAATTTAGTTTTTCTGGCAAATCGTTGAGGAGTGATGTCAGAAATTTGAGTTTTAGACTTCATATCCGTTAGAAAATTCATGCAAATGCAAAACCTGTTATCCTATCAACTTTCTATGTTTGTAAGAACAATATTTAAAAAAAAGTGTCCCTACTTTGAGGAGTTTGTTCCCCATTACTTATGGCTTTGTTCAGATTTCTTGCTCTAAGAGGTTGAGGGGTATGCCTGTTATGTAATTACAAGCCAGATACATTTGCCATGTCAGAATCATGACTGCTTTACCAGCACATTGCACCTGTTCTGTGCAGCCTTCATTGGCTTCCAGTCCATTTTAGGATTATTTTCGAAGTCCTAGTGTTATAGTCTATCTGTCCATTCACAACTTGGGTTTTTGCTGTCTGAAGGGACTTATTCAGCCCTGTGCAAGATTTGCATTTATTCTCTGAGGGGATGCTAGAGATTCCTTGAGTTAACTTGGAGACATCAGACTTTCAATCTTTTTACTATCGAGACCCTTAGTTGTGGAATGTGCCCCACCTTGGAGGCTTTGGGATTAACCCTCTTTCTGTCAGTTTCAGATGTGCATTAAAACTTACTTGATTTACTTATGATGGGGATGGCTGATGTTCTATGATCTGTTGCTGTCTTTGTAAATGTTTAAATTATTTGACTTTGTAATGATGCTTTAGATATAAAGCACTTAAATTTGAGTTTGAACTTGATCAATCATAAAATATGAATACCTGAGCACACAGTTGTAAGAAGCAGGCTGAGAAGAAACACTGATGACAGACTTGCAGTCCACATGCTCAACTTAGTTCTAGCCTACACTACACGTTTCAGAGACTGATAATTCACTATTCTACACACTTAAATCAGGGCAAGCCCAAAGATTTATCAATGGCTATATCTCTGTGAATCATGACTATGCCCAAAGCCAAGTCCTACCAACTTTACCTTGTTTACTTGCAAACATTAAATAAGATGTATTCATTCCTCATAACTACAAGGTTGGCTGGATATTCATTTCTCTGATGCAGTTGCTACAATACAATACAGCTTCAGGTGGCACTCAATCACAGTGCACCTTCACCACAAAAGCTCTTCCTGCAGTATTACAATAAAGAACAGTTGTATAAAATCTTACCATAATGGTAGATGTCCTTCTCTTCACTGTTACAGTATTCTTCACATTAGGGAATCCCTTGCTTAGAGCAGCCTGATGCCCCACCAGTATACCAAACCTTAGTTGTAATAAGGATGTCATACATCACACATATGCTCCCTGTGCACAGCGAAGGGCATAAAGGTGATGTACCAGCCTCAGAAATGAAAAGCCCCAGGAGGGACAACAGTCCAAGGAGAAAAGAGGAACATTTGCATTCGGAAGGAGAAAGAAAAAGTGGGAGGTGGGAGTGAGTGAATACTGTAGCAGTGAAGAGAAGGAAATCTACTGTTATGGTAAGATTTTACACAATTGTATTATGTCCTTCTATATCACTGTTGCAGTATTCCTTACATTAGGGAGGGTACAAAAGCTCACGAGGAAAGGTGGCATGAGGAAGGTCCAGCAAAGCCTTCAAGAAAGCCATGCAGGATAGCCCTGACAAATATAGCCCTAGCCCTGGAAACCACATCCAACTTATAGTGCTTGGTAAAAGTATACATGGAAGTCCAAGTAGCTGCCTCAAGGATGGAGTTGGTATCCAGTCGTTTGAAAAAAGCACCAGAGGAAGCCACAGCCCTTGGTAGGATGAGCCTTAACAGATGATGAAAGGCTTTTCCCATGAAAAGAGCAACACAAACTAATGGCCTTGAATATCCATGAAGAAAAAGCTTGCTTAGAAATAGCCAAACCCAAAGACCTAGGATGACAAGAAACAAAAAGTTGCTCAGATTTACAAATGGCTTTAGTTTTATCAAAACAATATCTGAGATGTCTATGCAAATCCAAGATGTGAAGAACCTTCTCACTAGCAGACTGCAGAGAACGGAAAAATGGGCAAATGAATAGACTGATTAAAAGACAACTCATTAACCACTTTGGGTATAAAAGAAGGATTAGTATGAAGAGACACCCTGACCTTATGAAAAACTCAAAAAGGAGGAACAGCCATGAGGGCCTGCAGTTCAGACACCAGTCTGGCTGACGTAAGGGCCAGAAGAAGAACAGTCTTCCAAGAAAAGTGCTGTAAAGAAGCTGAAGCTGCAGGCTCAAAAGGAGCCCGAGTCTATTTTTTCAAAACAAAATTAAGGTCTCAGGAAGGAGGAATAGGCTTCATGGGGCCCTAATATGAAGGACGCCTTTAAGACAGTTTGACCTCAACAGGTCCTCAACAGTTTGACCTCAAGTCTAGAAGCCAAAGGAGGAGTCAAAGGCAGACAAGCAGAAATGGCTGACAGGTGGACTTTAACAGATGAGTATGCTAACCCAGCACTGAGAAACTCACAAAAATAAGAGAGAACCAAAGGAACTTCCACAGAAAGTGGATCCAGGTTATGAGCAAGACAACAAACATAAACTCTATTCCATTTGGGCAAATAAGATTTCCTGGCCTTCTGCAGAACCTCCACCCACAGTGTCAGTTGAAAAGTGGACAAGTGGCAATGGGTGAGAAACCCCTTGTCCTGTGTGAGCAGGTGTACCCTGTGAGGCAAATTGTAATGAGTGTCCTTGGCTAAATGCAGAAGAAGAGGGAGCCAATGCTGTCTGGGCCAAAAGGGAGTCACCAACAAGATTTTTCGAGAGTCTTGTTTTACCTTGAACAAGACCCTTGGTATGAAAGAAAGGGGAGGGAAAGCATATAGAAACATCCCCTTGCAGGAAAAAGATAGGGTGTCCACCTTCCAAGCCAGAAGACATGGGACTCTGGTGCAAAAGAGAGGAAGTTGTTTGTTCAGAGGGGTGGTAGAAAGATCTACCTGAGGAGTACCCCACTGGTTGACAATATCAGAAACTCATCACAGTTAAGCATCTGCTCATGAGTCTGTGTTACGGACCTGCTCAGAGAGTGTGACATAATGTTTTGATCTGAAGGAATATAAACAGCCTGAACAGTTACTTGATACTGAACAGCTAGATTCCAAACCTGAGGAGCTAGTTTGCACAAGAGGTAAGACCATGTCCCCCCCTTGTTTGTTGATGTACCACATTACTGTGGCATTGCCTGTGATGATTTTGAAGGGCCCTGGAAAGAAAAGAGAATGGAAGGCCTGAAGAGCTAGAAGAAAAGCTCTCATATCTTTGATATTGATATTGTCCTTCCTTTGTCAAAGAGACCAAAGGATCTAAACCTTCAGAGGGCTGAAGGAAGCTCCCTACCCCGCGTCTCAGGAATCCAAAAAGAGTTCCTGAGTGGGGACTGGAGGCTGAAAAGGAAGCCCTGGGTTGAGAAACAATTGACAAATCCACCACTGCAGCTCTAACTTGAGACATGAAAGAGGAATCAAAGTCTAAAAGGATGCAAATGTTGAAGCCAGACTGACTTGAGGAACCTCTAAAGCTTTCTTGCATGAAGTCTTGCCAGAGTAAGCATAGGAATGGTGGAAGCCATGTATTTCAGAGTCTTAGGTTCATAGTTTGGCACTAGGCTATCAGCCCTAGGGCCTATACAAGCCTAGTCATAACAATTCCCTGGCTATTTCTTCCCTTAATATTTACTCTCATGGACCCCTGCCTAGCAGGGCAACTGATGTGATCCCCGGGGTGAATTTCCTATCTCCCATCCAATCGTCAAGGTTCCTTTTGAAGAAGGCTAAAGAGGCACTCTGCTTGACATGTATGGGCAGTCTATTCCACAGTCTGGGGAGTCTCTGGGTCAAGAACCTATCCCTCCAGCATGTTTGGTTCATTGTGATGACAAGGTTTAGATCCCTGGAGCGTGCGTCTCTGAGGGATTGGGATTTCTTTAAGTGTAGCATGTCCAACAGCTCTGGGTTTGACATGGCCTTGTATGTTAAGCAGAGATCGCCTCTGAGTAGACAATATGCGACAAGAGTATAGGTGGAGTTTTTTAGATGGTCAGCATAGGGCATTTGCTTTAGGCCTGTGATTCTTTTAGTGAGGTATTTCTGCAGCCTTTCCAGTTGTTGCAGATGTCTTGAGAGGTACATACCAAATGGGGTGTTGTATTCTATAATGGGTTTAATGAAGGATGAGTACAGTGGGACAATAACCTTCTTTTTTCTGGATGAAAAGCCCTTAGTGTTGAGGTGTGCCACATAGAAAGATTTCCTGACTGTTGTAGCGATGTGGTTATTGAAGGTGAGACCACTGTCCACTGTGTCCCTAAGTCTCTTATCACACTTTCAGTGTTTAGTGTACTGCCACCTATGTGGTAATTCACGTGTACATGTTTTTTTCCAAAGGGGATAACTATAAATTTCTTGGCATTGAGCTTGAGCCCATGGCTCTAGCACCAAGCATCTGTTTCTGTAAGGCCCTTTTGTAGAACATCCACATTATTTGGGGATTCAATAATGGTTCCCAGTTTGCAGTCATCTGTGAACTTTGTTAGCCGGAGTCCATTAGTGTTGGCCTGTACTTCAGAGAAGTAGATGTTAAACAAGAGCGGTCCCAGGACTGAACCCTGAGGTACTCCACTTGTCACCTGTCTGGAGATGGATTTGGAGTCGGCTACTTTTACAGTGTGGGTTCTGTCAGTAAGCCAGTTGGCAACCCACCGAGTGATGTAGAGATTAATGCCCAGCTTAGTAAGTTTATCTATGATTCCAAAGTGTGGGATGGTGTCAAAGGCCTTTGCGAGGTCCAGATAGGGTGTGTGGACCGCCTTACCCTCATCCACAGCTCTGGATACTGATTCGAAGAAGTCAATCAAGTTCAGGAGACAAGCTCGGCCCTTCACTGGATGGGGTCCAGTGTTTGAATGTTGCCAATGTCTTTGTTTACAAGTTCCATGATGATGGGGCAGTAGTTCCCAGGATTCAAGGTGGATCCCCTCTTGTGGAGTGGGATAACTGCAGCTGTGCGCTACTCAGTGGGCACGAAGCCTGAGGTGAGGAGAGACTCTCTGTTGGTAATGGAGGCCAGAGAAAGAACAGATTGAATAATGCATTCAGAGTCAAAGCCTTGGGAGGAGGTAGGGATGCCAGCATAGGAATGGTCTAGACCCTGCACCAGAGAAAAGCATGATCCTGAGGAGGAGTCAGGAAGGATTTTTGGAAGTTCACTGTAAACCCTAAGCTTTGCGGAAGACAAATAGTATAGTGAAGATGCTGAAGCAAAATCTCTGGACGGGAAGTCTGAATGAGGAGGTCATTCAGATATGGAAAGACCTCTATTCCCCTCATCCTGAAGAAAACAATCACAGGAATGAGGCAATGGGTGAAGACCCTTGGGGCAGGAGAGAGGCCAAAGGGCAAAGCAGAGAACTGAAAATGCAAGGAAGCAACAGAGAAACATAAAACTTTACTGAAAAGGGGGTGTATAGGAATATGGAGATAGCCATCCTTGAGATCATGAGAGACTAGGAAAGCTTAAGGAAAAAGAAGGAGAAACAAGGTTTGAAGGGATAACATTCAAAAGTAAGGAACCTTCAGAAAGGTGATGAGCTGGGACAACTCTAGAATGGGTCAACAGGCACCTTCTTTCCTGGGAACCAGAAACATTCTAGAATAAAATCTCTTCCTCTTTTCAGAAGTCGAGACTGCTTGGATGATTCCCTGAGACAAAAGGCTCTGAAGAACAGCCCAAAAAAAGGGCAGCTGCTCCTAAGGAGGTTGAGGAATTCCCAAAAAGGGTGGAAGGGATTTGCTAACTATGTAATACCCCTGATGAATGATGGAAAGATCCAGAGAGTCCTGAGTGATCTGTAACTAATTTGGAATGGACAGGGAAAGATTAAGAGATAGAAGAACTTGGCTGGGGGGGGGGGGTAGACAAAACCTGGCTTGTCCAGAAAAAGAGGCTTCTGAGTTGTAGCAGTCTGGGTAGACCTAGCAGGAGGAGCCCTTCTAGAACCCTTTTTACCCTTGGGAGAAGAGTGAGACTGTCTATGGACAAACGTAAACTTGGTAGGGTAATTCCTCTGAAATTTCGGAACACGAGAAAGAAAAATATGTTTCAATTCCTGCATAGCCTTACCCATTTCCTGAAGAGATTTAAAAAGCTCAGCAGAAGCAGAACCAAAGAGATTTGTATTGTCAAGAAAAGCATTCATCAGCTTGACCTTGATATCATCAGGCAGAAGCTGAAGGTGAGAATCAGGACTAATACAACCTTCTTCCTCCAAACCATAATCCAGGAGAGGGAATCTGGGAGGCATAAACCAAAAATTCCTCCCTCATCAGATGAAACCTGCTCTCTAAGCCTCTTAAGAGGAGTAGAAGACCAAAGGGGAGCAGGAACAGAGACCCCCTGAAGAGGCTTCAAAGCCATAAGGGCACTGACCAAACTCTGTGTAAAATCTTTCCATTCACGCTGAGGATCCTCAGCAGCTGCAGAAATATGCTTAGTCTTTTGCTTATTTTTTAAAGGGACATCAGACCTAATTATTTCAGGTGGCTCAGAGCCCTACCTACACTCAGCAAACAAGGATTTGCGGAATACTCCTAGGCCTTTCAGAAATAATCAGCCACAGTTCCCCTGAACATCCAAAACAGATGTTTGTGGAGCCTCCAGGGACCTGCAAGAAGCAGGATCCATGCCGGCCTCCAAAGTGGTCATGGCAAAGGAGTACAAGTGAAAAACTGGGCAGTCCTCTGAGTTTTAAACAGCCTCAAGAGAGATGTCTGGTGGACGTGGTACAGCAGAAGAATCTGATCAAACTTTCTTGGTCTTCTTCTTCTTCACGGAGAGCTGACCTTTGGGTCAAAACGATTCCACCATAGTACCTTGAGCCAACAATTTAAGACGTTGGTTCTCTAGGTAAATAGTCAAAGATGACAGTTGATTATGCAAAGTTTTCAGGAAGATGTCTGACAAACAGAACAGGATGCATGATCATGAGATGCATCCAAGTAAAACAAACATTGCCATGACGGTACTTATGGGGAATTTGTCTACCGCATTGGCATTTACCCTTTCTGTATGACATGTAAACCAATAACCAGCAAACAGTAAAATAAGAAGAAACCTCCCAATGAGGCACTTATCTAAAAATGCTTGGCAACCAGCAGACAAAAGAGCGTTCAGACCGATGATCGAATATGGCGTTTGGAATGGGGTCAAAGAAGTTCTGCGGGTGGTACATCCATAAATCACTTTTATGCCCTACACCGTGCACATGGATCATACATGAGATATACTATGTCCTTATTACAGCCTAAGGCTTTGGTAGACTTGCTGGACATCGGGTTCCCTAGGCAAGAGATTCCTAATGTAAAGAATACTGCAACAGTGACACAGCAGGACATCTAGGTTTCTACTGGTACTAAGTGATCTGTATAGGTCATCAGCCAACCTACTTTTTTTCACACTGTTGAAGATCGCCACTACCAAGTGCAATGTTAGTATCTGCATCACAAATGTGCTTTTAGCAACAGCTGGCATATGTCCCATCAAAAAAACAGCCTTAGTCTCCAAAGCAACATTCAGCTGTTTAGTGAGAAGCTTATAACTTTGCAATCAAACTTGGTGTAGTAACTGACAAGTGTAACATTATAAAGCTGTTTCGTCTTTTACAACTACAAATACAGTGACATCTTATAAATTGATTCAGAGATAATAAAACTACTTTAAGCATGGCATGGACTGGCTGCGGGGCTTCCCCAGCACCAAGAAAAATGGGTTGTTACTAGTACTACTGCTTCTACTAACTAGTAGTAGTACTAAAACAGTGTCTTGCACAAAATAAAAACTTAAATTCCCAAGTGAAATTGATTTGAAATTCTGGAAATGTTACTTTCTTCTGTCAAGAAAATGAAGACCTTTTTATCACAAGACTACATGAACATAATGTAAAAAATAACAATTCCCTTTAGGAAGGCTTTAACTACACAGTCCTTGGAAACATGTTGAACAAAAGAGATGCAGTCTGTGACTTCATAAAGGTTCAGCTGAGAGAGGCTTGTCTTGTTGAGTAATTTGATCATTTTGGAACCTGACAGGACTTTGGTTTAATTCAATGTTCATCTGCCCAATAAATATATTCCTTATATTTTACCATGCAAGACCTTCAAGTCAAAGATATACTGGTTTTCTTCAGGTTGTACTCCACTTCTGATATACAAAAAAAAAGAAGAATCTGTTGAGAATCAAGTGCAAATCTAACAGGCATGAAAGTTTATCATCTTGAGGCTTACATAAAATCATACCTGCTGATGAGAGAACAGTGTTTTGTGTAAAAGCAAAGTAAAATGGAAGCTGCAGAAAGCAAAGTAAAATGGAAGCTGCAGCCTTACTGCAAACCATGACTGTCACTGGTCACTCTGGGGCTACAGAAATTAAAATTAAATCTCTTGTGGTCTTGAACAGCAATTCTGGATAAAAGGCAAGACAATAGCATAAACAGCCTCTGACTCCAAGAAAAGTTTCAATTATTGGGGATCAAAGCTGAAGACCAAGGGGGGGAAAACTTCATAGATTCTGATCACTAACTATAACAAACTAATCAGTCTAAAATGTTTCCTATAAAGAATTCACTTGGAAAAACATCATTGCTCAATATCTGTAAATGACAGATCTGCACTATTAATCACTTTGATTTTTAAAAATAATCAGTCTTCAGCACTGTCCATCCCATATGCTAAATGTTCAATTTTAGGAATTATTGTACAAAATTAGACTTAAATATAACAATTCACTGTTACTGATTTGACCATCCTTTCCATCAACCATTGGCAAGATGGCCCTCACTAAAATAAGATGTGCATGATAGAATCAACGTCCATCAAATTAGAAATCGGAAAACCCTCTTGGCATTTCAAAGCAAAAGAGAGCACCAGGACTCTTAAGTCACATGTAAATGCTTCCATGACTGGATAAATTCATATTCACTGTCTAAACAGCTCCTGTACTGACTACTCTCCAAGGATGGTATAATCGGTTAGGTGACCTCAAGCTTTTAGCTCTTTCTTCTATAGATGACTCAGCTGAAACAATATCACTTGTAGTAATTATTCACATAACTGTGTTTGTATGATGGTCCTGGCTTATGATATGATGTTCACAGGGCCACTTCTGTATGCTAAATTGAAATAAGATCTGTGAAACTGGTAGAAAACTGAAAGCCACAGAGGCTGAGCATGTCCACCTAGCCTGGGGCATGATGTTATAGTATACCAGGTGAGGAGGCGCATGAGTCCCCAAAGTACGGCAGCTGTACAAATTTCAAAACTACGCCCAGTTTGGGGATTGCAGAAGAGGAAATTGCAACAGTTACCCACAGAGGACAGATTTCTAGAATCTTGGGAAACAAACGCTAAGCCATGTTTATAAAAATTATCACAACTACCTCACAACCATGTCATCTCACTCCTTAGTGACCCTAAAATATTCCAGTAAGGGGGTGGAGAAACTGACAGTCAAATCTCGAACTCTGGTACAAGCTGCTTAGACTACATACTAATTATACTACTTAGTGGCTACTTCTTCAAGACTGATACCTCTTTCAAACTTACTGCAGTTCTCAAATACTTCTTCCACCTGCATTTTTGCTTCAGATATTATCCAATCTGAAAAGCAGTTCAAATACTACAAAACAAAAAAGTCACATATTTATTTATTTTATTTTAGTTAACATTTATTGACGTCTGACAATGACAGAGCCTATTTTCAGTGGAGGCCCCAGGGAGAAACACTCCAGACGCATGTGTTTGGAAAGTGGGAGGAAACCAGAGTACCTGCAGGAAACCCACACGAATGCAGGGGGGACATGCGGACTCTGCACAGAAGGCACCCCAGCTGAGAATCGAACCGGAAAACCTCTTGCTGTGAGGCGAAAACACTACCACTACACCACTGTTTGAAAAATCTTAAAATTCTCAAAGATGGCTGGAGACACTAATGTCAAACACAAGAAACCAATATTTAACAAAGTCGTTACTGAAAAATGTCTAAACACCACCTGACCACTCAGCTGTGATCAGCTAACAGCTCATCACCTCTCCTGACCACAGTGAATATAAGGCCTCAAGGGTCTGATGATATAACTGCACAACTGATCACTGACCTTTGGGCATGAGAATACGGGTATCAAGCATGACTTATTAAATTTCTTGTGTTTGAACATTGTTAAAGACCAAACAATCTAGGGCTAGCACTACATTAGGAGCAACCTTTTATAACAAAAAAGTATGGCTCACAGTGAACAACTAAACCTTTAAAGATAAAAAATTAAAGTCAACCTACCTGGATGCAGACATTTAGAGCTTGATAGCTCACAGCTATCCACCCCTTCATTGGGTACTTCATGTGAAATGCCTCTTGCCTTCAAATATGTGGGCAAAAATTACCTTAAGTGAAATGTAGCCATAGGCATCCCTTGTCATCTTCCCAGCACTTCTGTCATTGCTAAAACAAAAACTAAGACCTTAAATTAATCAGAATCACACTTTTACAGAAAGAAACAAATGGCCATGCAAGACAGGCAGTGGAAGATTAGAGGAGGGGCAATTCAGGTGGCTACCCGGGGCCCACAGCTCTAGGGGATGCATGGACAAGCCAAGCAAATACTGCTGGATTTACTGGGAGACCTAAAGTTCTCCCATTAGCAGCCCCATTTGAGTTTTGGCTTTCTGGGCTCCTCCAGACTTCCCCCACAGTGATTGCAAGTATGACAGCGATACCCAGCTGTTTTGATCAATGACTACATTCTCCTACTTCATGCATTAGCTGAGAAGGCAGTAAGCTAAGCTCTAGCATCAGCCAACCACAGTAGTTTAAAGTGGAGAAGTCCTTGGTGATATAAGGTCAGTCACAATAAAGAAAGATCACACCATTGTTTGCACAGAACATTCTTTTAACTGAAAGACCTGTAAGGTACCTGTACTTTTAGTTGAAGAACGTTACTTGGAAAGATGCTGCAACTAGATTCTGAAAACCTCAGTAATTTGTTTTTGATTCTGGCAAGAAGGGAAGAATCCCAGACACAGAAGCCAGCAATCAAATGGGAAGAGGAGTGAACTGACCAAATACAAGGCATATCAGGAAGCAGAGCAAGTAAATTATGGTAGCTACAAGGAAAGGGAAGGAAGGCTATGTTGTTGTACAAAGACTGTTTTTGTCTAGAAGTGGCCATCAACTAACTGGGTATGTGGTCATGTGAAGAGAAAAAGAAGTTGCGTCTTACCATTATGTTCTATCTGCGTTGTCGATCTTCACTAGTCTTTGACTGTCGGCTCAGTTCTGAGCCTTGGAACTGGAACGGCCATTATTCCAGCCCATGCCTTCCAAAAATTCTCAAGCTAAACTCTACCCATAGTGCTCCTCACAAAATTACCTCAGATCGAGTTTGCAAACAATAGTGACAGACAAGAAATAAAACAGAGGCCATATATGTATCTCTGTCAGTAAGCCAATCTTTGGAGAGATCCGATCCACCAAGAGATCTAAGGCAAGGGGAAGGCGGGGGGAATGTCAAGGATTAGTGAAGATCGACAACACAGATGGAACACTATGATAAGATATAACTTCTTTATCTGATGTTGTCAATCTTCATGTAATCCTTGACTGCGGGATAGAGTCCCTAGCTACCTAAATGAGCACCATCGAGCCGATTGACACATGTCCCCTAGACACCAAGTCCAGCTTGTAATGCATAATAAACGTATGAGAAAATGCCTACGTCACCGCTGCAGAAATATCATCTAAGGAAGCTCTAGCATGGAAAACTGCAGAAGCTGCTATTACTCTAGTTGAATGGGCTTTTACAGGTCCTGGTAGGTGCACTCCCTTTTTGTTAAAGAAAAAGGTGATACAGTCTCTATGCCATTTAGCTAGAGTAACGTTAGATACTGGTCTTCCTAAAGTGGCTGAAGTAAATGAAATAAACAGCTGATCAGATTTTCTGATTTCTTTGCTCTGTGACTATAGAAACCTAATTGTCTGTGCACATCTAAGAAGTGCACGCAGTACTCCCCTTTGTTGGAGAAGTTGGGAAAAAAGACTGGAAGTTCTATAGTCTGACTGATATTTGACTCAAAGACAACTTTTGGTAGGAAGGAGGTGTTTGTTCACAGGGAGACCCTGTCCTTATGAAAGATTCGACAGGGTGGTTTGCAGGAGAAGGACTGAATTTCAGATATTCTTCTAGCAGTAGTGATAGTTATCAAGAATAAAGTTTTCCATGACAAAAACTTCAAGTCAAGTGACAGCAGGTTTGAAAGCATAACAAATAAGAGATTGAAGTACCAGATTCAAGTCCCATGGTATGGAGGGTTCTTTATATGGAGGTCTGAGCATTAAGGTTCCTTTCAAAAAGGCTTTGCAAAGTTTATGGGACATAAAGGATGAACCATTTAAGCCAATATGAAAATCAGAGATCGCAGCACGATGCACTGAGATAGTAAAGGCAGATGCTGCTGCTTCAAAGAGTAAAGTTAAAAATTCTGGAACTCTATCAATAAGTGCATAATATGGGTCAAGATTAAAGTCTAATGACCACTTTGAAAATTTTGGCCACTTGTTAAGGTACAATTTTCTTGTTGGAGGTTTGCAGTGGGCCAGAATGATGCATTGGACCAGAGAGGTAAGAGAAAAATGCCTGGCAATCATAGGAATTGGAGAAGCCACACAGTGAGCTTGAAATGCTGAAGATTTGGATGAACCAGCCCCTGTGGTGGGACAATAGGTCTGAAGCTGGGTCCAGTATCCAGGGTTTCCAAAGCAGATGAGGCCACAGGAAGGGAAACCAGACCTGTCAAGGTCAGAATGGGGCTATAAGAATTATTCTGTTCTTCAACCTGTTGGCTTTCTTTAGAAACTGGCATATTAGAGGAATTCAGGCAACGGCGTACAACAGACAGGGGGGCCAATCATGAAGGAGAGCATCTCTGGTTGACTCCCCCCGGGGGGGGGGGGGGTTAGGGCAAAGTAACGGCTGCACTTTTTGTTCAGAAAAGACATGAACAGTTGTAGCAAGGTTGGCCTCAGTGGTGGAATATCTTTTCTGCCACCACTGGATTGACAGACCACTCATGAAGCATGAGGATAGTTCTGCTCACTCTGTCCGCGATCACATTGGAACTCTCCAGAATGTGCATTGCTACTAGAAAGTAGTTGGACAATATTGCCCATTGCCATACTTTGAGTGCTTTTCAACAAAGAGGGTAAGATCAGGTTCCCCCTTGCTTGTTGATGTACCAGACTACTGACATACTGTCTGTGTGAATCGCAATTGTTCCCACAGGGAGGGTTTCTTGAAGTGCCTGCAATGCTAAGAGCACTGCCCTCATCTCTAGAACGCTGATATGCAAATCAGCCTCCAGGTGTGACCAAGTGCCTTGGACGGTCTTTCCCAGATAATGCCCTCCCACCCTATCTGGGATCCATCCGTAGTCACTATGGCTTGGGATTGAAGAGAGACAAAGGGATGACCCGACAAAATTTTGCTAGAGTGAAGCCACCAACTCGGGTCTTCCTTGCATCAACTGGTGATCATAACCAGATGTGATACTGGCTGATTCAGAAAGGACCACTGGGATGCTAGGAGCCACTGAAGAATTTGTATTTGACATCAGAGGGACTAGAGTAGTAGAGGCTGCCAATGACACTAGAGTTTGTAGAAGGAGCCTCGCTATTACTTTCTTGTCCCAAATGATCTGGCAGACTTGTGATCGTATCCTCTGTAGTCTTTCTAAGGGAAGAGAAGCAATTCCAGTGATTGTATCGAGCATAGCGCCAATGAATTCCAACTGTTGAGATGGTTCTAAACGGGATTTTTTATAGTGATTTCTAAGTCAGAACAAAGGAGAAGATACAATTTCGTACCTTTACGAGTTGACGCCAGGTGGGAGCAGTAAGAATCAAGTTGTCTAGATATGGAAACAATCCTAGCAGTCTGAGGTGAGCTGCGACAACTGCCATGCATTTGAACACCCTGGGTCTATGGTGAGACTAAAGGGCATTGCCCTGAACTGACGGTGACTGGCTCCTAGCCGGAAGTGCAGAAACCTTCTGGACCTCTTGTCCACTTTTATATGGTAATATGCATCCTGAAGATCTACTGAGCACATCCATTCATCTTTTTCCAGGAAAGAAATTATAGACTGAAACAAGACCATTCGGAATTTGGTATGCTAAACTGATTTGTTCAGCTGACCGAGATCCAAAATTGGTCTCCAGTCCCCTGTTTTCCTTGGCCCTAAAAAGAATCTTGAGTAAATCCAGGATCACCTTTGATCTGGTGGGACTACTTGAATGACTCTTTTGTCGAGCAGTTTTTGAATTTCTAAGACTGCTGCATCCCTGTGACTGGGTAGAACATCCAGGGTACTTCTTACCCTTTTTGTGCCTCTTAAAAAGGGGATATTGTAACCTTTGGTTATAATCCTCTGCACCCAATTGCCCATTATCCTTAGCCAGGCAGATTGGTGCAGAGAACCCGCTGCCCTTGTCGTCCCTTTGGCAGCATGTGCCAATTAGCCTTATGGATGAGTTAAAAGTGGATTCTAGGATGGCAAGCTGAGAAGCCACTTTGTCTCAAACTCTTTCAGCTACTGCTCCTGCAAGAGTGTCTGATAATTCTTTAATCAGATTGAAGTTTAGTAAAATGTGTCATGTAATTCAAGGACATGAGAGCAAAGGTCGATGAAGCATATACGAGCTTCCCAAACTTATTCATTGTCCTAGACTCTCTGTTAAGAGGACAGATAGTGGGATTTTCATCAGGAAGTTCCTTCTTGGTGGCTGCCACTACCACCATAGCATCCACTGGAATTCCCTTGGCCCAGTGTTGCTGATCCTTTGGCATTGAAAGGATATGGTCTGGTCTCTTTGGAACTGGCTCAACAGAGTCAGCCTGCTGAGTGATCAACTTAATGAGATCGTCAGCGGGTGGAGAGATCCAAGGGGTAGAGGGCTGGGCACAAAAAGCCTCTAGATATACTGATTCCTCCGGGGAAGGCTGGAGGGAAGTACAGCCACCACTCTGTTTAAGGATCTCCAGGATGATCCTGAAGGAAACAGCTTCAGGGGGTGACTTACAGAAACCTTCCCCCTCATTGAAATCGGTATCTTCTATGTAGAACTCTTCCGAGGAGTCCAAGTGCTTCCTCTTGAACTTTTTCTTCGAAGGTACCTCTTCAGTGGGGTGTTCTGGAGAGGTATCCAAAGAGTCATAACCACTGTGGTTTGATCCTGAGACTTTTGTGCCCTCTGACCCAGGGAAGAGACTGGTGGAAGCTCCGGTCAGGGAGGAAAGATAAATGTTTGGTCTGACGGGGGGAGGGGGGCATAAACTGTTTGACCACAATGGACAAGGCCCTCTCCATGGCCTGGAATCAGGCCCCCATAGAGGGATGGGAGCCTGGAACCAAAATAGACTCCTTCAAAACCGTGGTCCCACCAAGTACAGAGGAGGCCACCTCCAAAGCCAAAGCCAGATTCAAGCTTACATATGCCAAAGTGCCGAGAGGCATGGAAGGCTACAAAAGGATCGAAGCCGAACCCTGCCCCTCGGAACTGGCAATGAACCCCCGATCCTAGGAGGTCTCTGCATCTGCCAACCCCGAAAAGCTCAGTGTAGCTATCTGTGCTGGAGAAGGAGTTCTGACCAGCACCGAAACAGTCAAAGTTGGGAACATTGGCACCAGGGGATCTGAAAGCTCCACTGGAGTCAAAAGAGGAATAAAGGCTGAAGTGGAAGTAGGCAAGATTCCAGAGCTAACATTGTCAGGAACTGTGGAAGGAGGCAATCCCCTTGCCGCAAAGAGCTGATCCACCTGTCTCATGATATCAGATTCGGTTAGACTCTTGGTGGATCAGACCAAAAAGATTGAAGGAGATCTGGGTGGGTGTTTCTCCAAAAAAAGAACTGGGAGGACAGTCCACAAAGGGATCCACTGTAGGTGAATATCTGGCGTGTGGTAAAGTTTTAAATAAAAAATCCTTCAGTTCCATGGTTTTGGTCAGCATCGAAGAAGAAGATGACTTTGTAACTGGCATCGGTGTCGAAGTAGTCAATGCAGAAACAGGCACCAATGGCATTGTCGCCAATTAAGTCATTTCAGAAACAGGTACCGATGGTACCAAAGACTGAGTCATTTGACCCACCAGCTCCGAAGGTATTCTTGGAACCATGGGAGCCTTGGCCATTTTACTTGACATTTCCGAAGAACGTGTCGGAACAGACTAACTTCTTTTCTTTGTTTTACTTGAGGGAGAAAGTGAACATGCCTCTGTTCTGGGACCAGATAAAGCCTCTTCAAAGTCTGACTTAAGAAGACCTTTCAGAATAAGCTTATTTCTGTGGTCAATTAAAGCTCTATGGTAAAAACTGTAACAAATTGCACAGTCCTCTTGTAAATGTACTATTCCTAAACAACAGACACAAAGAGTGTGTCCATCTGAATTAGGAAGCTTTCTGTCACATTTCTGGCACCTTTTGAAGCCAGAAGTGCCTTTAACAGGCTTGTCTACCATGACAAAAAAGGACACACACACACACACACACACACACACACACACACACACACACACACACAGAAATGATAAAGAAAATTATAGAATTTTTTTTTAATAAGCTAATTAAAGGCAGAAAGGAAGTAGCAACAATGATACTTAAGAAATACAGGTAGGCTAAAGGGGAAAAGTAGCAATGATGGTATGTGAGAGATTACCTAAACAGTAGATTGGACAAATAGATCTCACACACACACACATGAAAAACTATACAAAAGAGAAGTGGATAGCAGAAATGGAAAGGGAAGGTAGATTTAAGAAGAAAAAAGGTCAAACTTACAGTTTTACAAAGTTATTACTGTCACTCGAAAGCTCAGAGGAGCGAATGCATATCTGATCGAGATCCAAAATTAGGGTCTCCAGTCCCCACATGTTTTTCCTTGGCCCTAAAAGAATCTTGAGTAAATCCAGGATCACCTTTGATCTGGGTGGACTACTTGAATGACTCTTTTGTCGAAAGAAGCAGTTTTGAATTTCTAAGACTGCTGCATCCCCTGTGACTGGAGTAGAACATCCAGGGTACTTCTTACCCTTTTTGTGCCTCTTAAAAGGGGATATTGCTTAACTTCTTTGGTTATAATCCTCTGCACCCAATTGCCCATTATCCTTAGCCAGGCAGATTGGTGCAGGAGAACCCGCCGCCCTTGTCAGATCCCTTTGGCAGCATGTACACCAATTAGCCTTATGGATGAGTTAAAGAAGTGGATTCTAGGATGGCAAGCTGAAGCCACTTTGTCTCAAACTCTTTCAGCTACTGCTCCTGCAAGAGTGTCTGATAATTCTTTAATCAGATTGAGTTTAGTAAATGTGTCATGTAATTCCAAGGACATGAAGGAGCAAAGGTCGATGAAGCATATCTTTTGGCAGCTTCCCAAACTTATCCATTGTCCTAGACTCTCTGTTAAGAGGACAGATGAGTGGGATTTTCATCAGGAAGTTCCTTCTTGGTGGCTGCCACTACCACCATAGCATCCACTGGAATTCCCTTGGCCCAGTGTTGCTGATCCTTACGGCATTGAAAGGATATGGTCTGGTCTCTTTGGAACTGGCTCAACAGAGTCAGCCTGCTGAGTGATCAACTTAATGAGATGCGGTCAGCGGGTGGAGAGATCCAAGGGGTAGAGGGCTGGGCACAAAAGCCTCTAGATATACTGATTCCTCGGGGAAGGCTGGAGGGAAATTACAGCCACCACTCTGTTTAAGGATCTCCAGGATGACCCTGAAGGAAACAGCTTCAGGGGGTGACTTACAGAAACCTTCCCCCTCATTGAAATCGGTATCTTCTATGTAGAACTCTTCCGAGGAGTCCAAGTGCTTCCTCTTGCACTTTTTGCTTGAAGGTACCTCTTCAGTGGGGTGTTCTGGAGAGGTATCCAAAGAGTCATAACCACTGTGGTTTGATCCTGAGACTTTTGTGCCCTCTGACCCAGGGAAGAGACTGGTGGAAGCTCCGGTCAGGGAGGAAAGATAAATGTTTGGTCTGAGGGGGGGAGGGGGGCATAAACTGTTTGACCACAATGGACAAGGCCCTCTCCATGGCCTGGGAATCAGGTCCCCCCATAGAGGGATGGGAGCCCCGGAACCAAAGGTAGACTCCTTCAAAACCGTGGTCCCACTGCTTAAGAGTACAGAGGAGGCCACCTCCAAAGCCAAAGCCAGATTCAAGCTTACATATGCCAAAGTGCCGAGAGGCATGGAAGGCTACAAAAGGATTGAAGCGAACTCCTGCCCTGAACTGGCAATGAACCCCCGATCCTAGGAGGTCTCTGCATCTGCCAACCCCGAAAAGCTCAGTGTAGCTATCTGTGCTGGAGAAGGAGTTCTGACCAGCACGGGGAAACAGTCAAGAGTTGGGAACATTGGCACCAGGGGATCTGAGAGAAGCTCTACTGGAGTCAAAAAAAGGAAAAAAGAGGAATAAAGGCTGGAGTGGAAGAAGGCAAACTGTGGAAGGAGGCAATCCCCTTGCCTCAAATAGCTGATCCACCTGTCTCATGATATCAGATTCGGTTAGACTCTTGGTGGATCAGACCAAAAAGATTGAAGGAGATCTGGTGGGTGTTTCTCCAAAAAGAACTGGGAGGGACAGTACACAAAGGGATCCACTGTAGGTGAATATCTGGCGTGTGGTAAAGTTTTAAATAAAAAACCCTTCAGTTCCATGGTTTTGGTCAGCATCGAAGAAGAGAGATGACTTTGTAACTGGCATCGATTGTCGAAGTAGTCAATGCAGAAACAGGCACCAATGGCATTATGCCGCCAATTAAGTCATTTTCAGAAACAGGTACCGATGGTACCAAAGACTGAGTCATTTGACCCACCAGCTCCGAAGGTATTCTTGGAACCATGGGAGCCTTGGCCATTTTACTTGACATTTCCGAAGCGTGTCGGAACAGACTAACTCTTTTTCTTTGTTTTACTTGAGGGGAGAAAGTGGACATGCCTCTGTTCTGGGACCAGATAAAGCCTCTTCAAAGTCTGACTTTAAGAAGACCTTTCAGAATAAGCTTATTTCTGTGGTCAATTAAAAGAGCCCTATGGTAAAAACTGTAACAAATTGCACAGTCCTCTTGTAAATGTACTATTCTAAACAACAGACCTTACAAAGAGTGTGTCCATCTGAGATTAGGAAGCTTTGTCACATTTCTGGCACCTTTTGAAGCCAGAAGTGCCTTTAACAGGCTTGTATACCATGACAAAAGAGGACACACACACACACACACACACACACAGACACACACACACACACACACACATACACAAGCGATAGAAAAAGGTTATAGAAATTTTTTTTAATAAGCTAATTAAAGGCAGAAAGGAAGTAGCAACAATGATACTTAAGAAATACAGGTAGGCTAAAGGGGAAAAGTAGCAATGATGGTTTATGAGAGATTACCTAAACAGTAGATTGGACAAATAGATCTCACACACACACACACATGAAAAACTATACAAAAGAAGTGGATAGCAGAAAATGGAAGGAAGGTAGATTTAAGAAGAAAAAGGTCAAACTTACAGTTTTACAGAAGTTATTACTGTCACTCAAAAGCTCAGAGGAGGCAGAATGCATATCTGGCACTATGAAGGGCAAACAAGATCAGAGTTTGTTTGTGAGAGGGAGCATGATGAGAGCTTAGCTTGAGAGTTTTTTGGAAGGCATGAGCTGGAATAGCAGCTGAGTTGGTCTCTGAGGCTCGGGAACTTTGAGCCCATGGTCAAGGATAAAGTGAAGAATGACAACCTCAGATATGTTTCTGGTAAAGATACCCATCTTTAAATTGGCTTGAATAGTCTCCAGATGTAACTAGGAGAAAGGCAGAAGAAGAAACAAAACAAAGCATGTAGTGCATGACATGAGTAGAGATTGCTCTGTTTCAGTCTGTCAATAATATCGAAGGGAAAATATACAAGCCAATAAGATGGCTAAAGAAAAAATCTGTAAGTTATAGATCAGTTTTCTTCTTTTTTTTTTTTTCCAAAGGGAATCAAATTTTGTAGAGCAATGGCAAACATGAACACTACATATCTCCAGTATTGCTAGAAAGGACCTGGTAAGAAAAATACTACAGATGATTATAGATTACACAAAGAGATGCAATTGAGGCATCTACCATAACCTGTCATGGAATATAACATTTTCATCAATTTCCCCAAACTAATAAGGATTTTTTTAGTATGAAGATTACTGTATACTGTGCAGTACTGAAGAACTTTTCCCTGGGATACTGACTCTGCTGAATAATTTTCAGGATATCAGAATATAAATAGAAGTTATGTTCTTACCATAGCGTTCCATGTTAGTTGTAACAACTTCTTCGCCTTCTTCTTGCTGGATGGGTTCAGAGCCGACCTGGCTCCGTGGCCGCCCACTCTAAAAGCTTCGAGAGTTGGTTCCACCGGCTCGAGGCTCCCTATATCCCACAATGCTAGGCGTGAGTTACCTCAGATCTAAGGATTTTGTAAGCTAGACCCAGCTTATACTAGTAACAGAATAACTATAAACAAAGTCTACCTCTATACACCAGGGAGAAGAGAAGGAGTGACCTACATCCTGATCCAGGACAATATGCACAGTAGCATATACCTAAAGTAAGAGGTGGTAGAAAGAAGAGGTCACAATCAACACTCCTCCTAGGTCTGTCCAGGCCAGGGGAAGGAGGTAGGATCGGGGCATTAAAGAGAAGAAGCCGAGAAAGAAGACAACTAACATGGAACATTATGGTAAGAACATAACTTCTATATGTTATAAGTTGTCTATCTATGCCTTCATTCTTGCTGCTGCTGATGGGACCGCGTCCCTAGCACCTTGTCCCGGGTGGCCTGAACGGAACAGACTCTTGAGAACAGTGGAACCAAAGTTAGCTCTATGCCTAGAAGCTAAATCCAACTTATAATGAGAAATGAAAGTGTGAGGAGTATCCCAAGTAGCAGCTGCACAAGGTGTCAATAGGCAGTCTGTCTTGGAAGGCTATAGAAGTAGCCAAAGCTCTGGTTGGAATGGGCTTTAGGTTTGTTAGGCAGCTTTGGTGTCTAATTTCATAAACAAGGGAAATCAGAGATGTTAGCCATCCTAGATAATGATACCTTTGAAACTTCAAAGAAAGTCCCTTTCTGCCTTCTGCATAGGGAGACAAACAGCTGGTCAGATTTTCTGAATTGTTTGGTTCTATCCAAATAGTACCTTAACTGATCGATGAACATCTAGCCAATGCAATTTTGTTCAGACCTATTGGAATATTCTGGAAAAACACAGGGAGGTCAATGCTTTTGATTTAGGTTAGACGCCTTGAAAGAGGCTATCTTAGGGCAAAAAGGACGGGTTGATGATTAAGTAAAGATACCCTGTCCTTATGGAACAACAGATAAGGAGGTTGACAGCTGAGTGCATGAAGTTCTAGAAACTCTTCTAGCTGAAGTAATAGCTACCAAGAAGAGAGTCTTCCATGAAGTAAACAATTTTAAAGAACAGGAGGCTGCAGGTTCGAGAAAGGGGGAAGAATCAAAGAACTAAGAACTAAATTTAGGTCCCAAGGAGGAGGAGGATTTCTTATAGGAGGTCTGAGGTAGAAAACTCCTTTCAAAAAGGCTTTACCAAAGCTTGTGGGACATTATGGCAGACTCAGAAATACCCACATGAAAGTTAGAAATAGCTGCCAGTTGAACTTTAAGAGTAGAAGGAGATGAACCTGCATGGAAGAGTTCAGCTAGAAAATCAAGGACCATTTGGATGGAAGCAGTAGAAAGGATCTATGTCCCTTCCTTGAGCCCAATAGGGCTAAACGTTTCCACTTTACTCAAATAAATCTTTCTAGTGGAAGATTTATGGGAAACTATCAAAATATCTTTCGAACAGAGTGAGATATTTGAGGAAGCCTGGCTAAGGTTGGAATTGGAGGAACCAAGCAATGAGGTTCAGAGAGGGGAGGGAGAAGCTTGATGAGAAGCTGACCCGACTGATGGATCAAAGATCTGGAACTAGGTCCAGATGCCAAGGGTAAGCTCCAACAGAAAATGATGCAGAAAGGGGAACCAAACCTATGAGGCCAGTAAGGAGCAAATGAGGTCCAGCGAGGCCTTCTGAAGCGATAGCTTTCTGTATCACTTGAGAGATTAGTGGGAAGGAGGAAATGCATACAGAAGTCCCGGGGCCAAACTTGGACTAGAGCATCTCTGCTGGGCTGGCCTGGTAAAGGGAATAGGAGTGAAATAATCTCTGCACTTGTTTTGGGGATTAGCAAAAATTCGTGAGCAAGGCTGACCCCACTTGAGAAAAATTTCTCTCACAACAGAGTCTTTCAGAGACCACTCGTGAGGCATGAGGATAGCTCTGCTCAACTTGTCCCTTGATTTGATTGGACTTCGGGGGATAATGGGTTTGCTATCAGAAACCGCTGAGAAGAAATCGCCCATTGCCACAGTCTGAGTGCTTCTCGACACAGAGCGTAGGACCTGGTTCCACCTTGTTTGTTGATATACCACACTACAGACATATTGTCCGTCTGGATTACTGCTATCGTTCCCAAGGGAAGAGAGTCTTGAAGGGGCTTACTGGCAGCTAAAAGCACTGCTCTCATCTCCTAGAACATTTATGTGCAAAGTACAGCATTCTTCTGGTTGCCATGTGCCCTGGACAGTTCTGCCCTGATAATGCCCCCCCACCCGATCAGGGAGGCGTCCGTTGTCCCAGTGCTTAGCTTAACCCGGGAGTGGGGAGGAACAAAGGGTCTTCCCAAGAAGAGCTGAGGGGAAGACATCCACCACAGAAGATGATTCCTGCATGTTTGCGTGATCATAATGGTGTGGGACATGTCGGAAGTTGCTGGTATGACTATTGTCTGAAGAGCATCCATTGGAAGGATTCTCATGTGGAATCTGGCTAATGGAAGCAAAGGCATGGCAGCCATAATCCCCCAATACTGTCAGAACTAACCTGGCTTTGACTCTGTTGCTGCTGAAGATGAGCGAGACCAGTTTTTGTATGTCTGTTATTCTCTGATCCTGTTAGCCTCGCATGAACATGTTGACTGGTGTCTAGAATTGCGCCTATATGAAGGTAATAACACGACAGAGGCTTACTTAAAACAGACTTTTAAGCAATTTATTGAAATGCCTAAGTTTTGACAAGTCTGAAAGAGTGTGAGTCTAACAACTGTAGAAGAAGATGCTTTCGGTGGGAGTTGCACTAAGTGAGCCAGTCGTCCAAATATGGAAACACCTGGAATCCTTGACATCTCAGGTGAGAAGCTACCACTGCCATACATTTTGGTAAACACCCAGGGGCAGTGGAGTGAGTCCAAGGAGGGCAGGGCTCTGAATTGAAAATGACTGGTTCCCAGCCTGGAAGCGGAGAAATCTTTGGAGCCGTCTGTTCATTTTATATGACCATATGCGCATCCTGAAGGTCTATGGAGCACATCCAGTTTTTCTTCCCAATAGGGAAGTATGGACTGTAAGCGTGACCATCGAAATGCGTGTTTTCTTGACTGACTTGTTCAAGATACTGAGATCCAAAATTGGTCTCCAGTCCCTGTTTTTGGAACTAAAAGAACCTGCAAGGTAGATTCGGATCCTTGCTGGTCTGCTGGAACTGGTTGAATTGCTCTTTTGCAAGCAGTTTTGAAACTTCAAAGCTGCAAGATCCCTTTGGCCGGGTGGAACATCTGGAAGGGATTTTTTTTGATCGGTTTGGAATGCAAAGAAAGGGAATGGAATAGCCCGAATGATGGACTGTACCCACTTGTCACCGAGAGTTAGGGATAGCCAGGCTTCTGGGTACAGTGACAATCTTCCCACGACTGCCTCCGAAGGTGGACAGTGGGGCAACACTCAGGGATGCTGAAAGGGCTTATCGGAAAAAGTTTCTCGATTGCCTGGTTCTCACCGGACCCCCTCTGCCTCTAGAGGCTGGTCGTCTACCATTGTTGTTCCCCCCTCTGCCTCTGGCCCGAGCGGGAACCGACTCTGTCGTCAGGCTGAAGTCCCTTGAGAGATTGTTTCTTGAACCACATTTTCCACTTTTCTGGCCCCATGGGAGGTAAGGCCTAGAAGGAGTAGGAAAGGACTCTGGCCCGGCAGAAAGAGTCTTGCCATCAGTCTCGCACCTAGTCAAGGTTTCTTTCACTTGAGGACCAAAGAGATGATCCATCAAGCGGGAATTAGTGAGCGGCGTTTTAAAAGGGTCCACCAAAGTTGCATAACCGCATCCAGGCATGCCTCGTAAGGCCACTCCTGTTCCTGCTTGGTCCTGCTGCGCTCCATTAGCCTACACGTAAAAGGAGGCATGGAGGAGATTAGCTATGGAGTTCAGGGGTAGCCAGCTGAGTGTTCATCTTGTCTTGAAAACCCGCAGCTGTAGGATCCTTCCAACATATCACTCGCTTCTTTGATCAAGTCCCTTTGAAGATGAGTAAAATGGCATAGGTAGTTCAGCGAGCAGCATTGCAAAGGTAAGCTGACAGAGAACATCCGCTTCCCGTACCTGTCCACGCGGTGGACCTAGATTCCTTGTTAGGTGGATGGACAGGGCACTGAAAGATCAGCTAGTTCCTTCTTGAAGTGGCAGCAGCAGCCACCATAGCATCCTACAGAAACTCCTTTTGTCAGAAACTGTTTATCTGCTGGTGCTGTAATGAATTTTTGAGGTCTCCTGAATCAGGAGCAGTCCATGCCTTTTGCTACCACCTGCATGAGTGGGGGTCAAGGGGAGACACCCAGGAGGTGGAAGGGCCCGAGCCAAAAAGCCTCAAGGTACACAGATTCATCACTCCAGAAGGGTTGAGGGCTGGCCAATTTCCCCTCTGCTTAAAGGATTTCTAGAATGTCTGCACCAATGAGGACATCTTCAGAAGGGGAGCGGGGAACCCTCGGAATCCTCTAAATCTGTGTCAGAGGTGTGAGGACTCAGGTGAGTCTATGTGTTTCCCTCTTACACTTTCTCTTCCGAGGGGGCTCTTCTGCCAAATCAGGAGAGGCCTCGGAAGAGGATGAGACTCCCACAGGGGATTCCTGAGAGCCTGGCTCTCTGCGGTCCGGGATGAGGGAGTGAGTCGACTTGACCTGAGGCACGATCAAGAGTTAGAGAGGCCGACGAGCCGACTGTGGAGTAGAACCAGGTTCTCAACTTACCTGCAGCATGACCTCCGAGCCGCACCCCTGTCAGGCAGAGCCAGAGGTCCCAGCTCCGAAAAGCCTAAAAACCTCCCTCGGCACCCGGCAGTGATGGCTCGAGGCCGATGTCGGAGCCCGAACTCACCAGCGCCGAAGCCCGAGAGGGAGAGCGGGGGAGTGGACAAAGGGTCGATGCCACACACCCTCGGAGCCAGACGATGGAAGTCGGCGCCGAGATTCTTCTAAGGAAGAAATCCGGGCCGGCGATGGAGCCGAAGACATTTGTATCGGCTCCGGCCTTCCTTACCACAGTCTCGGTTCGAAATGCGCCCGGCTCCAGCTCAACGGAGTCGGAGGAGGAACATGAGGACCCAGGAGTCAGGCACTCGACTGATGAGTCCGAGGGCTCTGAAGCATTTGGGCCAGTGCCTGCCGGACTTTAAGAAGTCGAAGCTCACTACCCTCTGAAGGTCAAGTGGTCCGACAGCCTGGAAATGACCTAGAGAGTAGGATCCTATGGCTCCGTTCCAGACAGCAGAGAGGAGATGCTGGAGCTGAATGAACGGAGCCAAGGGACGACTTGATGACCCTAGACCTCTTTCTAGATGTGTCGGTTCTCGAAGGTCTGGTCCGGAACCGACACAGGAATTTCCAATACCTCGGCTCCAGCCGGAGCCGAAGAAACCCACAGAAACTGTGAGACTGAGGACTCATCGGCTCCAGCCGGGAGCCGATGTAGGCGTGACGGAGGTTTAAGTAGCCTTAGGTCTCGGCTCAGTAGCTGGAGCCGAGGGACCTAGAAGCCTTGGAGGGCTTTCCCGGGAAAAGAGACGAAGTAAGGAGAACGCTCAGGCTTGAGTAAATCCTCTCAAAATCAGTTTGTTTTTTCTTTCCTGCAGGACCCTGGGGCTGAAGCACAGTGGCATACAGCACAGGAGTCCTGCCCAGGTGCAAAGGAATCCCAGAGCAGTAGACACAAGAAGTGTGACCGTCTGTCAGGAGCATTTTCTGACAGCACGAGTCACACTTCTTGAAAACTCTGAACCTTTGAGTCTTCTAGACATTTTAGAAAAGTGTAATCACACACACCCAGTCAAACACACTGATTACACCTATCCTATTTTAAACTCAAAAAATAAAACAAACTACCAAAGTTTTAAATTCTGAGAAAAAACACACACACACACCACTAGGGGATGGAAGAAAAAAAGGCCCAAAAGGCCCGAGGGAAGAAGGAGCTTATAAGTTCTTGTGGAAAAAATGGGATTTTTAAGAGAGAGAAGGGAGAAAATCCACTAAACTAAGGGAAACAACTGTTAAGATTAAAACTAAAGGGGTTTTAAGTATACTAAATTTTACTCCAAAGTTACTCACCAAGAAGCCGGTAGAAACCAAACACACCTCGATCGCTGTAGCGGCAAGCGAGATCTGAGGTAACTCACGCCTAGCATTGTAGGATATAAGGGGAGCCTCGAGCCGATTAGGAACCAACTCTCGAGCTTTTAGAGTGGCCGGTCATGACCCGAGGAGTCGGCTCGAACCCATCCAGCGCAAGAATGAAGGCGTAGATAGACAACTTAACATCCAAGTCTACTCAGTGATACAAACAAGTCTAATGTGTGTTGGTCTGTACATATACAAATGTGTGCATGTATGTATGTATATATACCTATTTGTGTGTTTATATGCTGTTGTGCATGTACACTGTCTCTTTTAAATAAACAAACAGCTGTAGCTTTCTGATCCTTACTTGTCTTCCAATGGCTCACTGGGATGGCATGGGGCAGAAAACATGTAGATATTAAATGCTAAGAGTGAATGGTTGAGACTGGTGGTATGAAAAAGCAGAGTGATAGGTGAAACTCTTCTGCGACAGTGTGAGGTAAGGAGAAGTTTTTTTAATCCTGGCAGATAAGGGCATCACTGATGGTTAGGAGGAGATGGGAGAACTCTGTTGTGAAAGCTGGACAGCAGCAGATATATGTATGCATGTATGTATGTGAGACAGAAACACAACCGCAAGAATACATTATGACTCCAGTCTTATTTATTTTACCATTTTTTTTTTCTTTATGACTACAGTCAGACATCTGAGCTATGTATAAAGGCAATGAAACAAAGTAGTGATGACTGCTGGCTTGGGTACTGAGGCTGTCTGTAGATGAAACATGACTGACTCTTTGCTCAGTTTTTAGGGGCTGGCTTTACAGGACTAATGTGATTTCTGTGAAGCCAAGTTGTAAAAAGTAATACTTTACTGGAGGGTTGCTGGTTGTATGACATAAATTTGAAAAATGCAATTTTTTATCTCAGATTAGATGTCTCAGGTATGTACAGTTAGCAAAGTGGCTATAATTGTTGGGAAGAGGACTCAGGTAAGGGGCTGGCTGCAGATGAAAGTAGCTTAGTCTTGTCATTTGTTCAGTTTATAGTCTGATTTTGCAGGAATAGTGTGCAACTTTTGTGCAACAAGTATCAATACTTTACTTGCTGGGCTGGTCAAAGTTGAAAATGTCCCTAATTACGTTCATATTTATGGTCTGTTTTTCATAACACTTGTGATTTTTTGGCAAATCACTAAGGGGATTACAATGACTAAATAAGTGGCAAACATTGAAGTACTAGACTTCATATCCTTCAAAATGCAGAATGATGCAAATTTTGTGATAAGAGTAATATTTAAAATCTGTCCTTGATTTCAGAACTTTGGGCCCCATTGTTTGACTCTGCCCTCCAATTCTTGAGCTAATATGTTGAGAGGTATTACTTTTTTATTGTAATCAGATATGGTATACACAGCAAAGTGACTATAACTGCTGTGTGAGGGCTGTTTATAGATGAAAGCAACTTACCCCTCTTGTTTGTATACTTGCCCAATATTAAACTGCAGCTTTGGAGGGCTACTATTCATTTGTGTGAAATAAATTTGAATTGTTTATTGTGGCAATTGTGTGCCTCTAGAGGAAACAAACATGCAACACAAACTAGTCATTTTTTTAGCATAACTAGACATTTGGGGTGTACACACTGTGATGCACGTAACAAAGAAACACAAGGTGAACCAATGATGGCGTGGAACCAGCAAACAAAGTCCAAAGTACAAAAAGCAAGTTCCCACAGCATTGTATAAATTCTTTTAATAAAATAAAGCTTTCAGACAAAGCGTCCTTCTTCAGTGTTGAATAAAATTCACATTAAGACATCACATCCTTATAGTTAAAATCCAAGAAACATATGGGCACAGCCTTGCCTATCATAATCTAACACACATTAAGTAATTAAGAACAATTTGTAGTATATCTCACTGAAAAATCTTAAAGAAATATATTACACATTCCACTAAGCAAAACTGAATAAATGATTACTAAAAAATCATAACTTGCATTTGAAAATGCATCAAAACATATTTACATTTATGTTCATTAAAACAAAAAATACTTATATGGACATAAATACATCTGAATTAGGAAGCTTTCTGTCACATTTCTGGCACCTTTGAAGCCAGAAGTGCCTTTAACAGGCTTGTCTACCATGACAAAAAAGGACACACACACACACACACACACACACACACACACACACACACACACACACACAGAAACGATAAAGAAAATTATAGAAATTTTTAATAAGCTAATTAAAGGCAGAAAGGAAGTAGCAACAATGATACTTAAGAAATACAGGTAGGCTAAAGGGGAAAAGTAGCAATGATGGTTTATGAGAGATTACCTAAACAGTAGATTGGACAAATAGATCTCACACACACACACATGAAAAACTATACAAAAGAGAAGTGGATAGCAGAAATGGAAAGGGAAGGTAGATTTAAGAAGAAAAAAGGTCAAACTTACAGTTTTACAAAGTTATTACTGTCACTCGAAAGCTCAGAGGAGCGAATGCATATCTGGCACTATGAAGGGGCAAACAAGATCAGAGTTTGTTTGTGAGGAGCATGATGGGGAGAGCTTAGCTTGAGAGTTTTTGGAAGGCATGAGCTGGAATAGCAGCTGAGTTGGTTCTGAGGCTCGGAACTGAGCCCATGGTCAAGGATAAAGTGAAGAATGACAACCTCAGATATGTTCTGGTAAGATACCCATCTTTATTGGCTTGAATAGTCTCCAGATGTAACTAGGAGAAAGGCAGAAACAAAACAAAGCATGTAGTGCATGACATGGTAGAGATTGCTCTGTTTCAGTCTGTCAATAATATCGGGAAAATATACAAGCCAATAAGATGGCTGAAAATACCTGTAAGTTATAGATCAGTTTTTCTTTTTTTTTTTTCCAAAGGGGAATCAAATTTTGTAGAGCAATGGCTAAACATGAACACTACATATCTCAGTATTGCTAAAGGACCTGGTAAGAAAAATGCTACAGATGATTATAGATTACACAAAGAGATGCAATTGAGGCATCTACCATAACCTGTCATGGAATATAACATTTTCATCCAATTTCCCCAAACTAATAAGGATTTTTTTAGTATGAAGATTACTGTATACTGTGCAGTACTGAAGAACTTTTCCCTGGGATACTGACTCTGCTGAATAATTTTCAGGATATCAGAATATAAATAGAAGTTATGTTCTTACCATAACGTTCCATGTTAGTTGTCTTCTTCTCGCCTTCTTCTTGCTGGATGGGTTCGGAGCCGACCTCGGCTCCGACTCGGCCACTCTAAAAGCTCGAGAGTTGGTTCCACCGGCTCGAGGCTCCCCTTATATCCCACAATGCTAGGCGTGAGTTACCTCAGATCTCGTTTGTAAGCTAGACCCAGCTTATACTAGTAACAGAATAACTATAAACAAAGTCTACCTCTATACACCAGGGAGAAGAGAAGGGTGACCTACATCCTGATCCAGGACAATATGCACAGTAGCATATACCTAAAGTAAGAGGTGGTAGAAAGAGAGGTCACAATCAACACTCCTCTAGGTCTGTCCAGGCCAGGGGAAGGAGGGTGAAGAAGAAGGCGAGAAGAAGACAACTAACATGGAACATTATGGTAAGAACATAACTTCTATATGTTAAGTTGTCTATCTCGCCTTCATTCTTGCTGGATGGGACCGCGTCCCTAGCACCTTGTCCCGGGTGGCCTAACGGAACAGACTCTTGAGAACAGTGGAACCAAAGTTAGCTCTATGCCTAGAAGCTAAATCCAACTTATAATGAGAAATGAAAGTGTGAGGAGTATCCCAAGTAGCCGCTGCACAAAAGGTGTCAATAGGCAGTCTGTCTTGGAAGGCTATAGAAGTAGCCAAAGCTCTGGTGGAATGGGCTTTAGGTTTGTTAGGCAGCTTTTGGTGTCTAATTTCATAAACAAGGGAAATCAGAGATGTTAGCCATCTAGATAATGATACCTTTGAAACTGAAAGTCCCTTTCTGCCTTCTGCATAGGAGACAAACAGCTGGTCAGATTTTCTGAATTGTTTGGTTCTATCCAAATAGTACCTTAACTGACGATGAACATCTAGCCAATGCAATTTTTGTTCAGACCTATTGGAATATTCTGGAAAAAACACAGGGAGGTCAATGCTTTGATTTAGGTTAGACGCCGAGGCTATCTTAGGCAAAAAGGACGGGTTGATTCGTAAAGATACCCTGTCCTTATGGAACAACAGATAAGGAGGTTGACAGCTGAGTGCATGAAGTTCTGAAACTCTTCTAGCTGAAGTAATAGCTACCAGAAAGAGAGTCTTCCATGATAGCAATTTTAAAGAACAGGAGGCTGCAGGTTCGAAAGGGGGAAGAATCAAAGAACTAAGAACTAAATTTAGGTCCCAAGGAGGAGGAGGATTTCTTATAGGAGGTCTGAGTAGAAAAACTCCTTTCAAAAAGGCTTTGCAAAGCTTGTGGGACATTATGGCAGACTCTGAAATACCCACATGAAAGTTAGAAATAGCTGCCAGTTGAACTTTAAGAGTAGAAGGAGATGAACCTGCATGGAAGAGTTCAGCTAGAAAATCAAGGACCATTTGGATGGAAGCAGTGAAAGGATCTATGTCCCTTCCTTGAGCCCAATAGTAAACGTTTCCACTTACTCAAATAAATCTTTCTAGTGGAAGATTTATGGGAAGCTATCAAAATATCTCGAACAGAGTGAGATATTTGAGGAAGCCTGGCTAAGGTTGGAATTGGAGGAACCAAGCAATGAGGTTCAGAGAGGGAAGGGAGCGATGAAACTGACCCGACTGATGGATCAAAAGATCTGGAACTAGGTCCAGATGCCAAGGTCGCTCCAACAGAAAATGATGCAGAAAGGGGAACCAAACCTGTCGAGGCCAGTAAGGAGCAATGAGGTCAACGAGGCCTTCTGAGCGATAGCTTTCTGTATCACTTGAGAGATTAGTGGGAAGGGAGGAAATGCATACAGAAGTCCCCGGGGCCAAACTTGGGCTAGAGCATCTCTGCTGGGCTGGCCTGGTAAAGGGAATAGGGTGAAATAATCTCTGCACTTGTTTTGGGGAGTAGCAAAAAGGTCGCAGCAAGGCTGACCCCACTTGAGAAAAATTTCTCTCACAACAGAGTCTTTCAGAGACCACTCGTGAGGCATGAGGATAGCTCTGCTCAACTTGTCCGCGATTTGATTGGACTTCCGGGATGTGCGTTGCTATCAGAAACGCTGAGAAGAAATCGCCCATTGCCACAGTCTGAGTGCTTCTCGACACAGGGCGTAGGACCTGGTTCCACCTTGTTTGTTTATATACCACACTACAGACATATTGTCCGCCTGGATTGCTATCGTTCCCAAGGGAAGAGAGTCTTGAAGGGCTTGCAACGCTAAAAGCACTGCTCTCATCTCTAGAACATTTATGTGCAAGTGGCATTCTTCTGGTTGCCATGTGCCCTGGACAGTTCTGCCCTGATAATGCCCCCACCCGATCAGGAGGCGTCCGCTGTCAGTGTAGCAACCGGAGGGGAGGAACAAAGGGTCTTCCCAAGAAGAGCTGAGGGAAGACATCCACCACAGAAGATGATTCCTGCATGTTTGCGTGATCATAATGGTGTGGGACATCGGAAGTTGCTGGTATGACCATTGTGTGAAGAGCATCCATTGAAGGATTCTCATGTGGAATCTGGCTAATGGAAGCAAAGGTATGGCAGCCGCCATAATCCCCAATACTTTCAGAACTAACCTGGCTTTGACTCTGTTGCTGCTGAAGATGAGCGAGACCAGTTTTTGTATGTCTGTTATTCTCTGATCTGTTAGCCTCGCAGACATGTTGACTGTGTCTAGAATTGCGCCTATGAAGGTAATAAGGTAACAAGGCGACAAAACAGACTTTTCGCAATTTATTGAAATGCCTAAGTTTTGACAAGTGCGAAAGGTGTAGTCCCTGGCTGTGAAGAAGATGCTCGGTGGGAGCTGTAAGGAGCCAGTCGTCCAAATATGGAAACACCTGGAATCCTTGACATCTCAGGTGAGAAGCTACCACTGCCATACATTTGGTAAACACCCAGGGGGCAGTGGTGAGTCCAAAGGGCAGGGCTCTGAATTGAAAATGACTGGTTCCCAGCCTGAAGCGGAGAAATCTTCTGGAGCGTCTGTTCATTTTTATATGATAGTACGCATCCTGAAGGTCTATGGAGCACATCCAGTTTTTTCTTCCCAATAGGGGAAGTATGGACTGTAGCGTGACCATCCGAAATCGTGTTTTCTTGACTGACTTGTTCAAGATACTGAGATCCAAAATTGGTCTCCAGTCCCCTGTTTTTTTTGGAACTAAAAAGAACCTGGAGTAGATTCCGGATCCTTGCTGGTCTGCTGGAACTGGTTGAATTGCTCTTTTTGCAAGCAGTTTTGAAACTTCCAAAGCTGCAAGATCCCTTTGAGCGGTGGAACATCTGGAAGGGATTTTTGATCGGTTTGGAATGCAAAGAAAGGGAATGGAATAGCCTTGGAAATGATGGACTGTACCCACTTGTCTCGAGTTAGGGATAGCCAGGCTTCTGGGTACAGTGACAATCTTCCCCGACTGCCTCCGAAGGTGGACAGTCGGGCAACACCTCAGGGATGCTGAAAGGGCTTATCGGAAAAAGTTTCTCGATTGCCCTGGTTCTGCGGACCCCCCCTGCCTCTAGGGCGGCGTCTACCCTTGTTGTTCCCCCCTCAGCCTCTGACGGGAACCGACTCTGTCGTCAGGCTAAGTCCCTTGAGATTGTTTATGAACCACATTTTTCCACTTTTCTGGCCTTGGGGTAAGGCCTAGAAGGAGTAGAAAAACGGACTCTGACGGCAGAAAGAGTCTTGCCATCAGTCTCGCACCTAGTCAAGGTTTCTTTCACTTGAGGACCAAAAAGAGATGATCCATCAAACGGGGAATTAGTGAACGACGTTTTAAAGGGGTCCGCAAAGTTGCATAACCGCATCCAGGCATGCCTACGTAAGGCCACTCCTGTTCCTGCGGTCCTGCTCGCTCCATTAGCCGCATACGAAAGGAGGCGCATGGAGGAGTTAGCTATGGAGTTCAGGGTAGCCAGCTGAGTGTTCATCTTGTCTTGAAAACCCGCAGCTGTAGGATCCTTCAACATATCACTCGCTTCTTTGATCAAGTCCCTTTGAAGATGAGTAAAATGGCATAGGTAGTTCAGCGAACGCATTGCAAAGGTCGCTGACGAGAACATCCGCTTCCCGTACCTGTCCATGGACCTAGATTCCTTGTTAGGTGGATGGACAGGCACTGAAGGATCAGCTAGTTCCTTCTTAGTGGCAGCAGCAACCACCATAGCATCCACAGAAACTCCTTTTGTCAGAAACTGTTTATCTGCTGGTGCTGTAATGAATTTTGAGGGTCTCCTGAATCAGGAGCAGTCCATGCCTTTTTTGCTACCACCTGCATGAGGGGGTCAAAGGGGGGAGACACCCAGGAGGTGGAAGGACGAGCCAAACGCCTCAAGGTACACAGATTCATCCTCCGAAGGGTTGAGGGCTGGCCAATTTCCCCTCTGCTTAAGGATTTCTAGAATGTCTGCAAATGAGACATCTTCAGAAGGGGAACGGGGGGAACCCTCGGAATCCTCTAAATCTGTGTCAGAGGTGACGGACTCAGGTGAGTCTATGTGTTTCCTCTTACACTTTCTCTTCCGAGGGGGCTCTTCTGCCAAATCAGGAGAGGCCTCGGAAGAGGATGAGATCCCCACAGGATTCCTGAGGAGCTGGCTCTCTGCGGTCCGGGATGAGGGAGTGAGTCGACTTGACCTGAGGCACCGAAGAGGGGGGGGGCGGACGGAGCCGACTGTGGGGTAGAACCAGGTTCTAACACACTCTGCATGACCTCGAACGCACCCCTGTCAGGCAGAGCCAGAGGTCCCGCTCCGAAAGCTAAAACCTCCCTCGGCACCGACAGTGATGGCTCGAGGCGATGTCGGAGCCGAACTCACCAGCGCAAGCCCGAGAGGGAGGCGGGTCGGACAAGGGTCCGATGCCACTCACCCCCTCGGAGCCGACGATGGAAGTCCGGCGCCGAGATTCTTCTAAGGAAGAAATCGGAGCCGACGATGGAGCCGAAGACATTTGTATCGGCTCCGACGCTACCACAGTCTCGGTTCCGAAACGCCCCGGCTCCGAGCTCAACGGAGTCGGAGGAGGAACATGAGGGACAGGGTCAGGCATCGACTGATGAGTCGGGCTCTGAAGCATTTGGGCCAGTGCCTCGGACTTAAGAAGTCGACTCACTACCCTCTGAAGGTCATGGTCCGACAGCCTCGATGACCTAGAGGAGTGAGATCTATGGCTCCGTTCAGACAGCAGAGGAGATGCTGGAGCTGAATGAACGGAGCCAAGGGACGGTGACCTAGACCTCTTTCTAGATGTCGGTTCCGAAGGTCTGGTCGGAACCGACACAGGAATTTCCAATACCTCGGCTCCAGCCGGAGCCGAGGAAACCACAGAAACTGTAGACTGAGACTCATCGGCTCCAGCCGGAGCCGATGTAGACGGAGGTTTGAGCCTAGGTCTCGGCTCAGTAGCTGGAGCCGAGGACCTAGAAGCCTTGGAGGGCTTTCGAAGAGACAGTAAGGGAACGCTCAGGCTTGAGTAAACCTCTCAAAATCAGTTTTTTCTTTCCTGCAGGACCCTGGGGCTGAAGCCGTGGCATACAGCACAGGAGTCCTGCAGGTGCAAAGGTCCCAGGCAGTAGACACAAGAAGTGTGACCGTCTGTCAGAGACATTTTCTGACAGCACGAGTCACACTTCTTGAAGCCTGAGACCTTTGAGTCTTTAGACATTTTAGAAAAAGTGTAATCACACACACCCAGTCAAACACACTGATTACACCCTATCCTATTTTAAACTCAAAAAATAAAACAAACTACCAAAGTTTTAAATTCTGAGAAAAAACACACACCACTAGGGGATGGAAGAAAAAAGGCCCAAAGCCCGAGGGAAAAACTTATAAGTTCTTGTGGAAAAAATGGGATTTTAGAGAGAAAGGGGGAGAAAATCCACTAAACTAAGGGAAACAACTGTTAAGATTAAAACTAAAGGGGTTTAAGTATACTAAATTTTACTCCAAAGTTACTCACCAAGAAGCCGGTAGAAACCAAACACCTCGATCGCTGTAGCGGCAAACGAGATCTGAGGTAACTCACGCCTAGCATTGTGGGATATAAGGGGAGCCTCGAGCCGGTGGAACCAACTCTCGAGCTTTTAGAGTGGCCGAGTCGGAGCCGAGGTCGGCTCCGAACCCATCCAGCAAGAATGAAGGCGAGATAGACAACTTAACATCCAAGTCTACTCAGTCATACAAACAAGTCTAATGTGTGTTGGTCTGTACATATACAAATGTGTGCATGTATGTATGTATATATATATACCTATTTGTGTGTTTATATGCTGTTGTGCATGTACACTGTCTCTTTTAAATAAACAAACAGCTGTAGCTTTCTGATCCTTGTCTTCCAATGGCTCACTGGGATGGCATGGGGCAGAAAACATGTAGATATTAAATGCTAAGAGTGAATGGTTGCAGACTGGTGGTATGAAAAAGCAGAAGTGGAGTGAGCTGCGACAGTGTGAGGTAAGGAAAGTTTTTTTAATCCTGGCAGATAAGGGCATCACTGATGGTTAGGAGGAGATGGGAGAACTCTGTTGTGGCTGGACAGCAGATATATGTATGCATGTGTATGTGAGACAGAAACACAACCAGAATACATTATGACTCAGTCTTATTTATTTTACCATTTTTTTCTTTATGACTACAGTCAGACATCTGAGCTATGTATAAAGGCAACAAAGTAGTGATGACTGCTGGCTTGGGTACTGAGGCTGTCTGTAGATGAAACATGACTGACTCTTTGCTCAGTTTTTTAGGGCTGGCTTTACAGGACTAATGTGATTTCTGTGAGGCAAGTTGTAAAGTAATACTTTACTGGAGGGTTGCTGGTTGTATGACATAAATTTGAAAAAATGCAATTTTTTTATCTCAGTTAGATGTCTCAGGTATGTACAGTTAGCAAAGTGGCTATAATTGTTGGGAAGAGGACTCAGGTAAGGGGCTGGCTGCAGATGAAAGTAGCTTAGTCTTGTCATTTGTTCAGTTTATATAGTCTGATTTTGCAGGACTAGTGTGCACTTTTGTGCAACAAGTATCAATACTTTACTTGCTGGGCTGGTCAAAGTTGAAAATGTCCCTAATTACGTTCATATTTATGGTCTGTTTTTCATAACACTTGTGATTTTTTGGCAAATCACTAAGGATTACAATGACTAAATAAGGGCAAACATTGAAGTACTAGACTTCATATCCTTCAAAAATGCAGAATGATGCAAATTTTGTGATAAGAGTAATATTTAAAATCTGTCCTTGATTTCAGAACTTTGGGCCCCATTGTTTGACTCTGCCTCCAATTCTTGAGCTAATATGTTGAGAGGTATTACTTTTTATTGTAATCAGATATGGTATACACAGCAAAGTGACTATAACTGCTGTGTGAGGGCTGTTTATAGATGAAAGCAACTTACCCCTCTTGTTGTATGCCCAATATTAAACTGCAGCTTTGGAGGGCTACTATTCATTTGTGTGAAATAAATTTGAATTGTTTATTGTGGCAATTGTGTGCCTCTGGGAAGCAAACATGCAACACAAACTAGTCATTTTTTTTAGCATAACTAGACATTTGGGGTGTACACTGTGATGCGAACAAAGAAACACAAGGTGAACCAATGATGACGTGGAACCAGCAAACAAAAGTCCAAAGTACAAAAGTAAGTTCCACAGCATTGTATAAATTCTTTTAATAAAATAAAGCTTTCAGACAAACGTCCTTCTTCAGTGTTGAATAAAATTCACATTAAGACATCACATCCTTTATAGTTAAAATCCAAGAAAACATATGACACAGCCTGCCTATCATAATCTAACACACAATTAAGTAATTAAGAACAATTTGTAGTATATCTCACTGAAAAATCTTAAAGAAATATATTACATTCCACTAAGCAAAACTTTGAAATAAATGATTACTAAAAAAATCATAACATTGCATTTGAAAATGCATCAAAAACATATTTACATTTATATTTCATTAAAACAAAAAAATACTTATATGGACATAAATACATGTAATTTTAAATATATATATATATATATATATATATATATATATATATATATATATGTATATATATACATATATATATATATATATATATATATATATATATATATATATATATATATGTATATATATATATATATATATATATATATCTGCAAATCAATTATTATAGTAATGAATATGCCCGTGTACTAGCCCTGTAATCAAGGAGCCTCAATCCTCACCACTAACACTAGTGATGGGCGTGCACATTGGGAAGGATTAACAAGTACACACACAGTAAAGTACAATTTCCCTTAAGAGCACACAGAGATCACAGTCAGTCTGTGGCGGGTTTTTCCCTTTCTGCCAGATTCCCAGTAAGACTCCCCATTGGCACAGCTATAGGATCCAGATCTCAGCCTACTGGTCAAGCTAAAACCTCCAGCACCCTCTCAGTCTAAACAGTGCTTCATGTGCCTGCCCAAGTAGCTCATATGCACACACTTTAAGATCTGGTTTGTATACAAACACACAGACACTCCTGGGGAAGGCTGGTACAGGTTCTCCAGCTGTGCCCCCTTTTGGCCCAGACTATAAGGTAGTAATTACTGCCACCATCTACTAAGGCCTTTAACAAAAGGTGACCAATTTCACTGTGTAATAATACTGTTATCCAATTAGTAAGTGTGACCAGAACTTTTAGGGCTATTGGAGTGGCTTATGCAGTATCACCAAATATGTGCAAGTACTCTAGAGTTTAAATTATCTCTACACAAAACAGCCACAGTTGAAAGGTTTCAAAATATTTAATAATAGATAATAACACAAGACAAATTTCCTCAATTCAACACAGTGATAGTCAAAAGTTCAAAAATCACAGGGAAATGCTTTAAAACAATATTGTTGGATAGTCTGACAAATACAGAAAACAGCAAGACTAAATCTGACAAAATTCCTATCTAACTTTAAGACCAATACTCTTCTAAATAAACTTACATATAGAGCAAAGGCAAAGTGTGCTGGTGATGTCAGTTCTGAAGACAAATGCAAAATGCCATCTCTTTCTCTCTGAGATCTCTTAAATTGATAATACATCACTGCTGACTCACTTTAGATGACACCATTCTTGACACTTCTCTGGTTTTCAGGCCACCAGAAACTCTCAATTTACATTCCTTAGTAAGCTTGCACCTGGTCAGGAAGCCACAGCCATAAAAGACATTATGCATGTAAAATCTAGCAATTAACTCTTGTCCTAAGACAATAGAGAGAATTCCTTCATCCAGACATCCCGTCTCCGAGCCCTGAGATCAGTCAGTCATAAAATGCTTTACTTTATTTGCTTTCTTCCAGCAGGATGCACTGTTGTTAAATTTTATCTACTCGCGTTTTTATTGATTTAAAAAAGTCATATATGTTATTAATACATTAACTAACAATTGAAACAAGATCATTAACTATGTACAGTATTTACATTTGGCCTGAAGATTAATTATATAAACATCCAATCCAATCAGAATAGTCACTTAAATAAAAAGGGAATAGTTTTTTTCTCTTTTCTTTAACAGTCATGAGTTTAAGTTCAATGTCTCAATAAGAGAAAACTTTTTTCCAAGAATTATTGTTCCAGAATTTTGGTGTAATCCTTAGTTCTTTAACTTTAGTTTCCATCAGTGCAGTTTCTTTCAGTAGTGATAAAAATTCTTTGAAAGATGGTTTGGTATTAGGTTTCCATTTATTAGAAATACATTTTCTAGGATTCGCTAGTATATTCCAGAGTAGCTAGAGATTGTTATTTAAGATTCTCATTGACATTTAACAAAAACAAAGATCTAGATATTACAAATTAATCTGAAAATATGGATTGTAGGAAGTTACCAATATCTTCCCAAAATGTTTAACTTTAATACAATCATGAAAAATATGTATCCAATCTGCTTTGCATGTTTGTAAATATCTCCAACACATGGCAATATTAGAAGAATTGAATTTTACTAATTTGTTGGGTGCATAAAAAGCTCTATGCAGACATTTCCATATGTAAATTATCCAGAATTGCATGTTAGATGTTAATTTAATAGAATTTAATATTTTAGTTTTATTTTCCATAGATAAATTTATTGACTGTCCTCTAGTGATATGAAGCCAACATTTTTGATTAGTTTTCACTTTGTAATTTATTAAAATATTATATCATTTCAATTTTAAGTTTTCCCAATTTTGATTATATATTAGTTCAAATAGATGTTTTATAAATTTAGGTCAGTCTCTGAAGGAGGAATTACTGGTCATTCTGCATAGATCTTGTGAATATAATACACTTTGAAGTATAAGCCAATCTGATGAAGAAAGCTCATATGTTCTTATTATATACATACTTTCTATAACCTTTTGGTTGTTGATACATTGTTGCCAACAAATAAAGTTTTTCACTTCCCAAGTAATAAAGACCATCCTATGCATTTTATTTTGGAAGTTTTTTGTAACACTGAAAGGGTATAGTAGTTCCATCCATACATTTATATCTGAGTTAGAATTTACAAATCTTCTAAATAAATTATACATGTCATTTATAAATCTTACTTTTATTGGTTTTGTTATATTATATTGAAAACATGCCAAGGTTTATTAATGTGATCATTTAACAACAGGTTCTTTAAAATGGAATTTTCATTTGAGTAAATAACAGTGTGCAGAGATTTCCAATTGGAAGAGTAATGTGGATCTATCCAATTTATAATAATTCTGAAAATGGAGGCTTTAATATAGGTTTCAACATCTGGAAAAGTTATCCCTCCTTGTTTCCAGGGTCTAATATGATGAGAGAGGGCTATTCTGTTTTTGTTACGCTACCAAAGAAAATTTAATAATGTATTAATTTATTTTTAAAAAACTTATCTGGTATTACTGGAATGGCTTGTGCTATATATAAAATTTTTGGCAGTAGTATCATCTTTATTAACTGTAACCTATCTTCAAATGCTAAATATATTTTGTTACATTTTACTACATTAGTCTTTATTGTGTTTATAATATTTTCATAATTCATAGTTAAGGTTTCTTCTAAGTTTATACCTAGGTATTATACCCAAGTAGTTTAAGGTGGGGGACTTACCAATTATTTGATCATCTATCCGAAGATCACTTTTTTATTCAATATCATGAAATTTGATTTTGTTTTACTAAAATATAGTCCTGAAATTGAATAGAATTTTTCGACTTGTATGTCCAACTCTTTTAAAGATTTTTAGAAGTGGTCATAGTAAGAAGTATATCATCTGCAAATAAAATTATTTTTGAATTGCATTGGCTATATATGTTTATGCCTTCTATTTTGGTATTATTACATATCAAGGAGGGAAATAATTCAATAGCTAATGCAAATAATATAGGAGACATGGGGCATCCTTGTTTTGTACCTTTTGTTAGTGTTATTGATTCAGAAGTGAAAAAAATAACAATAAACATGGGAGTGATAGTTAATGTTGAGTAGCATTTACTATAAATAATTGCTTTTATTACTTTGCTTGACTTTTCTGCTGGGGGGAGGGATAGCTGATATCAAAAGGAAGGGAAGGGGGAAACATTGAGGTTTAATGAGTCTGCAATAACTAAGAATATTTATTTATTTATTTATTTATTTCAGTTTGATGACCAGGGAGGTCCACTGGGCTCGGGAGCCCGTTTTCAGTGGAGGCCCGGGGAGAAAAGCTCCACATAAAGACAACAGAACAGTAAAGAGACTATTTTGAATTAAAATCATAAAGCAACTATTACAGTAAAACATAACAGATACAAATTAATAATTAAGGATACAAATTTGAGGATACAATTACAATGAGATACTAAGTCAGTGACATCATGGGGTAAATAGTAATATAGCAAGTGAGTCTTAAATGACATGACTGTTACATAGGTAGGAGGGTAGTAGGTTAGGTTTGGAGAGTGCAGTTGCACTTCCTGTTATGGAGCAAGTAGGAATGGAGTTGGGTTTTGAAGTTGTTGAAGTTATTGGTGGTTCTTAAGAAGGGGGGGGACAATTCCATTTTTTGGCTAGGGAAAAGGACAAGAGGTGCTGTCCTGCATGACGCTTTGGTTTGTAGACAGTGATGACGTTTTGCTGAGCAGATATGAGTGGCCTGCTAGGGGTGTATGGCTGTAGGATACTGGATAGTGCTGGACATTTAGAAGGGTTAAATAAAAGCCTATGGTTAGTAGTAAATTGATGGTAGTCTAGAAGGTTGGGAAGTTCTAGCCAGTTCAGAGAGTGGAGGGTGGAACAATGATGGGAGGAATGTTTGGCATTAATGGCGAATTTAGAAATTTTGTTATAGCAACTTTCCATTTTGGTGGTGGTAGAGGCAGATAAGTTAGTAAGTAGAGGAACACCATACATAAGTGAGGGAAGAAGATAGGTCATGGCGAGGGTCTGTCTAGTAAAATGGGAGAGATAGTGGATATTTCTATATAGCAGACCAAGTTTTTGATGAGTTTTTTTGATGTTTAGTTGAATATGGGTGTCAAATTTGAGATATTCATCTATGGTAACCCCGAGTAGTTTGGCATGGGTAACAATTTCTATGGTTGAGTTGTTTTGGCTTCTAATTTGGAAAGAGCTTTTGTTCAAGGTGGGGGATTTAGAGGGGAGGAAGAGTAGTATTTTAGATTTGTTAGTGTTTAGCGATAGGTGGTTTTGAAGCATCCAATTCTCAATGGTGGAGAAGGCGGTTTGAGTGAGGGATTGGAATATGTCCGCTTATAATCCATTCAGCATGCGACAGTTCCCAGAATGCTATCAAATATAATCTATAACATGTCAGATTTGGTCCACATATAAATAAAGGTCATAACTGTTTTTGTATTTTTCTGCTTACTCTAGAATTAGTTGAATAAATAATTAGAGAACAGATGCTTTTGCTTGGAGAACGATTGTTCTGGTTTTCTGCCAATAAATGAAGCATTTTCAAATGTTTAACATTCGGGAGGCTGCAACTGGACTACATCTGCTTATAGGGAAGACGCATGTTTACAATAGCGCCAAACCATCTCGCAGTTGTCGAAGCAGCCTCTTCGCAAATAACAAGCACATCAGACACAACATTTAGCCTTATACTCTCACAACAAAGACAATACAGTGCGAGAGTGAAGTGTGGTGAAACAGAATAGCAAAGGAGACATAAGAATGCTAGTACATACCGTCTTAAAGTGAGTTCCGTAAGCACCAACACCGCAAGAATCTCTCCATTCCCTTAGTGTCCTTTTAACATTAAATCAGAAACATAACTCAAAAACGTTTATCTACATTAGATATATAGATAGAGAAGATCCCATTTACAAACGTGAAGGCTATGAAAACTAGGAGGTAAAATGACAACATGCGCATGCACTTCCTCATATTTTTAGAGAGACAAGCAGTTTCTTAACAGTTTGAGAGTGGAGATGTACCATCAGTAGGAGAGAGGTTGCTTAATGAGTTTAAAAAGTAAATACAAAGCTTTTGAGACATTTTATTAAGTTTAATATTTTGAAATTCTTTATCTAATGAGCTATGGACCTTGAAGTTAAACAACATTAAAGTTAAGGCAAGAAGCACCACTTTCGATGCATATAATTGTCTAGTATGCACAGATGTCAAGAAGTCAGCCTTACAATAATCTTCTGAATAAGCTAAACAAATTCCTACAGTTAGAATAATCTAATCTCTATACAGTGAAATTTGTGTACTGTAGTATCAAACAATAGAAAGATTTGTTTTTTTTTAGTAATGATAAGAACCCTTTATGTATTAATAACTATGGACTGATTTTTTTTTCCAAGCATTAGTCATTCAAAGACATGTACACATTAGGAGCATTTAAAGTAGATAAACTAATCTGTATTAATTAATACTATGAAAGCACAAATAACAGCTTTGTGCTTCCTAATGAGAACTAAGACTAAAGTGTTACCTGTGTGTCTATATAATGCAATATTTTTCATGTATTATACTGCATAATTGTCTTTCATTTATAAGTAATCTAATGAAATCTTTCCAATCTCTGAATTGTTTATTTTAGCACCACTTACATCACAAGGGTTCTACATTTGAGAAGAAAATTGTATATGTTTTGTACTAAGAATACTCAGATGCATTACTAAGCAATATATGAAACTTGAATGTTTTTGAATCTATTTTGTTTTCTTTTTTCTCTGTGGATAAATAGTCTTCAAACACTGATATACATAACATTTTTTTGTGTAACTATTGCATATTATAACATTCAGTGAAAAATCTTATAACCTTTGGGAAAGTTTATATTTTCTAAACTAAATATACCCTAAACAAGAATGCAACTGGAAGACCACAAAACTGGGACAATGGTGACAACTTAATACTTTCAAGGATATATTCAGGTAGCTGTTGATTATGAGTGATAAATTATTTTTTTTTATTTAATATTATGTATTTTTCTCTATGAAATGGGGGAAAGCTAACTTTTGGAAAGACAATGACATCACTTGTACAAAGATTTATATTGTTTCAATTTTCAAGTCATTTAATACAGATATTGGATGTGATGTCAGGAAACACAACTAACCCTAGTCTTGATACAGGGAATTCAATGCTTGATTACTACTAGAAGCATTATACAACTTTCAATTAAATCACAAGATGAAGCCCTTGGCATATGAAACAAGTTTTGTTTACTTAGACAGTAAATAATTTACTTTAAATACTACATAAACTGTTAAGTTAAAGTAACCTCAACACCTGCCATGTCTAAAATAGATATATTGACACTTTCAAGGAGATGATCATAGACTGATATTTGAAAGATACAGTGATATGGTATATTTCAAAACATAGCTCCATATTCATCCAGGCTATTTTATTACTTTATTACTTTAAACAAGAAGGAGCCTACTTGACACTTAAATATTAAGGATCTATTTTGACTCTAAAAACTGTATGATGACAAAAGTCTTGTGATAAAGGTACTTAGTTATGTGAAGTGTTTATCATTACATAATTATAACAAGGGGTAATACTTAGGCACACATACCTAGCCTCCAGCTGATCACATGTTTAAATATGTCTTTAATAAAGTTATAAACCTTATCAAATGAGAAAATTCATACAAGCACTCTATATGTAAATATGCTGATATGTAGAGGTATAAAACAGGATGACAACATGTATATATGCTACATGATATGTAAAATAATATAACATGATCTATAATATTTGATTTGAAACTAAGTTTGAGAGAGAAGGGGAAGAAGGAGAAAATGAGAAAAAAAGGGAATCTTGCTGTTACATTATAATCTTCTATAGATAAATGATATTTATTTGGGAACATATATAAATGGTGTAACAATAAATAATAGCTTACTATTTATTTAAAACTTATATCTGGAATGAAAGAAGGGAGTGGAAAATTATATATAATGTTTGATCTTGTATACAAGTGTTAAAATCCCACAAAGTATGAAAAATGAATATTCATTAGCAGATGGATAATGCTGATTGTTGGCAGTGTTGTAATACAGTTAAATGTCAAATGATTCATCTATTTTAATTTACTACTATATAATGACATCACACATATGAGGAGAAATGCAGATATATTGTAATTTAAGAAAAAAAATTATCAATGCAATCAGAATTAATTGAAACTTAAAAGATTAATCTCCTCAATTATGCTTATAATTCTAATGAACTCCAATAAATTAAAAATGGAGCACAAAGACAGTTGTTAAGACATGAGAGATAATCTGATAGATTTTTTTTTCATTTAACAGATTAGGCATGTATATCATTCCATGTATGATAGTTGGAATTTTGAAATTTTAGACTACAATGTTAAAAACAGTTTTATTTATGTTATCTTTTTTCTTCTATTATGGCCTGAAACGAGGTTCAATCTAAAAGTGTTAAAAAAGAAATCCAATCTAGTCAAGATTCAAAAAATGGGGAAAAACCTTTTTCAGTCACAATGCTATGAAAGATGTTTGGGTAATATTATAAATACTAGTAAAATTGAGTTACAGCAAAACATATGGACTTAACATTACTCTCTTTAAATACCAGTGGTCTAAATAAGCCAAAGAAAAGATCATCTCTATTAAGATACTTAAAATTAAATAAAGTGCAAGTAGTCTTTCTTCAGGAGACTCATTTCAGAATGAATGATAAACATCTGCGAAAGCCAAATGAGTACACAACACTAGCTCACTCATCATATAAAACAGAAACTAGATGGGTAATGATTTTATGGAGAAAACGATTATTAATCCACAGGTTCTTTACAGTTATGAAAATAAAAAAGGTCTTATAATGCTTGTGATAATAAAATGTAATAATTGAATCTGGACACTAGTAAATTTATATTGGTTTCCAGGCACAGGAACAGGAACAGTTAAAAAACATCTAGATCTCATTGGCAAAACATTTAAAGGTAATTTAATAATAGGTGGGGGCTTTAACTGTATTCTTGATAACTCTGAGACCACTAATAAAAGAAAATTCCGTTTAATTCTTATAGCGTAATTACTCAAAAAATGGAACGAAAATCATAATTTAGTAGACACGTTTAAATTTGAAGAAAATAACTCATTATTATTTTCTCACCAAGATCATAGATTTGATACTCAAACAAGAATTGATAAAATTTATGTCTCCCAAGACTTAAACGCAAGCACAAATAATTTTGTAATAATCATATGCCCAGTATCAGATCATATAGCTCTTCTTCTTAAAATTCAAGTAGACTTTAAAAAATTAATACAGATGAGAAGAATACCATCATACATCACAAAACTGAAAGAATTTAAACTTTGGCTACTTACAGAGTTACAATTTTTTTTAGATACTAACTTATCTGATGAACTCAATATAGTTATGATGTGGGATACCTTAAAAGTCTATATTTATGGCAAAATCCTCACATGGTTCAAAAAAAGTTAAAAGAATGGGACTCAGAATTACTCAACATACAAAATCAACTCACAAAAATAAATAATAATGACAACAAATATACCCACTAAGAAGAAGAAAGTTGATGATTTAAATAAAAAATACAATGAAATTTTAACGCGTAAAACCAATTTAGCGTTAGAAAAATTAAAACTAAATTCATATTCTGTATCTCCTAAACATACGCACAATTTAGCAATAAGAGCCAAAATGCAAACTAGAACAAATAACATTACTGACATTATTCATGACGGAAGAAAAAACATAAAAGTTTCGATTATTAGTGATATACTAGATGCCTTCAAATATCATTACACTGAACATTATAGAAAGGAAGGAAATCAAACAAATACCCTTAATTTAGAATTGAATTTTAACTCGAATAAAACAATAGAGAAGTTAAAATTAGAACTTCAAAAACAAATTACTCAAAGAATTTCTAGAGAAAATTAAAGTAAAAATAATAAAGCTCCAGGAAAAGCCGGTATTATAATTGAAATATTTAAAAATCTTCCCATCATCTATAACCTCAGTTCTTCATAAAACCTTACTAGAAGTACAAACACAAACTATAATACCACCATCTTGGAGATATTCATTAATAACTCCCATAATAAAGGAAAATAAAGATCCACAGTGTAGCTCTTATAGACCAACATCTTTACTTAACAGTGATTATAAAATTTTTATGGCTTTCCTAGTTAATAGAATCAAAAAATCTATGACACAAATTATAAAGAAGATCAAACAGGTTTCATATATAACAGACATACCTATGATAATATACAAAAAATATTAACCCTTACTGACTTTTTAAATAGAAACAAGAGACCTAATTAATTGCTTTGGATATAGAGAAAGCTTTTGATTCCCTAAAATGGGATTACTTGTTTAAAGAACTTTACAATTTTCCTCATTCTTTTATTTTATTGATCAAGAATATTTTACATTTAACATCACTAAGGTGTTCAGAAATGCATAATCTGAGGGGTCTAGATGTCTGTCCTATATAAAATGCATGGCAGCTACAGGAAGCCAAATATATGATCCAATCTGTGCTGCAATTTGCAAAAAACTTTATGTCAAATATGGTCCCACAATTACTACTGGAAAATTGTTTAGTCTTCAACACATGTTTACAATGGCTGCAGTGGCCACATGGCATACAGCCAACTGACTTATCTCCAGAAATGGAAGTTTGGATCATATTGTGATGTATTGATTCATGATGATGTTTGTAATGGTTAAAGTAAGATCCAAGATTCTTCCCTTTTCTGAATGAGAACTTGCAGGTGTCAGATAAATGTTGTGACAAAAAATTATCAGCTAAAAGAATGTTCCAATGTCATTTGATGGCATCAATAACTCTGCTGGCATTCTTACCATATGTGGTGATAAACTATAAGGTATTATTTTTGTGTTGTGATTTCTGTTTGTATTTGATACGGTCCTCTCTGTCTAAATTGGCAGCATGATTGCTTGCCGTGTGTACATGTGTCAAATGCAAAAGGATGAGCAATGCCCTTTATAAACACACTTTAAAACACACTACAGCAACATTTTATTTCACTATCATTGATAAAATAGTAGACGATAGAACTAATAAATATGGATGGCACAGCAAATTGAATGTCAAAGAGAAAAAATGGATTGTAAAGTTAGGTGGACTGTTCCAGCCTGGTCTAAATTAATATTTATGATGAGGAACATTTATGAATATTTATGAGCTCACCAATGAAATCTTATGACTAATTATCTGTAATTGTATATAAGGACTACAAGATGTTTTGGAAAACTAACACTGATGAAGGCTAGGTTAATTCCATAGCCGAAACTGGTCTGCTATTTCTTGTTTTCCAATAAATTAGTTACACAGCTCACAGTTGCTGGCTTCTGTTTTTGGCTTACTATGTTGGATTGAGCCGTGCAATCACTTCTGTGCAGGGGAACCTTTTTTGCGTGCACCCTGATTTCCCAGTGAACATGTCCCCAAACTCCTGTAACACTGCTCAGTTTTCTTGAACCTGGGTAGGAGATAGCTGCTGGGACATTGCTACCCCCCCCTTCCACTGAAATGTCAGTCTGAGCCTCACTGAAGAGATTAGTCACCAGATCTCCCTCAGACTCCTCCTGCAGTCCACTGCAAATACTCAGCACAAGGGCCTCCCAATCATGGTAAGGTTTCATCATGTTAACATGGCACAATTTGTGCTCCTGCCTAGCAGCTCCACCATGTAGTTAACATCACTTACCCTTCTTACCACCTTGTAGGGTCCCCTCCCCAAGCTGCTTGCAGCTTGTGTCTGACAGGAATGAGAACCATAACCTGCTGCCCTACAGCATACTCTCTAGCTCAAGCATTCTTGACATACCAGACCTCTTTCTGCTGATGGGCTTCTGCCAGGTTCTCCTGGGCCAAGCCCATGAGTTTCCTGAGCTGTGTTCTGAGGTTTAGGACATATTCCACAACATATTCCTTGTGAGATTCACACTCACCTTCCTACACATCACAAATTAAATCTAGAGGTCCCCTCACCCTATGCCCATACATTAACTCAAAGGGTGAAAAACCTGTGGATTCCTGGGGAACCTCTCTGCAAGCAAACAGATGGGGCAAACATTTGTCCCACTCCCTCTTAAACTGGTCTGCAAATGCCCATAGAATGTACTTGACTGCAGTTTTTCTCTCAACAAGACCATTAGTCTGGGGATAGTTGGGGTTAATCTTCAGGTGCTTCACCCCACAGTACTTCCACAGACAAGCCAGCAGGTCTGACATGAAATTAGCACCTCTGTCAGTATTTCTTTTGGGCAACCTACCCTGCTAAAAATCTTTAACAAACCATTTGCCACATTTTCCGCCTCGATGGAGGACAAAGCCACTGCCTATGAGTATCTTGTAGTATAATCTACTACCACTAGGATACACTTTTTCCCTGTAGAACTTGGGGTACTCAGAGGCCACCCAATATCCATAGCTACCCTCTGAAATGGCTCTTCAATCACAGGCAAAGGCATCAAAGGAGCTCTCAAATTGTCTCCTGCCTTGCCTACCTTTTGGCACTGCTCACAGGTCCTGCAGTACCCAATTACATTTCTGGAAATTCCAGGCCAATAGAAGCTCTGCATATGTCTCTCTGTACGTTTTATGCCCATATGACCTGCAAAGGGAATATCATGGGCTATGGATAGAAGTGACAGACGGTAGGCTCTAGGTACTACCAACTGCTGTATCCTCTCACCTTCTAGCCCTCCCTCAGGGGTCCACTCTCTATACAGTAACCCTTTGTCCCAGTATACAGTTTCCCCCTACCCTTGAGAATCAGGTGCCTCACTAGCTACTTGCATCAGGCCTTGTAATGCAGGGTCTCAGAACTGAGCCTGTCTCAACTCTCTCTCTTTGTAACTCTTACCAGCTCCCCTTCCACAGGAAGTCTGGCATCCAATGACAGCAGTGCCTCACTGTCAGCCTGGGTACTACTACTCACCTCTACCTTTGCAGTCATTCTGTCCAAGGGAACATCAGTACCCACAAGCAGCTGTGGCTCACCTTCAGTCTCACTGCTAGAGAGTAGCTCCCTCCATGAAGTAACCACCTCACCAGTCCTGGCTGCAAGTATGCAGTCTGACTGGGTCTCCCCAGGCTACCAGACCCATATGATTGTCACAAAGCCTGACTGTGTGTAACTGCATTAACACATGGTACTGCCTCATCCAAATCCTTCCCTATCAAGACATCTGCAGGGTGGTAGTTTGGTACCCCTGTTGTCTCAAGACAACCTACTGTTGACATTTTGTCTTTCCCACTTACTAGTTCTCTCACCTTTTGTTCCCCCACCTTGCCTCTGTGGACATCTATATGCCACATGGCCCCACTGGTTGCATTCAAAACATTTAACCCTAGATCCTGGCCGTGTACCTGGACTAGTGGCTTCCCCTGCTACTGGAAGATTCTGTTGGGGTAGTCTGGGCTGCCCACCATGGGCTCCTTTAGACCCATGAGCAGCAGTGGGTTTGTCCCTTTTCTGTGCAGCGATGCCCTGCTTGCTAGGTATAGGTCACCTTCTTCCCCAACTCATCTGAAGTAGCACATTGTCCATCAGCTAACCAGATCCTCATGTCCTCAGGCAAAGTGCTAAGGGCTTGTTCCCTCACCAAAAGGTCTGCCAGCCCTTCAAAAGTGGGGACCTGACATCCACTAACCCACCTATGAAAATAAGTGCTTAGCTCAGCAACATATTCACAAACACTTTCATCTGCCCTGCGTCTATGCTCACGAAACTTTTTCCTATAAGTTTCAGGTATTAGCTTAAAAAATTCTAAAAAACAATTCTTAACAGCATTATAGTTAAAACGGTCAATGTCAGATAATTTGGAAAATACAGTTAAAGCTTTACCATGGAGTAAGGGGGTCAGAAACCGTACCCAGAGCCTTTGGTCAAAATCATACTGTTTACATACCCTCTCAAACATATGAATGAAACTATCAAAACTACCCCCTCTGTAAACTGTGGAAGAAATTTACTGACCATTTGTGCTTCTGGGGCCCAGTTACTCCCTTCCCCATTACCTCCATGACTATGACGAAGAGTCAGGATCTCCTTTTTGTGCTGCCTCTGCCTTTCCTTCTCCTCAGCTTCCAGGCATGGCAGATTCTCATACTCCCCAGTCTGTAGACGTCTCAGTCTCTCTGCTGCTTCTGTTTCCAAATGCCTGGCCTCCAACTCAAGTCTCTTTAGCTCCAGATGGATTTTTAAGTTCTCTGCAGAAAGGCAGATCTGTTCATTCCCTGAGTGTTGTACATCTCCACAACCAAGCTTATCATTCTCCTGATTGCTGTTTTGTGATGCAGCTGTGACCAAAGCTGCAATCATGTCTGCCTTAGTCAGGTTTCCATGCACCAGTCCCTTAGCCTGGTACATCTCAGCCAACTGGCTCCTTGTCAGCTTGCCAAACTCCTCTGCTGATATGCTTGCCTGCTTTCTGTGACTAACTAAGCTAACAAAAGAAATAAAACAATTGTGATCTGAACTCTGAACATTCACTGTGTGGCTGATTTAGTGTACAAAAAGCACCTTCAGTGATCACTGTACACAAGCTACAGGAATCCGCTATCCACACCACCACTACAAGCCAATAAGTATGTGCCGGACAATTAATATGGTGGTGTGGATATCCCACCATTGCCAACCAATTAATATGTGACGCCCATGCACTGGCCCAGTAATCAAGGAGCCTCAATCATCACCACTAGCACCAGTGAAAGGCATGCACATTGGGAAGGATAACAACTACACACACAGTAAAGTACAATTTCCCTTAAGAGCACACAGAGAACACAGTCAGTCTGGGGTGGTTTCTCCCTTTCTCTCCAGATCTCCAGTAAGACTTCCCACTGGCACAGCTACAGGGTCCAGATATCAGCCTAGTGGTCAAGCTAAAACCTCCAGCACCCTCTCTGTCCAACCAGTGCTTCGTGTCCCTGCCCAAGTAGCTGACACACACACACACTTTAAGATTTGATTTATATACAAACACATAGACACTCCTGGGGAAGGCTGGCACAGGATCTCCAGCTGTGCCCCTTTTGGCCCAGACTATAAGGTAGTAATTACTGGCACCAATCAGTAATATCAACTACTAATAAGGCTCTTACCAAAGGGTGCCCAATTTCATTGTGTAATAATGCTGTTATCTAATTAGTAAATGTGACCAGAACTTTTAAGGCTATTGAGTATCACCAAATATATGCAAGTATTCTAGAGTTTAAATTACCTCTACACAAAACAGCCACAGTTGAAAGGTTTTAAAATATTTAATAATAAATAATAAAAGCACAAGACAAATCTCCTCAATTCAACACAGTGCTAGTCAAGAGTTCAGAAATCACAGGAAAATGCTTTAAAACAACATTGTTGGATAGTCTGACAAATACAGGAAACAGCTAGACTAAATCTGACTAAATTCCTATCCAACTCTTAAGACCAATACTGTTCTAAATAACCTTACATATACAGCAAAGGCAGAGTGCTGGTGTTGTTGTCAGTTCTGAAGACAAATGCAAAATGCTCTCTCTTTCTTTCTGAGATCTCTTAAACTGATAATACATCACTGCTGACTCACTTTAGATTACATCATGCTTGACATTTCTCTGGTTTCCAGGCTACCAGAATCTCTCAATTTACATTCCTTTGTAAGCTTGCACCTGGTCAGGAAGCCACAGCAATAAAAGACATTATACATGTAAAATCTAGCAATTAACTCTTGTTCTTAGACAATAGAAAGAATTCCTTCATCTAGACATCCCATCTCCGAGCTCTGAGATCAAACAGTCATAAAATGCTTTACTTTATCAGCTTTCTTCCAGCAGGGTGCACTGTGGTTACATTTTTGAAGTTCAGAACATATAACACAGTTTTTCTTACATTTAGTTTTCTTGCATTTGTAAAACAGTCTGTGGATTATATTAATATTTACAATGAAATATAATTATCTACAAAATTCTATCTAGCTGGGCTGGCAGCCTTTTAGTTTTTCACATACACAATCAACAATAGGGTTATATGTGGTAGTTACAGGGGCTGCCTGTGACTGAGCATGACTAATAGAATTGCCACGATGAAGTTACTCAGTCTATCTTTACAGGAGTACTATGTAATTGTGTAAAGCATGTTAGAATACTTTACTGTGACCACTTTTTTAATCCTAGTTAGACATCTGAGATATACACAGTCAAGTGGCTATAAATGAAGTGCATGGACATTTAGTGGATTAAATTGCAGCAGTTAAAATAGCCTTTTATGGCTGAAATTTTCTGAAATGGGTAATTTTTTTGTCATTACTTAACAGAGTTTGTTTCACTTTTTGCTGGAAAAATGTTTCAAGACTATTCACATTTAAAACAGACACACAAAGTTTGTTTTTTAAACAATAAATATAACTCTTGTAGATAAGTATACATTTCAAACATCCAGGCAAGTGAATCCAAAAGAAAATGTGTACATATGCGTGGTTAAAAAAAAAAAGGTGTTGGGCCATGATTTGGAAACCTCCCATGGCCCAAGTTACATTTAATCTGCCACTTAGGACAAGTAATCAAAACATTAAGGTGCCACTTTTAACACATAATAGCAGCATCTCTACATTGTTTTAATGCTAGTGAACATTAGTTCAAAATATTTGTCATTATAAACTACAGTAAAGCATTATACTATGTTACTGGTAACTATCCATTATAATTTCAATAGTGCAAAAAAGGCGAGATAACTGGATGATTAAAAAATAACAAAGGGATTGTTTTCCTCCATCAGGTACAACCTAGCTATGATATTTTGTTACCTAATTATTTGATTTTGCTTTTATCTTAATTTCTACCATTAACTGCAAGTTATCCATTTAATTTGCTTATAATCCGTTCTGCAGTTCCACGGTTGGAACCGAAAGTTGAAATTAATTAAGTATCTTACATTTCTGCTGGGTAAAGTTCCTTCCTCTCTTACTCAGCGACACAGCAACACGAATGATCAGACTTCTCCTCTTTCCTGTGTCCTTAAATCAAGTGTCTTGACTCAGAATCAGTAAATTTATCAGCACATCAATAACAATTTAAATATCTAAAAGAGGCACATCTGCCTGCTTCTCATACACAATGAAGAACACACAATTTCTCCTTGAGCACAGTATACATCTCCTTGAGCACAGACCAAAGTACCTAGTACTAAAGACCTTTATGAGCGCACATTTCTTCTTTTTCTTCTTCTACAGAAAGTGAACCCACCCCCCATGAGGTCAAAGGCAATCAAAGCATACTTATTTGATGTTTGAAACCAAAGGGGCAGCCTGCAACATTGGGTCAGATGGAAAACAATGTGTGTGTGTGTGTGTGTGTGTGTGTGTGTGTGTGTGTGTGTGTGTGTGTGTGTGTGTGTGCGTGCTGTAAACTATGAGCAGTGATTCTTTTTTAAACTAATTAAGTTCAAAAAACACAACCAGAACCAGCAACAACAGTGACAATGGAGTGGAAGCTGGTTGGAGGCACAGCAGAAGCTTTCAAGAGAAATGGCACAGCTGTGGCAGCCTTACAGACAGCTTCATTATACCTGAATTAAAAAAATACAGAAAAACTTCCCTAGTCAGAATAGCATCATAGGCAGCTATCTAATTCACCAAAACCTAAGACCAGCCCCATATGTCTGTTTCTGACTGGATTACTGTACGAGTTTATTAGAACATGTTGTGACAATGTGAGGTATTGCCAGCTATGCCAGGAGAAGTAGGGCAGTGGATGTGTAACATACGCCAACACAGCTAGCTAGAATTTTGTAAAAAAATTGTGTCATTTGTATATCAAACTAATTTGTACAAATGCTTGTGTTTAAAATGTATTTGTAAAGCTGCTGGTGTTAAAATGTACCAATAGTGTGTCCTACTGGACAGAAAAAGAAATACATTTGTAAGTCAGACTGCATTATAACTACTGAAATTAATATTCTAACAGAGAATACTGGAAGAGAAGAGGTTAAGCTCAGCTCTAGCTAACTTGGAAAACAGTATGAAATTAAATGACATAATTTAGGCCATAAAGATTGTATCTTACAGTTCTGACTGCAGCCAAAGATGAAATGTCTGTGCCAGAGAATGGTTTATTGCCTCCTGTAGGAAGAGTGTGAGTGTTTTACTGTTTTATGACTTCCAGAAGCTGCAAAAGATCTTAGCAAAGCTCTGTGTGTATGGTAACACATATGTGCAAGATTCTGGTTCTGTTGCCTGTAATGGGGGTAAGTATAGGAACCAGAAGTCAAATGACCAGATGTATGCAATACTATTCTGTAATCCAGAGTCAAAATGATGTTTTAATACTAGATAAGACTGAAGTCTCGGAGCAGTCTGTTTTTGGAATCTGACATAGAAGGATCTCTAACCCACTTCATCTTGCCTTGCTCTATTAAGTAAAACAGGGAGTAATACTTCTTTAGATCAGTCAGAAAAATATAGTGATATTAGTTAAGTACCATTTTTCTGTATCTGCGTGAATCTATTCATCTGTGCTACTGTAATATTTCCTGTGACTGAAACTCTTGTGTTTATTGCAGATAGATATTTAGTATTTTCATGTTCTTTTACTTACTAAATATATTTAAACTTTTCATTGTGGCTGGTACTTTACAGAATATTTTAACCTTTGAGAGCACTTACATCTATTTGGTGACTCTGTGGCCACTCCTGAAAGCCTTATTGCATTGGTCAAACACTATCATTGGTATTAATATTAATTTCACTCAGTATAATTGGGTACTGCTGTAACAGCCTTAGAGTAGCTGTCTTTGGAGTGTATGGTGGCAGTGTAACTACCTTATAGTCTGGGCATAAGGGAGCATAGCTAGTCAATCTGTGCCAGCCTTCCCAGGTGTATGTGTGTGTGTGTGTGTGTGTGTGTGTGTGTGTGTGTGTGTGTGTGTGTGCGTGTGTGTGTGTGCGTGTGTGTGTGCGTGTGTGTGTGTGCGTGTGTGTGTGTGTGTGTGTGTGTGTGTGTGTGTGTGTGTGTGCGTGCGTGCATGCAAATCAAATCTCCAACTGTGTGTGTGTCAGCTGCTTTTAGCAGGGACATGAAGCACTGGTTTCACTGACAGGGTTGCTTGAGGACTCATCTCTACAGCTGTGCCAGTGAGGAGTTTCATCAGGGCCCTGGATAGAGAGAGAGAGAGAGAAATCCAGACGAGTGTGTTCCCTATGTGCTCTTTAGGGAAACTGATGTAGAGAGCTGCATCTGGAAATACTGCGTGTATCCATTTTTGTTCCAAGTGACTGTCCCTCTCCAGTGTCAGTGGTGAGGATTCAGGCTCCTTGATGACTGGCCCAGAGAGGGGCATCACACATGTAATTCATTTAAATGACAAACCTTGAGTGAAATCTTCTTCCTCTCCTGGGTCAGCACTAAATTCAGCACCCTTCAAGAAAAGGATTTACTAAGGAAACAAACAGTAGGCAACAAAATAGCTAAGTCACATGTGCCAACCTCCCCCATTACTGAAGACATCTAAGTCATGTAGATATGTTGTTTTGCTGCAGTACCTACACTAGAAGAAATCAGCTCTCTCTCCTCACAAACATTCTTTGGCAACTGAAAATATCAAAATTCACTTATAAAGCTCTGCTGCTGTGTGCTATATGAGTCCTCCAAGATGCTTATTAGAAAAAGAGTTGAACAGTTTCGAGCCTCTAGGAAGCAACAAAATAACATCATTCCAGAGCATGGCAAACAGATCATGTAAGCCCATTCTTTCCAGGGGTAGAACAAGAATTGTTATATCCAGGAAGAGAAAATTAGGTTATCTAAATCCCACTTTCTGAGCATCTTGGGCCAATACAAAATAATATCAAATAACTAGAAAACTTTGATGTGTAACAACAGTAAGGAGCCACAATTAAACTGTGATAGTCTGCATAACTTGATAAACAAACACGCGTAAACCTTTTGGTGTGGACATTATAAGCTATTTAGAGCTTAAAATCCTTCCTAATGGTATGTGAGGAATTAATAGTTTAAAAACATTTTGAGGAAGAGGCTATACCAGAGGACTGCAAGACCACAATTATTAAGTCCATCTACAAGAACAAATGAGAATGTCATATTGTTAAACACTATTGACTTATTAATCTATGGTCTTGTACAGGTAAACTAATGGAAGGAATAATTCTGGACAGATTGCACATGGAATTACTGGATAAGGGAAAACACTCTGTATGTCAATATGCTTACCTGAGAGCTAGACTGACTGACTATCACTAGCAATCTTAGATTCTATCGAAACATCATGGAGTGAATACAGACTATGTTTACATAATTTACATAGATATTTCCAATACAATTGATACTACTGATTACAGACAATTACACAATAAATTAACTGGTAGGAAACTGTGTGAAATAGTGAGTACATGGATAATGTTGTGGCTCTAAATACAGCTGGAAATGGATGTTCTGTGCATTATGTTAATCAGCATACCATGGGAATCAGCTCCTGGACCTCATCTATTCAGTACTTATCTGTCGGACATCAATTCTGACAACTTTTTTTGTTGTTGTTTATGCAGATGACATTAAACTGGGAAAAGCAGTTTGTTCAGCTATCAGAATCTTGCAAAAGGGGCTAGAACATGTGAGTGACTAGGCACAGCAGAAAAAGATGAAGGCAAAGACAGTTAAGACTAACTATACATCTTAAGTAGGTTTTCAATGTGACACTGTATTGTTTAGCAAATGGCTGTCAGTGTTAGTGCTCTAAAACTTAAAATACAAGTTTTTTAAATTGCATCCAAATTTCTGCAATCATTGTAAAAATAAATAGGAAAATAGTATACACACTGACTGATTTGAACAGTGTTTATGGTAAACGGGAAGAGACAGCCAAGTAATGAGGCACTGGAATGTCTGTGGGGGGGGCATTGGTCCATTATCCTTGCCTAGGGCCCCATTTGACTATGATCTGGCTCTGCACCACATGAAAAAAATGTTCAAACTGGCAAGCAGTTCTCCTGCTGATATTTTCAATCTATCTTGCAGATTTGCAGAAATATAATCTTTTGTTTGAACATACCACTGATAATTTTTGGTAAACAAAATGGCTTTCTCATAACTCCTCAATATGAAATCTGCATCTATAGACAGATCTTTACTATTAACATCACTGTACAGCCCCACAGTCTACCAAAGAGCTTTCATATTTTATATTTTTATAACTCAAATCATTTATCAAATATTTCAAATCATATGAAGTGTGTTTTCAGTACAGGATTTTGGAGAAAAGTTCTCAGAAAGCAAGTGGGTCCCTGGCTTAAATGATCTCAGGAAGCAAGCAGATTATTGTCTTGCTGCTCAGGTGTGAATTGTTAAGTATTTGTTGCTGTAAGAATAACACAACTGTTAACTGGTTCTCACAGGGAGTGGTGGGTGAACAGCATACATTTCTGGATGATTTAAAAAGTATACCTTTTACAAAATTTTAAAATTAGACTGAAAGCACACCTGCCTGATGATTTCAATCCCGGGTTCCTCTCGTGGCTGCTGCGTGTTCCTGGTCTGCTACCTCTCACTCCTACTATTCAACCTTCTTCTCCCAAGCTCGCTTTACCTACCAGCCCAGCCCTCCTGGATTTCCAAGGCCATTCTCTGGACAGCAAGGCTCACACCTTGTTTGCCTGACTCCCTACAGGGACACTCCTACTCTTTCTCCCAGAAGAGAGAACTAAAGGATTAAAGAAACTATTCAACCTTCTTCTCTCAAGCTCGCTTTACCTACCGGCCCAGCCCTCCTGGATTTCCAAGGCCATTCTCTGGACAGCAAGGCTCACCTTGTTTGCCTGACTCCCTACAGGGACACTCCTACTCTTTCTCCCAGAAGACAGAGATAAAGGATTAAGGAAAGTATGTAACATGTTACAATCACTACTGCATTTTGTCTGAGAATATTGTTCTATCACTTGCCTGGTGCTAGTGAAGGGTCCCAGCCAGAGTCGCCTGCAGCCTTGCCCTTATTACTGTGTACTCCCCTAATACCTGCCTCATCCCTGGCACCTTTTTCCCATACCTGAGCTGCCTTACTCCTTTCACCTATCGGTCTGCCTAGTAGCTCCTCTCTTACAAATTCAGGTTCTGTCCACTAGGGGGGCAGTGTCTACCCATCTACACAACCCTCTTCCCTCACTCCTTCCCACGCACTTCAATATAACATTTCAATACTCTTCTCTATACTAACTGCTAAGTTACAGCTCCACCCATTCTACTTCTACTTTCTGTCTTCTCCTTTTCCCTTTATACTGCACTCCAAGAATCACATTAACCACCTCGCTTACCTTCCTCTGTACTTACCTCCACCAAACTGATTGTTTCTCACACTGTCCTGCTGCCTACCTTCCTTAGGTGTACCCCTTCATGTCACCCTATTCTATCACTGCACATAGCTATCTTATCTATAACTATCTCTACATATAGCTACCTTATCTATACTACATATACCTATCCTATCCCCCACTCCTCACTTCACCCCTCTTCATATCAGAACTCCCCTCCCCTGCAGTTCCTCCTTTTCACATTATTGCTCCTCCCACTCTCCTCCCTCTTGTGTAGACTGTCCTGTTTTACCTCATCATTACGATCTTACTACCCTACCTCTGTTCTGCCCTCTCAGTAGGCTCTTCACCTGCATTCACCTATCCGGCTCCGCCCCCCCCCTCCTCCTCATCTGCCCCAAACCTATCATAAGGGCCAAATCCCCCAGGGCACCATCTTTAAATCCCTGGTTCCTCTCGTGGCTGCTGCGTGTTCCTGGTCTGCTACCTCTCACTCCCAGTAAATGTATATCCGTTATTATATTGTATAATGCCTAGCTGTACTATTTGAAAAGGTCTTAGGATGATGCCTATCTAATTTAACTGTGTACTTTATTTACGCTCAATATAGACATTTCCAAATGCTTTTTGCATTGCTCAGCTGTATAATGTTTGTGTAAACTCTGCTCGTAGATTCCTAGACCTACATTGTGCAGCGTGCCCAATGAACTGTAGACTTAGAGTTGTAGAGACAATTGTGTAGAAACAAATTTCATACGTTCTTGCATTTGCTCTGCTGTATAATGTTTTTTGTTAACTCTGTTGCTGTATAATGTTTTTTGTTAACTCTGCTCGTAAGTTACAAGACTTACATAGTGTAGTGTGCCCAAACGATCTGTTGATTTAGAGTTGTGTAATTGCCACGATATTGCGTTCCCAACACATATAAGCATAGGCTGGTTTTAGATAGCCAAACTGAGCACATTGCACTGCTTTAGTTAACTATTAGTTGCTAGCATATAGAACCATCAGTATTCCGACACCTTTCTAACTTGAGTGCACCCATACCTGCGTAGTAACCTACATGTCGGAATTGCGTTTAACTTTGGTACCTGATAGTGACTTGTGCCTTACAATTGGTTATTTTACTATTTGCTGTGGCGTATCTAAAAGGAACTTTTCGTACCATACTACACGGATACTGCTCATACTGTCTGCTGCTTAAGTGGTTCAGGATTTTGGCTTTTCTCTACCAAATACCCTCCAATTAATTACTTTTCTCTACCAAATACCCTCCAATTAACTAGTACACAACAGTAACCCAGTTCTGTACTGCAGTTTATAAGAAACGAGTGGTTTCCGCCTCTAGTTGACTCTCCCAACCTCTAAAACACCTCCATGTGGCTTAACTGAATCAACAACCAGTGGCATCTGTTCACTAACTACACTTGTGCTCTGTAGCTGAACCTAACCACATCTACCCTCTCTTAAAAAGGTTCTGCTGTATATAAGAAACACATAATTCCGTTTCTAGTTGACTCTCCACCCCCATGTCGTCTAGCTACACTAGCAAACAGCGGTACTTGTTCAACAAGCTACATCTGCTCTCTGTGGCCGAACCACGAACCAGTTTACCCTCCTTCAAAGTACTTTCAACATTACATTTCATCCAAAATTGTTTTCACGGTCGCTTATCAGCTGAGTTAGTGAAGTGATGAGAGTATATATGTTCTATTAGAGCCTACTAGACTAGGAAAGGGTCACGCTATTCCCTAGTGACTGCCTGTAACCTAAACATCAATACCTTTACCTTGGGTGAGCAGCGTTTTTTCCTGCCTAAACCACAGGTCCAGTCCGTGGTTATTGATAAACCATCTTGTTTTACACCTTAGTTGAGTATGTGTGTCTGCTTCAGCAAAGGATTGTTAATTTAAGTGTTATCTGTTAAAAATGCTAATTTTACACTGGAGTTACATTGTTAGTTATCCTAGCCAGTTACTGATTCAAGTACTAACACCACTGAACCTGTGTATGTGATTTCTGCTACTTTCCTGTGGCTCAAACTGCTATTTATTTCATATGCGTATTTTATTGCAGGAATCACATTGTGTCTATTTTTATTCAGATACTGAATCTAATTTTAAACTACATTGTTACACTGGCATAGCTAGGTAATTGGATATATCTAGATGAATTTTCTCTTTAAACTGTTGATTTATTTTTTTACTGTTTTGTAGAGAAGTTAATACCTAGTTTGTAGGGACTTATTCAATGATGCATTGCTGCTACAGTTTGAATATATTCACTGCTCCCTAATGTGTATATTTCACATTCTGTACTTTATGTATTATCCTTTAACTAGTGCCTAAACTACTACTTAATTTTATGTACTCCTTCCTCTCTATTTTCCCCAGCACCACCAAACTGATTGTTTCTCACACTGTCCTGCTGCCTACCTTCCTTAGGTGTACCCTGCTCCGTTCGCCCTGCGGGCTCACTCCGCTGCCCTACCCTACCCCCAAATCCCACACACCCCCAGTACATCTACACTTATACCATCCTAACCACTCCCACTTCCTCTCTACCTATCCTAACCACCCCTACTTCCTCTCTACCTGTTACACCCCTCCCCCTTCACCACAATAATCCTCCCAACCCCTCCCCCTACCACAATCCTTTTCTACTTACTTTCTACCTACTGCACTCCACCCCTTTCACTACCATCTCCCTCATAACACATCTCCTCACACCTCCCTTCATATTTTATAATACAATATCTATTTCACACCCTTTTTCCCTACACTACATGCTATACTTTATCAAAACCTCAACATGACTACAAAACTCATATCATTCTCAATCCAACTACTATTACTTCTGATCCTTGCTTATACCCACTACCTCACCCAGCCCAACTCCACAAATCATTCACCACCCGTTCACTCTACCAGCTCACTACCTTCTACTCACTTAAACTCATTTATCTCAATAACCCCTGAACTCTATCCCATTAACTCCCATCTGTTTTTTCACTACAAACTATACACTTCTTATAAACTCTTTAGTCCCTCCCCAACCTCCAATATCCACAAATATCTGATAACCTACAACATTCAAACAAGGCAATCCAAACACCTCATCAACTTAATCCAATACCTTACAACCATACTTCTATCTGGTGACATACACCCTAACCCAGGCCCAATCACCACTACCTCTACATCTAAATCCATTCTACTAGCTTCTCTAAATGCCCAAAGCATAGCCAACAAAATCCCTAACCTTCATGCCTGGCTTCTCCATAACAACCTGACATCTTAGCTATTTCCGAAACCTGGCTAAAACCTCATATAAAAGACGCTGAAGTATTACCATCAAACTACTCAATGATCAGAAAAGACAGGACCCATGAAAAGGGTGGCGGGGTAGCTTTACTCTATTCATCCACCCTATCCATTACTCCCTATAACAAACCCATTCCTCACTTCTCCAGTGCAGAATTAGTACTAGCTCGATTTCAATTAAATAAACACAAACACATTTGCATAGTTTCACTTTACATCTCCCCTGGTGACAATGTCTCGGTACTTGAAGATATCCTATCCTGGCTTTCTATCAATATCAGTAATGAAACTGTTATCATGGGTGACACAAATATGAATTGGTCTTCCATTCATTCCCCCACACACCCCTTAAACATTAACCTTTATAAATACTCTCAGCTCATCAACCTGACTACCAGGCCCTCTAAAGATTTCTCCAGTGGCAGTGCCCTAGACTGGATCCTAGTCTCTCATCCCCACTATTACACTGACAGTGGAACTCTTCCTGACTCCCTCAGTGACCATCTTCCCATTTTCACTAGACGTCTTCCATCTCCATTACAAGCAACACATACTTATATCAGCACTTGCAACCTAAAAATCTTCAACCCAGTAACCTTCTCAGACTCCCTGAAATCAAGAAATTGGAACCCCCTAAAAACTCTACCCCTGGATAATGCTGTTGCATACTTCAAAAATAACTTTCCTATATCTCCTGGATAGTTTCACCCCCATAAAAACCAAAAGAATACGAAACAATACCGCCCCCTGGCTAACAAAAAACACACTAACTGCCATCCGACTTAGAGACAAAGCCTGGGCACATTACCAAAGAAACAAAACTCCCAACACCCTTAATGAATTCAAAACTCTTCACAATACAGTTAAAAAGCTTATCACAACAGATCGACAGAACTACTACTCCATACTCCAAAACAACCATAAAACCAACCCTCAAAAATTCTGGAAAGGCATCAATAACCTAAAACCTGGCTCAGCAGAATACCCAAACCCAGACCCAAATGCAGTAGATACTGATCTGGCCACCCAATTCAACTCTTTTTTTCTTAGACTCTATTTCTAAACTAACCTCATCCTTCTCCAATAACACCTCACCCCCTACACCTGCATCCCCCCTCCTACCACCCCCTTCATCTCCTACCACTCAACTCCCACCTTTCTCCCTAAAACACATCCCTACCTCTACCATAAAAAAACTCTTGCAAAAGCTAAAACCATGTACTAATACACCCGATAACATACCCTCATCCTTCCTCAAGTTAGCTGCCGAAGCCAGCGCCTTCCCCCATCAGCATCCTAATTAATCGCTCTATCCAAGAAGGTCTTGTTCCCACACTCTGGAAAAGAGCATTCATCATTCCCTTGCACAAAGGAGGCAATAATAACAATATCACTAACTTCCGTCCCATCGCCATCCTCTTTCCCATATCAAAACTCCTAGAGAAATGTATCCATCTTCAACTCCTTCCCTATCTCCTAAATAATAACTTACTAACTTCCACACAACACTGTTTCAGACCCGGTCACAGTACCATGACTGCCCTCCTTTCCTTCCTGGAAACTGTAAATACAGCCAGAGATTCTGGCTCTATTGTATCTACCATCCTCCTCGACCTCTCTAAGGCCTTAGATACTATATCTCACAGCCTTCTCCTAACTAAAGTATCTAACCTAAACCTATCCCCTGCCTCCCTCAATTGGTTCACCAGCTATCTCTCCCATAGGCAGCAAGCTGTCAAATGGAAAACAGCCATCTCCTCCTTCCTGAACACACCCACTGGTGGGCCCCAAGGTTCCATTTTGGGTCCTCTCCTCTTCAATATCTAGCACTCAATGCATCAAAAACCAAACTTATGGTATTTACTCCCTCAAAACACAACCATTGATAGAAATCTACTCTCTATCACTAGGCAAAACAACAAACCTCTTGAACTAGTATCTGAAACCAAACTACTAGGGGTCCAGATAGATGACCAGCTTAAATTCAATAGCCATCTACAACTAAACATAAAAAACCCACTACAAACTTTGCATGCTATATCGACACAATTGATTCCTCACTACATCTACTAAGCTTACTCTCGCTACAACATTCCTCATGCCTTCCCTTCTGTACGGTGTCCCTCTTCTAACAAACCTACAATCATCCCTCAAAACAAAGCTGTCCTCCTGTTATAATAAAATTGCCAAATTTGCCACTAGCCTCAAAGCATCTACCCATCACTGTGTATCTCTCCACAAACTAAACTGGCTTGAGCTACCCAACTATCTCTCCTTTACTCAGCTCAACTTTGCTCACAAACTCATTTTCCATCCATCCCTCTGCCCCTCACTCAGCTCCACCTTAAAATGCACCTGCCACAAAGACCCCTAAGATCTAATAACCAAAATCTAATAGAACTGTACAAACCCCTTCACTCTCCAGGGCAAAACCTCCTGTCCTTTGCCCTGGCATGCCTATGGAACTCCCACCCCCTCCATCCGCACCACTACTAACCTCCTTGCTTTTACAAAATCTCTGCACACGCACCTAACATCCTCTTGGGAATGCTCCTGCTCCCACACCTCATAGCCTAGTCTGCTCCCTACAGGCAACTATATCATATATTACCAGACACTATAATTAAGCAAATGCAATAACATCTAATAATTCTCAAATTCTACTATTCCACTCAAGATACTATATATTTACTACAGCAATGCTATGTTTGTTATGCATAATGTAACCAAAATTCTTGATTGCACCAGCTTAAACCTTGGATTTCTACTAAAAAAAAAAAAAAAATTTGTGAACCACTGTAATAGTTTTGTTACCACTGTTTTTAATGATCTGTCTTAATATGATTTTAAGTGTTAAAGTGTAAACTTCTGTAATCTATTGTATCTTTGTTTTGGAGCTTTTCTCCCCAGGACTCCATTGAAAACGGGTTCTTCTGGCCCAATGGACAACCCTGGTAAACCAACTATAAATAAATAAAATAAATAAAAATAAAATAAAATACTTCATGTCATGAACTGAAGTAAAATAGAAAATTTTATTGATTCCTACCCATACAGTAGCTTGTCTTAGTTCCCAAATGTATTGGGAATGCCCTAATGAACAAAAACTGTGAACTTTTGGAAACTACATAATTTTTTTTGCTCCCTTTGATGCAGGCTGTATGAAGATGGGAGATATGATCATAACCACATTATAATGTGTTCAAGATACTGTCACCAAGAAATTTACCTCGGGAGTGATATCCGATTACAACTCTTTGTAATGAATGAAGTGCTATCTACTCCATGTACTATCAGTTTTATATATATATATATATATATATATATATATATATATATATATATATATATAAAAGAAATGTGTTTTACCAGCATTGAAAGCCAGTAAACCACTTAGCGAGTGCTGTTGCACAGACAGCATGTAGGGAAAAAAAAAACTCAGGGGCAGTTTTTAAATATTACCCTAAATACCCTAACTACCCTACTAAAGTCTATAATTTATGTGGCCATAGGAGGAAAGATATCAAGAGAGCACTGTGAGTGAAGGAGCGCTCCTTACTTTACATCTGACTGTAACAGGGGGTGTGTAAAACATGTTACACATCTTTGAAAGCACTGTTATGGCTGGGTCCTGCACTAAAGTAGAACGTAACGGGTTTATCGCTTTTCTGATTTTCAGGACATAATTATGGCACTTGATGCACTACATGATAATTACACAAGGGACTGGCTCACTGCTGAAGTAATATATTAAAGACATTTACTCATCAATGCAGAAGAAAGAAACTAATCTTCTGCTATACTCAGAAATGGGACTGGCTCACTACTGAAGTAATATATTAAAGGCATTTACTCATCAATGCAGAATAAAGAAACTAATCTTCTGCTATACTCAGAAATGTAAAAGATGTCTCTTTTTTAATTCCAAAAAGAGAACGACAGTGTCTGTGACAGAAGCCAAAGTCTTGTCTCTGCTCACTATTTGATCCTGTGTTTCATGCACTTAGACTGGGCCTGTTGGGAACCTGAGAAAATGGAAGCCAACTGCAAAATGACTGAACTATTTAATCAGTTTGAGAAATCTAATCATTCACATTTTATTGCAATAATTGTATTATTAAGGTTGTGGCATCCGAATTTTGTGAGGCTAGGAACTTGATGCCTTGCACTTGTTTTTGGAGAAGATAGAGCAGGCTTATAAGTGGAGCTGACTTAACACTGGCATTAATTTATCTCCACTTCCTAGCAATTCCATTAACTGCTATCAGTACTTATTTACAAACTGATGCATGAAGCTTTCCAAAGTTGGCAACTGAGATATTCTTTCAGAAGGTAAATGCATAATACAGTCTAGTTAGCTAAAAAAGGGTATTTCTCAAGACAGGAACTGAACATATCCATACCTGATATGCATTAAGATGACATCTTTCAAAACTTCAGATATGTCTTTTGTTCACTTATAAAATATATATCCATTATAAAAATACCAGCTTGGTGTCCTTTACTAGTACTCTGAAAGAACACAGTGGCATGCATTATTCTACAACAAAAGAATGTCTCCTAAGCATTCAAAATTACATCTAGCAATATAATTAAAAACATTGGTCTTTGAGCTTCACAAAAACAGCGCAAATTAAAAAAAAATTATGTTACTAACATTCAGCAAGGTACACATGCCCTGTGGAATGTCAGGAAATAAATTATATAATGCAATGTGTAAATCCTGAATCCACAGGACCATGACACTCAGAACTATGGCAAGAAAACATCTTAAGAAAACATAAGAACAACATGCATTCTGTACTTTGTACTTTTTACTTGTACTTTAAGTACGTACCACATCCATAAGTCAGGTGAGCTCACACAATAAAGCAAATCAGAAATATCCCTAATTGAAGATGTTACTTCTTATTAAAAATGGAATTAATGTTTTTTAGTTTTGAGGATAGGTTAGTGCTTAGTGCTTTATTAAAATTATTATATTACCCAAGATTATATATACATTTTATTCAATACCTTTAATACCGGACAAAAAAACTTTTAAAGAAAATGAAAACAACTTTTTACGTCACTCTTATGGTATCCTAAGAAGCCAAGAATTGCTTACATAAATCATAAAAGATTATGGAGTATGATGGTATTAGCTTCCCAGATGTATAATCTTATTGTATTCTATTGCTGCAAGTTTTAACTCTGTTATGCTCTGGGCAAACTCAACCTACACTAGTCAATGGAAAACCATCCAGAGCAGATTATACTACATTCTTATAAGTGTGTTAAATATGATAAATTAAAAATATGTAATAAATGTTTCATCTGGTTAACAAAATTTACCTTAGATGGAAATTCATTTCAATCTTAAGACTCTGCATGTATAAAATCAATTCTTAAAACAGTTAAAAAATGTGTTTTTAAAACTCTATTAATATCAAAATGGACATTTTTGTGTTTTCCTATCGTACATATGTCTAGATTTAACGAAAGTCAGCACAAGTTAAAAATGAATTTACTAAACAGGAATGGATAGTATTATATGGTCTGATTGCTTTGAAAAAAGAAAAGCTAAGTCCTCACAATATGTAATGAAAGAATGTATGTTGAGTGAATCTGCTAACCAGTTAATATTATCCATCCGTAAGAAATTAAATGAATTTGCAGATGATATGAGTGAAGAGGAACAGAACATTATTCCCGAATTATATGAATATATGAATGCTGTTATCAAAGGTCAATTGACATGCGATAGAAGCTTGTCCAAGCTACATAAGTTAATTATAAATAATAATAATTTTGATCCAAAATTTTGGAACTTTTTAGATAGTGGTGGACTGACTGACTCAATAGATGGTAAGACTAAAGCTTTGATACTTAAATCAGTTAGTCAAACTTCAAGTTTATACTAGAAAGTTTTTATGCTGAAATATATACGTAGCATGTGTGTTACTCATCTCTGTGTTTAGTAAAATGCCTTCTTCAGTCTGTTGGAGATGTAGTAAAGATGTAAAAGCTGATTGGACTTTATGGAGTGTGAACAATTAAATGTATATTGGGAAGACGCAAGTAAAAATTTTTAAGGTGTTATGGGCTGATAACTGTTCTTTAACTAGCTCAGTAATACTAATGAATGTTCCACTACCTGTATCTATAAAAGCAAAAACTCTTTTGGGCTCTCTTGGCAGTTGCCAGAAAACGTATTACAAAAATTGGAAATCAAATCTAGTCCCTATTTTTAAAGAATTTTAAAATTTAACAATACTATGTAAAACTGAAAAAGAAGTAATCAGAATAAGATCTATAAATCATAGTAACACCTACAGTTGTTAAGATAACCTTGAAATGTTGCTAGTGAAATACCAAGACTCTTAATGTGTTAATTGTATAAGATTACCTTGATGATTCAATATATTCCGATCATTGTATATTAATATGTAAAGCTGAATTGCTTCCTTTCTGTATGTTTATATATATGTTTATATATATATATATATATATATATATATATATATATATATATATATATATTGCAAATATGTTAAATTAATAAAATTTTTCTTAAAAAAGAAAAAGAAATAATATCCCTGTTTTAATTAAAACAGGGAGACTCTGATCCCTAAAATAAGGTGGCCATGGTGGTGCAGTGGTTAACAGTCATCTCACAGCAAGAGGTTTTCCGGTCCGATTCTTGGCTGGGGTGCCTTTGTGCAGAGTCTGTATGTCCCCCCTGTGGTCATGTGGGTTTCCTCTGGGTGCTCCAGTTTCTTCCCACATTCCAAAGACATTCAGTAGGTGGATTGGACACTCTAAATTGGACGTAGGTGAGTGTGCGTGTGTGAGTGGTGTGAATGAACTATTGCAGCAGGGCTAGTCACCCAGCAGTGTAAAACTTGGCTCAAGGTGATTGTCACTGTGGAAGTCACACACCAACTCCATGTGCAAAATGGGAAAAGGGGTTGAGGATGGATGGACTCTGATCCCTGCAGTGTAACAATGCTACTGAATTAAGAGGGAGGTTTTTTGTCAGTTTCACACACTCCCATTTTAAATATGAAAGCACAAGGCAGCACAAAACCTTCAGAAATGACTAAATCCTAAATAATGTATACTTCTGTGATGCTGAGCTATAAAAACATTTTACAGGAAGCAGAAATTTGGAAGAGGAATTCACACACCTGTTTAAAGTTTTCAGAAATTTCAGAGCAAACTATTACAAGGTCAGGCTAAAACAATAAAGATCTATTTAAGGCATCTCCAAATCCAGTAGACCTATATCTGTGATCATTGTCATGGTAGCATGCCAGTTTGCCAATAGTGAAGTAGATGGTAAAAGCACATGGCTGAAGTACTCCTCCCTGAAGAAGGTAGTTGTGTCTGGGGTTTTGACCATTCCCTAAGGTTCACTGACATAACATCAAGAGGTACAGGGGCAAACCCCATGGCATGGGGATATACACTTGCTATCCCCACAAAAATAAACAAACAAATAAGCAAAACAGTCCTCTAAACACATCTTATTTGCTTTGCTTCTGATACACTTTTGAGGACTGAGGTCAGCATTCTGCCCCTTATCACATTAGCAAGATTTGAAAAATATAATATGCCTTAGTAATAAAAACAGAAACACAATCGATCTTAACTAATTATATCAACAAGAAAACTATAAATCACTGCCCCCTTAAAAACATGGCATTATTTGCGTGACAAAAAGACTATTAAGATTAGATACCTGTAAAGACAAATGACCAGCAGACCACTTTTAGCTGGTTACTCAAAGCAGTAGCCTGGTCGGCCCTTAAATAAATGTTACCAGAGAGACAGCAGATATTTGAATTCCTTGCTGCTGCAATAGCCTTTTGGTTGGGTCTATATTATATCGCATGCTCAGAAGAGTTAAAGACAAATAATCGACCCCATGTAAGCAAAAGCTTACAACGTCGAAACCTCAGAACAGCTAATTTTTTTCCCCTTGGAAAAAAATTGCTGTTCTAAGAAAAAAAAAATATTAAAACATTACATAATGTGGGGGGCTTTGCCCCCCACACCCCCCCTACTTAAATATACCAACTCAGAGATCGCACTACAGTGCCAAAAAGGCAAAGTAGCGAAAGCGACCAAACAAATTCTTTCCCAGGGATAGAATTCGCTGAAAAGCCGCTTCGCTATTTTGCCTTTTCACGCTTTTCAGTTCGACAAAGATGCATTCGACAACCTGCGTCTTCAACAGCACAACAGGGAGCCTTTTGGTTATGTAGGTTGTATCTTGCCCAAGATGCAACTTGCCACAGCTTCACAAAGCTCTGACTCCCTCTTACAGCTACACTTTGGATTGAAGGGAATCAACAGTCAGAGTGAAGACAACTTTATGACTTTCTGGCCCATACAGAAAGAAAGAGCTTTGTCTGAAACTCTAAAAGATATTAACAGTAAAATTACTTTACATACCAACAGCTAGCTATACACAGAAATATGGGGATAGAGGGTGGATGTCACTATTGCAGCAGTGAGGAATTCTAACATCTATTGTTATGGTAAGTGCAACTTACACAACTGTACAATGTTCACCAGCATTCTCACTGCTGCAGCCTACGGGTCGATTACCAAAGCCTATCCAACCTGGGAGGAGGAAAAGGGATAAGGATCCAGGAATCCCTTGAAAATGGTCACATCAAAGTCAGTCCTGGACATGGAAAAGATAACCAGTTGGTAATGCTTTGTAAAAGTATGTATACAGGACCATGTTGCAGCTTCTAGAATGCTTTTAGAGTCACCTTCAGTATACCTTCATTGAAGCCAAGGTTCTTGAGAGCTGCCAAGGTGGGAATAACAAAAAGTGATGGATGAGGACAACCACCAAGAACTAGTCTGTTTTGACACAGATTATCTTTTTATGATAGGACAAAGAAAGGGCAAACAAATGATTTGTTTTTCCAAATGACTTAGTTCTATCAAGATAGTTGGCAGCAACTTGATCTTCTTTTCATACTTTTACAAAGCAATACAAAATTGGATCCCTTTTCTAGGTCAAGAACACGCTTTGCTAGGACCATTCTCCAGGGGTTCCTGGAGGCTCGGTTACTGGCTTACTCCCTTTTTTTTTTTGTTATCCCTGACCAAATTATAGAAATCTCCCCATATAGCTTAGGCCACTACAATAGTGATCCATGAATGAACATACTACAGTTATGCAAGTAAACTTACTGCAACAGTAGATGTTCGAATGGATTAACATTGTATTACCATCCCTCCTTCCAGGATCCCACCTATTTTTTCTCTTACTCTTCTTTTTGTAGTTGCCAGGATGTGTCTATTTACACCCTTTTAGATACAGTTATATCTCACTTTGCTTCCTAGTACAAGTATTCAGGGCTTTTGCCTCCTTCCTAGCGGTAAAAATGCTCTGAAGTAATTTGGTGCTCCAACTGCTTTTTATGGGAAACCTCTCAAATGCTCCTAGCAGCTGAAATGCATGAAAGGTGTCTAAAGCTTTTGGAAGTGGGACAGTACATGAGGTAATACCCCAAACAGTTTAAGCTATTGCAATGATGATCCCTGTATGAACACCAATGGATGCAACAATCTCACATTTTAAGATTTGTCTGGCATACTAAATAGATTAGTAACCACAACAGAAGCAGCTGTGAAGGTAAGAAAAATTAAAGGATTCACAAAGAGACTGCTATACAGTAAAAAGATGTAGAAGAACATTCAAACACAAATTCAGTATTTTAACCTATAAACTAAAATACCACCACTTCAGTAATAAAGTTATAGGTTCACATGTTCATAGGCACTTGCTAAGCTGCTCTGTCAGGATCTTATGAAGCCTATATTTATATTCCCATGGTAGTTTTTAGCACTTATATTTTGCTTAGCAAAGATATGATTGAACATTTTCTTGTTGCCCCTATACATGAGGGGACACGGTTGCTATTCATCTAAATTAAGTTCAAAAAGAATAAATTACTTTAAGTGGAGTGGAAGCTAGTTCCACAGAGGAGGTATTCTCTTTGACACATATCTAACCCTCCAACATGATCTATTTATGTTGCCAAAGAGATGGAGATCCCTTGAATGGGTGCTTATTATACTACACCATTGGACTTGTGAATGTCTAATAGATCGGACAGGATAAAATTTGTAGAGGTCCTTTATAAGATGCAGAGGTCGCTTCTTAGTAGCCTGTATGATATTGAGAAGAGGAGCAAGATGTCTGTATAGTTTTTGTGATTTAAGCCCTTGACTTTTTTTTTTTTTTGTAGTAAGAAAGCATTGGGGTCGCTTCATTTGTGATAAGTACATACTGAATGGAGCATTAGATTCAATGACAGTCTGATAAGAGAGCACTGGGGTCACTTCATTTGTGATAAGTACATACGGAATGGAGCATTAGATTCAATGACTGGTCTGATAAGAACGGAGTACAGTGGAATGATTACATCCCTGGACCTAGACATCATACCTTTAGATGTAAGATGTGCTAAGTAAGATGTGCTAAGAAAAAGGACTTCCTTACAATAGTGGATATCTGGTGATCAAAGGACAATTCTTTGTTAACATAGATTTCCAGATCCATGAATACAAGATCAACTTTCAGGAGTGTTGTCAATGAGATGGTTACAAGGCAAGTCATGCTTTCAAAAGGATACGGTTATAACATTTCTTGGCACTGGATTTTTGGGAAAGGTCCTCTTGGAGGATTTTGGTGTCCTCTGGGGAGTTTATGATGGCATCAGAATTAAAATCATCATCAAACTTGGTTAGTCATATAACATTAAATTTGCTTTGACACATGAGAAGTAAATGCCAAAGAGCAGAAGCTCAAGGACTGAACCCTGGCATACACCACTAGTGACAGGTCTTTTCTATGAGATAGAGCAGCCTTCCCTAATTTACTGGATTCTACCTGTGAGACAATTTGCTATTCAACAAGTTTCATATATTTAGATGAGAGAAGATATCTATGATGCCAGTATGTGGGATAGTGTTGAAAGCCTTTGATCTAAACATGTTGTGTACTGATTTACCCTCATCCATTGCTTTAGTAATCTTCTCAAAGAAGTTCACCAGGTTAAGTAGGCAAGATCTGCTCGTGATGAATATGAATTGACTAGGATCAAGAGTTTGTAGTTTACCTATATCCCTGTTTATTAATTCAATAATGATCATTTCCATAGCTTTACAAATGAGGCTTGTCAAACTTATGGATCTATAATTACCTGGGTCCCCTGATACCCCACCTTTGTCGAAGGGGATGACTCACGATGTCTTCCACCAGGCATAAAGCCTGTTAGGAGACTGATACTGAGTAACTCTGTAGAGGGTCTGACAAGTCAGGTTTCACGCTGACCAGTAGGCATCATTTTGTATTATACGGCACAACAGAAGTAGTGCTCTTGGCTTTGGATAGCACCTTGAAGGGATGTAGATGCACGTGTATGATCTGGAAATATAGGAGGAAGGAAAAGTTTTAACTAAATTTGTCCACTTCTAGACTGGCTATGTCCTCACACTCCAAGTATGTGATAACCTTTACTATTAGCTCTGTGCAGTACTTGCCATTGTTTCTGAGATTTCTAATATAGTTAAAAAAGGCTTTATGGTTATCCTTTGCCTGGGTGACCATTTTTACCTGGGTACCTGTCAAATCTTCGAACGTTACATGGTAGAGATCAAATGTTAAAAATTTTGAGTGCTCAAAGATAGACTTTCAACGGCGCTGTATGGTGCAGATAGGGAGACTTTCCCTTTTCTGCACTGAAGTGCAGTCTCTGAGTTGGCATATTTAAGTAGGGGGGGTGCAGGGGGCCTTGCCCACTTTCCTACACTGTTAAAAGTGTTTTTTTTTTCCTGTTTTTACTTTTTTTTTATTTGATGTTCGAACATTCAAATGTCGCACATTTGGTCTCGACCATGTAATGTTCGACATTTTGGCTGGTCGAACATTTAACATAGACCCTTTTACTTCATATCTGGCTTTGGTTCATAGAGGTGCACTAGGCTAACAGCCACTAGGCTTTTAAATGGTTCACCTTAAGAAGGGACCCAGGAGGTGAACCATTTACAGGCTGCCTGGGTCCATTTCACACATAAGAGTCAATGGATACAAGGCAGCCAGAGCAATTTAGTTGATTTAATCATGACCAGAGTTCCTTGTTAAATTTAGCAACAGCATTATTGGCATCTTGAGAGTTAATATTTATTTTTGCATGCAATGATTTATTTATTTTTTTTTATACATCCTGTTTATATCAGGGCTCCAACACAGATGCTCATTTTTAAATTTGGTGCTGCATTTACTTTGAGATAAATGCATCTATGCAGCTATTTACATGTGCATAGAAGTTGGCAGTAAAGAATTCCACATAAGCAGTAAAGATGGAGGGGCTTTTGAATTTAGCCAGGTAATTACTCAGTTTTAGTACAGTAGCCCTGGCATAATCTCTGAATACTGAAGTAATGGAAGATGCTTCCAGCTTCAGTCTTAAAGTAAGTGTGACTGATATGCTATCTGATTTGACTAGGAAGAAGTTGCAGTTGGGGGTGAGCAAATCTGTCCCATACTGGTAAGGACCAAGTCAAGGATTTTATTGCCTCTACCTGGTGTGTGGATTAACTAGTCCAGACAGGATGTAATGATGAAGTCCAGAAATTTCTCAGCATACATGTTTGAAGATATACAAGTTAATGGAGGGGGTAGTTGAAGTCTCCTGGATGAATTGTGTTTGGCTTAATTCATAGGGACTCCATACTGGTTGGGTGGAACATATGGGATTGAAAGGGACCAAAAAGGGGGTCCTAGAATTAGCTATGATGTAATAATAGTTTTTGTTAATAGCAAGTTGGACATAGAGGAGTTCCAGGACATTATCTTGTCTAACAAGTCTTGAAATGAAATGTTTTTTTAAGAATATGAAGGCTGCCACAAACTGCATAACTGTTGAATTAGTATCCTCAAAAACAGCAGTTACATTTAAAAAATCCCATAAAGCACGAAGTTTCCTAAAAAACTGCACTGCGCAGAATATGAATGTACTTAGTTCACTTCTTAAACACTCCTCACCTACACTGTGATTTCAATATGCAAGCCCCAGTGCTGTGCTCTTTCTTGTGCAGCATCCCTCAGCTGTGCCAAATATTCCCTGCGTAGGGCAGCATCTTCAAATAAACATTGCAGTCAATGCTCAACCAGCTACAAAGATTACATCACCCATGAACCCATGAACACACCACACTACAGCTACCAGTCCAAGAGATGAGGATGGCAAACATGTACTACCTGTCTTGCCTGGTACCAGAGTCATTTTACAGCATCACAGTCACAGAAATTCTGCGCTCCTAATTTTCCCATCTGTCCAATCATAGCCATTGAAGGCAGGAAGATAATGCCATTCAACACTTATCACACTACTAGCATAGCTGACACTTCCTAAATGTCAAATGCTAACTATATCAAGTCTCTTTAAGAGATTGCTCCACTATAACTCACTGAAGAAGACCTGCCAGTAGGCATTCATTCATTCCTAATTACATAGCTCATTGCTGCACAAGGTTTATTACTGCCCCAAAGTATAAGAAATAAGACTACCATATCCCACTGCTGATTATATCAGATTTCCAGTCTTAAAATGGTCTGTTATTGTTTCTGTTCAGCTTTATTCAACACAACAATAAGGATACCAACGTTTATGATACAAAAGGAGAAATGTATTTAATTTACTTAGAAGAAGAAGATTAGCATTTGATTACCAGCAAAGTCTAACTGGGTAAGAAGCCATTTTCAGCACAGGCCCAGGAAGAAAAGCTCCAAATACTACAAAAAGTACAGTTTTGTACCTACCATAAATGTAGATGTTCGAGTGTAAACACTGCTGCAATCATTATACTTGGGTTATCCTGCCGTCAGGCAGTTACCCAGTCGGCCTGAGTTCCAAAGTCTTGGTCCGGTGTCGGTCGCTGTTGCCTCCTCCCTGGCGTCAGTGCGACAGGGGTATACAAGATGCAGCCGATGCCATTTACTTCAGTTTTTCTTGCCCCAGATGTCAGGTGCCCCCAAATAGGTAGGCAATTCAAATTGCTAGTAAAGTATACATAAGAAAAGCAAACAACAACTTTCACTTACCAGCAAATACTCCCCATAGGTAGTAAAGGGTAGAAGACATAGGTACGTACCAGCAAGTAAGAGAGGGAAGGAGGGAGGGTAACCTGGACTGCAGCAGTGTATACACTCGAACATCTACATTTATGGTAGGTACAAAACTGTACTATGTTCATCGTGTTACACTGCTGCAGTCATTACACTTGGGTGGAATCCCAAAGCTGAGGTGGGGTGGCTGGTTCTATAAGGCATTAGGGGTGGCTATAAAGCCCTGCAGCACAGCAGTGGCGAAGCCAGCTCTAGATTTGGAGTATAAAGGCAAATGGTAATTCTTGGTGAAGGTATGCACAGAACTCCACATTGCTGCTTCCAAAAAATCCTTGGTAGGTACTCCTCTGAGGCAGGCAGTTGAAGTGGCTGTTGCCCTGGTGGAGTGAGATCTAATGCTGCTAGGGGCAGGTTTCCCATGGTGTGTATAGCAGAAACGTATACAATGTCCTATCCATTTTGAAACAGTCTGTTTTGAAATGGCTTTTCCCTGTGCTCCTGCAGCATATGCTACCAATAATTGCTCAGATTTTCTGAAAGCTTTGGTTTTGTCCAAGTAGAAGCGTAACTGCCTGTGAATGTCCAAATAATGCAGTAGTCTCTCCCTTTTATTCTGTGGTTTTGGATAAAAAGTTGGCAAGTGAATAGTTTGGTCTAGAGCCACACTTGATACCACCTTTGGCATAAATGTAGGGTTAGTTCTTAAAGACACCCTATCCTGGTGGAAAATGAGGAAAGGTTCCACTGCCATTAGTGCCTGTAATTCTGAAACTCTTCGTGCTGATGTTATTGCCAGTAGCAGAGCAGTTTTCCAAGAGATATATTTTAATTCTGCTGTGTTAGCTGGCTCAAAAGGAGGTAAAGTTAATTTTTCCAAAACAAAGTTGAGGTCCCAAGTTGGAGTAGGTGCTCTACGGGGCAGTCTTATGTTTTTAACCCCTCTGAGGTACTGTTTTAGCAAAGGATTAGAGAAAATTGGTGGATCCGTGTTGTAATGAGCAGAAATGGCAGAGGCGTGGATCTTGATGGATGAAAAGGAGAGGCCCTTGTCCAGCATCTCATTTAAATATTGTAGTATCTGAGGAATGTTTGGGACAAGAGGATCAAAGCTGTGAGCCTGGTTCTAGGCACACAATCTCTTCCATTTATCAGAATAGGCTCTCCTGGTACTAGGCCTTCTGGCCTCCAGAATGACATTCCATAACAGCTTTGGGGAGAGGCATTGTTTGCTTGACTAAGGAATTTTCCATGCAGCTAGGTTTAAGGTCTTTAGCCGGCTGTGAAGTATCTGATTGTTGTGCTGAGTCAGCAGATGTGGGATTTGAGGCAAAATCCAGGGTGGTTCTTGTGCTAAGTTCTTTAAGATTGGGTACCAGTGCTGGCGTGGCCAGTCTGGTGCAATCAGGATCATCTTTGGCTCTTCTTGCCTGGCTTTTATGAGTACCTTTGGAAGGAGAGGTAGAAGTTGGAAAGCGTATACTTGTAGGTTTTTTCCAGCTGAATGAGAGGGCATCCACTTTCCATGCTTGCGGATGGTAACTCCTTGTGCTGAATTTCTGTAGCTGGCAGTTCATTGGGGATGCAAACAGATCTATGTCCGGGCTCCACCATTTCTGTGTTATCATTCTGAATATTTGTGGATTCAATTCCCATTCGTGGGGATCCATGATGTTTCTGCTTAAGTCGTCTGCCAGTGTGTTTTTCTCTCCTGGCAGGAATTGTGCTTGCAGATGAACTTGGTAGTCTAGAGCTGTGTTCCACAAGGTCATGGCTTGTCTGCAGAGGTGGTAGGAGTGTGCGCCCCTTTGCTTGTTTATGTACCACATAACTGTGGTGTTCTGTCTTTAGTAATAATTTCATTGGATGCAACAGGCCCTTGAAAGGTATAAGGGCATTTTGTACAGCTAGCATCTCTTTTTGATTGATGTGAAGATGCCTTTGTTCTGCGGGCCACTCGCCCTGAATACATTTTCCTGCCATGTGTGCTCCCCAGGCATAATCCGATGCATACAAAACAACTCCGCACGGCTAATCAGGACCCAAAACCAGCAGCAATGATAATCCACTTTAAAATAAATTTAACAATAGTCCAGTGAGTCCAAAAGCAGCAGTCTTTATTAAAACACACACAATAACCAAGCGCTTTCACCCGGATATTACCGGACTTTTTCAAGGATCAAATGTATATGCATTCAATGTAAATCTTTAAATAGTCAAAGTCATGTCACCTGACTAAATAAATTAATTTAATCAACCATTCTGCTTTGCAGTAATTACAAACAAGCTGTTATTTTAAAAACTGAGCGATTTGTATTCGTTGTTTAAATTAGACTATGTATATAAAAACAATGAATAATAAATTTTATGTATAAAAAATATTTTTATGTATAAAAACTTTCATCTAGTCCACACACATATTATTGATACTGTGTAATCTATTTACTGCATGTCTATTGTTCTTAAAAATGTATGTTCTTAAGAGACTTAATGTTAAAATAATCCTGTCAAATTTCAAAGTGCCTAAACAACTCAAGTAGGATGATAACTCTACTTCCTGGCTAAAATTTCTCTTATGAACATCTATAAGACCCAACTTAAATCTTGCATCTTGCCACATATATTAAATTGACAGGAGGAAAATTCTTTTCCTCTTTATTTAAGGAGAGAAATATATATATGTATACCTTTCTATGATATTTCAACCTATTAAGGAAAAGGGAGACCCACAATATTACAAGCGAGCTTTCCTTAATTTCAATACGCTCTTGATATTGATACTGATCCGATGCATATGTTGTCAGTGTTTGCCTGGCTGTGAGTTGAGTAAAAGGCTGTCCCTTGTTGAGGTGACAAACTTGAGCCCACCATCGAAACTCTTGTTAAAGGCAAGGAATTAGTGGTATAACTGTTCCAAAATTTGACAGTGTTGAGACCATACACTCTTTAGGTACCATTGTAGTTTCCTCATATGCAGTCTGGCATATGGAATTAGTAGTATGCAAGATGCCATGTAACCCAAGGGCTGCAGAATTTTTCTTGCTGGGAGTTGGGTCTTTGTTGCCATCAATTGAAAGTACTGAGTCAGTTGTCCTTGCTTGTCTGGCATGAGATAAGCCATCTAGGCCGTTGTGTTCAAGCTGGCACCCAGAAATATCTCTAGTGAGGGCACTAGTTTTGATTTCTTTTCATTTACTGTGTACCCCTGGCAACTCAATAACTTTTTTACGAACGCCAGCTGCTTTAGAAGAATGTCCTTGCTCTCTGCTTGAATCAGGCAGCCATCCAGGTACGGATAAATTTGAATTCCTTTCTGTCTGCAAAATGCAATTACTGGTGCCAGGCACTTTGTGAAGACCCTGGGTGCAGTAGATAAGCCAAAGGGCAGTGCAGAGAATTGATAGTGCATTGAACCAGCTATGAATCTGAGGTATCTTCTGCAGTTTTTTCTGATAGGGACATGCAGGTATGCTTCCTTGAGGTCCAAGGTCACGAGCCAAGCTTTCTTGCCCAGCATGGAAAGAAGCTGCTGTAGTGTCAACATTTTGAATTTCGGAACATCCACGTAAGTGTTTAGAGATGAAAGATCCAGAATGGGCCTCCAGGCTTTGTCCTTTCTGGGAAACAGAAAGAGTCTTGAGTAAAATCCTTGTCCTTGCTCCTGTGGGGGTACCTTTTGAATAGCTCTTATGTCCATGAGTGCTGTAATTTGTTTTTGAGCCTCTGCCCATTGATTTGATGGCAGATTTGGCATTCCTTTTAACCTTGGCAGAGTGTGAAAGTGGAACCTGTAACCTTGAGATACAATGTTGAGAACCCATTTGTCTTTGGTGATCCAATGCCAATTGTGATAGAAAAGTGCCAGTTTTCCTCCTAAGGGGGCTGCCAAGAGAGAGCTGTAGTGCGAAGTTATTGAGACTGCTTTTTATATGATTGGGGCCTGTCTTCCCCTTCTTTCTGGCCTGGTGCACCCCATTGTCAAGGCCTGTAAGGACCTTGTGGTTGACCTCTACCTCTTGGACGTCTGTATCTGCCCCTTTGAGTTCTGTCTCTGTAACTGGAAAGGACCAATTCTTTGTTGGCCAATTTCTGCTAAATCGAGGAGGCTGAACCTGCAAGAAATCCTTCACTGTTTGCATAGATTTTTCCCTATCCTCCATCTTCTTTAATACCTCTTCTGCCTTAACTCCAAATAACACATCCCGCTGCAAAGGTGCATCCAATAATTTTGCTTTAACATGATCTGGTAACGTATGTTCTTTTAACCAAGCATGTCTTCTAATGACAGAGCCTGTAACTGCTGCTCTACAGGAGGCTTCTAAATAATCAAAACCACATTGCAAAGTATGTTTTCCCACTTGTTCAGCTGCATGCAATAAATCCTGCAGTTCTTTAAAATTAGGAGGATCTGAATATGGAAGCATTTTTTGTTTCAACTGAGACATCAAAAATTGCTGATATTTTAGCATGTGAAACTGGCAATTTAAGGCTCTCATTGCTAAAATTGCAGACGTATATACTTTCTTTCCCCATCTGTCTAATGCTCTGGAATCTCTGTCTGAGGGAACTGGGTTTTTTGCTGATGAGGCCTTAATTCCTTTGGGTCCCTGAGAAATAGTTTCAGGGTCAGCAACAGGGCTTTTATGCAGAAATTTGTGAGAGTCAGGGACTCAAATATCTGTCAGGTTTAACTGGGGCTGGAGGTAAGGAGTCAGGATTTAAGCTGGATTCAATATACACATCATCCACAATATCTAACACTGGCGGAATAGCAAGGGGTCTGTGTTGTGATAATAAAAGGAAGTCTCTGAGCCTTTTCTTGGATTCTGAGTAATCCTAGCCTTCCCAATGGAAATGCTCCCTCATGGTATGTAAGTTTCCCCAAAGGAGTAGTCCTCAGGCGGAGAGGCTGATGGAATTGATTCCTCAGCATCAGAATCCTCATAAGGGGGGTAAAGAATATCCTAGGTCTGAGGATGAATCTGAAGAAATGGATACCTGGTCAGATGAGTCATAGTCTCCATTCTGTCTGGGTCTTTTATCAGGAGGGGGATGGGACCCCTTGATTAGGGTGATTAGGTCTTCGGCCATTTTGAGCATTTGTTTCTTAGGCACGGAGGCCTGTCCTGGAGAATGCTGTATTTGTTTCTTTGTTTTTAAGGGAAGCTTAGACTTAGCAGAGGGTTTAATGCTTAACTGAGTAGGTCTGAAAACACCCTCTGAAGCTGTGGATTACTCAGCTACTTCTGTTCCCTCTGAAGGGTTAGTTTCGGTAGGCTGAAAAACTTGTGCATCCGAAGGCCCAGCCAGCTCCAAGTGGGAGTTGGAGGCGGCCTGTGGTTCTGCAGAAGCGGTCGTCAGGGGGTGCGAAGGCTCCTCGCTGAAAACCGGAGAACCGGCGACCTGCCTAGAAGAGGCCTCGTCGTCAGTTTTGGGCCTCGGATGCCTGTCCTTGTCTTTGCACTTTTTATGTATTCCAATCGTCGGAAGTTCCGACGGCATGGTGTAATTGAATTTTCTGCCAAAATAATGTCAGGCAAAATCAAACAGATGTTTAATAGTGCGCTTGTTAAACCTAGTACAAAACCTACAACCAGTGACGTCGTGGTCTGGGCCTAGGCATGGGATACAATAGGCATGGAAATCCTTATGAGGTATTTGCTTCCCACAAGAAATACAGTTATTAACTTTTACTGACATCGGTCTGAGGCAAGAAAAAGTTTCCCCAACGGGGTACTTAGCTTTATAGAAGACTTCGGTTCTGGATTCGGAATGAAAATCTCAGGAGTCGGCTGACCGGCACTTGCTAACTGCTTTTTCTTTGGGCACCGCGCGGCAAGAAAGACTGAAGAAAATGGCGTTGCTGCATCTTATATACCCCTGTCGCACTTACATCAGGGAGGAAGCGACAGCAACCGACGCCGGACCAAGACTTTGGAACTCAGGCCGACTGAGGAACCGCCTGACGGCAGGATAACCCAAGTGTAATGACTGCAGCAGTGTAACACGATGAACATCGTGTTAATAATAATAATTTTACAATCTTCAAAAATAATACAAAAAAATCTACAGTTTAAATAATTATACCAAAATAGATATATATGAAAACATTGGTTAAGAACAGATACAACTTATATGACACTGATTTAATATTTAGAGAAAGTTTAGCCAGTTTATAGAGAAATTAAAGGTAAGTTAGTATAATACAAATAGGAACTGCAATATAAAGTGAGAGAAAAGCAGGCTTATGGTATATTTAGGGAGAAGAAGAATGCTTTATATCTAAATCCATGAAAAGTACTATTATATAACTTATACCTTAGAGCAGAGAAAGTCTAATTAGCAAACAGAAAATGGAAAACATTTTAAATTTAAAAATTAATTGCTCACTATGCTTTTATTAGTCATTACTCATTTCAGGAATTTTTATATTTTTAGAAGATGACAGTTACATTGAAATAATATAAATGAATCACTGCTAACACTTAACATATTCATATAACTTAAATGAGTCACTGCTACATAATATTGTTTCTACCTTATGCACCACAGATATTCGGAGATTAATCACAATAACCAATCTGCATAATAATTTAACTGTAACCATATATTTCCTGAATTACAGGACTTGAATGCTTTCATGTTTTAACTTGTATGGCATATACTTACCACTCATACTGCACCTTAAATAATTACGGTGCTCTAGAACAGTATACTTATTTAATAAACATTTATAAGAACCACATCAGGTGGATATGTAGCATTTAACAACCAATAAACCTCCAATCTTTCTCCCAAAATAGTGTGCATTAGTATAACCAAGAATCTTTTATGTTAGATTCCATTTATGAAAAAGGCTTAAACAAAACTGCATGGAACTATATATGGGGGAAATATAAATTATTTCCCAAGTGTTAACTGCTCATTCGACCAACTTGCTTGAATGTTTTGTGATCACCCAACTACTTGACAAACTATAATAGAAATTTGATTAATTTAAGAGAAATTAGATTTTGTGCTGGGGTCCCATTTTAATGGCTATTACTTTCTACTAGCCAGTTTTATAGAGATGTTAATAATTTTAAAGTCTTTGCTAACTTTACTTTTGCATAATTTTTAACTTTTTGTCTGCATCTCATGACATGTGCTCTTGCCAAAGCACACAATCACATATTTTAGTATTGTAACATATTTTCTACAGTTCTGTCCTACTGCTGTACTCTAATGCAGCTGCAAATAAACAGTACTGGTAGTTAAAAACTTGGATTTCATGACAATTTGATCAAAAGTTCTACTTAAAAGAGGATCATTAGTATAAAAATTACAGCAAGAAAATAAAGCTGCAAAGCAAAAATTGCAACCATGTATGTTCGTTTATGTATCAGTTACAGACATTTGGATTTAATTAATATTTTTTTTATTTCAAATTTTCCAGCAAAACAACCGAAGGCCATTTGATAGGTCTGGCAGGTGGCATAGACGGTTACGGCTTTGAGCTCTAGTTTCTGTGACATAAGGTTCAATTCTCTCAGCCCTAATTTGCCTGCTGTGTGACTTAGAACAAGTCATTTAATGAGACATCACTGCTGGGTTGCCCCTGAAAAAGGACAGCATGTCTGGTGGGCCTCACTGGTTAATAAATGGGTATTACTATTATTATTATTATTATTATTACTATTAATAAACAAAACAAAAAGTTCTTAAAATGAAGTGAGACCTGACGTGGAATAGAGTGAACTGGCATTACTCTAAAAATTAAAAACACTCAAGTCATTAAACTAAAAGAGATTTGCTTAGACTTGGTTAGTTTTTCATTTAAATTCCTGCCTGTATGCTTGAGACAGAGAACAGAAATGAATGCCTATAATGTATTTTGTATACTTCCCAATAACGACCCTTATGGCATGCAGACCTTTTATTTGGATCTGGCTTTTTCAACAAAGTGACTTACCAGCTACTAACAGGCAGTGTTAGAAAGGGTAAGTAGTTAAAAACAAATGACACTTCTTCTTTCGGCTTTTCCTGGTTAGGGGTCACCACAGTGGATCACCCGTCCGCTCATGATTGGCAGTGTTTTACGGTGTCGAGTTGCCAGCCCAGCGCCCAACCTTCCACAGAAGGCACACACTCATGCCTAGGGCCAAGTTAGAGTGTCCAATCCACCTAGAGCATGTCTTTGGGATGTAGGAGGAAACCAGAGTACCCGGAGGAAACCCACGCGACCACAGGGAGGACATGCAGACTCCTCGCAAAAGGCACCCCAGCCGAGGATCGAACTGAAGAACCTCTTGCTGAGAGGCATCAACACTAACCACTGCACCACCGCGGCCACCCTAAAAATAAATGACAATGTTGTTGTTGTGTCTTTCGGCTTTTCTCGGTTAGGGGTCACCACAGTGGAACTCCGGTCCGTTAATGATTGGCAGTAGATTTTTACGTGCCGAGTTGCCGGCCCTGAAGCACAACCTTCTACATAGGTACGCCCATTCACGCACGTCTCCACACAGAAGACGCTCTAGCTGAGAATCGAACAGGGCGTCTTACTGTGAGGCGACAACGCTACTGCAGCACCACATAAACTTGTTAATTTAAGATGTCCTGCAGTAGGGAAACGAACCAGGTTTTTCTATTTACTTGTCATATATTCATATTTATGCTCACATTTTCATAACTGAGGGACCTACATGTTACTGAGGGATATGGTGTGAAATGAATGTCCATTTATATCACATTCCACTGGGGGAATGCTACTAGCTGCTTGTTGTTAATTATGAAAACAGACAATATTTCCATTTGTAACACTTCAAAAAACAAGTGAGTTACAAACGGCTGCATGGCATCAGTTAAAATCTCAGATGCTGAAGATAACTGTTACTGAAATTTGTACATTTTGAGAGATATTCAGTGCACAATCATTCGCTGACAGCACGCAAGTCAGAGAATCAGGAGTTCATCTAGCGCACATCTTTGGGAATGCAGGAAGAAACTACAGCACTTAGCAAATTCCTACAGTGACAAAGGGAGGACATGCAGAAGGCACCCCAGATAAGAGCTAAGCCAGAGAACCAAGAGATGTGAGGCAGCAACACTAACCATCGTGCTAAGCATGGTCAAAAGTAATGAGTTCACCTATGCACTTAAACAAATGCATGCATAAATAAATACATCCATCCATCCATACATACATACCTAAAACAAAGTTAATTAGAACTACCAATTTTCAGATGCACCTTTCTTTGGTCCTAGTGTATATCACCTTTTCTTTGCTTCATTTCATACAGAAATGAGAGAATGTCTCGGACAGTACATTACCTCAACCAGTGTAACTGACTTCTTTTCAATTTATTAACAAAGTTAATCAATAGTTTCAGCACTGTGTAAAGAAGTTAGAACATAAAAAGTTGATGGACATTTACCACTTGTGAGTACTTTTTTCACAGCACACAACTGTCCAAATAAGGAACTTCATGCAAAACTGAACGAAAACTATCAACTCTGTTCTTAACTGTTCCACTTTCGGCGTCTGCAAAGCATGACTTTTTATGCGTGTTGGGGAGAGGAGGGGATTCATGGCAAAAAAAAAAAAAAAATGTAAAACTTAAATGACAAGGTATGCTGACAACTTAACTACTCATGCAGGTTAGGAAACATTTAAGTGGTGAAATGATGTAAAACTGCCCTTCTGTCAAACTCTCCCTAAGCTAGAACTCACTAAATGGACTTGGACTGAAGAAGCTGCAATTAAATCACAATGGAAACAACTGAAATAACCTGCTATATCATTCCAAGCACCTGCTTCAATTTAACCATTTGGAAAAGTAGATTATAATTCCAAAATAAAATACTTTATTAGGAAAAAAGAAAGTATTGTAGCCTGCCAATAAAATAATCTTCCAGATGTAGTCTTGGGAGAAACAAACTGCAAAATCAAAGAAACTGTTTTTTTTTCATCAGTATTTTTAGAGAGAAAAACTGGCACAATCCTTCTGAGGTAAGCTGCCAATTCAAATACAATACACTTCCAGCTCGCAAATTACAGCTGGTGGGGTAAGGGAAAATTTTATATACTCTGAACAAAAGATAATTGCTAGAGAAACAAATCTAAGAAAGACTGCTAAACTGATTTCCATTTTCTACACCGCATCACTGTTGCCAACATTTAAAGCATTTTCATAGCAAAATTATTCTGAATGTCAACATTTATTTATTATGGTTTATTATTAACCATATATTATTACCTACATCTGTTATCTAATGATATCTGATACTACTGTGGTGACCCTGTGCCAGAAACTTTGCAAGTCTGCCTATCAGGTTATTTTACACTTCTGTTTTACCAAAGACAATACCAGCGCATCTCTTCAAAAGTTAGACACTACTGTATGCTACTAAGTTTAGAAACAGAATCCTCCACTGAAATGGATGTAACTATGTCAGACTTACAAAAAAAACTCTTCAATTATGGATGAATCAATTATGGCTGAATCCTTGCACTTGTCTGTATGAAGCTTGTTTAGCCCACTATTTCTTCAGCTTGAAAACAACTAATTTGGCCTATGGGATGACTGACTTCTGGCTTGTAGTAGCTTTGCTTACTGCTAGTATGACACAAATTACTTTACAGCATCCTCTCGGATAGTAACCAGCAGCTGATGTTTATTCACACTATTACATCATGATCTTGAGGTGCCCAGCTTTAAGGTGCAATTTCTCTCAGAAGTCAGCAAGAGTATACAGACTTGAAATAGAAATACACAGTTCTGTCAAACAGAAGTTAAAATTTCATTTTTTTGTGCGCAACCTCCCCATTCTGTAAAGCACATAAACCAAATACAAATGAAGGAACACCGTTTGGGCAGCACAGTGGCTGACAGCTTAGTAGTAAGATCTGTACTTTACAGTTCCAGGATCTAGGGTTCAGTCCTGACTTCTACTTATTGCCTGTATGTAGTCTGCATGTTCCCCCTGTGCTTGCAATGGCTTTGGCCAATAGACACATACACTACAAACAGGGAGACTAACAAAGGTCTCAAAACAGATACCTGAAGGACCTTGGATGTGAAGAAATATTGGCTCAAAACAGTATTATTAGCAAAGATTTCAAAGATCCTGCTCTACAAGCAACTTTTAATCCACCTTCCAAAATCCTCTACTATAATGTTTGCTAAGCAGAATCAGATGCGATTCTGTTTAAAATGTTCTTCCCAACTCTCTGAGTTAGCTAGTAAGCATTCTCTGTTCCACAAAACTATAGATGGAAATACATGGATATAAAGATATTAATGGAGACCCATAACTCATGATGTGAGTGGGTTAGCAGCCCATATCTGTTTCTGTGATCTGTTACTAGGTTATACACAAGCTTTTCAAACAATCTGGGTAATGGACTGAGGATGGTTACCATCTAAAGTCCCGAGGTGATGAAATGGTAGGTGACTTGCAGTGAACTGTATTTAATGTTTGAAAGAAGAAGGACTCAGAAGTAAATGAAAGATTAAATATGAAAGTGAAACGCTTGAATTAAGAGGCCCACATATGAAGAATTTCAGAGAGTATTATGTTAGTTACTGGAATTGCCAATTAGTGCTTAATTTTTTATTTTTATTTTACATATTTGCTACAGATGTCTTTAGAGCAGAATGAAGGGACACTGGATGGTAGGGTGCTAGTGTCCCTTGCGGTACTAAGGTTCAAACTGCAATGAGCATTATCTAGTATATTATCCTGTAGTATAGAATTGTTTATAAGATGTAAGCTTTGCACTACCTACTGGAGCTGACAGAATGAAATCCCTGAAATTGTTTATAAAGTTGCCAGTAAAGTTATTTTTGGGATATACAAGTACCTCCCCATGATATGCTTGTTTTCCAGAATAGCTTTGAATTTGATACCATTATGAGCTGCTTATTGCATAAGTACATTGCTTTTGCTGCTTTTCCAGTAATTTTGCAGTTATTTCTAACTGAATGAATTCAGAACAATGTTTTGGCAGCACAACGTTCGCTACCTGCTAGCCTCACTTACTCTGTGTTGTCAAAGTGACACAGTTGTAAGAACTACCCTTAAACTGAGTTTGGTCACAACTATTTGCAACCAATTTACAAGCATAAATACAGGGATCTTATTTGTCAGGGACTGACTGCAGAGAGGTTTCCAATCAATGGCCTCTAACTAGACCAATCACCCTCCATATTTTCTAATAAAAATAATGATTACGGTAGTTTTGGACTTCTGGAATGCCCAGGTAGAGAGGAGGGCAGGAGTTATCTAAAAACACTATCAGTACACTTTCAAAGAATATTCATGGAATAGATCAGGGAAGGAGCTACTGATATATCTTGCAATTGGTCTACATGGTTTGTTAACTAGCTAGAAAAGGTTATGTTGAACTACAAAGTAAAAGAAAGTACAGTTGCGTAAAATCTTACCATAATGGTAGATGTCTTTGTCTTCACTGTTGCAGTACTCATTACATTAGGGATCCCTGCCAAGGATGGCCAGACATCTGGCCAGCATACCAAAGCCTTAGGTTGCTTTAAGGTATGCTGTATGTCGCACGTATGCTCCTCATGCAGTGTAGGGCATGAAATTGATGTCCAGACACACCTTACTCAGAATTGAGAGCCCCGGTAAGTACACCAGACCAAGGGGGAAAAAAAAAAAAAAAGAGTAAACCTGTACATCCAGAAGACAAATGGAACAGGAGGCGGTGGGAGGGAGTGAACACTGGAACAGTGAAGAGAAGGACATCTACCATTATGGTAAGATTTTACACAACTGTGCTATGTCCTTCCATTTCACTGTTGCAGTATTCATTACATTAGAGAGAATGCCAAAGCTCAGGAAGAAACTTAGGAGGAGGATGGACCAGCAGAGCCCTCTAGGAAGCCATGAAGGATTGCCCTAGCAAAACCAGCTGTAGCTCTGGGGATTCCATCCAACTTGTAGGGCTTGGTAAATGTATGCACAGAAGTCCAGGTAGCTGCCTCAAGAATAGAGTTAGTATCCAAACCCTTGAAAAAAGCACCAGAAGAAGCCACAGCTCCAGTAGAATGAGCCTTAACAGAATAAGGAAGGCTCTTTACACGAAAGGAACAAAAACAAATAGTTTTACAGATCCAAGAAGAAAACATTTGCTTGGACACAGCTAATCTTAAGGACCTAGGATGAAAGGAAACAGAGCTGATCAGATTTCCTAACAGTCTTAGTCTTATCCAAATAAAAGCAGAGTTGTCTATGCAGCACCTTCTCATTGGCAGATTGTGGAAAAAGGAAAAAAGTGGGCAAATGAATACACTGATTAAGGAACAACTCATTCACTGCCTTGGGCATAAAAGAAATATTAGTATACAAGGACACCCTGTCCTTATGAAATACCAGAAAAGGAGGACATGAATACCTCCTCATCACTGACCCAAAAGCAGCAGCCCTAGAAGAAGAATTCTGCTGCATCATAACTACACTTGATGGAATGATGAGCCAACTTGGGAGGAAGTCCTTCACAGGGAAAGAGCAGAAGTTTTACCCTCAGAGTCTGGAAGATCAGACATAACCTGACAGGCCTGGGATGGGAGAGCTAGCAAATACCTGAACATATGGATCTGATAATTAATGGCCATAAAAGCCAAGGTAGCAGAGGTAGAAACCTTTTTGCTTAGCTTTTCCATGGTCCTGCTATCTTTATCAGAAGGCAGAAACTTGGGAGAAGGAAGCCATTGAAAAGGCTTGTCAGAAGCTACAAACACCACTGAGGGGTCAGTAGAAGGACACTTGTAGAAAAGTTTACAGTCCTCAGACATCCTACAGAATATATCAGATTTCTTGGGAGCAGGGTGATGAGAGTCTGGTGCCTTTGAAGCACTGGAAAATGCATCCAATAAGGCAGCAAATACAGGAGGAAAGTACAGTTGTGTACACCTACCATAAATGTAGATTTTCGAGTGTCTTCACTGTTGCAGTCATGACTGTAGGGTTCTCCCCTTCCGGCAGGCAGCCCTCGGTCGGCCAGAATCCCAAAGTCTGGGTCCGGCGTCGGCTGTTCAGCCATGCTCCCTGACGTCAGAACAAAGCTGACAGCCGATGCCATCATCTCCAGTTTTTCTTGCCCCAGATGTCAGGAGTCCCAAAATGAAAAAGGTCCCAAAACCTTTGCAAATACACCTCAGAAGAATGGTGAAAAGTAAAAATAAGAGGGGACAGGAGGGAGGGAAACCCAGACTGCAACAGTGAAGACACTCGAACATCTACATTTATGGTAGGTGTACACAACTGTACTATGTTCATCGTGTTTCACTGTTGCAGTCATGACTGTAGGGTAGAATCCCAAAGCTGAAAGAAAGGGAGGTGGTCATAAAGAAGAAGGGGTGGCTAAAAGGCCCTGCAAGACTGCAGAGGCAAAGCCTGCCCTAGACTTAGAGTAGAGAGATAGATTGTAGTGCTTAGAAAAAGTATGCACTGAACTCCAAGTTGCAGCTTCCAAAATGTCTTTGGTAGGAACTCCACTGAGGAAGGCCGCAGAAGTGGCAGCAGCTCTGGTGGAATGAGTCCGTATACTCCCTAGGATTTGCTTTCCATGGTGTGAATAACACAATCTGATTCCATGAGCAATCCATTTAGAAATAGTCTGTTTTGAAATGGCTTTACCTTGGGAACTTGAAGCATAAGAAACAAACAATTGTTCTGATTTTCTGATGTCCTTGGTTCTGTCCAGGTAAAAACGTAGTTGTCTGTGTACATCCAAGGAATGTAAGATCCTTTCCCCTTTATTTTGAGGAGTGGGGAAAAAGGTTGGCAAGTGGATAGTTTGATTTAAAGCCACTTTGGAAACCACCTTAGGCATGAAGGTAGGATTAGTCCTCAAAGATACCCTGTCTTGATGAAAAATAATATAAGGTTCCACAGCCATAAGAGCTTGTAACTCTGAAACTCTCCTGGCAGAGGTTAGGGCTAACAAGATTGCTGTTTTCCAAGATAAAAACTTGATGTCAGAAGAGGCACCAGGCTCAAAAGGAGGCAAGGTTAGTTTTTCCAGAACATAGTTGAGATCCCAAGCAGGAATGGGAGGAGATCTAGGAGGTCTTAAGTTCTTAGCTCCTCTGAGAAACTGTCTCATGAGCTGGTGGGAAAAGATGGGAGGGTCTGTATTATAATGAGCAGAAATAGCAGAGGCATGTATCTTAATGGAAGAGAAAGACAGACCCTTATGTAGGAGATCTGTCAAGTAAAGTAAAATTAAGGTAATGTTAGGAAGAAGAGGATCAGAACCCTGAGCCTGCATCCAGGAACAAAACCTTTTCCATTTTCCTGCATAAGATTTTCTAGTGCTAGGACGTCTGGCTTCTAAAATGACATCCATAACCTGCTTGGGTAGGAAAGAAGAAATCAAAGGCCCTCGATTAACCAGGCCGCCAGGCTGAGAGTTCTGATATGAGTGTAGAACCTGACCCTGATGTTGGGACAGAAGGTTTGGAGACTGAGGTAAAACCCAAGGGGGCTCTAGACATAGGTTTTTTAGAGTAGGATACCAAAACTGCCGAGGCCAATTTGGAGCCAGCAAGATTATCATCTTGGGCTTGTCCTGTTTTATCTTTAATAAGACCCGTGGAAGAGGCGGAAAGGCATATCCCGAGAGGTTCCTCCAACTGAATGACAGGGCATGCACTTTCCAAGCTTCTCTGTGGAAAGTCCTGGTGCAAAAATTCTGTAGTTGATGATTGAGATGGGATGCAAAGAGGTCTATGTGAGGACATCCCCAGACTGCTATCATCCTGAATATTTTGTTGTCCAGCATCCACTCGTGTGGTTCCGAAAGGTTTCTGCTCAGACTGTCTGCCAGGAAGTTTTGTTTCCCTGGTAGAAAATGAGCTTGAAGATCCAGATTGCAAGCTATAGCTGTGTTCCATAGATCCATGGCTAGTCTGCAAAGAGGGTAGGAATGAGATCCCCCTTGCTTATTTATGTACCACATAACTGTGGTGTTGTCTGTCCGTATTAGTAGTTGTCCTGGTTGTAAAAGATTCCTGAAGGCCAATAGAGCTTTCTGAATGGCTAACATTTCCTTCAAATTGATATGCAGGTGCTTCTGATCCTTTGCCCAAAGGCCCTGCAGACAGTTGCCCTGAAAATGGGCTCCCCAAGCATAATCCGAGGCATCCGTGGTTAGAATCTGAGTGGCAGGAGGCAGACGGAAGGGTTTCCCTTTGTTTAGAGCACATGCCCTGGACCACCAAAGAAATTCCTTTTGAAGGCAAGGAAGGACGGAGATCAGTATGTCTAAACTTTGGCAATGCTGAGACCATACACTTTTTAGGTACCACTGTATTTTCCTCATGTGTAGTCTTGCATATGGTACGAGAAGGATGCAGGAGGCCATGTAACCCAAAGCCTGCAGGAATTTCCTTGCAGATAGCTGAGTTAAAGTTGCCAAGGTTTTGAAAGTTGAAGCCAGCTGTAATTGTTTTTCGGATGTCAGAAATGCCATCTGGGTTGTGGTGTTTAGAAGAGCACCCAGAAAAGTTATCTGTTGTGATGGTGTCAAATTGGACTTTTTTAAGTTTACAGGGAATCCCAGGAACTTGAGGAGGTTCTGTACAAATTCTAGATGCTGGAGTAAGACATCCTTGCTGTCTGCCTGAATTAGACAATCGTCCAGATAAGGGTAAATTTGAATTCCCTTGAGTCTGCAGTAAGCTACTACTGGAGCCAGGCATTTGGTGAAGACCCTGGGCGCAGTAGATAATCCAAAGGGCAGCGCAGAGAATTGAAAGTGCCTCGATCCGGCTATGAACCTGAGGTATTTTCTGCGATCCTGCCTGATGTGAATGTATAAATATGCCTCCTTTAAATCTAAAGTTACCATCCATGCATTTTTGGACAGCATTGGAAGTAGCTGCTGTAGAGTAAGCATCTTGAATTTTGGAATCTCTAGAAAGGTGTTCAAGACAGACAGATCCAGAATGGGTCTCCATGAGTTTTGCTTCCTTGGGACTAGAAAGAGCCTTGAATAAAACCCTTTTCCCCTCTCTGAAAGAGGAACCAGTTCTATGGCATTCATAGCCAAAAGAGCTTCCACCTGGTTTAAGGCCTCCGTCCATTGATGTTTTGGAAGGTCTGACCATCCGCTTGGCCTTGGCAAGGTATGAAAATGGAATTTGTAACCTCTTAAAACCACATCCAAAACCCATTTGTCTTGGGTTATTTGAGTCCAATTTTGATAAAAAAGAGAGAGTTTTCCTCTGAGACGGGCTTCCAGGGAAGAAATTCCTGTAGCCCCACAGAGGGAGTCACTGAGTTTGTTTCCTTTGAGATTGTGACCTGTCCTCTCCTCCCCTAGGGGTGGAAGCAGTCCACTGTCTTGGTCTATAAGCAGCTTGTGATTGAGGCCTCCCTCTGGAACATCTATATCTACCCCTCTGAGGCCTGTCTGAAGTGGGAAAGGACCAATTTTTCGAAGGCCAATTCCTGCTAAATCTAGGAGGCTGTACTTGTAAGAAATCTTTAACTGTTTGCACTGATTTCGCTTTATCCTCCATCTTTTTAATCACCTCTTCAGCTTTTGATCCAAACAAAACATTAGGCTGAACAGGAGCATCCAATAATTTTGCCTTTACCTGTTCAGGTAAATTTTGTTCCTTTAGCCATGCATACCTCCTAATGACTGTGCCGGAGGCCGCAGCCCTACAAGAAGCCTCCAAGGTATCAAATCCACAGTGTAAACCATGCTTCCCAACCTGTTCAGTGGCATGCAATAAATCATGTAATTCCTTATCCTCTGCACAGGCAGAAATTGAAGTAAGCTTTTGTTTTAAGACAGACAATAGAAATTGCTGGTATTTAAACATATGAAACTGACAGTTTAAAGCCCTAATGGACAAAGTAGCAGAAGTGTACACTTTTTTGCCCCATCTTTCTAAGGATCGAGAATCCTTTTCAGTAGGAGTAGGATTTTTGGCAGAAGCGGCCTTAGCTCCCTTAGGACCCTGGGAAATGGTTTCAGGGTCAGCAGAAGGGTTCTTGTATAAAAACTGATGGGAATCAGGAACCCTGTAATATCTATCAGGTTTCACAGGAGCAAGAGGAAAAGAGTCAGGGGTTAAGTTAGCCTCCGAAAAGGCATCATCCACAATATCCAAAACAGGAGGGATAGCCAGGGGTCTATGTTGGGGAAGAAGAAATTCCCTCAGCCTTTTCTTGGATTCTGAATACTCCTGTCCTTCCCAGTGGAAATGTTCCCTCATTTCATGCAAAGTTTCCCCAAAAGAGAAATCCTCGGGGAGAAGCTGAAGGAATGGATTCTTCAGCATCAGAATCCTCATAAGGAGGGAAAGAATATTCCTGATCAGAAGAAGAAACTGAGGAAACAGAAGCCTGATCAGAGGAATCATAAGAAATATCCTGCATTGGCCTTTTGTCTGGAGGGGGATGAGAACCCCTAATCATAGCAATCAAATCCTCCGCCATCTTGAGTAACTGCTTCTGTGACTTGGGAGCTGGTTCAGAAGAAGCCTGCATAGAAGTCTTTGATTTTGAAGAAGTCTTTGCCTTTGTCTTTGGCTTTGCCTTTATTAGTAGCTGAGTAGGCCTGAAAACCCCTTCGGAAGCCGGTACCTACACAGCGGCTCCGGACCCATCTGAAGGAGCGTTGTCCGAAGGTCCTGCAACAGAAATATTTAAAGGCCTGGTTGGCTCCTCATGAGAGTCCGTTTCAGCCATCGGTTCTGAAATGGCCGACGACAGGGGCTGCAAAAGCGCCTCACTGATGACGGCTGAACCTGAAGCTGGCTTCGCTTGTGCGTTATCATCGGATTTGGACGTCAGAGCCCTGTCTTTATCCTTGCGACGTTTATGAACTCCGGTAGCCAGGACCGTATCCGACGACATTTTGTAGTTAAAGCGCCTAACGAAGTAATGAAAAGCAAAATTGTGCCTTCGCTTAATAGTACGTTGATTGAATCTAGCACAAAACCAACAACTAGCTACGTCGTGGTCAGGGCCCAAGCAAGGAATACAGTAAGAATGAAAATCCTTATGAGGTATTTGCTTCCCACATGAAATACAATTATTAACTTTTTCTGACATTGGAGTGGAGCAAGAAAAAAGTTTCCCCAACGGGGTACTTAGCTTTGAGTGGAGAAGAAAGTCTTCGGACCGAAGTATATCAGTAAAATTCATCAGGAGTCCGCCGACAGGCAAATGCGAACTGCTATCACCGCACGGCAAGAAAGACTGGAGAAGATGGCGTCAGCTGTCAGCTTTGTACTCCTGACGTTCTGACATCAGGGAGCATGGCTGAACAGCCGACGCCGGACCCAGACTTTGGGATTCTGGCCGACCGAGGGCTGCCTGCCGGCAGGGGAGAACCCTACAGTCATGACTGCAACAGTGAAACACTATGAACATCAGCTGAAGGCCTAGGAGAATCCACCAGTAGCAACTCGTAATACCTTTTTGGCACCTCAGAAACCTAAGCACAATCCCATGGAAAGAACTCCATCATCCTGCAGATCATGCCCCCAAAAGAAATATCTTCAAAGGAGTATCAGGACTGGTAGACTCATCTTCCTCTGAACCATAATCCAATGGAGAGGGAATCTGGGAAGAGCAAGCAAAGGATTCCTTGTCCGAATCCGGCTCCTCCTCAGAGGAATCCTGTTTCCTTGGTCTTTTAAGGGGAGTAGAAGACCAAGGGGGCCTGCAACAGAAACTCCTTGAGGAGGTTTCAAAGCCACCAAAGCACTAAACAAGCCCTGAGCGAAGTCCTGCCATTCACTCTGTGGATCCTTACGAGTAAGAGTAATATGTTTAGTTTTTTGCCTTTTCTTCAGTGGGACGCCTGCCTTATAAAACTTGTAAGAGTCCGACCCAGGGCGGCATTTAATTATGGTAGTAGGGATTATTTCTCTGACTAATATTTGAGGAATACTCCTAGGCCCCTCTGAGATAATCAGCCATGGATCCCCCTGAACATCCAAAGCGTGCGCCTGAAATGTGCCCTTGGACATGCTTAAAGTCAGTTTCCCATCAGCCTCCAACCCAATTGCGGCAGAGGAATCAAACGATAAACCTGGGCAACCAGCCACCTCAGGAGGGACGTCTGGTGGAAGCATAACAGCAGACGATTCCAGCCTAGGCTTCTTGGCCTTCTTCTTCAATGACAGCTGTCCCCTGGAGCAGGAAGTTCCCTCCCATCTTGTCCTTCACAAGAAGCTAAAGATGCTGATTTTCAAGATAAAGTACCAGAGAAGAAAGTCTAGTATGAAAGTTCTTAGGTACAAAGGCCTGACAGACAGAATATGATGTATGGTTGTGCAGGGCGCCAAGGTAAAACAGACACTGTTCGTGGTAGTCTTTATTGGAAATCTGTCTCCCACACTGGCATTTATCCTTTTTGGATGACATGAAACCCCACAAGCAACAATATAAAGATAAATAAAAATAGAACCCCAATGGGGCACTTATCTGCAACACCTTGGAAAACCAGCAACGGAATGGGCATTCACACCAACAATCAAGAGATAGCGTTTGGACTGGCGGAAAAGATGTTCTGAGGATGGTATGTCCAGACATCGCCTTTATGTCGTATGCTACATGAGAAGCATACATTTGATGTACAGCATATATTAAAGCAACCTAAGGCTTTGGGTATACTGGCCTGATGTCAAGGCCACCCTTGGAAAGGGATCCAATATATAATGAATACTGCAACAATGAAATGGAAGGACATTTACTTTTACCACTGGGAAAGTTCTGGAAAGCTCTATGTGGCTCTGAATTCACAGACTTTAAACATTTATTAAGTAACATTGAGTTTATGATGTAAATGCTTATTAGACATGTAGACTGCATTTACATTATGAAATTCCAAACAATATGATACAGTGATGAGAACGTGCTGACATGATTTGGTGTAGGTAGGAGACAGACATTCAACAGAAACCTTTTCAGATGAGAGTACATTACTGGGGTTTAGTGGCTTCTCCTCCCAAACATACACACACTCTGGAAATTCTGATATTAATTAATTAATATATTTATTTATTTATGTATTTATCCATTTTTATCCTTCTCGATAGTTTGGGTTTCACTTTAATGGTTTGATATATGTTTTGATACACTGTTTGGTATTTTAAGAAAACCACCCATATTTTGGTGAAAATGATAACACTATCATCTGCTGCACTCATAACACAACTAATACTATCCAGAGATGTGTAAAGATGTCTAGTACTTCAAATTCACACCTTTACTCTCACTGCATCCTCCAGTCTAACTAATGGCAACAGTCAAGTGGGATAAGCTGATTCTTCCAAGAGAACAAGGCAGACTGGGATTACCCGATTTGAAGGAGTATTTCAGAGCTACACAGTTAAGGCTCCTATACATAGCACATGCAGAAAACTATAATTCAAAGTGGAAATGGATGATGATGAAACATGGGAGGCTCGAGAAACAAGGAGAGACTGGGATTTTGGATGCAGACTTCCAGGGAGAATAACAATAATCATACAGAATATTATATTTATAAAGTAGCAGGAAGTATTCTAAGAACTAAGTCAAAATGGGAACGGAGAAAGGAAATTCTGCCGATAGGGATGACTGCAATTGGGATACAGAAAACAGGCAAGAGGGGGGCTGGAATTTATTGCAGAAAACTGGCAAAGGAACCACTATATTGGGAGCAAACAACTAGACAGGGAAAGGTAATAGAATGGAAATATGCCAAGAATTTATTTGGACTGCAGGCTAGAAATGGTCTTCCCTATCAAGGGTTGATATCAGAGTATAGGCAAAGAGAAAGAAATGGGGGGGGGGTTCCTAAATGAAAGATCAGCACTGGTAGAGTTTTTAGTAGAGACTAGAACAGAAGCTATCATTAAAAAAGGAATAATTAGTGCAGCATATAAAATATTGCATAATAACTATAAGAATCAGAGGAGGTTAGAAAGGATTGGGGAAAGAAACTGGATAAGCAATTCACAAAAACAATGGGAGGATATTATGTATATTTTCCAAATATGCAACAAAATCTAGAAGATTTAAGAGTTTTGCTTGGAAATGTTTACATAGATATTTTTATACCCCAAGCAGACTCCAGAGAATTTCTCCTCAGGTAGGCAGCAAATGTTGGAGGTGTGATGGGGAAGAAAGAGATAATTGGGAAATATTTTCTGAAAGTGTAATGAGCTGGCAGACTTTAAAGATTCCTTGCAGAGTACTCTGTCAGAGATACTGGGTGATCAAATTGGTGTAACTGGGAAAATGATTTTTCTGAGCTATGGTACAGAACTGGAATTGCCTAGACATAGTAAGGCATTGCTCAGTCTAATTATGGTGGCTGCAAAAAAACTAATCACTAGAAAATGGTAATCAAAGTCTAAACCAACTGTACTAGTAGTAGTGAATATAGTAACAGAGATAAAACAACTGGAACTGAGATCTTTAAAAAACAGGTAGGAGCAAATTACAAAACAAAAAAATGGGAATTGTGGGAACAATACACAGAGGGGAGGAATGAGGTTTAAAAGAAGGCAGAACATGAATGACATATGTAATGTTTGATTGATAATGATTGAGTACATTATAAGTGATCTATAATGTTTGCAACTAGGATTATGTCAATACGGTTTGTTTTCATTTACACAAATCTATGATTGCCCATGTCATAAATAATTTAATAAAGACGTTTCTTCTTTAAAAAAAAACACCAATACTGTAGATTGTGTAACTGTGACAATAAAGACAAACCTGTAACATATAACAATTGGAGTGTAGAGATGACCAAAGTAGAGTGCTGATGACCTACAGGAATTCAAACATTTCTTGCATGAAACACAGAAGGAAAGAATAATAATGGCTGGGGACTGAAATTCACCAGAAACTGACTGGAATAATATAGATTCAACATTATTTTGGAAATCATTTACAACATGTTCAGGAAAGTACAGTTGTGCACAATGAACTTACCATAGCAGTAGATGTCGAATGATCACTACTGCAGTAGCCTTAGCTACATGGGTTATATCCTGCCACGGATATGACAGCCAGCCAGCTCCCAAAGCTTCAGAGCACCTTCCATGCCCCTGAACTGTCAAGCAGCATGAGCTGAGCTTACTAAAAGACACACAAAGCCCTTTAGAGCTTTCCTCCCAGCAGACAGGGACAGGCTGAGCCCTGAAAGGACAAGGCTAGGAATAAAAAAAAAAAAAATGTCCACACCCTGGCATAAAAAAACACACCAGAAAACAAGGGGGATGGAGGGAGAGAGCGGCTACTGTAGCAGTGATCACTCAAACATCTACTGTTATGATAAGTTCAACTTACACAACTGCTCTATATTCTTCATACTGATCACTGTTGCAGTAGCCTTTGCTATGTTGCTAGATTACTATAGCTAACTATATCTGGGAAGTAGAAGCAGAAGGGTCCAGGAGCCCCTGTAGAATGGCCCTGTCAAAGCATGCATGATCTAGACCTAGAAAGGGAATCCAGTTTATAGTGCTTTACAGAAGTATGTATAGAGGACCAAGTAGCAACTTCTAGAAATTCAACCCTTTCCAAACAGCTATAAAAGAAGCCAAGATCCTTGTGGGCCTTGATCTTGCCTAGAATAAATTTGGCATGGTGAATATAACAATTAGACAACCATTTGCAAATAGTCAGTTTTGACACTGGTTGTCCCTTTTTCTTACTACACAGGAAATGAACAATTGATCTGAAAGATTTAATTCTGTCAAGACAGTACCAAAGTTGTCTGTGGACATCCAAGTTATGGAGTATCCTTTCTTCTTTATTTTTAGGGTCAGAAAAGAAAGATGGATAGTTTGACAAACTCACATACCATTTTAGGCAAAAAAGGATTAGTTCTCAAAGAAATCCTGTCCTTGTGGAAAATAAGGAAGGGCTGGCTCACCATAAAAGCTTCCAACTCAGATACCCTTCTTGCAGAAGTCAGAGTAACCAACAAAACCATTTTTCATGTTAAGAAACTCAAATCAGTCGATAAGCTGATTCAGATAGAGTGAGTGTTAGTTTCTCTAACACAAAATTAAGAACCCATGAAGGTACCAGCAGTTAACTTGGACAGCTCTTAATCAAAATCCCTTTCAAAAACGTTTTGACATGTGACTGCCTTGAAAGAGGAGGATCTATGGGCAGACATGCTGAAATGACTGATAAATGAACTTTGATAAAAGAATATGAATGACCATGGTTTAGTAACTCACACAAATATCGTAAAACCAGATAACATCTAGCCCTGAATGGGTGCTGGTTATGTTGTTGCCACTAACTAGAAAACCTTTTCCAATTGCTAAGATATGATTTTCTAGTACCAGGCTTTCTTGTCTCCATTACTACCTGCTTCGCATCCTCAGTAAACAGGTACCTAAAAGGAATTAAGACTATATCATCCAGGCAGTCAACTGAAGATGAATGATCTCAGAGTGTATAAAACACCCCTGTTCTTGTCTGAGTAGATCCATTCTGTGAAGAAACTTGTGGTAGTTCTCCCTGATGTTTTCTAAAAGAAGGGGGGAACATGGTTGCCTGGACCAGAGGAGAGTTACCACAATGATCTTGGGGGAGTCCTTCTGAATCTTCAAAAGTATCCTGGATATTAGTGGAATGGTGGAAAGGTATACAGTAGCATTGCTGTCCAAAGAAAAGAAAAGGTGTCAATCTTCCAGGCCTTCTTGCATTGGGTTCTGGAACAGAATGTTGCCAGTTTATTGTCTAGACAGAAGGCAAACAGGTCTACCTGAGGAACTCACAACAGATTGATCAAATCTTGGAAAAACCCTGGGTCTAGTTTCCCTTCATGAGGGTCTGCTTTGGTCCTGCTCAGTTTGTCTGACACACAGTTTTGCTGTAATGGAATGCACTTGCAGGATGCCTGTAGAGTGAAACTGTACTGTGAAGCTATATCCCAGGCTAACATGGCTGGTTTTCAAAGTGGGTACAACCTGGTTCCCCCTTGCTTGTTGATGTGTCACATCACTGTGGTATTGTACGTAACCAATTGAAGAGGTCCCAAAGACCAAGGATGGTTCAGAGAACCGAGTGCCTTGATCAGGACAAGCACCACCTTGGCATTTATGTGCTTGCATCTGACCTTAATGCCTCACTTCCCCTGCATTTTTCTCTCTCCTGAAAGTGATCCCCAAGCAAAGTTTAAAGCATCTGTGGTGACTGCTTTGCAGCAGGGTGGGAGAAGGGGAGACCTTGATTTAAGGATATCTGTTGTCTCCACCAAGTGATTTTTTCTTCTGAAAACACCAGTACTGGGATCTGAAAAGATAAAGGATGTTGATGCTGGGGTCAAAGAGATTTCAGATACCACTGTATCTTTCTCATGTGGAGTCTTGCCAGAGGTATCATGAGAATCATAGATGCCATTTAACCTAAAATCTGGAGGTATTCCCTCGCAGTGACTGTAATCTGTGTAGAAAAACTGAGAAATGGATCTAAATAAATATTTATTTTTCCTGTGGAAGAAAAGCTCTTTGAACGGAGGTATCTAGTTGACATCCCAGGAAAACAATCCTGTGTGATGGAGCCAAGAAAGACTTTTGTATGCTGTCTTGGAATCCCAGCTTTTGCAAGAGATCTCTCACCTAAGAGAGAGATTCCTGACATTTTGAAAAAGACTCTGCAAAGATAAGCAAGTCATCTAAATACTGAAAACGTGGATACTCTATAGCCGGAGATAGACATTTTGTGAACACTTTTGGTGCAGTGGATAGTCCAAAGGGTAAGGTATAGAGAACTAATGATAATGTGATACAGACACACAAAACCTTAAGAAATGCCTCAAGTCTGGATGAATAGGAATGTGATGACACATATCTTAAGTCTAGTATTACCAGGAAACTTGAAATAGGAAGAAGAGACAACTGGTTGTGAAGTGACATCATTTTGAGTTTGGAGACTATCACTACCAAGTTTAGGAAAGAAAGATCCAGAACTGGTCTCCAAGCATTTTCTTTCCTTGGGACTAGGAATGTCCTTGAATAAAACCCTTTTCCACCTGGGAAGGAGGAACTGGTTCTATCACTCTTTTGGATATCATGAGATGAAAAACAGATGGAAACAAAACAGTCTGAACTACAGGATGAGGAGTGACCACCTGGAAAGGAGGAATTTCTTCCCACTGCCATCTGTGACCTTTGATGAATGATTTTCAGTGTTCATTTGTCAGAAACAATTTGTTGCCAAACAGAAAAATGGAAATTTAGACATCCTGGAAGAAAAAGAGGGCCAGGGTGGGAGGGGATCACATGGTCTCTTGACCAGTCATTCATATTTGGAGTGTCCTTATTTTGAAAGGTTTGACACTTCTATTTGGAGCCTCCCTGACACCACTTAAACATCTGTTTACCTGAATTCTGTTGAGACTGTTTATTCTTTTTTTTTTTTTGCCAAAGTTGGATGAGGAGAAAGAAAATCCCTTGGGCAATTTGATTTGGAAAAGGAGGGCAAACAAATCTTAAGGTACTCTCTAGATCTTCTTGCACCTTTCAACACACGTTTTGATCACGCCTGCAGCAGAGAGGCCAAACACTAAATCTCGGTCCAAGGGAGAATGTAAAATCTCATTCTTATCATTGGAAGGCTCTGAGAATGAAGCCAAACAAACCTCCTTAAAAGTGTACCAGTGGCCACAGCCGTGGAAGAAAAATCAACAGTCATATACACACACTGTAAACAATGAGTAGTGACCTGTGCAACAGAAGGAACTAAGTTATTTAAAGCAGAATTTTCTTCACAAGAAGAAACTGTAGGTAAAAAAATTCCTCATACTTACACAATATGCCAGCATAAATTTTAACATATGAGCCTGACAATTTAAAATTCTGAAATTCAAAGTTGCAGAAGTAAACACTTTTTCCCATACCCAACAATAAGTTTCACATACTTATTAGAAAGAGTAGGATTAGAATTAACTAAGTGCTTAGCTGCAAATAAGTCGACTAAGGCTAGAGCTGCTGGGTCAAGTTTGGGAATAAGTGTATAAAAATTAAAAGACTGAGGAACTTTACACATCCCATTTGCCTTTTTACGCATAGAGGACTAGCAGGAAAAGTGCAGGTTGTAAGACACATCCTCTAAAGCAGACAAGGCAGGAAAATTAGGTGCAGGTTTGGAAAATCCTTCTCTAACAACTAATTGTATTTTTGAGGGACTGAGAAATCTCTGTGTTCTTCTACTGAAAATACTGGGACATTCTATCAATAGTATCAGAGAAAGAGACCCCCCCCCCCCACAGGAGGAATCAGAAAGAGAGCTCTCCTCTGAATCAGAACTCGGAGGACAAAACCCTGAACCTGTTCCATGCATCTTCCTGTTCAGATTCAGAATCTTGAATCTCTTCAGGAAAGGAGGCAACCCTCTCTTTTACCAGAAACTACTCTACAAGATGGATCAACAGCCTGAATCAAATCCTGTGTGTGTCCCAGTAAACTCATATGCAAAGAAATTTGAAAAGGAGTACATACATACTTGGTTTTCTGTTTTTTTTTTTTTTTGACAGGAAAAATAGGACCAGCTGTGTTGTTAATGGCAGCCGCTGCTTCCCTAGGGATGAGCACAGCATTCTGACACAGCAGGGAAACTATTCCTGTTCCCTATCCCAGGACTGAGAAGAGTGGTACTCCCTTGCCCACTGAGGGGACCCCCAACAGCCACAGAGGATGTGGCTAACCCTCAGTCCATAGTAGCTATACATACTTCACCAGAGGGATATGGGGTAAAAGAGGAGTGGGATCTGAGGTACGACAAATGGCCACAGTACAGTCATCCACCTGTGGATGAGGACAACTGCTAGCCTGCTATGGTGGCAAAGGCTGTTTGCTTAACTTTTTCTTTTTGTAGAAGAAGGACTGACCATGGGAGCAACAATCTGTTCTGTGGTCAAGCCAAATGGTGCCTCTATCCTAGGAAAAACAAGCAACATTGCCAGTAAAACTACCATTCCACAAATATTACTTTTTTAAAGAAAGAACACAGTAAAAAGTACTTTCAAACACGATGGCCACCCCACAACCTTAAAATAAACATGATTTATCCACAGAAAGTAGTTTATAAGTTAGATAACACTACTTTTAAACTGACAGAAACAATGAGTGCTCTGTTTAAAAGTACGTTATATGGAAGCGAAATATTCACTATGTAAAACTGGAGTGATGTGTTCAGTGGAAAAACTGTAGAAGGAACGTGAAAGAGAAATTGTTTAAATGCAAGAAAAAAACAATCAAAAAAAGTTTAACATCTAGATCTAGGTACACAACTTCAGGAAGATATATTTCCATAAGAACAAGACTTTTTATTAAGATGTGCGAGAAAAAATGTAAGAAATGGAAAATACTTTTGACTACAACTTCAAAAACTGAAATAAACAAGCTGGACAGACAAATTATACATAGTGTGAGACAAGATCATGAGAAATGCAAAGAAAATTTATAAAAAGATAATTAGAACAAGAAACTACTTTACAGATATGCAAGATGCGGTAGGGGTAAAGACATACAAATTAATAAACTGTGTGCAGATTCTAAAATTCATTCTCAAGATAAAACATATTTTATATATATATATATATATATATATATATATATATATATATATATATATAGCAAAATAAAATACAGCTTCAGGAAGAATGCCAATAAATATCCAAGTTCTGAAATAGACAGGTGCTGGTTTAAAACTTTCTTTATTTCCACAAAACCAAGGTTAACGCCAAAATATTCCACTTAAAACATTTTGCCGTTGCTGAAATGCAACTTCTTCAGACCAAGAAAACATCTGAATAAATGATTATATATACCAATTTAAATACAACATGTGATTCCTATTAACTAATTAAAGGTGTACATCCTAATATGGCATATACTTTGGTTTATAAATGCCTTCAACAAAGTTATAAAATGTCTAAACAATTTTACCAACATATAATATTTTGACACTTAAATCATAAATATCTGTTAAAATACTAACATACAAATATCTCCTAATTGAACCTTATTGTTAAAAAATATAAAACCATCAGAACTTGGATATTTATTGGCATTCTTCCTGAAGCTGTATTTTATTTTGCTTGGTTTGGATTGTTACAGCTTCCCTTTTGTTTGTTATATATATATATATATAGTTACACAGTCTCACAAAAAAGCAATTTGGCTCCACAAAAGGGGTGTTAAATTGTCCTAGTGGCATCCAGGTAACATCAGGTACTGAAATCAAATTAGATTATACTGCAAAAGAACTATGCAAATTGTACCCAAACAAACCACAGGGAGGAAACAGAATTAGTAAATCACCTGAGAACACGTCTGCATGAATTTACAGTACCGTTATATCTGTTATTTACTAGGTCATACAAATATGGGGAGATTTCTTAAGAATGGGGACATGCACTTGCTAAACTTGTCTTTAAGGGAAAGGAGAGTAGGACAAACCCAGAGTCATACAGCAGTCCCAAACGTTTACTTTCATGTGGAAAAATAATGGAGAAGTTTATATTAGATAAATTATTTTGGTACTTGCGTATTATCGCAACCAGATTTTTAACCTGGTGCAATTCGTAATGCGATCACAAAACAACTTCATCTTTAAGTCGAAAGGTGTGTGCGAAGTGTTAACTGGTATACTGTCAATGTGGTTATGAGATGTATGAAGAGGAACAACAGTAAAATTCCTCTTCCTCAGTAATGTATCTCCCCACTTTGTGTCTACAAAGTGCTTCACAGTGGAACTGTAGGCTGTGTTCTTCTATTGTGATTACTGTGTGTTGCTTCTCAGCACTTTTCAAGCCATTATATTTATACGTGCGTATTTGTGTCTGCATTCAGTTTACTATTTTAGGACTACTGTTGAAGGGATTATACCTCTTGATGCTGAGTTGTCATTTGCAGATTGGCGTGCACAGTCCATAGTTGAGTTTGCCTTTAAATCTGCTACTACATTTAGACAAATCCAAACTGAGCAGCAGCAGGACTGTATATTCTGTCCATGATGTGGCATCTGATTTACTTACACATCAATTGAGGTCACTGTGTTGAAAATGTAGTTAGCAGTGTAGGTATTTTGCCTACCTTAAAATAAGTGCCCATCATTTGAAAGGCACATTACTCCCAAACTGCCATTAACTGTGATACAGCATACAAAAGACCTGGTTGTCCTGCTCTGAATCTCGTTTGTCCACGAAATATGAAAAATTGGCTTCCTGTTTCCGTATAATGCTAATTCAAATTTGTTACTATTTAAATCAGTGAGAAATACTCAGTTGTTTTGTGTTCAATCCGAATGAATTACAAACTGTCTTAGGAACTGCAGAAGTGTCAAGAGGTATTGCTACTTACGTATTATCGAGTGGTTAGAAATCTGGTTGCGATAATACGCAAGTACCGTTTATTTTCATAATTAGAAAGTCTGGGACTTGAAACCATATATCAGCATGCATATGTTGAAAATAGATCTTTTACCACCTATAACTGAAACATAATGTTCTATAACAATATAACAGCAGCTATGGATGAAAAATTGCACTATGACAGTTTATATAGATTTAACTTCAGCATTTGATAAGGTCATTTACTAAATACTGATCAATAAATTAGAACAACTAGGTATTGATATACTCTTGATAAGATGGATAGCTGCATGGCTTACAAATACAGCGTGGTAAGTATCATACAGCAACTGGACAGGTGAGATTCAAGGTTACAGTCAGGGTGCCCCACACTTGGTTTAGATTACACCTTTCAGATCTATCTTTTTCAAAAGGTGTTCTACAGTCTGTATGCAGATGACTTGAAAATGGGTAAACTGATTACGTGTTAGAAACAGGGCATGCCTGCAAAAGAAGTAGACTAAATTGACCATTTGGGCATAGGAGAATAATATGCTGATAAACGCATCAAAAATTAAGCATATGAGATTTGGGACACAAACTGAAAGGTGAATATTTAATGCAGCACACAGTGATTGAAACTGAATATTCATTTAAGGATCTGGGTGTATGGGAAGATCCAGGTTTGATTTTTTTTCTAATCATATCAACCAACTGGTTAATGATAGTTATAGAACTATGGATTGTATAAAAAAGATTTATAAAGTCTAGGAAATCAGAAATGCTGAAGTCATTTTTTGTTAATTACATTAGACCCAAACTTCAGTATGGAATAACAACATGGAAACCTTATAAAAAAACAAACATGAATAAAATGGAAAGAGTATAGCAGAAATATACCAAGTGCATTCATGGATAAGAAAATGTAAGTTATTATGAAAGACTAAAATATCTGAACTTGCAAAGTGCCTTAAAGACATTTAAGAGGAGACCTTCTTCAGGTATATAGAGACCAGTTGTCATAATGGTTAAGGTCTCTGTCTTCCATGCACAAGGTACAAGGTTCTATCCTGACCTCCAGCCAATGCCTGTTTCTTCTTCCTGTGTCTCTGTGGGGTGCCCTGTGGGGGAAGAGTTGTACATATCAACCACCTTGGGCATTTAGTGTGGTGCACAGTTTTCTCAAGTTAATAGAACATGGATCACAGACTGTGGCAGGGCTAGCCACTCAACAGTGTAAAATATGGCTCTAGGTGATTCTGTCATGTTGACTAATGTCGCCAAATGGGCATGGGTATTTACCGGTGATAAATGGGTTGAGGACTACACAGCACCATTTAGAGTCTCAGATGTTCAGGTCAAAACTAAAGGGTTGTGGCTGACCAAGTCTGCAGATAACTGCAAACTAGGTGCAGTCATTAAATCCCTAAATTATGTCCGTATACTCCAGGAGGGTCTTGTACACAACAGCGACTAGTGTATTAGTCACTGTCTCAAACTGAATGCAAAGAAATGCATCATCATTCCCTGCAGCACAATGTCCCCTCACACAATCAAATCAAAAACAATAACCTAAGCACCCATAAAGTGGTAAAGGACCTGGGATCTCAAGTTGACTGTGACCTTAACTTTGACCACCATGTGTCTACTGTAGTAAGTACATACAAAGCGAGTTGACTGCAGCGAACCACAAGGAACTAAAAAAAAACGTACGTAGAAAACAGATCCCAGAATAGTAGAAACGCTTAATTTATTTAACTTAACAAGATAAAGCTTCCGGGATACACCCTTCTTCAGTAATCAATACCAAACTTTAAAACATACACAATTTTATACTTTAAAAGCACAATACACATGATACAGCCAGCCAATGAAAACATTCAAGTAATTAGTACTGAAAAAAAATGTAAAAAAAACTTTTAGTGAAATGTCACATCAAAAAATAATATATTTGATATAATCACAAATGTAAAAGTGCATTTCAAATTACTTATATTATACACATAATATTATATCTAACTTAATAAAATATTACTTATATTGCATTTGTCTTTCAACCAAGAAAGGATTTATAGTTATCATGTTATTTAATCTGGGAAATTTGTCAGCATCTAGTCTAGTTATCCATTTATACTCAGCAATATCCAATTTATTATTAACATCACCTCCTCTTATATCTCGATGCAAAACTTCTAAAACTTTTAATTTAAATTCTTGTGTTTCACCATGTTCCATAATATGTTTTGCCAAAGCATTAGTTGCCACTCTTCTTCTGCTGTCTGACTTGTGTTCTACTATGCGATCCTTTAGCCACCTGGAACATTTTCCTATATAAAAACTTGTGCATTTTGTACACATACCCAGATAAACTACTAATAATGTATTACAGCTAGCCTGACATTTAATCTTATATTTATGTTTAGTTGTTGGATGTTCAAATTCTAACGAATTACAAATATTCTTACAGCAACCAGGAGCGGCCTTAGGTCAACTGGTGCCCTAGGCAAAAGGTCTCCATGGCGCCCCCACCACACTAACTGGTGCCCCCATCCTGGCCTACCTACACCAAATAAATTCTGGAAAAACACCCCTGCTAGATCGGTGCCCTAGGTGGCCACCTAGTTGGCCTATGCCTAAGGCCGGCTATGACAGCAACTACAATTTTAACAGGGCATCATTCCATGCTTACCCATGGAGTAAGTTTCATTTGTTTTGAAGTCCTTATAACAAAGTTGTCATCTCAGATTCATACTATTTCTACATGTAGAATATGGTCTATTGCCTAACATATCAAATAGTTCTGGCATAGACATAAGTATCCGCCAATTTCTTTTAACAATATTTTCAACTTTCATAGTCATCCTGTTATATGTAGTTGCATAACGAATTCTTAATACTTTATCATTGCTAGGTTTAAGGGACATTAAAGCTACATGTGCATTACTGAAAAGGAGAAGCTATTTGTTTTCTCTTCTCCAATGTTTCGTTTATCATTTCTAATATTAAATCCTTACTATAACCTCTATTATTAAAATCATGTTAACTTTTCCATCTGTTCCCTACACTTAACTTCAGTATTAAACCTACTTATTCGTAGAAATTGTGCCTTAACTATTCCCCAAAATATATGCCTAGCATACATACTTTTAATGTGTGCATATTTATTGACCTGAATTTCTTTATTATGAACACAAGTTTTCAAGACAAGAGTCATTTAGCAACTGTACATCGAGATATGCAATGTCAGCATATGAAAAATTCATTGTGAATCTCAGAAAGTGTGTGGTGCTATTGAAGTACTCAACAAAGTTACTTAAATGTTTTTCATTATCCTTCCATATCATAAAACAATCATCTACAAAACACTGTAGTAAAGAAAGCTTTCTATGTAGCACACCTGATTAGTAAAGGCATCCCCTCAAGAGCAAAAGAAGTTATAATCCCCCCCATACTCAGCACTTATACAGCCCATAATTGAGTATAACGCCCCATTTGGCATGTACCATGCAAAGCACCTGCAACAATTAGAGAGACCTCACAGGTTTCTAACAAAGAAGATGAAGGGGATCCAGTGTGTGCATCCTAAATAGGACATGCTGGAGGGACAGATTTATCTCCCAGTGACTACCATATCTTTGGAATAGGCTACCAACTCACGTGAAATTGAGCACCTCTATGACACTGTTCAAGAGGAATGTGGACATGTGGATGGTGCACCATAAATTCTTACTGGGGATAGAGCCCACAACCCTCCTGGACATGACATGGGCAGTCATCACTAAATGCAATCTTGGTTATTGACTAGCATTTCCATGGTACTACATTAGGATGAAATGACTAGGCTTAAAATGACCTCTGGGTCGATAGCCTAGTAATCTCCTATGATCCTATGACATTCCAACCTACACCAGGGACCCGTTAATAGTAGGAGGGGGTGTATGTACCCTAATGGCCCGTGTGCACCCACCATCAAAGCCCTAGGTCAATAAGCTACTGGCAAGGCCAGTATCTAGCTGACCAGCCTGGGTTACCTGCGTTAGCTTTGTTGAGCAAAAGCTGGAAATAACCAATCAACCTGTCAAACATGAACTGAGAATCTCTACACTTAATGTAGGTTCACTGATAAGACGCAGCTTGGAGGTGGATGACGATGATACAGAGGAGGCTGGACATCGTACGTATCCAAGACACAAGATTGAAGGGCAGTGCAGTGAAACTGCTTGGCTTGGGATCCAGAGTGATCAACTATGTGATAGTAAGCCATTTCATATGGAGATGGCAGTTTGCCAAGCATATCAGCTCAGATTGCAGACAGCCTAGCAAGCTGAATTAAAGGCAGTGCTATCCATTTAATGCATTACAGTTTACTATTTATCCAAAAAATGTAGACAGCAATAACATATTCTTGCAGCATTCAGTACTAATAAAAAGTTAAATGACGTCAGCTAAAAAATGGTTATGGTGAGACAGCTGGTGAAGTTTCACTTACTGAACAGTATGTTAAAATCTAAAGGTCACGAGACAAATGTAAAAAGTTCAACAATTAAAACTGATTGTATATAGGTGCAAAAATGCACAGTCTTGCACTATTCCTTTGATTTTCATTTAAAATAAGTTCAGAAACTTGATACAACTATCAAGTTAAATGCAAATGCTACAGCTAAGACCTTAAAAAAACTGTCCATTTAGTGGTAAGATAGAAACAGATTTTGGCAAGCATCAGATGCCAGTAATTAAATTTTTCCTGTAAATACTGATATTGCAGCAGTAGAACAGTCTTCACCAGTCAAAGCACTTAATTTTTTTTTTGTATGTAAAAAAACAGTGTCCTAAATACTGGACATGGAAACAAAAGCATGAACTTAGTTCCAGTTGTTTCCAATAAACCTAAACAGGTTATCAATTTAAATATTCTTAGCTTTTCAAATAAAAGGCAGCCCACTATGGTTAATGACTGGGCAAATGACGTAAGTAATGTACAAAGTTCAAGCCCAAAGGATAATCAAAAGTATGGTGTAGCTCAGGTTAATGTTGCCAGTGACATACCAGATTTTCAAAACATGTATAAAGGTTATGATAGTTCAGCCTAGTTCCTACCTATGAACCTACATGATTGGATGGTAAATAGGAACCTCTGTGGCTCTGTTTGACAGTGGCACAGGAAAATAATTTTCTTGGGTGGCAAAAGCCAGGGTACCTTTTTGGCTGGGTTTGTATAGGCCCCAGGGCCGATAGCCTAGTACCTACCTATGAACCAAATCAGTTGGTGTATCTGACTTTATTCCAGGTTAAAAAAGACAGCAGACCATACATTTCATTACTCATGACAGTTTTCAAGCTATCCGGGTTTAAAATGTCAAAGGTAATTGCAGTCGGCAGCAAGCCTTTGGAGCTTGGATTTTTAAATAAGGCTAACTTTGGGTAGCATGATGCCAGGGAATCTTCTTGGGCTAGGCATATATAGGCTCCAAGGGCCATTAGCCTAGTACACACCTATAAACCTAAGTCAATCAGCCTGGAAAGAGGATAACAGCAGAATTCTTGTTACATCCTCAGTGTGACAGTACCATTTTGGAAAATTACATTATGTTTCTGTGTGGAGACATGCGTGAATGGGCGTACCTTCGTTGAAGGTTGTGCGTCAGGGCTGGTAACTCGGCACGTAAAAATCAACTACCAATCATTAGTGGACTGGAGTTCCTCTGTGGCGACCCCTAACCGGGAAAAGCCGAAAGACACAACAACAACAACATTATGTCAAAATTAATTGTGTTAAAATTTAATGTAAAAAAAAAATCAGTTTGACTACAGACTTGCAAGAGCTTATTAGCAGCAAATGTTTAATTTATGCAGAAAAATGTAAATAAAGTCAGCACAGCAAGCAATGCTGCCAGTTTACAGTTGTTAAAGCTGCATTTCATGCAAAAAATGTAAATAAAGTCAGGGCAATAAGCAATGCTATCAGATTAAAAATGCAAATGTTATTTTAAAGATCTGATGCTAAATACAATCAAACAAGAAATGAAAAGAAGAGGTTTAAAAGGCCTAACTATTAAGAGGACACCAACATTAAAGCAGGCCTTCCTTTACTTCATCAGCGACTGGAACAATGCAGAGCAAAATTTGATATGTTTTGCTTATTTCTTCAATGTTTGTTTAAAGTTAAAGCAATCATATATGTATTCGTGTTTCAGGTTCATGAGAATTGTATAGCAGTATTAGTTTTCAGTCTATCTGTGTTCAGATAAATTTCAGTTTATTTGTGTTCAGGTAACACTGTCAAAATGTTCTCATGTTTCAGACAATTGTACAATATTATTAGTTAGGATATAACATGTACCAGTTTCACTTATGCTTTTATCTGTGATTAGTTAACACTGGCAAATGATATTCTTTTGGTTTAGTTAGTTTCTAGAATATACACAGCTATTTTTAAATGTTTAGTAGATGCTAATGTGAATATCAGTCAAGTTTCAGAAAATGACATTCATGTTCAGTTGTGTGTTCAGTATAGTACATTTCAGTCAAATCTCAAAATATGTCACATTATTCAGTCATTAGTTAAGGGTAAAGTAACAGAATTATTTTGTACAGGCTTATTATTTAAATAATGTCTAGTGATAGTTATTCAATGTACTCAAAGCATAACATGTCAGGCTTAATTTGTTACAGATTACAGTGCATGTTTACAGATTGCAGTGCACTTTACATTAGTCAGAAATTAAGGACACTAACAGACAATGTAAATGTATAGACAAAATACATAAAGTATAGTTTAGCTCATAAATATTCATAAAAGTTAGAAAAAGTAAGTAGCATTAAATAAAATGTACAGACACAAGTTAACACAAAACATGATAATTATGCTTCATGACCACTTATAAAGTTATCTTTTTCATTCAAATTTCAATTAGTCTTCAGAAAACAGCCATCATGCTTGATAGCCTATACAATATGTGACAGAAAAAGCTTCCAAGGAGGGAATTTCCTCTATATCTAATGCAATAAAAGAAAAGGTATAGGTGAGCAAAGTGGGCTCAACGGTTGAGGCAAATCTGGCAAAAAAACAAAACATGCAGAAAAATGCTGATAAAAGGGCACAATGCAAAGTTGCCAATCCAGTCCCAGCAGTAAAGTTGTAAGCAGCTAATAAAGTACAACCATCAGCTACTAAGTTATGTAGATTTTCAGGAATTTTGGCCTATCATAAAGTATAAGTTTTAAAAAACCCTCGGTTGCAGAGTGTGCCACTTTCAGGAAAGCATGGTACAGAATACAAATACTTTTTTGTAAGACCTCTTCCTCCAGAAAAAGGGGGTTAAAAATCAAATCATAAAAGTTAAGTGACTTCAATCCAAACAGGACATAAATGCTCAAGTGACACCTAGTGGTCAAAATTAAAATTACAAGTTTATTCATATCATAAAGTTAATTCAAATCATAAAATTAAGACTTCAATCCAAACAAGGCATACATCCTCAAATGACACCTAGTGGTCAAAATTAAAATTGCAGGTTTACCAATTTTTTATTTTTATTTTCAGATTATAAGTCAGGTAGCATAAAGCTAAATATAGTAGTTAGCAATATAAATGTAAGGTAACTACAGAAGTAGGTCCCAGTAGACTTTCGTAAGGGACCTCAGGGACAACTGTTAGATTAGGGATTTCCATTCTAAAATAGTTATTAGACATTAGACAGGGTAAAGGGTAAAATAAATTGTGTTTCATTTATGCATAAGAGACAGTTAAGCATAAAGAAAAATAACCTTGCTGGCCAAGCACGAAAAGACAGTTTATTAAAAAGGAAAGATAAGCATAAAGGGTGCAGACAGAATGTTCTTTTCTCAAGGAAAAGATCAGCTACAGAATGTTCCTTAATGAAGCACAGACAAAGCCTGAGACCAAGGTTAGAAAAAGTTAATAAAGGAAATTTGCAAGACTAAAAGCAATGTAATATGCTTTGTTCAGGATAGCAAGGCAGTTAAGGTTAGTAAGTTCATTCAACCTGTTACTTCAGAGAAGATGTCTAACACTCGAGCATGACTACAGAAAACAGGTCATCTAGAGACTATGTCAGTTTATGTTGTTCAGGACAATCAGAATGATGCACAGCAATTTGAATTATTGTTTTTTGTTTTATTCTTGAATTGTACTGTTAATGGAGACAGCATTCGGATACTGCGAACATCTAATAAAACATTATTAAATGAACAAGAGTGTTTGGAAAATTCATTCTGAATGCACAAGGCTTTGTCCATAAGGGAGAGACCGACACCTATTAAGCACGAGCTTGGGTTAATTAAGACTTTCGTTTCTCAGTGTTACTGTATACAGTGTTTCCAGCTAATTATGGTACAGTACAGCAGTATCAAATTTTACAGTAGAATAAGTGCAGGCTATGTACAAGGACCCAATGACTCAAATAGGAACAGTGTTCAGTCTCATACAGGAGTTCCCAGTGGGAGTGGGTGTGCACCAGTGTTCACCTCTGAGCCCATTGCTGTTTATATTGGTGATGGACTACATTAGCAAACAGGTCAGAGGTGACAGATCAACAAAGTTGCTGTATGAAGACAATGTGGTATTGCAGGCCGCTCTGAGCAAGAACTTCACCAAAGGATAGAAGAATGGAATGTCAAAGTGAAGGCACATGGGATGAAACTAAGCACAGATAAGATAGTGGTAATGGCTGCAATTTGGGGAAATCAGAAGAAGTTGATAACTGAGATGGAACAGAAGGTAGTGGAAAGTACAGTTTTGTACCTACCATAAATGTAGATGTCCGATAGGAATGCATCTGCAGTCCTTACAAATGGGTAGTCCTGTCGTCAGGCAGCCCTTCGGTCGGCCGGATTCCAAAGTCTGGGTCTGGCTTCGGCTGGTGTCGCACTTCACCCGACGTCATAGCTGCAGGTCTTCGGGTATAAAGGCATCAGCCGACGCCATCTTCCTCAGTGTTTCTTGCCCCAGATGCCAGGTGCCCTCTTTGATGGCTAAATTTGGATAAATGCCAATGTTTCCAAATAGTAGAGAGCAAACACATAAAATAAGCATGTATGTACATATATACAAACAAATACACCATAATAGATCCCCCCCAAGCTAGCTGAAGGATGGCAAATACCCTAGGAGTACCACAGAGGGGAAGGTGGGTGGGTAATCCTGACTGCAGATGCATTCCTATCGGACATCTACATTTATGGTAAGTACAAAACTGTACTATGTCCTTCAAGGATGCATCTGCAGTCCTTACAAATGGGTAGAATACCATAGCTAAACTAGGGGAGGAGGAAAAAAGTAGAGATTATGGTGAGGTTAGGATCCCTTGCAAAACAGCAGTGGCAAAACCTGCTCGGGATCTAGAGTATAAAGGTAAATTGTAATGCTTGGCAAATGTATGCACGGAGGTCCAAGTAGCAGCCTCTATAATGTCCTTGGTAGCCACTCCTCGTAAGAAAGCTGTGGTAGTGGCTGTAGCCCTTGTGGAGTGAGGCCTGATGTTCTCTGGAGTTTTCTTTCCATGGTAGGAGTAACAAAATCTAATGCAATTTCCTATCCATTTGGAGATTGTCTGTTTTGAAATAGGTTTTCCTTCCTTTCCTGTTGCATATGCTACCAGAAGCTGGTCAGTTTTTCTATTGGACTTGGTCCTGTCCAGGTAGTAGCGTAATTGCCTATGTACATCCAAGGTATGCAACAGTCTTTCTCCCCTGTTCTGTGGGTTGGGGAAGAATGTAGGTAGGTGGATAGCCTGATTTAAAGACACTCTGGATACCACCTTAGGCATAAATGTGGGATTTGTTCTCATGGACACTATATCTTGATGGAAGATCAGGAAGGTTTGCACTGCCATTAATGCCTGTAGTTCAGAGACCCTTCTTGCTGAGGTGATTGCCAGTAGGAAAGCAGTTTTCCAGGATAAGTATTGTAATTCTGCTGTTGCTGCTGGTTCGAAAGGAGGAAGAGTCAATTTTTCTAACACAAAGTTCAAGTCCCATGCTGGCAATGGTGGTTTCCTGGGAGGTTTTACATTTTTAATTCCTCTCAGAAACTGTCTGAGCAGCGGATGAGAGAAGACAGGAGGATCCAAGCTGTATTCTGCTGAAATAGCTGATGCATGTATCTTGATGGAAGAATAGGGCAGGCCTGCATGGAAGAGCTCTGCCAAGTACTCCAGGATGTTGGCTATTTTTACTAGTGCCACATCTTCTCCTTTTGCAGTACACCAAATGAGGTATCTTTTCCATTTTGCTGCATAATTTTTTCTTGTTGAAGGTCTACGAGCCTCAAGGATTATGTCTTTAACCCTTTGGGATAAATCTGGGTTAATTGTCCTTATGTAATGTTCCAGGCAGTTAGCTGCAGAGTTTTCAGGTTTGGATGCAGGATGTTGTAGTTGTTCTGTGTTAACAGCAATGGGATCAGGGGCAGTGCCCATATTTGTTCCCGAGACAAGCTCCTCAGCAATGGGTACCAATGTTGCCTTGGCCAGTCTGGAGCTATCAGAATGATCCTTGGACATTCCTCTTTGATCTTCAAAAGCACCTTGTGCATCAAAGGAAGTGGTGGGAATGCATAAGCTGTCAGGTTTTTCCAACTGAAAGATAGGGAGTCCACCTTCCAAGCAAGTGGGTGGTACATCCTTGTACAGAATTTCTTTAGCTGGTGATTGAGTGGGGATGCAAATAAGTCTATTTGTGGTAATCCCCATTCTCTTGTGATGGCTTTGAAGATGTCCGGATGCAGCATCCATTCGTGGGCATCTGTGGTAGTTCTGCTTAAAATGTCTGCCAGAATGTTTTCTTTTCCCGGTACAAAAATTGCTTGTAACTGAATGTTGTAGCTCAGAGCCACATCCCATAGGTCCAGTGCCAGCCGGCATAGAGGATATGAATGTGTGCCTCCCTGTTTGTTGATGTACCACATAACTGTGGTGTTGTCTGTCCTTATCATCAACTGACCTTCTTGGAGAAATGGTCTGAATGACTGGATTGCCAATTTTACTGCCAGCATTTCCTTTAGATTTATGTGCAGGCAGCTGGTCTTGAGTCCATAAGCCTTGTATGCACTTGTCCAGCATGTGTGCCCCCAACCGAGGTCTGAGGCATCTGTCGTGATGGTTTGGCTTGGTTGACTGTTGCAGAAGGGCAATCCTCTGTTTGATTGACAGGCCTGAGCCCACCATAGGAACTCTTGTTTCAGGCATGGGATTATTGGAATTTTGGTTTCTAGGCTGTGCTTGTGTTGGGACCACAAATTCTTTAGGTACCACTGTAGCTTTCTCATATGCAGTCTGGCATGAGGGACCAGAATTATGCAGGATGCCATGAAGCCTAGGGCTTGCAGTACTTTTCTTGCAGTTAGATGGTTCTGCTTTGTTAATGCCAAGAAGTAGAGAGGTAGTTGCTCTTGTTTTCTGCAGTTAGGAATGCCATTTGTTTTGATGTGTCCAGCTCTGCACCCAGAAAAGTTATTCTTTGGGATGGAGTCAGCCTTGACTTTTTTATATTGACTGTATATCCCAGGGCTTGCAGCAGGTAAATGACTCTTTGTAAGTCTTTTGTTAGTTTGCTTTTGTTGTCCGCTTCAATCAGGCAGTCGTCCAGGTAGGGATAAATTTGGATCCCCTGAAGTCTGCAATGAGCAATTACTGATGCCAGGCATTTCGTGAACACTCTGGGCAGTAGATAAGCCAAAGGGCAATGCTGAGAATTGATAATGCTCTGATCCTGCAAGAAATCTGAGGTATCTTCTGCAAATTGGTCGTATGGGGACGTGCAGGTATGCCTCCTTGAGATCTAGAGTTACCAGCCAAGACTCCTTGCCCAGCATGGGAAGAAGCTGCTGTAGGGTCAGCATTTTGAATTTTGGAACAATGAGGAATGTGTTTAAAGCGGACAGGTTGAGAATAGGCCTCCATTTGTTCTCTTTTCTTGGTACCAGGAAGAGTCTGGAGTAAAATCCCTTTCCTTGCCCCATAGATGGTACCTTTTCCACAGCTCTCATTCTTAATAATTGAGATATTTGCTTTAGAGCTTCTGCCCTTTGAGCAGGTGGTAGGTTTGGCATTCCTCTCTTTCCTGGTAGAGTATGGAAATGGAACCTGTAACCTTGGTCTATAGTTTGCAAAATCCATTTTTCCCTTGTGATGCAATGCCAGTTCTTTGAAAATAAGGTTAGCTTTCCACCTAAGGGTGCTTCCAGTTGTTCCTGGTAGGCGGTGCCACATCCAAGTCACTGTGATTGTGTTGTTGTAGTGGTGGTGGCTGCGTCCGTGCCTCGCTGGTTGTTACCTTGCCACTGGCGTCCCCTGTAGGCACCCCTGGATTGGTTTCTGCCTCTTGAACGCCTATTCCTGCCTCTCTGTGTCTTAGAGGAGTCTGGAAAGGACCAATTTTTGGAGGGCCAGTTCCTGCTAAACCTTGGAGGTTGAACTTGTAAGAAATCTTTCACTGTTTGTACAGATTTCGCCTTCTCTTCCATCTTCTTTAGTACCTGCTGTGCAGGGGAACCAAATAAATTGACCTTGTCCATGGGTGCATCCAAAAGCTTAGATTTGACATGGTCTGGTAATGCCTGCTCTTTCAACCATGCATGTCTCCGGATAACTGTGCCAGTCATGGCTGATCTAAAGGAAGCCTCCAGTGCATCATAGCCACATTTTAAAGAATGGTTACTAACCTGCTGTATGTTATGTACCATTTCCTGAACATATTTTTTATCTAGAGATTCTTCAGAGGACAGCTTTTTAGTTAACTGGTCAAGCATAAACTCTTGGTATTGAATCATATGGAATTGGCAGTTCAAAGCTCTAGCTGACAATGTAGCAGAAGTGTAAACTTTTTTACCCCATCTCTCTAAGGATCTGGATTCCCTTTCAGAGGGGAGGGGGTTTTTTGCAGATGTAGTTGCTACAGCTTTAGGACCCTGGGAGATAGTCTCTGGATCTGCAAAAGGAGCCTTGTATAAATGGTGATGCATGACCGGGACCCTGTAGAACCTATCGGGCTTAGCAGGGGCCGGAGGTAATGAATCAGGAGCAGTGCAAGCATCATTAAATACATCATCCACAACAGAAAGAACTGGAGGTATAGCTAAAGGCCTATGCTGTGGCAGATGTAGAAAGGTTCTAAGCCTTTTTCTGGAGTCTGAGAAATCTTGCCCCTGCCACTGAAATTGTTCCCTCATAGCATGCAAGGTTTCCCCAAAGGAAAATTCCTCAGGTGGAGAGGCTGAAGGAATGGACTCTTCAGCATCAGAGTCTTCGTAAGGGGAATAAGGAGCCTCAGGAGGGTCTGTATGTTCTGAGTCATCTGTGGATACTGGTTCAGGGGGCTCTGCTCTAGGCCTCTTCTCTGGAGGTGGATGAGGGGCCCTGTCTGGATGAGGCTGGGAGCCACGAATTAAAGAAATGAGATCCTCAGCCAAAGAAAGCATATGGGAACTGGTGCTGGGCCTGTGAGAGGGGGGTTTAACAGGCACCGTTTTTGTAGCTTTAGCTGCTTTAGCCCTGGCAAAGGCCTTAATAGACATGGCTGCAGGAGGCCTAGCAGCTCCACGTGCAGGGGTTGAAATATCCAAGGGAATAGTGTCTGATAAATCCTGAGAAACCGCAACAGAAGGTTGGATTTCAGAAGCCGATTCCACCAGGCTAGTTGAGGCCTCGGTAGAAGGCATGTTTTCGGCTGGGGGAAGAACCGCTTGCTCGGTTTCAGCCAAAACCGAGACACTCGTGGTTGGCTTAACCGCGGTTTCGGACGAAAACGCGGACCGCGAGTGTCGGTCCTTTTCCCTGCATTTTTTGGTAATTTGTGAAGTCGGAGGGTCCGACGGCATGATATAAGCAAATTCAGAGCCGAAAAACTGTTCTGCAAATTCTGACAGACGTCTAAGCGTCCGTCGGTTAAAAGAAGCACAGGCTAGACAAGCTGCTACGTCGTGGTCTGGGCCTAAACAAGGTAAGCAGTAAGAGTGGAAATCTTTATGAGGTATTTGTTTCCCACAAGTTAAACAGTTATTCACTTTTTCTGACATCGGCTGAGGCAAGAAAGAGTCCCCAACGGGGTACTTAGCTTTTTAGAAGTCTTCGAAGTAGTATTCGGTATGAAATCTCTGGTTCTGACCGACCGGCACTTGCGAACAGCTTCTGCTTCGGGTGCCACGCGGCAAAAAAGACTGAGGAAGATGGCGTCGGCTGATGCCTTTATACCCGAATAACTGCAGCTATGACGTCGGGTGAAGTGCGACACCAGCCGAAGCCAGACCCAGACTTTGGAATCCGGCCGACCGAAGGGCTGCCTGACGACAGGACTACCCATTTGTAAGGACTGCAGATGCATCCTTGAAGGACATCAGGTTAATGGCTTCAACTATCTGGGAGGGGTGGTTAAAGAAAAGGGAAGACTGAATGAAGAGGTCAAAGCTAGAATCAGAGGGGCTGCAGCCAAATGGCATACAGTCTCAGGTGTAGTAAATGATAGAAGAATGCCAAACAGACTAAAAAGGAATGTATACAAGACAGTGGTGTGACCAGTACTGATGTATGGTACAGAAACCTAGCAGTAAAGGCAGAGCAGATGAGGAAGCTAGAAGTTATGGAAATGAAGTGCCTGAGAATGAGGACATAAGAGCAGAAGCCAAAGAAACTCCAAATACAGAAAAAAATCAAAGAGAACAGATTACTGTGATTCAGACAGTGAGGAAGGATTGGGACAGACAGGAAGAAGGCAAGAGGAAACGAGGACATCCAGCAAAGAGGTGGATGGAATGTGTAAGAGAAGATGTATGACAGTCAAGCATTTGTGTTGAAGAAGGCAGGAGTGTGGCGTTGAATCGAGAGAGACGGCAACAGTTAACCTGGCACTCTGACCCCATGTAGAAAATGGCAAAAACGTGGCTAACGATGACCTTATTAAGGTGTATAGTACATTTTGAGACAACTACCTCTGGGAATGCTTGGGGTTATTAAATATTAGTACAGAATCGTCAAACAACCTACATAAATATTCTCTAGGAATGATAAGTGTGCTAACTGGTTCTCTGACGGAGTGGCTGATGCAGGGAACACACTACCAAATTACATTAAAGCAGGTACTAGTTTAGATATATACTAATTTAATGGACACTTGTTATGGGAACAACCACTTTTGCATATTTGCAGGCTCAAAATATATTTATGTAAAATCTGTGACAATCAATAGCTTATTAATGCATAACAGTATCCATCTTGCAGTTACAATGAACATTTCGAAAAGCAATTTTTGTGAGCCATCAGACGTACACTAATGAGCAGACAGCCATGTTAGGATTGCATAATTTTGATTTATAGAAATAAGTTATCTAGCCAATATGATAATGTAATAGTAGTAGCACTGATGGGGCTAGTAAGGGGATATACCATGAATACAAATTCATGCATACAATCACACACACGCTTATGCACACACAAACACACACAGATAGATATGAACAAATGGCAGCAAAGCATAAGCTTTAACAAATGTCAAGATTCTAGCAGTGGTACAACACGTAGCACATTTGCCTTTGGTGCAGAAGGCTGTGAGTTCTATTCGCACACCAGGTAAATCAATTGCTGAAACTACAGTGTAACATAAGGGGGTTGTTACACTCCTGAGTGCGTCTTCCTTCAGATGAGATGTTAAACTGAAGCCCCATCTGCCTGAGATAGTGGTACCTCATGTGGATGTAAAAGATCCCACGGATGAAAGCAGTAGAGGAAGTTCATGGATGCCTTGGCCAAATTTTCCCAAGTTGTAAAATACCACCTTGGTTTTCTCTGAAAAGAGTCTACTAGCCTAGTGCGACTAACTTGGTCAACAAAAAGATACAAAAAAAATACACTACCTGTGACAGCTCACACTATGGCCAGTTAACATGTCAAGAATACAGTTCACAGTAACTGGTGCCTGCTGTTTATTAATAGTAAGGTAGTGAATGTAGCCGGTCCAAACCCAAACATTACCTATACAAAAGCAAGAAATTTAAAGGAAGACTTATTCCCAGTCCCCAATCTCTCTTACTTTTAGTGTTAATCATTTAAATGTTACAGATGTAGCTCTTGCCAGCATATCAAATTAACTGACACTTCTACGCCCAGGTACAAGTAAAACATTTTATCACAGTTACTCTAAGTCTATAGGGATAATGTACTTTCCACAGTACAGCTGTTCACCCTTTTAAGCAGTAAAAAGTGAAAGATCATTCTAGACAAGAATCATTTGACATCTAAGAACTAGCAAAATACAGGTATTCAAAATGCATGGTGTAGCACTGCAAGGGCATCAGGTCATGACTGTTATTCTAATTGTAAGATCCTGTAAGTGGTAGATGAAAGACTACAGGAAAGCTGCTAAGCTGAGATTGTTACATCAGAAAGCTAAGAGCAAATATTTAAATGCCTATTCAGGGTCTGGTTTAAAGGTTAGGTTTTCATTTAAAAACTATGCTATGCAGAAGAGACACAATATTAAGACCAACTAGAAACAAGTGTGCTTGTTTCCTAACTGTACCATGTGATCTGTATTCATATTATATACTTTATGTGCTCAGCCGATTTGAATTTGATTTGAAAAGCAGTATAAAATGTATTAATGGCTTAACTGCTTTTAATAGATTTCACCTTACATTCCAGGTTGTTTGCTGTATTTCCATTTTTCCAGTTCTGTTTTCAAGTTTGCACAATTTGTGCGCCTGGCACTAATTTTCCATAACACATCTTAAATGAAGCTGCGTGGAATCCGTGTCTAAGAAGGTCTCTCAATTTCTCCAAGTCATTATAATGGACATTTGCATAGAGAATTATCCTTTAAGTGAACATGTTGTAGCCATATAAGTAAACAGCTAATGGTAACACCATACGTATTAAGTGATTCACAGATGTCCATCAACTTTTTAATGGTACCCTAGGATTCAGGCATATATTTTACTGTTTATATTGATCTGGGCAGTACTGCGGTGGTTCAAAGTCATAGAAACATTGGTAGAATTAGTGCATGCTATGTACAAGGACCCAATGAACAGCTGACGAACTACACGTGATGGAAATGAAGTGCCTGAGAAAGGTGGTAGGATGCACAATGTGGGACAGACGAAGAAATAAGGACATAAGGGCAGAGGCCAAAGTAGCTCTAACTGCCGAAAAGGTCAAAGAGAACAGACTATGGTGGTTCGGACACATGTGCAGAAAAGCAGAAGACAATCTGGTGAAGAAGATTTGGGATACACAGGAAGAAGGTAAAATGAAACGAGGACATCCGGCATAGAGGTGGATGGATTGTGTGAAAGAAGATCTGCGACAGTCAGGCACGAGTGTAGAAGCGACAGTTAACATGATACCCAGACCCCATGTAGAAAATTGGAAAAAGTGGGCTGATGATTTTACTGCTTGTTATTTGCAATATGTACGCTATGTGAAATACATGCGGCACTGAATCTGTAAGTAATTCATATATTGTATAAGGCTGATGGGTACTGGGCAACAGTTATGTAGAACAAGTGCATATATTAAGTAAGGCCATTAAAATGCAATGCAAATAAAAATTTTTACATGTAGCCAGCCTTAAACATTGAACAGGCAAACCAGGTATGAAATGTCCATATACTATCTCAACATGTATATGCCATGAGGTAAATAAAGTGCATTCATTTTACTGAACTGTGAAATGTATTACTTTGATGGCATGATTTTCTGAGGATTAATATTTAACAAATACACACATAGTAAGTGTGAGGCAGGGAAAACATTAACACGTGGTGTGCCGATATGAACGTGTGAGTATTTCAAATGAAATGCTCAGCGTCGGTAGCACTGTGAGTTCTCCCCCCTTGTATGTTCAGGTCTTGCCCATAAGCGGCTGCCCATACAATCAAATTGGTTGGACAGTTGTAGGTAAGATTGCAGTGTTTGGACTTCCTGATCTATTACCGTAGCTAGCTGATATGCCTAATTATCTTTCTTCAAAGCCATGTACTACAGAGAAGAAAAGCTAAGAAATAAAACAAAAACATAAAAAAGAAATAAATGATTCATACAGCATTTCAATGAACTTCTGCTGCTGGCTAACACTGCCCAGTGATAGGAGCACTTTTCTGGAATCAATGTTGTCTTACAGAGACGTATTCTACCTAACCAGAACTCGAGAGATATACATGGTCACTGTGCTGTCTACAGGGTATGTAGACTGAATAACAAAGGTTAAGAGCAAAAAACAAAACAAATAAAAAGAAACAACTTTAGGAATCCCAGCCAAAGTCTCTACAACATGAAACACTCAAACACACTTTAAGGTATGTAAGGAAATACAGGTAAAGTGGTATTAACCAATAACCATACTCAATTCCTAGACAGAAGTGTTCATAGACTTCTCCATGCAGCATAGTATATGAGAATTGATGGTAATTTGCTCTGTGAAACTGTGCCTGGTATATATAAGCTTACAATCAAAATGTCGCTCGCACATCAGCAACACCACTAACGCGAACTTCAAACAGCAATGGTTGAAAATGTCGAACACCAGTATTCTGAAGTGCAAAATCTCGCCCCTTTTTGACTCACGGTCGGAAATGTCAACTTTTGGTGTTTTTGTGACAGTTTGAGAACTCGCATTATGTATTCCGCGTAAAGGAGTCAACGACATGCACATTCACTGACAATCGACATTTTGATAGCAAACCATATATATATATATATATATATATATATATATATATATATATATATATATACACACACACACATACACACGCACATACGCACACACAGGCACATATGTACAAACGATTATATCATGAATGGTCAACATGTTAAATGATCAACAAAAACAGGTCAACCATTCATAACATTGACAGGACTACACAGCGACATACAGTACAATGGAAAAGAAATCAAATTTCCTTTTTTCCTTTTTCAGTGTAGTACTCAATCCTACAAAACATTCAACTCAAATTTGTCTGAACAGTGATAGTGTTATGGAAAGAGCATTTTCAAGATAAGCTGCATGTTAGGGTTAGGATGCATTACTAAACCAAACTCTTCCCCTGCCCCTAATGTGCAATTTATCTTAAAAAAGCATAACGTCACTGCTACACTTAACAGCTCGGACGCTCACAATGCACACAAGCATATTAAATCTCTCCCCTTATCTAATCCTTACCCTAATCCTAAAACACTGACACACAAATACAATCTATCCCCATACCTAACCCTTACCTTAACCTTAAAACACACACAACTTCCAGCCCAACCACTTATCTTTGTTGACCAACCAGAAGTTGCCCAAAAGAGCATTTGCACAAATGGCTCTTCAGAGAGAACATACAGCAGATCAGTTGTTTCTCATAAACGAGTATCAACCAAGTTAACTGCACATGCACGCATGCACACACATAAACCACTGGCTGTCTGACGTGTTGTTCTCTGTCTGTATATTGATGATCTCTGTGTGTATTTGATTTTGGACTGCAGTTATTCATTTAAGGTTTAGTTATTTCCTTTATTTTTTTAACTTTACTCTTACATTACATTTTGTGTTTTGTCTTTCTTTTTTTTTTGTTCTTTTTGGAGTTTTAAGAGGTCTTGGTTAGGATCACTTAGAAAAGAACTATTTTGCAAACAGTGAATAAAATCTAGCTAATTAGTGGTGGGGGGCTGAGAAACAGCATTCCTCATTTAAGTATAGGTATTTCATAGGATCATAGGAAGTTACTATGCTAACAGCCCTAGGGCCCTTACAAATCCCAGCCAAGTTCTGCCCTTGTTTCCAGGATCAGCCTCTATTGCTCCTGTCCGAGAGAGACACAAGTGGAACCCCTGGGGTAAATTTACGGTTACCCATCCAACTGTATAGATTGCTCTTGATGAGGGCCAAAGAGGTGCTCTTCTTTACATGAATTGAGAGTCTGTTCCACTGGTGTGGTAGCCTTTGGGAGACAAATCTGTCCCTCCAGTAGGTTCTACTAATGTCACATACCAGGTAAAAGGCTTTAGAGTGAGTAAACCATGAGTCACTGGACTTAAGGATATGCAGCATTTCCAATAAAGCAGTCAGATATTGTCTTATACACAAGACAGAGGTCACCTCTGAGTAGTCTGTATGAAAAGGAGTAAAGTCACAGTGATTTCAGCCTATCCACGTAGGGCAGATGCTGAAGACCTTGAATTCTCCTTGTGAGGAACTTTTGTATTGTCTCCAATTGCTGCAGGTGCCTGGGAAGGTACATATCGAAAGGGGCATTGTACTCAATTATTGGCCTGATGAGGGAAGAGTACTGGGAGGTTATAACTTCTTTCTTTCTGGAGGCAATGCCCTTACTTATGAGATGAGCAATACAGAATGCCCTGCTTACCACTGTGGAGACATGGTGATCAAAGGTAAGGTTGCTGTCAACCTGTGTGTCCAAGGTCTCTCACCACTGAGTGCATGCTTAGGCTGTTTCTATTGATGAAGTAGTTATTTTACATTAAAAAGGTTCGTTGTCTACACTGTTGTGGCAGAAGAGGATAGCCTATGCCCTTCTGAGCAGGGAATTGCTGGTGTGAGTCTTACTTTACCTTTATTTGATTAGCTAAAAGGCTAGTGTGTTTAAAATTTGAATCTCTATGCCTGAGGCATTTGGAAAAGTATGGCAACCACTCTACTTGAGAAGAGTGTTCTGGTTTCTTCTAAACTCTACAAAAGCTAAGATTTACATTACTATATCCACTGTTTTGGCACTTGCTTTTCACTGCACTAATTGAGTGTTCTTTGATGAATATCTCAACTTTTTGACCTTTTTTCAGTCTAATTAGAACTGCCTGGGTTCCGCTTTAGTGAGAGTACAGGGGACCAGAGTCATTTTCTGACTGTGGATTGTATAAAGGAAAGAAGAGTGTGCTGTTTTTAATTGGCCACAGGGCCTTTTTTAACTGAATCTCTGTTGCTATTAAATAACTAAAGCATCACAGTTGCACAATGCTTGGCTCATAACCTATGAGCTCCCAGGCATATGGCATCTATGCTAGTTGAAAAGAACAGTGTTGCTGGTTTGTGCTAAATTCTACAAAAGCTAAGACTAACACTACCATACACACTGTTTCAGCATTTGTTTTCGCATTGTTTTTCTCACAGCTGCATTGAGTGCTTCTGTGTTGAATATCTGCACCGTTTGACCTTTTTTACAGTCTTTAGTTAGAACTACTACTCCCCACACATCAGCGCCTTGGAGTGATCTATGTAGATGCCAGTATCTTGCAGAGTAATTCCCTCTTGTAATCTGTGTAGATGCTGACTTCTCACAGTATAAGCTTCCCTTAAAATATCCTTACTGTCAATAAAGATTTTTTTTTTAACTACTACAGCATCTAATTTGTGCACAGCTGAGCACTGCTCATCAAGCTCCTTGTGTTATTAACTTATTCAATTTATTTATTTTACATTTGTTGACCGAGTATGTCCGACTGAGCTGAGTAGCCCTTTTTCAGCGGAGGCCTGGGGAGAAAAGCTCCACGTAAAATACAATTAATATTTAACAAAGCATTTTAACAGCAGACAAATTCATAACTCTTAAAAGATTCTTACAATAGATATTAGCAATATGTCATACATGAATAAGAAAAATTCACAATATAAGACATCAGAACACAGTACAATACATATTGAGAGTAACAGTTTGTCAGGTGATGTAATACCGAGTATTTCCTCAACGCGCTAGTGGATTATGCATATGGAGGGTGAGTGCAGTGGCAAGCCCAGTGATTTTTAAAGTACTCTTTGGTGGCTGATTTACATTGTTTAGGATGTGTGAGTGTCCTGACTTCGTGGAAGTATATTCCAAGCAATAGTTGGGTGAGAGCTATATACGTTCCACCCTGATTTGGTCTTGGGTTTATGGACTTGTAGCAGGTCTTGGGTAGAGCTCCAGGAGGTCTAGTAGGAGATGAGAGAAGCTAGAGTTAGATAGTAGGAAGGTTGGTATAGGATAGAGTGAATGATCTGGAGCTGAGAGAGGAGAAGCTGGTGGGGTAGTTCGAGCCAGTTTAGGTGTTTCAGAGAGAGACAGTGATGCGATTTATAAGTTTGTTGAGCAGCATATCTAGCGACCTTGTTGTAGGTAGTCTCAGGTTTGGCCAGGAACGAGGAGTTCAGATTTGGGAGCTGTATAAAAGACGGGGTAGAAGGTAAGTATGAGAGAGAAACTTTGGCCTCATTAGTGAGGAACTTTTTGTTTCTGTACAGGAGCCCTAATGTCTGATGAGTCTTCCTAATACAATTATTAACATGTAGGCTGAATTTTAGCTGATCATCAATGGTGACACCTGGGAGTTTTGTGCTGCATTCAACTTATTATTAAGAGATTGTATGGAGAAGGCGGATTTAATGTGGTTAACATTTTTGGGGAGAAAGAGTAAGTTTTGTTTTTTTAGGGTTGAGAATGAGCTGGGTATTGGAGAGCCCGGTTTCAACTGAGTTAAAGGATGTCTGAGTAGTTGAAAAGAGTTCAGAGGGAGAGTTGGCAATATTGTACTAGGAAGACAGAGGCAAGAAGTATAGACTAGATTTGTAAAGGCTAGAGAGATTGTGTTAAGGAAGGATATTAGAACTGTAGTAGTACTACGTTTAGGTTGGAATCCATGTTGGATGGGTGTGAGCAGATTTTCTTGTATTAGGTATTGTACGACTTATCTATGTATACATTTTTCCAGTATTTTACAGATGGGGGAGAGGATGGCAATTCATCTAAAATTGGTTATATCTGAGGAGTTATTGCCTTTGTGGATTGGTTGAGTGTAGAACTGTTTCCAGATGGAAAAAAACTTTAGACTCAGAGATGGCGTTATTAATTAGAATAGATACAGGAAGAGCAAGAGAGTCAGCTGCAAGCTGAAGAGAAGATGAGGGGATGTTGTCAGCTGACACTAAGCATGGTTTTAATTTGGTAAGTACAGTTTTGATATAGCTAGTAGGCACAGGTTTGAGGGAGAAGGTATATGAAGAGTTTGTAGCTGGAGCAGGTTCTTGGGAGTTAGAGGATTTAGCTTTAGGGTTAAATAGCTTTGATATGGATTCAGTAAAGTAGATATTAAAGATGGTGGCTGTTTCTTCTGGTGTTCAGTCTGGGTATGGATTGAGAGAGGTGGGATTAGTGGGATGTAGTATTTGGTTTATAGCATTACAGAATTTTTTGGGATTGGATTTTAGAGCGGTTGGAGGGTTGAAATAGATGTCTCATTTGTCTGTGTGTTTTTTTGCTAGATTTCTGAGTTCTTTATATCTTTGCAGGGAATTTGGTTTGTGCCCGTTTTTTTTCCACGACTTGTCTCTAGATTTCATTAGGGTGTGAGTGGCGCCTGATAGCCATGGAGATATGTTAGATTTTATATGGACTTTGCAGAGAGGAGCTAGTGATATTAAGATGCTAAAGAAGGTGGAGTTGAAAGCCTGGACTGTGTCGCCTAGAGGGAGTTTGGTGAGGAATTGCCAGTTTACTTTGGAGAGGAGGGATTTAAAAGTTTTTGGGTAGAAGTTAGACAGCTTGCGATAGGTAATATATCTGTGTGGTTTAGAAAAGTGGGGAGTGAATCTAAGCACTAGAGTTTCCGGGTTATGGTATTTGGAGGGATTTGAGACTAGTGCCCAGTCTATAAGGGTGCTAGGTGTTTGCGAGTTATTAGTATGGGTTGGATGGGAGATTAGTTGTGTAAAGCCATATAAATTAATGTGATGTGGAAAATTAGGATTACAGAGAGTTAACCAATATTAACATCCCCAAGGAGTATGGTTTCATTGGGAATGTGCTGAGAAAAGTATGAGAGAATGTTTTCCAGCAGAGGAATGTTATCCCCTGGTGTAATGTAGATGACTGCTACTGTGACAGTAGTGTGGTCATTGAGTTCAAGGTTAGCTGTGAGTAATTCTGCAGGCAGAAAGGTTGGAGTTGGGTTCATAGGGCTACTGAGCGTAAGGTGGTTGGAGTAGACAATGGCAATGCCACCCCCTTATTTATTTTGGCAATCTAGATGAAGTATATTATATCCCAGAGGAAGACTGTCTTTGTCTAGGTTTTGAGGCTTTAGCCGAGTTTCTGTTACTTAAATTTCCCTCACTCCTCCCTAGTAGCCATGGATATGTACTTCCTGACTCTCTCTGTGGCCCTCTAGTTGAGGTGGGTATTATGCAGCAGTGTAGCAATTACCTCAAGAACACTGGCAACACACTTATTCTTAATAAAACAGATAAAGTATGAAAGAGGTATAGATACACTTTAATGCTGGAGGCACAGCTCTCTCATACAACCAAAACTAATCCTATAGAGGTTGTCAGTGACACTTGCACCATGCCTACTGCACAGGGTAAAGACCCCACACATAAAAGTACTTATGCTGAGGCACTTACAGGTAACCTTCCTAAAACAAGACCTACTGCACAGCACAGTCAAAAAAAGGGTCCTCAGCCATCACATAAACACTATGTTAAAACATAACCTAGAGCTCCACATTGCAACACTGTATCCAATACCTCTACTGCTAGGCCCTTAAGGCAAAACAGTGCACAGCCAAATTTCCTGGTCATTGGTGATTCTATAGTGAGGCACACCGATGTCTACCTCACAAGACTGAAAAAGGAAAGAGTGACAGTTAGCTGCTTTTCAGGGGCTAGGATCCATCAAGTCACACAGGCACTCAGGTTATTGAAGCACAGGTACCAGCATGACTCTGCCATAGTCCATGTGGGTGTTAAGGACCTGAGACGTACCTCTCCTTTACTACACCAAGCAAGGCATGATTGAGCTCACTGATTGTGCGTCTCAGGCAGGTATGAGCCTAGAACCTTCGACAAGGATGATGCCATGTCCTTACTACACCAAGCAAGGCATGATTGAGCTCACTGATTGTGCGTCTCAGGCAGGTATGAGCCTAGAACCTACGACAAGGATGATGCCATGTTACCATCAGAAAATGTTCAATTTTAACTGCCTTAGCCTCTGGTATTAATCCATAGGGGTACAATATTTGACAGCATGGGAGGACATGGTTGACAGATCACTTCTGGTTGATAGGGGTGATCTGCACTTATCCCCTTCTAGGACTTCCGATATTAGCAAAGAATATTTCCACCCTCATAGTGCCTTTTTTAGGCAAAGTCAAACTGATAAACCTCTCAACTTAACCTATGAAAAAATATCTGAAGGTGGCACTGCTCAATGCTAAAGGTCTTAGCAAGAAACTTCACTTCCTGCAAGCCTTCCTCTCCCTGGAGAGAGTAGATATCAGAATATTAAATAAGACATGGTCTAAAGTCACAGAGAGTATCCCAGCAATGCAAGGTTATAATGCCTTTCACACTTTCAGACCAGCTGCTGCACAGGAGGGAAATAGAGATGGAGGAGTCTCAGTACATAATAAAACCAACCTCACATTTAGACAAGTGTATGACCCACTGGAACTCATACATGTACAACTCACCATAATCATATCCTTGCAAACCTGTATGTGCCCCCCTCCATGTCTAGGAATCCCATACTACCTATCTTAATGTATTAGAGTCCCTCACCATCCAACCCAATATGATCTTCATGGGGAGTCTCAACTACCTCTCCATAAATTGAGAATCCAATTCCACTTCTAATGCACAAGCCCAGCAATTCCAAAACTTCAATACAAACATCTTAGAACACTTGGTCCATTCCCCTAACAGGGGTACAAACATTCTTGACCTTGTACTCTCTAACATGAGGGAGTGATGTTCTTCACCTAATGCAATGTCCTTGCTCATCAGATCTTACCATAATGCAGTATTGCTCAAAATAAAAATCAAATCCAGGGACACAGCAAAACTAATAACCTTTAGGAACTATTGCAAGTCTAACCTCGCTTTACTACGTGACACCTTGGCTAAATTCCACCTCCAAACCCAGTAAACACTTTAGCATATGCTGAGCTATTTACAAAATCCCTGTACAACCATATTGATAGCTCTATAGAGCGAGCTGTGCCCACTCGTATTAAGAATAAGACAGACAAACTCAAGAGAGACAAGCCACTCTGCTGGAATCACAATATAATTCGGTTATACAACAAAAGAAAAAAATCTTGGCCATGAGTAGGAGGAACAAAGCCGAGCATAATAAAAGCCCCCTGACCAATCTAAAAGCAGCTAAGAGGGTTAATTAATACTTCAAAGAATAATTTGAAAAAAAGCTTCTCAGGAAAATGACACCGACAAAAGCCTTCTATAGCTATGTCCGTAACCTCAAGAGAAATTCACAACAATGTGCAGAACTTACCGTAAATGTCATCACCCACACTGAACCAGAGGCCATTGCCAACATTTTGATTGACAGGTTCAGCTCATATTTCTTCCCCCACTTCCCCCCAACAGTTCAAAGTAAATGCTGTATACCACAATCCCCCCTAACCATTACTAGGGAACAAGTCATCAATGCACTTCCCAAGGCCAATAACACTACATCAGTGGGCCCTGATAACATCCCAGGATGCTTACTAAATAGCATGAAATATGACCCCCGTCTGGCCCACTTGAAATTTTCAACTGGAGCCTACAGTCAGGTTTTGTGCTCAAGGAAAGGAAGATGGCTACAATCATTCCTCTGCACAAAGGAGGTCCAAACATTGATCCGGGTAAGTACAGGCCCATAAGTCTGACCAGCCTCATATATAAGGAGATTGACAGAATCATCATGGACATGATAAACAAAGACATAGGTAACCTGCAAATGTGGGACCCATCACAGTTTGGATTTGTTAAAGGAAGGTCATGCCTTTTAAATCCAGTGGACTTCTTTGAGAGGGTCACCAAAGTGATGGATGAGGGCAAGATCATGCGCACAACTTACCTGGATCTGGCTAAGGCTCTTGATACAACACCCCACTCAGGCATTACAGACAAACTCACTAAATTAGGTATAAACCCCTGTCACCCACTGGATAACCAATTGGCTCACTGGTAGGATCCAGAGAGGTCAAAACAGGTGAAGCCACCTCCACCAAGAGGCCAATCACTAGTGGAGTCCCCCAGAGCTCAGTACTGGGTCTGCTCCTTTTTGGCATCTATTTCTCTATGGAAGGAAATGCTAAAGGTTTATGGCTGACTAAGTTTGTGGATGATTACAAGCTGGGGCTTATCACTGACTCTCCTGAAGATGTCTGCATTCTTCAAGAAGGTCTATCTCTGACTAACAAATGGTGCCAAAGCCATTATCTTAAACTGAATGCCAAGAAATGCATACTTGTGCCCTTTGGGAAGTCAATCATCTCAGCTAATTACCATGTTGATAATACATCCCTAAGAGTAAACCCAGTGGTCAGGTATCTAGGTACACATGTAGACAGTAGCCTTACCTTCGACCACCATGTGGCTACAGTGGTGAGGAAATCCTATTATATTGAACAACTTATAAGTAAGGGCATTGCATTTAGGTCTAAAGAGGTCATTAACCCCGGTACTATGCCATTACCAGACCTATCATAGAGTATAACGCTCCCTTCAGTATGTACCAGACCAGACACAATCAGTAACTAGAGCGACCTCAGAGTTTCCTCATAAAAAATGTGCCTTATGCAGAGCACCTTTAAGCCCTGCCCCTCTACTCAGTCTCCTTATGGAGACCACCTTAAAGCCTTGCCCCTCTACTCAGTCGCCTTATGCAGAGCACCTTAAAGCCTTGTCCCCCTACTCAGTCTCCTTCTGCAGAGCACCTTAAAGCCTTGTCCCCCTACTCAGTCTCCTTCTGCTGAGCACCTTAAAGCCTTGTCCCCCTACTCAGTCTCCTTATGCAGAGCACCTTAAAGCCTTATCCCCCCTACTCACTCTCCTTATGCAGAGAACCTTAAAGCCTTTTCTCTCAGTCTCCACAGAGTGCTGAAGGCTGATACATGCCTGGGTTGCAAGGCATCCACAAAACCCACACTTATGAATCTTCTGCATATTCATAACTCAAACAGTACAAGAAATACAAGGTCTAGGGACTGGAATTTTGTCTGCGACTTAAACAGAAGAAGTTGGAGAATAGTTAGTGCAAAGTCCTGGAACAGCAAGACTAAATGAAAATAAAAATGTATATTTACATAAACTAATTCTGAGATCACTGCATGTAGGTGCATTCCCTTTTCTTTGAGTTACGGTAGTTTTGGACTGCATATAAATATATATATACATACATACACACACACACACACACACACACACACACACACACACACACACACACACACAAGTATCATGGGAATTGGGCACATCTCAGCACACTGCTGGATGCAGGGGGGGATGCCCCTGCAAACAGCAGCTTTAAAGGAGAATACTGATTTTCAACAACTGCTGTTCTCATTGCCTTACAGTATTTTTAGGCTACAGTATTTCGCTGTTCAGCTCACTGCTTTCCTTCTGTTCTTGCAGGATGCTCTGCAATAAGTGTGCTGACATTTCTATTTTAATGGTGTAGTTTATCATACCCTCTCTTTTTTCTTTATCATTTTTTTTTCTATAGGGCTTTATAACACTATTCATTGATCTTTGTTAGTCGCGTATACTGCTATGAATGTGTCTGGAAGTTGCCCCCAACACACACACTTACTGGCTATGTAGAGTCACATCTGTAGGCTTATTTACTTGCAATTCCCATCCTCACAAGGCAAAGGTTGTTGTAAAAAAAAAAATACTGTCTTCCCATTGCCTCCACAAATCTTTAACGAGCAGACACTTTTTTTTATTATCATATCACATGTTAAAACCTGAAGTACATTAACAAAATGTGATGCTTTTCCAAACATAGTTGGTATTTCTTCTTCAGTAATTAGATACTGTTTCTGATGTCCAAGAATATAGAACACTATAACTACTTTTCTAGTAAGGGTTTCCTTTCTACACACACACATTGTGCCTTTGTAAACACAAGTATATTACCCCAAATTAGTAATTCCTGTACCTCAAGAACACCTAAAACTGTGTGTTTAACTTTGGATGAGCCCCTGCATGAAAATAATCCATTTTATTCAATAAATTTAGTATTTAATACATCACCTCCTCTATCATTTTTAATAAGAGTTCTTGTTTGTTTGTGTCTTTCGGCTTTTCCCGGTTAGGGGTCGCCACAGCGGAACTCCGGTCCGCTAATGATTGGCAGTTGATTTTTCCGTAACGGCTTGCCAGGCCTGACGCACAACCTTCAACGAAGGTATGCCCATTCACGCATGTCTCCACGCAGAAGACGCTCTAGCTGAGAAGCGAACCGGACAGCGTCTTACTGTGAGGCGACAACGCTACCGCAGCACCACCACCGCGGGTTCTAATAACTCAAAAAGATGGATGGATAAATAGATACTAAAACTTACAGAAAAAGTGTGCAGACATCTCTATTTACATGTGAACAGTATGCATGCATATCATATTTATAATGATATATTTCACAGTCAATTCCTTAGAGCCAGTAGGTTTAATACTAAAGATGACTGTTGTATACAGCTTAATAAATAAGTTATGTACTCACTATAATGTTCCATCTGCGTTGTCCATTTTCATTTTTCCTTAACAGTTGGGTTCGGATCTGATCCTTGGATCTGACTTGGACATTATTTTAACTCGTGGCCACCAAAAAAATCTTGAGCTTCTCCCCTACCCATAAGGCACCAACCCATAACATACCTCTGATCTTGTTTGCTGGTTGACATAAATAAATATTAACATAATATTCCTGACAAAAGAAGGTATAGCTAGATCTCAACATAAAGGACAGTGATGTCCTTATAAGCTCTCATTCTTCCAGAAATCAATTGTGAAAAAGGTTTGGGGTTGGTGGGAGGGGAGCTGAGGAAGAATGAAAATGGACAACACAGATGGAATGTTATGGTGAGTACATAACTTCTTTATCGGATGTTCTCAATTTTCATTTATTCTTCAACAGTTAGGAAAGAGCCCCCAGCTACCTAATATCCCAGGTGGACTCTAAGGATATTCCTGAGCACAGTTAAGCCAAAGGCTGCTCATCCCCCTCAAGACTTGATCCAGTTTGTAATGATTAATGACAGTATGACGAATGGCCCAAGTTGCAGCCGCACATGTCACTCATGGAAGCTCTAGATATAAACACTGAAGAAGTAGCCATGAACTTTGCTGAATGGGCTCTTAAAGATTTTAAGGACATACCCTACTTGTTGTAGACAACTGATATACAATCTGTCAAGCCTGGCTAAAGTTACCTTTGCAACTGGTTTACCCAATTTAGAATCTGCATAGGAGACAAATAATTGAGCCATCTTTGTAATTTATTTTGTTCTATACAAGTAAAAACTTAACTGTCTGTGAACATCCAATAACTGCAACATATATTCACCATTGTTTGCAAATTTGGAAAGAAAACTGGCAGATTAATGGACTAGCTGATGTTAGATTCTTACACCAGAAGACAATGCTTGAAGTTCTGAAATCCTTCTAGCAGAGGTGACGGCCACCAGAAAAATAGTCCTCCAGGTCAAAAACTTTAAATCACATTTTGCTGCTGGTTCAAAGGGGAAAAGAATCAAAGTTTGTAGTACCACAATTATGTCCCCTGGAGGAGTTTGATTTTTATAAGAATTTCTCAAAAGAAGGGCACTGCTCAAGAAGATCTTACAAAGTTTAGATGAAACTACTCTGGAGTTCTAAAATCCAATGTGAAAATTAGAGATTGCTGCTAATTGAACTCTAATTTTTGAAGAGCTAGCTTCTTCATTGAAAATTTGTAGCCACAATTTCAATGACAACTTTGTACAGGGGTTGAAAAGGGGTCAATGCGTTTCTGAAGCGCCCAAAAAACAAACCTTCTGTAAAGTTTTCTTGTAGAAGCTTTATGGGAAGATAAAAGTATATGACGGACATGGGACAAGAGCACAGGTTGTCTGGCTATTAAAGGAAGTGAAGAAACCACGCTGACAGCTTTAGGTTTGAGATATATGGGTAAATCATGCCTGTTGGATGAGACATGAAGTCCACAATTGGATCCAGAATCCAAGGAGGGTAAATTAGATGAGGTCAAAGAAAGGGGAACCAAATCTGTTGATGCCAGTAAGGAGCTATGAGGATGACTTTGCTCTTCAACCAGCAAGCCTCCTCTAGAAATTTGGGGATCAAGGGAGTTGGAGGAAATGCATAGCAGAGACCGGGGGTACAATTGTGAAGTAGAGCATCTCTCAGTGATTCTCCCGGTATGGGGATTAGAGCAAAGAAGCTGCAGTGGAGATGCAAAGCTGTTGTAACAAGGTTGGCTCCATTGGCGAAAAATCATTTCTGCTGCCTTTATGTTGAGAGAACATTCATGAGGTAGTAGAATGGACCTGCTCAATTTGTCTCCTATCACAATGGACTTCCCAGAATGTGCATTATCAGAAAATGGTTGGATGAGATTGCCCACTGCCATACTCTCAGGGCTTCTCAACACAAGAGTGAAGACCTGATTCCTCCTTGTTTGTTGATGTACCAAACCACTGACATACTGTTGGTGTGAATTGTAATTGTCCTGAAAGTGAGAGTCTTGGAAAGTCTGCAATGCTAATAGCACTGGTCTCATTTCCAGGACATTGATATGCATACTAGCCTCTTTGGGAGATCAAGTGTCTTGGACTGTTTTCCCCAGGAAGTCCCCACCCTCCCCAATCTGGGATGCGTCTGTGGTCACTATGGGCATGGGCTGTGGGAAAATGACAGAACAGCCTTGTAGAACCTGATCTGATCGAACCCACCACCTCATGCCTGAGTGATTCTTATTTGGGCTGATGTGTTGTTAATGGATAGACCATTGTGTTGTTAACATCCACTGAGCAACTAGGACTATAGCCGTCAACACTAATCCCAAGGCTTGTAGAATATTGGGCTGAGACTATGGTACTGTTAATTCTTTTTCTGACCTGAAATCTGATAGTTTATACTCTTGCGAGAGGAAGAGAAGCTGTCACTGATACCATGCTGAAAATAGTCCTATGAATTCCATGTCTGAGATGGTTCTGAGATTTGTTGTAATTTTTGGTTATCCCCAGATGGCAGAAAGTCTGGAGTACATGATGCCTGGTTGGAGCGGTAATGAGCCAAGTCATCCAGGTATGGAAACACTCTGAACCCCTGCAGACTGAAGTGAGCTGCTACCACTGCCATGCACTTGGTGAACACCCTGAGGGCTGTGGTGAGACTAAACAGCAGTGCTTTAAACTGGTAATGACTGGCTCCCAGCCTGAAGCGTAGATACCTTCTGGATTGTCTGTTCATTTTTATGTGATAGTACGCATCCTGATGGTTTATCAAGCACATACAGTCATCCTCACACAAAAAGGATGGAATGGACTGAATCATGACCATCAAAAACTGTGCCTGTTGAACTGATTTGTTCAAGTTGCTGAGATGCAAAATCGGTCTCCAGTCCCCTGTTTTCTTTGGCACTGAAAAGAATCTTAAGTAAGTTTCGGATTCTATCTGTACTGGTGGGACTTCTTGGATGACTCTTTTTGAAGAATCTTAAGTAAGTTTCGGATTCTATCTGTACTGGTGGGACTTCTTGGATGACTCTTTTTGAAGAATCTTAAGTCAGTTTCGGATTCTATCTGCACTGGTGGGACTTCTTGGATGACTCTTTTTGAAGAATCTTAAGTAAGTTTCGGATTCTATCTGTACTGGTGGGACTTCTTGGATGACTCTTTTTGAAGAATCTTAAGTCAGTTTCGGATTCTATCTGTACTGGTGGGACTTCTTGGATGACTCTTTTTGAAGAATCTTAAGTCAGTTTCGGATTCTATCTGTACTGGTGGGACTTCTTGGATGACACTTTTTGAAGAATCTTAAGTCAGTTTTGGATTCTATCTGTACTGGTGGGACTTCTTGGATGACTCTTTTTGAAGAATCTTAAGTAAGTTTCGGATTCTATCTGTACTGGTGGGACTTCTTGGATGACTCTTTTTGAAGAATCTTAAGTAAGTTTCAGATTCTATCTGTACTGGTGGGACTTCTCGGATGACTCTTTTTGAAGAATCTTAAGTAAGTTTCGGATTCTATCTGTACTGGTGGGACTTCCTGGATGACTCTTTTTGTAGCAGCTTTTGCATTTCTAGTGCTGCTGCTTTCCTCTGAATGGGTGGAACATCAGGAAATTTTAATACAGATGGAGGTAGAAGAGAAAATGGAATTATATACCCTCTGGAAATAATCCTCTGCACTTTTTTAATTTCTTCAAGTCTTTTGGGTTTCTAATACCATGACGGGAATGGACCACATTCATAAATCAAAGTACAATTAAAGTTCATGAAATTAGTATTATTTCAGACTTTGATGTCAGCCAAAAGTGCTCTTTGCAGCACCCACAATGTGCCCAGTAATGACTCCTCCTACAATTCATTGCATTGGTAACGTACATAAATACGACTGTACATTCTTTTTTATAAGACCTGTTGCTCCTACTACTACTGGAACTGTCTGGGTATCTTTCTTCCACCTTGCACTTGTTTTTGCCTGCAGATCCTGTTATTTTATGACTTTGTCGCTCTCTCTGTACGTAAGACATTGTAAGTCACTGGGTGTGGCAATTTCAATGATCAATGCTCCGTCTGCCTTCTTTTCACGGACCACTAGATCCGGTTTTCTAGCATCTATCTTTTGAGCTGTTGGTAATGGGTGATCCCATGTGATGTAAACTTCATAATTTTCTATAATGCTTTGTGGCTCATGTTTCCAGTGTTTTTCATCCACTTCAACGCCATAATGTTTGCACAATCCTCACTGCAACAATCATGCCTTTCAGTATACAGTCTTTCTGCCATTAGTATGTCACAACCAGCAATGAGGTGTGCGACTGTTTCCAATTTGGTTTTACAAAAGCTACATTTGTCTTTCTCCATACAGCATGTATGTAGCTCACTATCTTGGGCTGCCAATATTAACCTTTCATCTCTTAGTTTAAATTCGCCTCTCCTTAACCATTCCTGCAATTGTTCCTGATCAACATGAGGTTGTTCCAGACGTTTTCTATACTTGCAACTATATTTATGCATTTTCCACATTTCTTGCCTTCTCATCTGGTCCTTCACCTTATATTTTTTCTTTTGTTTTTTGGCACACTCAGTTGCTGCCTGATTTTTATCTACTTCTGGTTTGATTTCCAATCTTGCTTGATGCTGATATGCTTCAGATAGATTAAGCAGAGAAATCACCTTAGATTTATTCTCCACATTTTTCAAAACGTTCACTATGTTTGGGTCTTGTGAAGTCAGCAGATGTGTGGAGTCCTACGATTGCAGATCTGTACATGTAATCAATTTCAAGGAGGACCATCCCTCCTTCAGAACGGGGAATATATAATCTTGGTATGCACTGATTTTTATACATCATTTGGTGAACATGAAGCATCCTTCTTGTTTTCCTATCTAATCTATCCAATATGTTTTGGGGCTAGCCAATCACTCCAAAACTGTAAGTTAGGACAGTAAGAGCAAATTGGTTTACAGCTTGGACTTCGTGCAGGATTAATTTAAGTCTTCTAAAGTATTCCTTACCAAGTTTTATTCACATTTGTTCATCTTTTATTGTTGATCCTTCATCAATTCCCAAATATTTATACACTCCCTCTTGCTCAAGTTCTTTTAGATCACATTCTTGTCCCAAACTAATGTTTTCCTGCTTTAAAGGGTGCTTTTGCACATGTATCATGACCAAATGACATTCTTATCTCTGAAAAAGTTTTGACAACTTTCAGTTATACTTTCAGTTCCTCATCTGATGAACTATACAATTTTAAATCGACAAAAAGAAGATGAGAAGTCTTTACACTCTTGTTTTGTATGAGCCAAATTATAGCCATGGCTAAGTTGTTAAGTAGACAGCTTAATAGGTTAAGAGCAAGGCACAATAGCAGTGGTGACAGTGAGTCACCATGGAAAATCCCCCTTTGAACTTTTATCCCTGGGATAATAATTTGTCCTTTATCATGGCTTAATTGCAAAGTGGTCTGCCACTGTTTCATGGTCACTGTATTGTAGTCGATCAGTGTAGGGTGTATCTTAAACATTTTTAAGCACTCTTTTAGCCATGAATGTAAGATACTATCAAATGCTTTTTTGTAATCAATCCATACCATACTTAGATTCTTCCTCTTTTTACAGTTCTCCACTATGACTTTAACAACAAATGATCCTTTGTTCCACATGATGTTCTACTGCCATAATTGAGTTTTCTTCCAAATGACTATAAACTCTGTCAACATCAATTTCCATGTATAGTTTTTACATTGTTGGAAGGCAAGTTATTGGTATACAATTTTTTAGGATAGCTTGCAGGTTCACTCTTAAGTAAGAGCATTGTTTTTCCTGTTGTTAGCCAGTTTGGCATTGGGGGTACGCATATAAATAGTTCTTACTTAGGGCCAAATCTTCGTGCAAACATAATACTTTTAACCAAAAGTTAGGCACTACACCTGGGCTGGGGCTTTCCAATTAGAGACTTTTCTTAACTTTGTTTCAATCTCTTACTTCTTCTATCCATTTAGTATATTTGTTATATTCCACAGGATCTTTATTAATACTTCTCTAAAATGTATCTATTTCTTCTTTTTTTTTGGCAGACTTTCAATTCCTTTTACCTTGTTTCCCAATTTTTTATAAAGCTTTTTTGGCTCATCAACAAATTGCTTATTTTGTACTTTTCCTTTATATTTATCTGCATATCTTCTACGTGTTTCCTCCTGTGCTGAGATTTTTAGTTTATTTGCGATACTGCATGATAGATCCTGGTCTGTTCTAATACTGCACATTGCTTTTATCACATCTATCTTTCTTAGTATTTTTGTTGATCTGTTCCCTCTTCTATATTCTTCTAACAGTGACACTTCTTGTCTCAACTACCTTATAGTTTTGTCTGTTCGATACTTCCATGATGGTGTTTGATTTCTCCCCTTCTTTTCCCTCACTACCCTGTGTTCTTGTGTATCAATTTATCAGCACAGCAATATATCCTGTTTACTTCTGTTACATCGCATGAATCTCTATGGGCAGTCTTAACTATTGTGTTCATTTGTTTTATCAAACTTCTAACTTGTAGGGTTTTATTGACCTTCTGCAGACTATTTCTTTCATTGATCTTAATACGTCTATCCATCTCAACGAAATAAAGCAACTCTTCTCTTAGCTCATTTGCTTCTACACTGAGGACACATTTTTTGTTTTCCATTTCCTTCGGGCATTTTATCGAAAGTTCTACAGCTTCTTCATGTGGCACATTCTCTTCAATTTCATCCCATGCCATCCATTGCATATGGGAACTCACTGGCCTATCACTCAACACTGACCGCATCAAAGTTTCCACAGTTTCCTGTTCCTTCTCTTGCTGTCCAACTTCAAGTGAACGTTTATACTGGTTTTCTGTGGAATGCTCCAAAACATCTTCCTATGGCATCTGAGCAATTGCCTCCCATTCCACTAGTTACCCCATAATTTGGATGTCCATTGCTCTATCCTGTTGTGGTGCTTTCTGAATAAGATTTTCTACACTGAATCATTCTCTTTGCAGTTATTCCATAACCTCAGTTCCTATTTCTTTAACTTCTCCATTACTAATCTCCTTTTCTACTTTTGGTCTTTGTCCTCTTATTTTTTGTATTGTAAAGTTTTCCATGTCCAGATTCCTTTGCCTGTATTTCTCTTCAAATAACTTTGGTGCTGCTCTTTTTGTATTGATTAGTTTTGCTTTCTCCTTTGCATAGACATTACACCATATTAAATCTATTTTTCTTTCCCATGTCCATATTTCTTCATATGTCTCCTGATCTTCCTCTTCCTGCTTCTCCTTACTCTGGGGACTCGTTCCATCATAGGTTCATAGGTTCATACTAGGCTATCTGCCCGAGGGCATTTACAAGCCTAGCCCATCGTTTTGTGGCTTACGCCACCCCTTTAGTATGGGGAACTATACCCATTATTTTGCTGTGCCTCTGTCGAGCAGTGACACTGAGGTAATCCCTGGGGTATATCTGCGATCTCCCATCCATTGGTCAAGATTTCTCTTGAACAAGGCCAGCGAGGTGCTCTGCCTCACATGTACCAGGATTTTGTTCCACAGCATAGGGAGTCTTTGGGTGATGAATCTATCCCTCCAGCACGTCCTATTAATAGCCGTGTCAAGGTTTAAGTCTCCGCCCTTGTGGCTCTGATGGATCTAGATTTTTGAGGTGAAGCATATTCATCAAATCTGGGTTTGACATGGCCTTGTATGTTAGGCAAAGGTCACCTCTGAGCAGCGTGGCGACTGAATAGAGCTGGAGTTCTTTCAGTCGGGCAGAATAGGACAGATTTTGAGACCCTTTATCCTTTTGGTGAGGAACTTTTGTGGCCTCTCCAGCTGCTGCAAGTGTCGGGTCAGATACATTCGAATGGGGCATTGTACTCAATCATTGGTCTGATGAGTGATGAGTAAAGGGAGACTATGACCTCCCTTGATCTAGATGAGAATCCCTTCATGATAAGGTGGGCAATGTAGAAGGTCTTCCTAACTACTTTAGCTACATGGGTGTCGAATGACAGACTACTATCAACCTGGGTCCCCAGGTCCCTGATAACTTCTTCTGTGCTTAGTGGATTGCCACCTATTTGGTAGCTAGGGGTAACCTTGTTTTTCCCGAAGGGTATGACTATGCATTTTTTGGCATTTAACTTTAGGCCGTGGCTCTGGCACCAGTTATCCATTTCTGTGAGACCCTTCTGAAGGATATCTGTGTCAGATGTGTTTTCTACTATGGCGCAGTTTGCAGTCATCTGCAAACTTTGTCAGCCATAACCCTCCTGTGTTTGCTTGTACTTGGAAAAGTAGATGCCAAACAAGAGTGGGCCCAGGACTGAGCCCTGTGGGACACCACTTGTGACAGGCTTTGAGTCTGACATGGCGCCAGCAACTCTGACCCTGTGGGTTCTGTCACTCAGCCAGTTTGCAACCCATCTTGTGATGTATAGGTTGACATTTAAGCTGATGAGTTTTTCAATGATACCCGAGTGGGGTATTGTATCGAAGGCCTTAGCCAGATCGAGGTAGGCTGTATGGACTGCCTTTCCCTCATCAATGGCTTTGGTGACTGTTTCAAAAAGTCAACCAAGTTTAAAAGGCATGATCTGCCTTTGACAAAGCCAAACTGGGTTGGATCCAAAGTCTGCAAATTCCTATGTCTTTATTTATGAGGTCCATTATGATCCTCTCCATGGCTTTGCAGATAAGGCTTGTCAAGCTAATGGGCGGTAATTTCCAGGGTCGGTGGAGGCACCGCCTTTGTGAAGTGGTACCACAGTTGCAGTGCGCCACTCCTGGGCACGTATCCAGAGGTAAGACTATGATTAAACAGCTGTCCTAGCTGTGGGTTTAATTCCTCATTGAGTTCATGGAGCACACAGCCGGGGACACCATCAGGTCCCATGGATGCTGTGTTTTTGCTTTGGAGAGAGCAGTTCTCACTTGGGCGCTGGAGATGTTTGGGGGCTGCAATCGTTTGGTATAGATATCTCTCCTTTTGGGGAGGGGAGAAGTTTGCACTGAACCTGTCAGCCAGTATGTTGGCAATGTCTGTAGGATCAGTAATCTTCACATCATTTTGAACTAGCTCTGAGCATATCTGGGAGTTTCCTCCCAGGTTTCTAACATAGCTAAAGAAGGCCTTATGATTGTCTTTTGAGTCTTTAGCTATTTTTCTCGAAATTTGCTTTGGATGATTTTATGAGAGCTCTTAGTTTTTACTTATAGTGATCAAGGGTGTCTTACCTTTTAAGGATTTTGCTCTATCTTGTAGTAGCTTCCTCCTTTTGTTGTAGAGTTTGTTTATGGCTGGGGTCCACCAGACTGGACGCTTGCCTTTGGTACAAAGAGTCTTTGTTTTGCTTGGGATTGCCTTATCCATGCAGTCCTGCAGGTGCTGGTAGAAGGCATTTGTAAGTGATTCAGCGGCTTGAGTACTGTTTTCCGCCGGCTCGGGGGCCTTAAAGGAGACCACACTAGTCTTTAGAAGTGTGAAGTCGGCTGGGATTTAACCTGTGTTAGACATGCTGGGATTTAACCTGTGTTAGACTTTCTATACCAAATATTTCACTTCACAGGCACTCCACAACTTCAGCTTCTTTTTTTTTTAACTTCTACTTTACTAATAATCTTTTCTGGATTCCATCTTTGTGATATTTTTTTATTGTGAAATGTTCCATATCTGGATGCATTTGCCTGTAATTTTCTCCAAATATGTTTGGGGCTGCCTTCTTCATACTGATTAATTTGGCTTTCGCCTTTGTATAAATATTGCACCATATCAAATCACTCTTTCATTCCCATGTTCATATTTCTTTTTTATACTTTTCAAAAATCTCTAGGTTTTATTTATATTTTTGCAATTCCGCAGATGCTTCTTTTTCCAAACAGATCAAAGTTTCTTGGTCTATATACTGGTTTTCACAAATCTGTTGCATTAATGAACACATTTTTATTTGAGGCTTCTGACACTTTTTTTTGTGGAAGTATTTTTCTTTCCTCTAATTTCTCTCAATCTTTTTGTAACTCTTGTGCCTGGAAATTCTGGGCTTTTTGCATAATAGTAACAATACATAATTTCCTTCTTATCCTCAATAGTCCACTCTATCATCTTTATGGCTCTTCTTTGGCCCATCAGTTTTTGTGATTTTTGTGGACTGCTACTTCCTTCTACAACAGGGGGACCATCCTCCCCCTGGGCATGGCCTGGCCCCATTGTAGGAATGTTTCCGTATTTTAAGGATTCCACACGGTCATTTTTTTCCAGTCCTGGCATCAGTGCACCTACCAGGATTGGGCACTTTTTTTTATCCTGGATCTTGTGCACCCAGCTATCTTTCTTAATTTTTGACCTACCTCTGTCCATGATATATGCTATATAAATACAGTCTATATATCTGTGTAGTCTTAGTGAGATTTTGTGAAAAACAGGGTCCACCTCATGAAGGTACTTACCAAGACTTGAGGATTAATTCAATTTCAGCATCATTACTCTCCTTTGATTGCTGACTTATCTCTCCATTCGGACCCATATATCTTTTGTGATGTCTAGTCAGGCTCTCTGGTGCAGGGATAATCAATCCCAGATTGCCTCCAGAGGGGGACAATAGGGCTTCCTTTCAGGAGCACCGGTAGGGTCTGTCAGAGAAGGAATCTCTAGACCCTTGGTTCTGCAGGCATCCTCTGACACATGGGCAGCGTCTTCCATTTGAGTTCCCTCCCTCTGCCACTGGGGGATCTATCTCCACACAAATCTTGGAAAGGATCCTGGGACTTTCTGAACCACATCTTTTGACCTCCTCGTTGATCCCTAGAGAAGGTTCTTTGTGGAGTTGAAAAATGTACACCCACTGCAGAGATGCTCTTTCCATCTTTTTCACACCTAGATTGTGTGTCCTTCACTTTAAGGCCAAACAAACTGCTGTCAAAAGGCGCACTGATGAACAAGGACTTGAAGGGCTCCACAAAATCACAAATGCATCCAGACATGCCTCCTAATGGAAATGCCTGAACCTGCTGCCCTTGAGGCACCTTCAGCTGTATGACAGATAAGCCTCATAAATGAATTAGAAATGGATTGTAGGGTCACCAATTGCGAAACCACAGAAGCTTGAATCTCAGCAGTAGTGGTCCCAGGAAGGGATTTTGACAGTTCCTTTATCAAGACCCTCTGTAGTCTTGTAAAATGTGCCAAGTAGTTTAGCGATCTGAGGGCAAAGGCTGCTAAAGCATATACGTGCTTCCCAAATCTGTCCAAAGCCCTCAACACCCTGTTAGGGGGATGGGACAGAGGAACTCCGCTCCACAAGTTCCTTCTCAGCAGTCGACACCATGACCATAGCACCTCCAGACACTCCCTTGCTCCAAAACTCCTTTCTTACAGGTGGTGTCAGAATCCAATTCTGTCTTTTGGGGATTGGCTCAACTGCATCTAGCTCCTTCCGTATCTGCCTAGAGATCGAGTCAATGAGCTCATTGGTGGGTGGAGTTACCCAGGAGGTAGACAGGCCAGACGAAAAGGGCTCCAGGCATACAGATTCTTCTGGGGAAGGGTTATAGGTAGACCAACCACTCTGCTTAAGAATGTCAAGGATGTCTCTGAATGACATGCCTTCATGTGGTGACCTTGGGGACAATTCTCCATCAAAATCAATATCTTTGGTGATGAACTCCTGAGGGGAGTAAGTCCCTGCTCTTGCACTTCCTCTTCCTAGACACTTCTTTGATGGAATGCTCTGGAGAAGTGTCAGAAGAGACAGAAATGCCCTGCTGGGTAACCTGGAAACCTTGGGCTGGCTGCCCCTGTGGTACAGAATAATGGGACTCAAGGCACAGAGACACACGGGATGCAGAGGGAAGATCCAACGTGGTAGGAAGAGTCTGTTCTGCAGAAGCAGAGAAGACTCTCTCTACCATCTCAAAGGCAGAACTCTTGAAGGAGAAGGAAGCCAAAAGAGCAGAGAAGCCATGCTTCCGTTTCATCAGCCCCCCCACCCCACCCCACCCCGAGGACAGTCCACCCGAGACAGAGGTTGGAGCTGAGCAGTGCAGAGGCTCAGAGGGGAAGAAATGGCTCCAAAAACTTCAGAGTCGGCTCTAATGCCTTGGGTACGACAGGGACACTTAGGCTCCAAGAGTTGTCCTGCTCCGAAACTATCGTAGCCAGTGCACTCAGAGAAAGTATCAGATCTGAAGATACTGACATTTTCAGATCTGATCTGGATGATCCTGGGAGACTTGGATCCAAGGACTCAAACAACAGGTCAGACTGTAGTAGAAGCCAAGAACGGTGGAGTAGTAAAAACTAGGGCTTCCTGACGAAAGGGGTAGGAGCCAAGAGAACTCTCATCTGAATCTATTCCAAGAGAAATTTCCTTATCATTCTGTTCACATCAGCTTCAGTCAGACTTCTGGAAGAACAAGAAGAAGCTAGCAATGAGGACCTAGACTACTGTCGGGATTTAATATAAGGTGAAGGTACTCTGAAGGCTATCCGGTCTACTGATGGAGAATACTTGGTAAAGGCGTTGGATCTGAAGAGCTAGGATCCAAGGATGCCTTTGTTGGCTCCAATGCCAGCTGAGCAGGAGCAGTCCTCGGAATCCAACTTATGTTTTTTCCATGATGGCTCTGTTGTAGGATCCAATGGGGGAGTAGAGGATCCTGAAGGCCTTGAATGGTTAGTTGAAGACTTCTTTGACTTAAATTTGTGTGTGTGTGTGGGGGGGGGGGTGAGCCCCAGCAATAGCCTCGGAAAAGGATGAAGGTAGCAATCCATTCAAGATCAACTTTTTTTTTTTTTTACTATTCCCTATAGCTTGAGGCTTAAAGGCCTTACAAATTGAATAGTCTACCTGATGATAGTCTGGACCCAAACAATATACGCACAAGGTGTGTGCATCGGAAAGGAGCAACTTGTGCCTGTGTTTCTGGCACTTCTTAAAGCCAGAAGGGCCTTTTTCAGACATTTTGACTCTAAAATAGAAAGTAGAAGAAAGCCTTTTTTGTTTTGTTTTGTTTTTTGGAAATTACTACAAAGAGAAATATAAAAAAAAAGATTATACAAAAAAAGTATAACAATGAAAAACTATGGCAATTAGATTGTGCTAGAACAGTGCAAAAAGGAAAGATTCATTAATAGAAAATCTAAAATCTTATAGAAAATAGAAAAAAAAGTAGAAATAAACCTGTTTCTTTACTAAAACTGCTTGAGAGCTCAAGGTAACCACGTCCAAACACAAAAGCAGCAAACAAGATCTGAGGTATGTTAGGAGTTGGTGCATTGTGGGTAAGGAAGGAGCTCAAGAGCTTTTTGGTGGCCACCAACTAAAATAACAGTCGAGTCGGATCTGAGAATCATCCCATTGACTACAGCAATAATAGCCTGAAACAATTGCTCTACAGTTGTTATCTTAACAAAAGAACGTGCACAGATATACTCAACATGAGAACTCACAAGCCCACACCACAGGACTGCTGTGACTCCAAACAGGGAGAAATAATTGCTCAATTAATAGTCTTTCATGCAGTGAAAGGAACAACTCTGTATCCTAACAAACATAAGAAACCATCAAAGAACTCTGAACACCAAGGCTTTATTGAACAACGAACTGAGCTCCTTCATCTTAAGAGTAAGACTTCTTCAGATCTCTCTCAACTCACTGCACTCATGCATGCAAGCAGCCTCCTTCGCCTAGAATCCAACAAAGGTAATACCCTGCTAACAGCAGAAACTGCAAGCCTGTTTCACAATACTGAGCAACTGGAATAACAGCAACAGACTACTGGTCAAGTCCATGCAAATCTATTATCATGGTCTATGACACCACACAAAAGTTACCACACACACACACACATACACATCTATATATATATATATATATATATATATATATATATATATATATATATATATATATATATATATATATAAACATAACAGATACAAAAGGTAATTCTTTTGCAAATGTATCAAAATAAAGAGAGAATGAAGACATTGGGTGACAACTTTAGATCCCTCACCATCTCTCACAAAGCATATGGACAAACACTGCTAATGAAGCACTGCACCAAGTAAAGCTCTGCTATAAAAAAATAACATCTCCCTGCTAACATTGCTTATTATGCCTTAACAAGTAATGTACTGATCGTAATACTGAATATGGACTCACGCTAATAACATTGTGCTCTAGTATAAACACAAGCAAAGACACACACAAAAAGCACAGGCAACAACTAACAAAACCAAAGATATGTCTTGTTTACAAACCAATGGATCTATCACTGCCAACTCTTAAGAGTGCTTTAACTCATTCAAGCCTATAGCGATTTTTGTATACTTCCAGTTAACACTCACAGTTTCTTATGGTGTCCAGATCTGTTTTGAATCTGGCTTCTTTAACTAAATGACTTACCAGCTAATAAAAGCAGTATTAGACAGGGCAAGGACGCATTAACAAAATGACACCAAGATTAATCACTGTTTGCCACTTATTGTTCATATTTATGCTCATATTTTCATAAATGAAAGACCTACATGCAGTTGATGGCTATGCTGTGAAATGCCATGGTGGGAGTCAGGAAAATTGTCAATGTTCATTTATATCTTATTATAGTGGGGATATTGCTAGTTGATTTTTATCCATTGCAAAAATAAGCCATAGTGCCATATATACTTAATACTTGAAAAAACAACTGACTTACAAACTTACTGTATGACATCAGGTGAAACCTTATATATTGTTGAAGAAAACTGCCATTGATATTTGCAGTGTAAGTTGCATATCTAAAGAGATATTCAGTGTTATTTATATTGCTTGTTATACAATTAAGTATATATTTTTTCACATTTCTGTAAATATCTCAATAAACATGTGCGTAGAGTGAAACATCTTGCTGTCATGTGAAATGTTATGTAGGACTAAAAATGGTCCAACAATATATGTGTTAAATTGTACAATTTCCAAGATATGAAAATTTGTGCAAGTTTAGGAAAAATATATATTTCTAGGTTTGTGCGCATTATATATTAAGTATTTATGGAAAGGCTAAGAATGCACTGATTGTCTCTGTAAAGAAGACTTCATGGTGATAACATTGCTATTTGTGCAGTCTTAACAGCTTTTTTTTAAATCTCTTTATTCAATTTTAATAATAGTAAAATCAACCAAAATACACAAAATATATAACATTTACAAACAACTATGTACAAATGTACTCATTGCCCATTCAAGGAAAAACAATGCTAACATTATTTTAAGATATGATCAAACAACATATTCCACTAATCAATAAAACAAGAGTGGGGTTTCAAGCTGTGAATTAGGTATTTGTGAGATAGTAAGTAGTTAATAGCTAAATGTTTAAATCCATCCCACGATAAAGAAGATGTCTTTCCAATTAACAGTAATATAATATTTCATTAAAACAAAAAGAGAAATTAAGATACGTAATTGCAGTTTAGACAACCCAGGTGGGGAAATGTGAAGTACGGTAAACTTCCAAGACAGGGTAGACTTCTCGTAAAAAGGTGATTATAAACTATTAAAAAAGATGTTATTATATAAAGAATCTATTTTATATTAAAATATAATACATTGTTACCAATGGGTTTAAATATAGAAATTAATTGGAAATGTTTACTTTAATAGGTTTTTTTGTATTTAGATTGTTATTATTTGTAGTATTCGTATAATAGTATAATAGGATTTTTTTGAAATATGCTGTTTAACTGGGGTATTGGGTTGGAGTCTCTTTAAATGTTTATTGTTTAATTGATTGATCATTTATTTAATTGTTTGATCCATTAATAGAATGTATAAAAGGGAAAGATGTTTTACCATTATTCATGTGCTCACTGAAGGCTGTGGTGGCCAAGGCGCTAAGACATGTTTTATTAGAATAAAATTTTTTCGTGGAATCCTTGTTGTTTTTTCGACTTTTAGTCTTTTTTAAGACTATTTTGCTGTTGATTTGTTGATTCTTTAGACTTCTCGTAACCCATTTTGTTCAGCTGGACCCTTAAGGGGCAGTCTTAACAGTTTTTAATGAGTTAACACACTACCACTTAATGAAAAGACAACACTGCCATTCACCTCACAGATTTATAAAACTGTCAAGCTGGGACACAGTCCTCCATTAAAAAGCAAACTGCACATCAGGCAACAAAGCTATTCCTTGAAGGATATTCCCTAACTCATATTAGCCCCCAATTTAAAATGATAATGGGGAGGGGATATTTTCAAAGCTTGCACTAGCCATTTGGAATCAAATTCCTGCAGAAGACAGACAAGAAAACACTTTGGAGCTATTTCAAAGGAAATTAAAAGACACCTTGCTGAAATATTTGGCTTGTTTGCTAAAAGAAACTGGGTAAAAAACGGACCTTATGTCTCCATTCAGTTGTCCTGTCAATTCCAATAACTTCTTACAAATAATTACATGTTACAATCACAGAATCTCCAAATGTTACCTGTATGGAATGTAAATTAGTGCTTTGCAACATTAGTTGTAAACATTTGCTGTAGTATTCCCAGTGTTAATGTATACTACACCAGTGTAGTTGGACCACTGTGAATATACTACTTTATCCAATATGCATTTATGTAATATGAGCCGCGGTGGTACAGCGGTAGCGTTGTTGCCTCACAGCAAGAGGTTCTCCTGTTCGATTCTTGGCTGAAGTGTCTTCTGTGTGGAGTCTGCATGTCCTCCCTGCGGTCAAGTGGCCTCCAAAAGACATGCGTGAATGGGCATGGCTTCGCTGAAGGTGGGCATCAGGCTGGCAACTTGCACCATAAAAATCTACTGCCAATCATTAGCGGACCGGAGTTCCGCTGTGGCGACCCCTAATCGGGAAAAGCCAAAAAGATAAACAACATGCATTTATGTAATATGAATCGGTTCAAGATGCTGCTGTTTATAATTTTCTAATACTGCACTGTCAAAGATAACACTGTTTAATTTGCATGTGTTAATTTATAACTGCATCTTGTATTATACTGTATAAATGGAGTGTTTCTCCTAGGGCCTCCAATGAAAAGGAGCTCTACATGAAGGTGGTCGTCCCAGTCAACAAACAAACAAAAATAAATAAATATGTGCCTTTCAACCTGCCTTGCAAACATTTACTGTGCAAGTGCTTCACTGTAAACCATAAACATTCATTATCTAGCACAAAATGTTTGTAAATCTATATTGTAACTAATTTGTCAACAAGCTCTCTTTTTTATTTTTAATTCTTTTTGCCTTATTGGCCACGGTGGTGCAGCACTTAATGTTGTCGCCTCACAGCAAGAGGCTCACTGGTTCGATTTTCGGCTGGTGCGCCTTCTGTGCGGAGTCTGCATGTCCTCCCCATGGTCGAGTGAATTTAAAGACATGCAGGTAGGTGCGAGCGTGTGTGGGTGCGCCTTCTTTGAAGGGTTGGCGCCGAGCTGGCAACTTGACACCATAAAAATCCACTGCCAATCATTAGCGGACCAAAGTTCCAGTGTGGTGACCCCTAACCGGGAAAAGTTGAAAGACAGTTTATTGCCTTATTGGCCGAGGTCATGGCTATAAAAGGGTCTGTTTATAAGCCTACTTATTCAGTTATGAAATGTAATAAATAAACTTACAGAAATCCAATCCACATCAGGTAACCCCCTCAAATTTACAGAAATCCATATCAGATCCCTCTCAACTATTATAAGTTTTGAATTAGATGTTGTACTATTCTTCCTAAAATGAATGATAGAACACATGAAATTACAGAAAACAAAATTAAAGACATCACAGATTCTGACATCATCAACGTACATTACAAAAACAGTTATGCTATCAGGTTTCTAAATGAACAGTAGCATAAATGAAAATATGAGTGACTTGTGATTCTTTTGTTTTTTTTGTTTTTTTTTGTTGCAACTGTGTCCCACCATTTCATATGAACTGGAACAAGTAGCAGGGAATAAAGCAAACAATAATGCATGTAACAGGGTATGCGTTATTATAGCAATAACCCACACCTAGCCATGGGTTACTGCTATTATACAATGACATTATTTAAGAAAGAAATTACTTACTTTTCTGAAATAATGTCTTTGTATAATGGAGCCATGGGGTTCTTCCGTGCTGTTTCCAGATTCTATTCTTTGATGACATACTACGCATGTGTATGGGACTTATGTTCCCATGCTTACAAACTACATCATGCATGCAGTGGAGAAAGGAAGATCTCCATTGCTACTTTTTTTTTTTTTTTTTAAATACAAACTGTAACCTCCAGCCAGTTGAGAGGTATGAAAGAGACAGGGGAAAAAATACAAGGAAAATCAGGTATGTTTACTTTTGCAGATTGTACCCGATTATCCTTGTATTTTCTCTGCTCTCGTACGTACCTACTGACCTTTTACTTCAGGAAATGTGAACAAAGCAGAAATAAATTGTTAATATTGCTCTTATAAACTTAAAAATCTGCGAGAATAATTGTGTACTGTTTGAAGGAAAGAAAGTCTAAAACTGAAATGCATGCCATTATTTACTGACTTTATTCCTCAATGATTTGTCAGAAAACCACACATTTTATGAGGAATGAAGTCACTAAATAATGACACACTTTTCAATTTCAGGCTTTTTTTCCTTCAGACTAATACCTGTCTACCATAGACCGATAAAACAAAAGTCTGGCTGCTCTATGGTACTTTAGGCACTGGACTTTTTTCTATTGATACATGCTTGATTTACAATGGGCACGCTAGTTGGGTGCTCTAATCAGCATGCCCGTTTTTGAATGTTAATGACTAGTCATTGCATAATGTGTACATAACCCAAGTCTAGGGGTGTTCTGAGGCCCGATTACCCTGGTAGGGTGTTGTTTACACAACATACACCCTGGGGGCATTATTGTGCTTACAGAATGGGCTATGTGTTAAATTTTTTTGTGTTTGTTTTTGATTTTATTGTTTTTGCGTTTTTTTATTACTATATGTATTTTTTTTAAGATTTTTGATGTAAAATAGTTAATCCACCTAATGTTTTAACTTTGCTGTAGCATACATAACTATGGTATTGGAGGAAGCATTTTACATCCAAAATATCAGCTTAGTAAGTATTTAATGTCTACACACACATTTAGAAACAGTATAAATTTAAAACACACATTATTAAACACAGTTAATTATGCCTGCCACTAAAACTTTCATTCATGCATACCTCTCAACTGTCCAGATTTTTGCAGAACGCCCAGATTTTTATTTCAGTTTTTTGGTCTGCTCCTCATATCATTTTTGTTTTTCTGGCAAATAATTTTTTTATTTTATTTGACATTTATTAACTGGGTTTGTCTGACTGGGCTGCAGAGCCCTTTTTCAGCAGAAACCCGAGGAGAAAAGCTCCACAGATTAACAAATTCAAAAACAAAACATCATGCAATATTAACATACACATGTATATACACAGGAGAAACAGAACACAACTTATAAATGTACATGTTACATTGCAATAGTAATAGCAAGTGTTTAAACATCCATTGTACATATTAAGTATCTAAAATATAATCTAAAAAGTTAGATTCTATCTAGCAATTACCACCAGAGAGAAATTCAAGGTTGGTAAAATATCATAACGACCTTAAATGAGTAGTAGTGGTAAAGTGTGTGAGCTGGGAGGGAAAGAGGAGAGGGAGTAGTTTAGGTGAGAGTGGGACAAGGACAGGTCCAGGAATTAGTAAATAAATCCTTTAGAAGTTTTTTGAAGTTAAGGAAGTTGCCATTTGTTCTCAGAGAAAGTGGAAGTTTGCTCCAGGCATTGGAAATGGAGTGGCTGTATAAAAGTTTGCCGATATTTTTATTGGGTTTGCAGATGTCTAAGAGGTGTAAGTCTATGCTGCATAGGTTATGCTTAGGAGAGTAGGGAGTGATGAGGTCCTTTAGGGTAGGACAGCAGAAGGATTGATTTAAGATAGTGTGTGTGAGGTGGAGTTGGGGAAGGAGGAGTTGGTTATGTAGCTTGAGCCATTGTAGGTTTTTAAAGTTATGCAGTGGTGACAGCAATAGGGAAGGTTGGCAGTGAATCTGGCTATTTTGTTGTAGGTGGTTTCAAGTTTAGCTAATAGATTGGATTGAATATTGGTGAGAATAGGGGCTGCATAAAGTAAGGTTGGGAGAAGGAAAGTCTGTGCTAGAGAAAGTTTGGATGTTGTAACCAGGGTGAAGGATTTCAGAGTCTGTAATATGGGGTTATAACCATGTTCCTGAGAGGGTGACAATGTCAAGGCTGTAGAGAGAGATAAGGACATGAAAAGAAGTAACTTTGTTAGGAATGCTTTAAATATTGAGAGACAGCATTTTCAAGGTTTTGGGGTGTGAGGTTGAGAAGTTTGGATAGGGGTATAGGAGGTGATGAGGGAGAATGGTCGGGTAATGTAGTGTAGTGGAGGTGTTAGAGGGGTGAGTATGGGTACCTGTGGTTGGGTTGAAAGGTGGGCCAGGGTTAGGGTGAATATTGCCAGCCAGCAGAAGGCTTGGAAATGAGGGTTTGTATGCTGTGGTAAGGGTGTTACAGAAGAGGAGTTTGGGTTTAGGTTTTGTGGGTGGGGAGGAGGAGGGAGAAATACTTTAAATTTATGTAAAGAGAGTTTGAAAGTGAGTAAACAGTGAGTGAGCTATTCAGAAGTTTATAGAGGTTAGTGGATTGTAGTGACGGAGGAAGATAGTAGGAGAAAAGCGCTAGTGGTGGTAGTGTGAGTAATAGGAGGTGGAGTAGGAAAGAACGAGTAGGAGGAGGGAGTTAAATAGGATGAGTAACATATTGCATGCTGAGTGAAAGAAGGGAGTGTAGTTAAGAGTTAGAGTAATAGGGTGTATGAAGTAGTTTTGAGCGACTGGATAGCTAGGATTGGCTAGAAGAGGAAACTGGTTGTGGAGGTGTGATTAATTAAAATGAGTGTATAAGTTTGAGGAAAATGGGGGTGGGTGGGAATAGGGGTAGGGCAGGGGAGCAGAGTGAGCCCGAGCAAAGCGAGGGCAAACAGAGCAGCTTGAACCAGGACTTGGAGAAAGCTGTCAGATGACAAAAACAAGCAACCAGCTAGCCCAGGTCAATACCTAAAGGTGTCTTTTATCCATGTGAACTCAAAAGCAGATTTAGCAGAGCATCAGGGAGGTAGAATATAAAATAAATGCAAAGCTTTGTAAAATTGTATATTTTTGTTACAATAAACAGGAGGAAAGGTGGGCTTCAGTAGTGTGCACAGCAGAACAGAAGGGAGTACCACAGAGAGAAGATTATATTAGACCTATACCACTCACAGTATGTTGATAAAGTAGTACTTGCAGTAGCTTTTTACTGGTTTGTACAGGGTTCTGGTGTCAGCATTCTTGTATTCAGACACTTGCTTCAGTTTTTTTTTTACTTTTGAATGTGGTTATGGGACTGTAAGGAAAATGAGAGGGGGGGGAGACAGATGTTAATATGAAGCCAGAATAGGGGGTAGATGCAATAAAAAAAGAATAAAGTGGGAATAAGAGACAGATAAGAAAATACCACAATTTAAGTAGAACTTAATCAAATAAATTAAAGAATAAGCAGTGATAATTAATAATAAAAACCCTGTTCAGTAATATGAAATTCAGTCTACTGCCATCTTAATTTCACAGAATGCAGAATAATTAATTACCAGCAAACCTTTCCAGCTATTTGTTGCTACTTAATAATGCATCCCAACAGAACTGAGCAACATGGTGGCAGGACATAAATTTACAGTAAAATCACTCAGTTTCCACACAATATAGTAACAGAATAGGCACCCAAATAAGTTAACTAGTAAAATCTAACTAACACAGGTTGAAACAGCATGCTGATAGACTAAACAACATGGTGGCCGAACGCTGATGAGAGCTCTCAATTCCAATTTAAAAGCAGTAACAGCAATGTGTTCCAGTAAGCTGTTTAACAAACTCAGACTAAGTTGAGCTGTCCCACCATTACTTTATAATTTGTCCAGATTTATTTGGCTAAAAGGATGACAGGTATGTAACTGCTGTCATTACTCAATCTCTCTCTCTCTCTCAATCTCACTAACGCTTTCATGTATGCTAGCATGTATACACTCAAACGCGCAGAGAGAAACAAATACACACACACACCAACGCATTTATTTTTTTTACATTATCTATTTACTTTAATTTTATAACTACTAAAAAGTAAAAGTGCTGCTTAGCAAGTGTAAAATAATGGCGGTCATTAACTTTCTTAAGAGTCCAAACTCCAGAGTGGTGATGTACAGGTGACCCAGTCTCTAAAACTATTTACCAATTGGTTAAACAGCAAGTACTCTGGAATATGAACTCTTTTCAGGCAAGATCCAAGCCACAAGGGCAATGGAAAACAAGACACATTCATATAGCACCCTCTCTCGCTATACACACATATATATATATATATATATATATATATATATATATATATATATATATATATATATATACATACACAAACACACATATCCTGCAATGGTGGCATAGAGGGATAAAGCCCCATCACCCATGTCACCTGATTTCAATTAGTAATCTGGGAGGAAGGGTATATCAAAAATGGGGAGTGGATGTGAGTCTCAGATGGCCCATGTCACATTGCCCTACATCACTGCTGGATGGCAGGAATTGTGTCATAACAGAAGGGGATGGTGCAGGGAAAATATATGTGTGTGTGTGTGTGTGTGTGTGTGTGTGTGTGTGTGTGTGTGTGTGTGTGTGCGTGTGTGTGTCTCTCTATGCAAGTGAGAGAGAGCAACCAAATGGTCAGCCCCTGCTGGCCACACAGAGGGACATACCCAACCTGATAGAGAGGAACAGGTGGACCACATGGTGACTTAGCACCCATGTCACCACCCAGGAAAGGGGTTGAGCCACTCAAAGAAAATGCTTTCAATGGTAGAATTCCAGGTAGAGTGCCAAACTCTAATGTCTGTTTGGATGATGGACCCCCTTTGGGTGGCTGTTGCCCTACAGGATCTAAGAGAAAGTCTGTACCCTGGAGAATGAATAATCTCAAATCTGATAGAGTGGCTTGAAGGCTGGCTGTCAAACTGGGGAGCACATGTAAAAATTATTATATATGGGTCTATGTCAGATGACTGAGTTTCCAGAAAGTCAAAATTCGTACAGTTAAGACCATATGATCAAGTTTCCGAAAACTCTAACACCAAAAAAAAAAAAAAAAAAAAAAAAAAAATCTACCTTTTTTTATGTTTTTGTAGGGGAGCAAGCCCCTGTGCACCCCCCACACCCCCTGCAAATTATATATACCAACTTCAAGATCACACTACGCGAGGAAAAGGGTAAATTTCCTGATCCTTACTATACCACGATCTCCATTCAAATGCTTCAAGTTTTCAAAAACTCAATCATATAGTCTCAACCATATGAATTTCAAGTTTCTGAAAATTCACTCAACTGACAGGTACCCAGTAGACAGGTGTGTGTGTGTGTGTGTGTGTGTGTGTGTGTGTGTGTGTGTGTGTGTGTGTGTGTGTGTGTGTGTGTGTGTGTATTTATATCGAAAGATCAAAAGCACACAGACAAGCTTAAGTCATATTACACAGTGTCATGGAAACCATACAAGATTACATTGTCAGGACAGCATCATATAGAAATCACATTCAATCCTGATGTTATGTCAGCAATACAGTGCTGAGCAAAACATAGTTACCACAGAAATATGAAGGACATTACAAAAAGTACTTGGGTAATAACACAATTACCAGTGAGAGAATAGTAAATGAATCCCACCGTTGCATTGAAACTGATTGAGAAATATGGTTACTGAAACATGTTACAGTGGGATGGCAACCATAGCAAAAACCATTAGCAAGTAAAACATTCACTCTTTTTTTTATTCAAAGAAGAAATACATGTTCCCCACAGGGTTTAATGTTCAAAACTGACAAAATAATAGTTACCAATCATCTGAGAAGGCAGAGACTTTACAGAATACAAGAATCACATGTGTAAAGAAAGACAAAATATATAAATTTACTGGCTAACAAATGTTGACTCAGACATAGCACATAGTTAAGAGTTATTCCATCTAAAATGCACATCATAACAACAACCTAAAAGAAAAAGTGTTAACTGATATGCCCTTCAGTCACTCTGTGAGTGAAAAATATCCTCATCTCTGGAACCGAGTGTCTGCAGACTTACTCCAGGTCAAAGGAGCAATGTACTTCAGATGTGTATAACATCCCAAGTTGTCCTAAATAATTAAACCACGGTGGTGCAGCAGTTAGCATTGCCACCTCACAGCAAGAGGTTCACTGATTTGATTCTCGGCTGGGGTGCCTTCTGTGTGGAGTCTACACATCCTCCCTTCATTCATGTGGATTTTCTCCGGGTGCTCTGGTTTCCTCCCACATCCCAAAAACATGCTGTAGGTGGACTGGACACTCTAAATAGGCCCTACGTGTGAGTGTGTGCATGCCTTCTATGGAAGGTTAGGTGCTGGACTGGCAACTCGACACCGTAAAACTCTACTGCCAATCGTTCTGCACACCGTTGTTCTAATGTGGAGACCCCTAACCAGGAAAAGCCGAAAGAAGAAGTAGTCCTAAATAATTAAACTGACAGACAGCAAACGGTATTATGATTAATGTACTAAGATGTACATTATCAAGAGAGAGGATGCTTAACATCATATCCGATAGTGGTCTGCAATAAAAAAGGTATTCAGAGATGCAACATCAAAACACACACTATCTGCAGTTTACAAGACAAGTGGAGAGAACCATCCAGTGGAAAAAAAATGACCCTTTCCTAATACTTAAAAGACTCTCTAAAATTACAGATGGATGATAATTGAGATGTCTGCCAGATAACCCCAGTACACTGCTGCATACATTGGATAAATGCTTGCAGATGAAATGATTCTAGATGCACATACAGAAGATGGTGCCAGCAATCGATTTAAAGTACATATGTGCATCTAGTTCTCTAACTCTTCTGTACTACCTGAATTTCAATATCACTTGTTACAGTACATTATGGCAGCTGACACAAAATGTATTTATTAGACAGTACTGGAAATTAATCCATCTCATTTCAGAAAATTACTTACTCTCTTGCATTCAGATTTCCAAATGTTGATCTCCCATAAGAAATCAAATATAAATACAACATACCAGCATAAGGTGAATGGCATAAATTTGCTCTCTATTTGAACTCAGTGCAAAATGAACATATTTCACCTTGCTTTGCAAGCTTCTTTAACCTAAACATTTTATTTGGCAAATTCTATTTAAATGAGCACCATTTTCTACATCCATTCATTAAAGCATAAAGCATAATTCGGTCATGTGCACACGATATATTCCAATGCATTACTATTCACAGACCAGTAAGGCCCCACAGTACCTGTTATGTTTCTTGAAATACTCAAGAAGGTCAAGTAATTTATTTTGCAACACACAATATTGCAAGGGGGGCTGTGAAAATAAATATTTATACAATGCAGTCTATTCAAGATTTTTACCAGCTTGTGGCTCTAATGTCTGACAGGCACCTTTTAACTTCATTTTTAGGCATATGTTACAGTAATCTACTATCTTTATTTATGGCATTTGCTTTTGACTATGTTTATTTTCTATTCATAAACAATTACAGGTTTAGAAGAATCTACAAATGTATTCAGGAAGATGCACAGTGCTATAATTGTTAGTGCATAATTTCAAATAGAATTAAAATGGAGATGTTAAATGTTGCTAAAGATACAGGCAAGATGAGGAAGTATATTGGGAAAAAATAACTAATGTAACAAAAGAGGTCTGATATAAAGTACAGTTTTGTACCTACCATAAATGTAGATGTTCGAAGATCCACATTGCTGCAGTCCTTACACTTGGGTAGTCCGCTGTCCTCGGTCGGTCCGAATATCAAAGTATAAGGCTGACGTCGGTCAAGGCGCATTTGACTGACATCAGGACGTCAGGGTACAAATGCGCATGACCGACGTCATATCCTCAGTCTTTTCTTGCCCCAGATGTCAGAAGACCCTAAAAATAAAGGTCAAAAACCAAAAGACAGCAAACCAACAACCAACCATCCCAGCACTAAAAATATGTACAATATATAAAATAGACAATACACACCCAATTGACCACCCAACCCACACAACTGCCTCTAACAACAGAGGGGAAGGAGGGAGGGTAAATTGGACTGCAGCAATGTGGATCTTCGAACATCTACATTTATGGTAGGTACAAAACTGTACTATGTTCTTCATCTCACATTGCTGCAGTCCTTACACTTGGGTAGAATCCCAAAGCAGAGGAAAGGGAGGATGGCCAAATTATAAGGAAGCAGGAGCTGCTAAAATGCCCTGCAAAACAGCAGTGGCAAAACCAGCCCTGGATTTAGAGTAAAGTGGTAGGTGATAATGCCTGGAAAAAGTATGCACTGAACTCCAAGTAGCTGCCTCCAAAATATCCTTAGTTGCCACCCCTCTCAAAAAAGCTGTTGAAGTGGCAGTAGCCCTAGTGGAATGAGGCCTAATCCCGGCTGGAACTTCCTTGCCATGATGGGAATAACAGAAAGCAATGCAAAACCCAATCCACTTAGAAATAGTTTGTTTTGACACAGGCTTGCCCTGAGAACTCAAAGCAAAAGAAACAAATAACTGCTGAGACTGCCTGAACCCTTTAGTTCTGTCCAAATAATAACGCAACTGCCTGTGTACATCTAAAGTGTGCAAAATCTTTTCCCCTTTATTTTGGGGATTTGCATAAAAGGTAGGCAAATGAATAGTTTGGTTTAAAGCCACACTAGAAACCACTTTAGGCATAAAGGAAGGATTAGTACGTAAAGATACCCTATCCTTATGGAAAATTAAGAAAGGCTCAACTGCCATAAGGGCCTGCAACTCAGAAACCCTTCTTGCAGAGGTAATAGCCAACAAAAAAGCAGTCTTTCATGATAAAAACTTTAATTCAGCAGTAGCTGCAGGCTCAAAAGGTTGTAGAGTGAGTTTCTCCAACACAAAATTGAGATCCCAAGCAGGAGTAAGAGCTTTTCGTGGGGGTCTGATATTCTTTGCCCCTCTAAGAAATTGCTTGAACAAAGGATGAGAAAACAAAGGTGGGTCACAATCATAGTGAGCCGAAATTGCTGCAGCATGAACTTTAATAGAAGAGAAGGACAAACCTTTGTCCAGTAACTCAGTAAGATATTGAAGGGCCACACTTAAATTCGGCCCAGAAACATCAAAATCCTTTGCTGCACTCCAAAATAAAAATCTCTTCCATTTGTCTGCGTACACTTTCCTTGTACTAGGCCTTCTGGCTTCCAAAATAACATTCAAAACTTGTTGTGGAAGTGGAGGCCCACAATGGTTCAAAACAGAATATGCCAGGCTGTTAGGTGCAGAGAGTGAAGCTTGATATTGAGCAAATGACTGTCCTCCTGAGACAACAGGTGTGGAATCGAAGGCAAAGGCCATGGAGGCTTCCGTACCAGGCTCCTCAGTAATGGGTACCAATGCTGTCGAGGCCAATCTGGAGCTATCAAAATCATCCTTGGCTTGTCTTGTCTGACCTTTAGTAGTACCTTTGGGAGGAGAGGCAGAGGCGGAAAGGCATACACATGAAGATTGCTCCAATTGAAAGAAAGAGCATCCACTTTCCAAGCTGTGGGATGAAACCCTTTTGTGCAAAACTTTGGCAGCTGGTGGTTTAGTGGAGAAGCGAACAGATCTATGTCTGGAGTTCCCCATGACACTGTCAATTTCCGAAATACATGAGGATCCAATTTCCACTCGTGGGGATCCATAATTTGTCTGCTCAACACATCTGCTAAGGAGTTCTGTGCTCGGCAGAAACCTTGCCTGAAGATTTAGCTGTAAACTGAGAGCAGTCTCCCACAAAATCATTGCTTGCCTGCATAGAGGATAAGAATGTGTTCACTTGCTTGTTGATGTACCACATGACAGTTGTGTTGTCTGTTAGAATCAACACCTGCCCTGGTAGAAGTAAATCCTTGAAGGCTATTAATGCAAACTGGACTGCTAACATCTCTTTCAAGTTGATATGTAGATGTTGTAGTCTGGCAGGCCACTTGTCTTGTATCCACTTTCCATTCAGATGAGCTCCCCAAGCTTTGTCTGAGGCATCTGTCGTTAGAATCTGACTCGCCTCTGGCCGGGTCACAGAGAGTCCCTTGTTTAGGTGACATTCCTGAGCCCACCACAAAAATTCCTTTTGAATGCAAGGTATTATTTGAATGACAGTGTCCAAATCCTGGCAGTGCTGTGTCCATACATTTTTGAGATACCATTGTAGCTTCCTCATATGCAGTTTGGCATTGGGAAGCACCAGAATACAAGATGCCATGAACCCTAAGGCTTGAAGGACTGTCCTTGCAGTCAGCCCGGACTGATGAGACAACTGATGAAAGTAAAGGGAAAGATTCTTTTGTTTGTCTGGGGTCAAAAAGGCCATCTGGGATGCTGTATTCAGTCTCACACCCAGAAAGCACATGTCTTGAGAGGGTACTAGACTGGACTTTATTTCGTTCACAGAATACCCCAGGCATCTTAGCACTGCTATCACATAACTCAAATGATGAAGAAGCTCGTCCCTTTCTTGAGCCAGAATCAGGCAATCGTCCAAATATGGATAAATCTGTATTCCTTTTAACCTGAGGAAAGCTATCACTGGAGCCAGAACCTTCGTGAACACTCTGGGCGCAGTAGATAAGCCAAAGGGCAATGCAGAGAACTGATAATGAGAAGTCCCAGCTAGAAAACGCAGATACTTCCTGCAACTGAGTCTGATAGGAACATGAAGATAAGCCTCCTTGAGATCTAAAGTTACCATCCAATGATCTTTGCCCAGCAGAGGTAAAAGCTGCTGTAATGTCAACATTTTGAACTTGGGAATGTCCAGATAAGTGTTGAGGATAGACAAGTCCAAAATTGGTCTCCACGTGTTCCCTTTCTTTGGTACTAGGAACAGGCGAGAATAAAATCCTAGGCCCACTTCTGGCATAGGGACCGGCTGAATGGCCCCTATTTGGAGTAACAGAGAAATTTGCTTGTGAGCCTCTATTCTTTGTGGAGGAGGAACGTCTGGCATGCCTTTGAAAGGAGGCAAGGTATGGAAATAAAACCGGTAACCGTGGTGTATGATATCCAATACCCATCTGTCTTGGGTAATTAAACTCCAATTTTCTTTGAAAAGTGCCAACCTTCCTCCCAAAGGTGCTGCCAGGCGAGAAGGCTCTGGCAGCTGAAAAGGTAGGTCATTGGGTCTGTTTACGAAAGGACTGACCCCTGCCCTCACCTGAAGACTGTGCAGGAGAACTCCCTGTTCTAGGCCTGAAAGAGCCCTGAGCTCTGCCCCTGCCACGTCTAGATCTACCCCTAGACTGGGAATCATAAGAAGGATACATCCACCCCTTAGTAGGCCAATTTCTACTAAACTTTGGAGGCTGAACCTGCAAAAAATCTTTAACAGTCTGCATAGACTTAGCCTTGTCTTCCATTTTCTTTAAGACTGTCTCAACAGGAGAACCAAACAACACATCAGATTGTAAAGGAGCATCTAAAATCCGTGATTTAACATGGTCAGATAAATTCTGATCCCTCAGCCAGGCGTGCCTGCGAAGAACTGACCCAGTGGCAGCCACCCTAGACGAGGCCTGTACAGCATCAAAACCACATTGCAAAGAATGCTTACCCACCTGTTCAGAAACATGTACTAAATCTTGCAACTCTTTACAATCAATACCTTCCGCCAGAGCATCAACCTTAGACTTCAATTGTGAAAGGAGATAGTTTTGGTATTTTAACATGTGAAACTGGCAATTCAAAGCCCTCATAGCTAGAGTGGAAGAAGTATAAACTTTCTTTCCCCATCTATCCAAAGCCTTGGCCTCTTTGTCTGAGGGAACCGGATTCTTGACAACAGAAGCCTTAACACCTTTAGGCCCCTGACTAACAGTTTCTGGGTCTGCCCTAGGACTTTTAAACAGATACTTATGAGCTTCAGGCACCCTGTAATATCTATCCAGTTTAACAGGAGCAGGAGGCAAAGAATCAGGATTAAGAGAAGCCTCTGCAAAAACATCTTCCACCACATCTAAAACAGGAGGTATAGCCAAAGGCCTATGCTGGGGTAAAAACAAAAATTCTCTAAGCCTTTTCCTGGAATCAGAGAAGTCCTGACCTTCCCACTTAAAATGCTCCCTCATAGAATGAAGAGTTTCTGAAAAAGAAAAATCCTCAGGAGGAGAAGCAGAAGGAGTAGAATCATCCACATCAGAATCAGAATAAGGAGAATACTCCTGTAAGTCTTCAGCCGAAGACCCTGAAACATCCGAAGCCTGCTCAAAACTCCCAGGCTCAGGCTCCACCCTAGGTCTCTTATCAGGAGGGGGCAAAGAACCCCTTATCAAAAAATCAAATCTTCTGCCATTTTAAGCATATGCTTCTTGGGCACAGTTCCAGAAGAACTAGGAGTGACACCAACTGAAGCTGAACCTGTCCTGCCTCTGGGAGAAGCCTTGGAAACAGAAGGAGAGGGCCTAGCCACCCTAGGAAGGGAGGGGAGTATAGTAACCTGAGAAGCCCCTTCAGCCTGACCTGCCTCCTGAGAGGCCACATCTTGCAATAATAAAGTCTCTCCCTGGGAACCCAAAGAAACCTCCGGTGGAGCCACCGGCTCCACCGACACCTCTAAAGAACCGGCGTCCGGTACAGACGGTTCTTCTAGCCTAGGCTTAACTGCTTTGTCCTTGCGCTTCTTCGAGGAAGCGGGCGTCGGAGCATCCGACGGCATTTTATAATTGCACCGCTTCCCAAAAACTAACCTGGCACAATCCAACCTTCTCTTTATAGTGCGTTTATTGAATCTAGCACAAGAGCGACAGCCAACAACGTCGTGCTCAGGCCCTAAGCAAGGAATACACAAAGTATGATAATCTCTATGCGGTATCTGTTTCCCACAAGAAATGCAATTATTGACTTTTTCTGACATCCGGTAAATCACTGAGGCAAGAAAAAAAGTACAGTTTTGTACCTACCATAAATGTAGATGTTCGAAGATCCACATTGCTGCAGTCCTAACACTTGGGTAGTCCGCTGTCCCAGTCGGCCCGAATACCAAAGTATAAGGCTGACGTCGGTCAAGGCGCATTTGTCTGACATCAGGACGTCAGGGTACAAATGCGCATGACCGACGTCATATCCTCAGTCTTTTCTTGCCCCAGATGTCAGAAGACCCTAAAAAGATAAGGCCAAAACCAAAAAACACCAAACACTCCTGTACCTAATATATGTACAATATATACAAATTTACAAAATAGAACCCCACCCACACAACCACCCCTAAACACAGAGGGAAGGAGGGAGTAAATTGGACTGCAGCAATGTGGATCTTGAACATCTACATTTATGGTAGGTACAAAACTGTACTATGTTCTTCATCTCACATTGCTGCAGTCCTAACACTTGGGTAGAATCCCAAAGCAGAGGTAAGGGAGGATGGCTAAACTATAATGAAGCAGGAGCTGCCAAAATGCCCTGCAACACAGCAGTGGCAAAACCAGCCCTGGATTTAGAATAGAGAGGAAGGTGGTAATGCTTGGAGAAAGTATGCACTGAACTCCAAGTAGCTGCCTCCAAAATATCCTTAGTTGCCACCCCTTAGAAATGCTGTTGAAGTGGCAGTAGCCCTCGTGGAATGAGGCCTAATCCCAGCTGGAATCTCCTTGCCATGATGGGAATAACAGAATGCAATGCAAAACCCAATCCACTTAGATATAGTTTGTTTTGACACAGGCTTGCCCTGGGAACTCAAAGCAAAAGAAACAAACAACTGCTGAGACTGCCTAAAATCCCTAGTCCTGCTTAAATAATAACGCAACTGCCTGTGTACATCTAAAGTGTGCAAAATCTTTTCCCCTTATTTTGGGGATTTGCATAAAAGTAGGCAAATGAATAGTTTGGTTTAAAGCCACACTAGAAACCACCTTAGGCATAAATGAAGGATTAGTACGTAATGATACCCTATCCTTATGAAAAATCAAAAAAGGCTCAACCGCCATAAGGGCCTGCAATTCAGAAACCCTTCTTGCAGAAGTAATGGCCAACAAAAAGCAGTCTTCCATGACAAGTATTTCAATTCAGCAGTAGCCGCAGGCTCAAAAGGTTGTAGAGTAAGTTTCTCCAACACAAAATTGAGGTCCCACGCAGGAGTAGGAGCTCTACGTGGGGGTCTTATATTCTTTGCCCCTCTAAGAAATTGCTTGAACAAAGGATGAGAAAACAATAGTGGGTCACAATCATAGTGAGCTGAAATTGCTGCAGCATGAATCTTAATGGAAGAGAAAGACAAACCTTTGTCCAATAACTCAGTAAGATATTGAAGAGCCACACTCAAATTAGGCTCAGAAACATCCAAATCCTTTGCTGCACTCCAAAATAAAAATCTCTTCCATTTTTCTGCATACACTTTACGTGTACTAGGCCTTCTGGCTTCCATAATCACATTCAAAACTTGTTGAGGAAGTTGAGACCTGCTGTGGTTCAAAACAGAATATGCCAGGCTGTTAGATGAAGAGAGTGAAGCTTGACATTGAGGAGATGACCGTCCCTCTGAGACAAAAGGTGTGGAATTAAAGGTAAAGGCCATGGAGGCTTCCTTACCAGATTCCTCAGTAATGGGTACCAGTGTTGCCGAGGCCAATCTGGAGCTATCAAAATCATCCTTGGCTTGTCTTGTCTGACCTTTAGGAGTACCTTTGGGAGGAGAGGCAGAGGTGGAAAGGCATACACATGAAGATTTTCCCAACTGAACGAAAGAGCATCCACTTTCCAAGCTGTGTGATGAAACCTTTTCGTGCAAAACTTTGGCAGCTGGTGGTTTAGTGGAGAAGCGAACAGATCTATGTCTGGAGTTCCCCAGGACACTGTCAATTGTCAAAATACATGAAGATCCAGTTTCCAGTCGTGGGGATCCATGATTTGCCTGCTTAACACATCTGCTAAGGAGTTCTGTGCTCCTGGCAGAAACCTTGCCTGTAGATTTAGCTGCAAGCTGAGCGCAGTCTCCCACAAAATCATTGCTTGCCTGCATAGAGGATAAGAATGTGTTCCCCCTTGCTTGTTGATGTACCACATGACAGTAGTGTTGTCTGTTAGAATCAACACCTGCCCTGGAAGAAGTAACTCCTTGAAAGCCATTAATGCAAACTGGACTGCTAACATCTCCTTCATGTTGATATGTAGATGCTGTAGTCTGGCAGGCCACTTGTCTTGTATCCACTTTCCATTCAGATGAGCTCCCCAAGCTATGTCTGAGGCATCTGTCGTTAGAATCTGACTCGCCTCTGGCCGGGTCACAGAGAGTCCCTTGTTTAGGTGACATTCCTGAGCCCACCACAAAAATTCCTTTTGAATGCAAGGTATTATTGGAATGACAGTGTCCAAATCCTGGCAGTGCTGTGTCCATACATTTTTAGATACCATTGCAGCTTCCTCATATGCAGTTTGGCATTGGGAAGCACCAGAATACAAGATGCCATGAACCCTAATGCTTGAAGGACTGTCCTTGCAGTCAGCACGGACTGATGAGATAGTTGATGGAAGTAAAGGGATAGACTCTTTTGTTTGTCCGGGGTTAAAAGGCCATCTGGGCTGCTGTATTCAGTCTCACACCCAGAAAGCACATGTCTTGAGAGGGTACTAGACTGGACTTTATTTCGTTCACAGAATACCCCAGGCATCTTAGCACTGCTATCACATATTCCAGATGCTGAAGAAGCTCGTCCTTTTCTTGAGCCAGAATCAGACAGTCGTCCAAGTAAGGATAGATTTGTATTCCTTTTAGCCTGAAAAAAGCTACAACTGGAGCCAGAACTTTTGTGAATACTCTGGGTGCAGTAGATAAGCCAAAGGGCAATGCAGAGAACTGATAATCCAGCTCGGAAACGCAGATACTTCCTGCAACTGAGTCTGATAGGCACATGAAGGTAAGCCTCCTTGAGATCTAAAGTTACCATCCAGTGATCTTTGCCCAGCAGAGGTAAAAGCTGTTGTAACGTCAACATTTTGAACTTGGGAATGTCCAAATAAGTGTTGAGGATAGACAAATCCAAAATTGGTCTCCACGTGTTCCCCTTTTTTGGTACTAGGAACAGGCGAGAATAAAATCCTAGGCCCCTTTCTGGCACAGGAACCGGCTGAATGGCCCCTATCTGGAGCAACAGAGAAATTTGCTTGTGAGCCTCTTTTCTTTGTATAGGAGGAATGTCTGGCATGCCTTTGAATGGAGGCAAGGTATGGAAATAAAACCTGTAACCGTGGTGAACGATATCCAATACCCATCTGTCTTGGGTAATAACACTCCAATTTTCTTTGAAAAGTGCCAGCCTTCCTCCCAAAGGTGCTGCCAGACGAGAAGGCTCTGGCAGCTGAAAAGGCAAGTCATTGGGTCTGCTTACGAAAGGACTGACCCCTGCCCTCACCAGAAGACTGGGCAGGCGAACTGCCTGTTCTAGGCCTAAAAGAACCTTGAGCTCTGCCCCTACCACGCCTAGATCTACCCCTAGACTGAGAATCATAAGAAGGATAAGTCCACCCCTTAGTAGGCCAATTTCTACTAAACTTTGGAGGCTGAACCTGCAAAAAATCTTTAACAGTCTGCATAGACTTAGCCTTGTCCTCCATTTTCTTTAAAACTGTTTCCACAGGCGCACCAAACAACACATCAGATTGTAAAGGAGCATCTAAAATCCTTGTCTTTACATGTTCAGCTAAATTCTGATCCCTCAGCCAGGCGTGCCTGCGAAGAACAGAACCAGTGGCTGCCACCCTCGAAGAGGCCTGTACAGCATCAAAACCACATTGCAAGGAATGCTTACCCACCTGTTCAGAAACATGAACCAAATCCTGCAACTCTTTACACTCAATACCTTCCGCCAGAGCATCTACCTTAGACTTCAATTGTGAAAGGAGATAATTTTGGTATTTCAACATGTGAAACTGGCAATTCAAAGCCCTCATGGCTAAAGTGGAAGAAGTATACACCTTTTTCCCCCATCTATCCAAAGCCCTTGCCTCTTTATCAGAAGGAACAGGATTTTTAACAACAGAAGCCTTAACCCCTTTAGGGCCCTGAGAAACAGTTTCTGGGTCTGCCCTAGGACTCTTAAAAAGATACTTATGAGCTTCAGGCACCCTATAATACCTGTCCGGTTTAACTGGGGCAGGAGGCAAAGAATCAGGGTTCAGGGAAGCCTCTGCAAAAACATCCTCTACCACATCCAGAACAGGAGGTATAGCTAAAGGCCTATGCTGGGGTAGAAACAAAAATTCCCTAAGCCTTTTCCTAGAATCAGAGAAATCTTGACCTTCCCATTTAAAATGCTCCCTCATGGAATGAAGAGTCTCTGAAAAAGAAAAATCCTCAGGAGGAGAAGCCGAAGGTGTAGAGTCATCTACATCAGAATCAGAATAAGGAGGATACTCCTGCAAGTCTTCAGCCGAAGCCTCCGAACACTGCTCAAAACTCTCAAGCTCAGGTTCCACCCTAGGCCTCTTATCAGGGGGGGGTAAAGAACCTCTAATCATAGTAATCAAATCTTCTGCCATTTTAAGCATATGTTTCTTAGGCAGAGACCCTGAAGAACTAGGGGAGACCCCCACTGAAGTTAACCCTGGCCGGCCTCTAGAAGGAGCCTTGGAAACAGAAGGGGAGGGCCTAACCACCTTAGGAAGGGAGGGGAGAACAGCTACCTGAGAAGCCCCTTCAGCCTGGCCTACCTCCTGAGAGGACACATCTTGTAACAGTAAAGTCTCTCCCTGAGAATCCAAAGGAACTTCTGGTAGAACCACCGGCTCCACCGAGCCCTCTAAAGAACCGACGTCCGGGACAGACATTCTTCTACCCTAGGCTTCGCTGCTTTGTCTTTGCGCTTTTTAGACGAAGCGGGCGTCGGAGCATCCGACGGCATGTTGTAATTACAACGCTTCCCAAAAACTAACCTGGCACAATCTAATCTTCTCTTAATAGTGCGTTTGTTAAATCTAGCACAAGAGCGACAGCCAACAACGTCGTGCTCAGGCCCTAAGCAAGGTATACACAATGTATGGTAATCTCTATGAGGTATCTGTTTCCCAAAAGAAATACAGTTATTCACTTTTTCTGACATCCGGTTAAATACTGAGGCAAGAAAAAACCAAAATATTCCCAACGGGTACTTAGCCAACTTTGATTCGGTCTGAAACTCCGACTTCAGAAAATTTCAGAACGCCAACCTGCACTCGCAATACTGCTTCTGCATCGGACCATGCGGCAAAAAAGACTGAGGATATGACGTCGGTCATGCGCATTTGTACCCTGACGTCCTGATGTCAGACAAATGCGCCTTGACCGACGTCAGCCTTATACTTTGGTATTCGGGCTGACTGGGACAGAGGACTACCCAAGTGTTAGGACTGCAGCAATGTGAGATGAAGAACATCTAAAATATTCCCCAACGGGGTACTTAGCCAACTTTGAACTCGGTCTGAAACTTCGAAATCGAAAAATCTCAGAACGCCAACCGGCACTTGCAATGCTGCTTCTGCATCGGACCATGCGGCAAAAAAGACTGAGGATATGACGTCGGTCATGCGCATTTGTACCCTGACGTCCTGATGTCAGTCAAATGCGCCTTGACCGACGTCAGCCTTATACTTTGATATTCGGGCCGACCGAGGACAGCGGACTACCCAAGTGTAAGGACTGCAGCAATGTGAGATGAAGAACATCCTATAATTTTATTTTTTTATTTTTATTTATTTAACATTTGTTTACCAGGAAAGTCCAACTAGGACAGAGCCTATTTTCAGAGGAGGCCCGGGGAGAAAAGTTCCAAACACATGTCTTTGGAAAGTGGGAGGAAACCGGAGCACTTAGAGAAAACCCATGCAGCTGCAGGGAGGACATGCAGACTCCGCATAGAAGGCACCCCAGCAAAGAATCGAAAAGGAGAACCTCTTGTTGTGAGGAGACAATGTTAACTGCTGCACCACTGCGCCACCAATAAAACATTAACTGCTCTGGAACCACACTTAATGAGACTAAGATTCACAGAGGAAAATCAGTAGGCGACTGATTATATGCAGTATACAGAAGTACAAGAAACAATAAAGAAAAATGAGACTTGATCAGCACTAGAGTGTCTGATATCAAGTGGTCATACCTTCCTGGGGAAAGGAGAAAGTTTAAGAAGGCAGAACATAAGGAGGCTTACCTGATAGCATCAGCTGACTCAAAGCTCTTCACAACCAAACTGACCCTTGCCACAGGACTGGAGTGAAACCCACCAGCTCTGCTCAAGACTTTTCATAATGGCTGATGAAATCACAATCTTTAGGGATACATCCCACACTTGGAGTCAAACTTGGTAGTTCTCACTGAGTTAGCTAGTATGGAACAGTGTGTCAAGTGGTGAGTTTCGAGAAACTGTGATGGAGATGCTGATTATAGATTCACAGGTTCATAGCTGTTTACTAGGCTAATGACCGTGAAGGCCTTTTTAATCCTAGCCATGCATCCCATATCTCTGATGAGTTCTGATAACTTTGATAAGTGCAAGCAGGGGCTTGGGAGAAGAAACATTTACAGGCTGCCTGTGTCCATTAGAGACATAGGTGCCAAACTAGGGATGACTTTCCTGTTCCCTATCCAATTGTCCAGGTTGCACTTGAAATGGGTTAGGGAGGATCTCGGTTTCACATGGATAGGCAGCTTGTTCCAGAGATGGGGTAATCTCTAGCATACATACCTGTCTCTCCAGAAGTACCTATTTATATCACAGGCAAGGCTTCAGTCTTTAGAGTGGGTAATTCTGGTGCTGTTTGTTTGCAGATATACAGGAGGTCCATCAGAGTTGCATCTGACAATGCCCTGAGTGTCAGGCATAAATCTCCTCTCAAATGCCTGTAGGAGACAGAATACAGGGATAGAGCCTTGAAGCAGTCTGGATAGGATATTCTACTTAAGCCCAATATTCTTTTAGTGAGGAATCTCTATGGATGTTCCAATTCTTGGATATGCCTGGTTAGGTACATAACAAAGGGGACATTGTACTCGATGATAAATCTGATGAATGCCAAATACAGTGGAACAATGACTTTCTTGGACTTAGATGCCATATCTTTGTTTATAAGTTGCATAAAACATAATGATTTCCTCACTACTGTAGACATGTGATGGTGAAAGGTTAGATTACTACCTGTGTATGTCCCTAAGTCCCTGACTACTGGGTCAACTCTAAGGGATGGGAATTCAGAGGATGATGACTGCAGTACAGAATGAAGAGAAGTTACTTCAAAGTAGTAAAAATTAAGACTGAAAAAGAAATAAGAAAGTTACACAATTTGTACAGGAATAAGCTACAGCTATGGGTGTTAAAAATGCAAAGCTATCAGCGAAGGCAAATGATTACCATATCAAAGGATGACAGGACACACCTGAAGCATGTCAGCCTTAAGCTAAATCTTATTTCTTGAGAAGTATGACCAGTAAACAACTGAAGCATACAGGATGAATGGCAAACACTGGCCTGTTCTGAGGTTAACCCATGGAGAAGAGGAGAAAAACAAACCCAAAGAACAAGGTACAAGCCTCTCTTATTTGCATGTTCTATGTTAACATAGGGCATTGTGCAGTCAATCTAAACAAAAAATATCCTAACAAATATTCTGGCACCCCAGGGTCCACCAGGAGAAAAAGCATTTCTTCTCAAAATGCAAGCAGATGCTCCAGAGAAAGTAAACAGTGTAGGACATGTAGTTTTAAAGGTAGACACCTAGAAAGGATAACAGCATACAATCACGTGAGTCTGCTGCAGGATCTTCAATCCTCTTCCACAGGTCAGCATTCATGAGTACTAACTTTACATGTCAACTTCCCCACCATAACAGCTGAGAAATGGTCAGTGAAGTGCTAGGTCTCAAACAAAATACCCTCAAATGTAAGTTTACATACAAGCATGGGTTGCAGCCCGTCACTACCAACTGCACTATTGTTGCATACACCAATAGCCAATAATGCTCATACATGGAGAGAAACAAATGCTACATAAACCAAAAGACCTTCCTCCTCCACTGTAAGTTCTCCATGATACAGCATTATGGGATACAAAGCAGTTTCTTATATTCCCAAGGCTGCATTTTTGTAAACAGTTCTGTGATTTTCACAATCAGTTCAGTGAGGGAGTGTACTGTCATTCAAATGCCAGAACTGCAAAAATTTCAATTTGATGGTGGTGGTGGGGTTATTCTCAATTCTGAGTTGAACATAGTTACAAAAATAGTTCAGGTGTACAGTGGTCATTGTACATTTAAGAGGCAAAGCACTCTTGTAAGATAATTCAGTTCAGGCTATATTTATGCCACTGGTCTGACAGCTGGAGTGCTCATATCTGTTACTCGGACACTGATACAACATATGCTGTGTCTTCATTTACTTAGCATTGCATTTGAAACATATACAATGTACTATGGGCATTAACTTCCCAATTCTATATGTTAAAATAAATATGAAGAAAGCCTAAATTATGAAGCACAGTGGAAGGGAATCCATAAATGGCACAAACGGCATCAGAATAAAACTGAAAAAGTGCTAACAAAGACCACTACGTGGGCTCCCCATGGGAAGAATTACTACAGGAAAAGCTGGAGTTTTGTATCTGGCAGTTATAATGCAAAAGATTGCTTAATTTCAATAAAGCATATTTCCCTATCCTGACAGATGTTTCCTTCATTTTGCCACCAAATAAATGACACTAGTATAACTGGTAAAATTTACAAAATGAATTACAGGGATATATCATGGACTTGCTACGTAGTAGGAAGGTAAACCTATGAACAATATTTCATCTACAGAAATACAGGCTTTTAGTAAATATTTGAAAAATCTGTAAAATATAGAATATGAAGTTTTCAAGTTCAGCAAATCAGTCACAGTAACAATGTGCAAAGACCACAATATGTTGCAGAGTTCCATTAATAAAAATGTGAACCTGTTTGCATTTAGAAGAGATAAAAGATGCTGTTGCCATCAACAGCTGGTGACAAGATATTTATAAGGTGAGTCATCAAAGGCACGTTGGTGCCATACAGGACAAGATATGCCATGGGCTGACTAAATAGAAATTTATTTTTATCTGCAGGTAATGAACTTTCTGACCTGATGAACGATGTCTATGGAGACAAAGATCCTACAGACAAAAATAACTACGATATTTTTCTCAACTTCTGGCACGTGTATTTAAAACATTAGTTCCGCTCAGATGCATTTTTTTGCTGAACAATTTACTCTGCAAACCTGATCATGCTATTCTGCTTTAAGATATACCCGTGTTGTCATCAGAAGCTAATACATTTTTCATCTACTGTGTAACAATTCTCTTGCAAGCAGATCAAAGTTCAAAACAGCACTGATGACTAATATGACAGCAACAATTAATTAAAAACTTATCACACAAATAAATGTAATTAAAAAATCCAAACACACTCCGTAATCCCTGTTGCTTATACATTTATAAAAAATTACTAAGTAGCATATGTGGCTTCTAATGGCGTTTTTCTGGAATTCTTCCATTCCAAAAAGTCCAGTGTCCATCTCATTATACAGTTTCTAAAACAACACACAGTAATCAAAGCAAAACACAGTGACTAGAGTTGGTAGAAATGAGTAAATGTGAAGCTAGAAGATATGCAGTAGAAAGATGCAAGCAGTACAGCAACAAATAAGATGCGAGTAACAAAGGCACAGGCTGAAACAGCTGGTAAAAAGGAATCATAATGGGGAACAATGCATCTTCAGGTATACAGCAGAAGGAAGGAACAACGTGAGGAACAGATCTTGAGTGGCTCGGCACAGATGGGAAGAATATTAAAGATCACTGAGAAAGGAGATACACTGAATGAGTAGTTTCAGTCTTTACAAATGAAACCAAGGTTAAGATGCCATGTTGGGAGGAAGGTAGGCCCAACTTGAGTACAGCAGCTGACAGACACTAGGACAGAGAGGGAGGAGGCTGAAGAGAACTTGATTCCTACTGGAGGATAAAACAGTAAGACCAGCTGGGCTGCCTGTCAAGGTCATCTGGACTCTAGCTTGAGTGCAGGCAGATCGCCTAACTTAGATTTTCAATAGATCATTGGCTGTTATGGATGTGTCAGATGACTAGAATATAGCAAAGGGAAACGGGAATTGTCCACACAGATGTAGCATCATTAGGTCTATCATCACTGGCAATGAAAGTCGTGTAGAAATCCTACTGGAAGGTTTCTTGTTTTTCAACAGCACAAGAAACTCCAGGACAACAACCAACATGAGCCTGTGGCCAGGAGGAGCTCTCACTTAAATTTTTATAACTGGGCTACTGGAAAATTTAAAAGTGGAGTACTTGCAGACATGGAATACCAGGAATTCAGCAATGCTTTTGACCTTGTCCCATACCAGTGGCAGTTAGGAAAAAGTCAGAAGTGGGGAAGGGATGAAAGTGCGGTAACAGAATGTAGTATGGTTGTAGGGTAGAACACAGAGGGTTGCACTGGGAGTTTGTTGTAAAGAACACAAAAATGTCTAGAGGAATACAGTACGTTTATTTTCAACACAAGGACAAAAGGATTAGTGTCTTTGTGGATGACTCAGAGATAAGTATAATAGTGGAACAAGGAGAGGAGAGTCAAGAAAGGGGTTGCAGAGGCCATCCAAGTAGTCAGAAAGAAGGAATGTGCAGACAAATACAAAATAATACACTCATATAACAATAACCTTAGTGAGGGCTTTCAGTGATATTGCTCTAGAGATAAGATGGACTCCTCTGTAACTCCTCAATTTACTTTTAATTAATAAAAAGTAATGAAAAATAAATACACCATACCAGAAAATAAAAACATTTACTTATGCAAGCTCTTTATTTTTTATATACAACATATAACACTGTATTCAGGTTAGAATCACATCTTTGCATTCCTTCTCAAAAAGATACGGGGGCCAGTTCAGGTATTAGTATTTCTAAAGGTACTTCTACTATTGCCAACTTAAGTACTAAAATGTTTTCAGGTGATAAAATTAAAGTTTTGTCTAAAGGATTGACATTTGCACCTGGACACAGGGGCAACCTTTGCCAACACAATGATCAATTTTAAAATCTTTACAAGGAATTTGAACCTGAAGTTGCATTGTTATAAATGGGTACTTTGTCAGAGATTCAGAAAGTGATTTTCTCAGTTAGTTTAATAGTAAGAAGTTGAATCACAAAAAGTTTTATCAGAATCCAAATAAAACAGAAGAAAGCCTTATGTTGATGTGCAGAAGACGGAACTTTGGGGATAATGTTAGCAGACAAAGGGGGATGCTTGGTAGTCATGGATTAGGAGCAATATGAAAGCAAAATTAATGAAATGCTACCTGAGGAAACACGGTACAATAAAGCTGATCAGAGTATTTTGAAGTTTAAACACTGCAGTACTGGCTTGTTGTTAACAGGGATGTTGGAATGTCACCTTTGCATTTCCTACAGCGAAGAACCCAAAATTACCAATGATTTTTTGGCATTTACAAAATTAACAAAAATTTTACAAGTTCTCCTTTTCAGTCCATTGTGTTGGTTGAGGGGATCTAAGCAAGAAAGCTCTGACTGCTATGGTGCAACACTATCTTCAGAAAATTACTGGAAAGATCGATAATTTAGATGAGGACTCTTCTGATTTTGCGAGCAAAATGAGAACTTGTGAAGAAGTTGATTGCTTGCTGGTCACTCGATGTGTTTTTTTTTCTTCTATAAACTGAGAGTCACAAAGACATGGCTATAAATTTAGTTAGGTCCTTCTTTGATCAGTTTGAGATGGGCACTTGTGTGAATGTTGATTCATTTACAATGCTTGAAATAATTTTGGCATCAATTTTTCACCTTTGAGAAAGACATTCACCAACAGCTAACAGGAGTCGGATAGGTACCTTGATGGCCCTGACTTGTGCCAATATATTGTTAGCAGCAAAGAGAAGTGTTTTTTTTTACTCTGATTGTTTTAAAACTGTAAGTAATAGCTGTATTTCATTAACAAAGTTTTTGTTTGATGGGACTCTATACACAGTCAACTGATTTTCTTGAATATTTGAACAATTCTTAAAATTTGTTGAATTTGGGGGAATTTGAAATCAATAATATATATATGTCTGTATACAAAAACAACAAAGGAGGTATGTACAACAAATTTTACAGGAAGTTGACCAGTGAAAACAAGTACCAAATACAAAGAGATGTATAGTCAAAAGTCAGTTTGGCAGAGCCTCAAGTCTAACTAGTGAGGATCATGTGTTTCTGGAAACTGTCAAAATGTTATCTTCTGTTTTAAGGAAAGAGGGTACCTTGATAAAATGTTAAATATTTAAAGACACAGAGTGGTGTGCGTCTTTGTAAAGAAGTGAAACATTGAATCACATGAGTTGCCCTTACAGAAAACAGAAAAAGAAGGGAAGCAAACAGGTAGAAAAACTGAGTATACAGAAAGGGCACTCACGATGATGACTGACAATCTGAGGCCTAAACCTCTAAACTCACATGGTCACATATACAGCAATAATGGTGTATATACTCTAGGCCAATGTGAAGAAGACATTTATAGTTTCATAGGTGTGTACTAGGCTAATGGCCCTGGAGCCTTTACAAGCCTAGCCCACAGGATTATCCTGGCATCATGCCACGTGACCTTAGTTCCCAGTGCCTCTGTCGAGCAGAGCCACTGGAGTGATCCTCAGGGTGAATTTTCTATTTCCCATCCACTCATCAAGATTTCTCTTGAAGAGGGCCAGTGAGGTGTTCTGCTTGACATGTATGGGTAAGTCCATTCCATAGTATGGGCAGTCTCTGGGTTATGAACCTGTCCCCTCCAGCATGTTCTTTTGATTGCGGTAATAAGGTTGAGGTCTCTGGAGTGTGTGGTGCAGAGGGATTGGGATTTCTTTAGATGTAGCATTTCTAACAGACCTGGGTCAGACATGGCTTTGTAAGTCAAGCAGAGATTGCCTCTAAGTAGGTGATATGAAACAGAGAATAGTTGGAGTTTTTGGAGTCTGTCCATATAGGACAAGTACTTAAGGCCTATGATCCTCTTTGTGAGGTACTTTTGCAGCCTCTCCAGTTGTTTGAGGTGTCTAGTAAGGTACATGCCCAGTGGGGCATTGTACTCGATGACTGGCCTAATGAGAGAGGAGTACAGGGAGACAATGACCTCTTTCTTCCCGGATGCAAAACCCTTAGTAATGAGATGTGCCACATATTAGGACTTTCTGACAACAGTGGCAATGTGGTGGTCAAAAGAGAGGTTGCTGTCAAACTGTGTTCCCTGATCTCTTATAACGCCTTCTGTGTTCAGTGGACTACCACTGATGTCATAATTCAGAGGGAACCAGGTTTTTACCAAGGGGGATGACAACACATTTTTTGGCATTGAGCTTAAGGCCATGGTTCTGACAACAGTCATTGATCTCAGTGAGACTTTTCTGTAGGATGTCAACATAACTTGGGGTGTTAATAATAGCTTCCAACTTGCAATCTTCTGTGAACTTTGTCAGCCAGAGTCCCTTCATGTTGGCCTGGACTTCAGAGAAACAGATACTAAACAGGAGAAGACCCAGGACTGAACCATGTGGGACTGCACTCGTGACTGGTCGGCAGTCTGACTTGGAGTCAGCTACTTTCACACTGTGGGTTCTGTGAGCCAGTTTGCAACCCACCTAGTGATACAGGGATTGATGCCTAGCATAGTGAGTGTTTCTATGATTCCTGAGTGGGGAATGGTATCAAAGGCCTTGGCCAGATCAAGGTAGGTTGTATGAACCACCTTGCCTTCATCCACAGCTCTGGTGACTGACTCAAAAAAGTTGGCCAAGTTGAGCAGGCATGATCTGCCCTTCACAAAACCAAACTGTATGGGATCCAGAGTTTGGAGATTCCCTATATCTTTGTTTATTAGGTCCATGATGATGCATTCCATAGCTTTGCATATCAGACTCGTCAGGCTAATGGGGCAATAGTTCACAGGGTCTGTAGTCACACCCCATTTATGGAGAGGGGTGACTGTAGCAGTGCGCCATTCGGTAGGGACAAATCCTGAGGTGAGGCTGTGATTGAACAGGGCACACAGGTGAGGTGCCAGTTCACTCTGTAGTTCATTTAGAACACAGCCAGGGATATTGTCAGGTCCCATAGAAGCTGGATTCGTGGCCTTGGACAATGCTGTTTTAACCTGGGCAGCTGGCAATCTACTGGCATTGTGATTGGTCCTTTGGGGAGAAGGGGTAAAGTTGTCACTGAATCTGTCAGCTAGTATATTGGCAATATCTGTTGGCTTGGTATAGGAGGTACCATTGTGCAGTAGCTCAGAGCAAATCTTGGTATTGCCATGGAGATTCTTTACATAACTATAGAAGGCCTTGTGGTTGTCTTTACTATCTGCTGTAATTCTGTTTTCATAGCAAGCTTTAGAGGATTTGATGAGAGATCTCAACTTTTTTGTTGAGGCTGATAAGGGAGTTTTTCCAGTCTTGGGACTTCACCTTATTCCGCATCAGTTTCCTCCTTCTGTTGTAGAGTTTGTTTATGGCAACGGACCACCAGATTGGCTTCCTTTTTCAGGAGGAAAGCATCTTGGTTCTACTGGGTATGGTGAGATCCGTGCATTTGTGCACGTGTTCATACAGTGCATTGGTATATGACTCTGCGGTCATGCAACTATTCTCCATTTGCATGGGTGCCGTGAAGTTAGCCACAGTGAGTTAACAGAATCAGCGCACACTTTTGTGAGCTTATTACTGAAGCATAGGTGTGAGAGTATGAAAAGGTAGAGGTTATTCTTGATGCAGCTAATTTTCCAAAGTAGTATTACCCAGATCTAGAGAGGCCATTGCCCCCTTGTATTCAGTATTGATTAGGCCAATTATTGAATTATCAACAAGATGATGGACTTTTTGAGTATTGTTGTTACATGATGAAATGAGAGGGAATTATCAACTCAAGTTCTATAGTCTTTAACAACATGTAAATGTTGTTGTGAGGTGTTGTTTATATTGTATGGTGAAGGAACAGCATATATGACAATACTGCACTTTTTAGCTTTAAATTTGTGTCTATTTTTAATACTCTAGGTATTTGTGAGTGTATGGGCTTGGACATCAGAGTGGGACTTGACAAGAACTTCCAGTTTACAGCTGTCTACAAAATTGGTTAGTCAGTTATCTTGGTTCATAGTGGCGACCAAGGTGGTGCAGTGGTTAGCGTTGCCACCTCACAGCAAAAGGTTCTCCCATTCGATCCTTTGCTGGGGTGCCTTCTGTGTGGAGTCTGCATATTCTCCCTGTGGTCGCGTGGATTTCCTCCCACATCCCAAAGACATGCTGTAAGTGGATTGGGCACTCTAAATTGGCCCTATGTGTGAGTGTGTGTGTGTGTGTGCCTTCTGTGGAAGGTTGGGCGCTGAGCTGGCAACTTGACACTGTAAAACTCCACTGCCAATCATGAGTGGACAGGTGATCCACTGTGGCGAACCCTAACCGGGAAAAGCCGAAAGAAGAAGAAGTTATCTTGGTTCATATTGAAGAGATCAGAAAACAAGAGATCCAGTACTGATCCCTCTGGGACACCACTGGTCACCTGCTACCCACATCATGTTCATAGGTTCATAGGTTCATAGGTTCATACTAGGCTATCTGCCCGAGGGCATTTATAAGCCTAGCCCATAGTTTTGTGGCTTACGCCACCCCTTTAGTTTGGAGAAACTATGCCCATTATTATGCTGTGCCTCTGTCGAGCAGTGACACTGAGGTAACCCCTGGGGTGTATCTGCGATCTCCCATCCATTGGTCAAGATTCTTCTTGAACAAGGCCAGCGAGGTGCTCTGCCTCACATAAACCGGGATTTTGTTCCACAGCATAGGGAGTCTTTGGGTGATGAATCTATCCCTCCAGCACATCCTATTAATAACCGTGTCGAGGTTTAAGTCTCCCGCCCTTGTGGCTCTGAGGGATCTAGATTTTTTGAGATGAAGCATGTTCATCAAATCTGGGTTTGACATGGCCTTGTATGTCAGGTATAGGTCACCTCTGAGCAAGCGGTAAGCAACTGAATATAACTGGAGTTCTTTCAGTCGGGCAGCATAAGACAGATTTTTGAGACCCTTTATCCTTTTGGTGAGGAACTTTTGTGGCCTCTCCAGCTGCTGCAAGTGTCGGGTCAGATACATTCCGAATGGGGCATTGTACTCGATCATTGGTCTGATGAGTGATGAGTATAGGGAGACTATGACTTCTCTTGATCTAGATGTGAATCCCTTCATGATAAGGTGGGCAATGTAGAAGGTCTTCCTAACTACTTTAGTAATATGAGTGTCGAATGAAAGGCTACTGTCAACCTGGGTTCCCAGGTCCCTAATAACTTCTTCTGTGTTCAGGGATTGCCACCTATATGGTAGCTAGGGGTAACCTTATTTTTCCCGAAGGGTATGACTATGCATTTCTTGGCATTTAACTTTAGGCCATGGCTCTGGCACCAGTTATCCGTTTCTGTGAGACCCTTCTGAAGGATATCTGTGTCGGATGTGTTTTCAACTACGGCGCCCAGTTTGCAGTCATCTGCAAACTTTGTCAGCCATAACCCTCCTGTGTTTGCTTGTACTTCAGAAAAGTAGATGCCAAACAAGAGTGGGCCCAGGACTGAGCCCTGTGGGACACCACTTGTGACAGGCTTTGAGTCTGACATGGCGCCAGCAACTCTGACCCTGTGGGTTCTGTCACTCAGCCAGTTTGCAACTCATCTTGTAATGTATGGGTTTACATTTAAGTTGATGAGTTTTTCAATGATACCCGAGTGAGGTATTGTATCAAAAGCCTTCGCCAGGTCTAGGTAGGCTGTATGGACTGCCTTTCCTCGTCAATGGCCTTGGTGACTGTTTGAAAAAGTCAACCAAGATTAGAAGGCATGATCTGCCTTTGACAAAGCCAAACTGGGTTGGATCCAAAGTCTGCAAGTTCCCTATGTCTTTATTTATAAGATCCATTATGATCCTCTCCATGGCTTTGCAGATAAGGCTTGTCAAGCTAATGGGACGGTAATTTCCAGGGTCGGTGGAGGCACCGCCTTTGTGGAGTGGGACCACAGTCGCTGCGCCACTCCTGGGTGCGTATCCGGAGGTGAGACTAAGATTAAACAGCTGTCCTAACTGTGGGTTTAATTCCTCGTTGAGTTCATGGAGCACACAGCCAGGGACACCATCAGGTCCCATGGATGCTGTGTTCTTTGCCTTGGAGAGAGCAATTCTCACCTGGGCGTTAGAGATGTTTGGGGGGGCTACAATCATTTGGTATAGATATCTCTCCTTTAGGGGGGGGGAGAAGTTTGCACTGAACCTTTCAGCCAGTACATTGGCAATGTCTGTAGGATCAGTAATCTTCACATCATTTTGAACTAATTCTGAGCATATCTGGGAGTTTCCTCCTAGGTTTCTGACATAGCTAAAGAATGCCTTATGGTTGTCTTTAGAGTCCTTAGCTATTTTTTTCTCAAAATTAGCTTTGGATGATTTTATGAGAGCTCTTAGCTTTTTACTTATAGTGATCAGCGGTGTCTTACCTTTTAAGGATTTTGCTCTATCTTGTAGTAGCTTTCTCCTTTTGTTGTAGAGTTTATTTATGGCTGGGGTCCACCAGGCTGGACGCTTGCCTTTGGTACAAAGAGTCTTTGTTTTGCTTGGGATTGCCTGATCCATGCAGCCCTGCAGGTGCTGGTAGAAGGCATTTGTAAGTGATTCGGCGGTTTGAGTAATGTTAACCGCCGGCTCAGGGGCCTTAAAGGAGACCACACTAGTCTTTAGAAGTGTGAAGTCGGCTTTCGAGAAGTTCTTTACTGTGGTCTTTTCATTTCGGTGGGGCGGATGAGGACCTCCAGCGAGATTAGTTTGTGATCAGATCTCACCAGTGAGGGGTATACTTCCGGCGTTGAACATTGTGCTCGCATGTTCGTGATGATGAGATCAAGTATGTTTTCTCCTCTTGTGGGAATGGTGACTAGTTGTTCCATGGCATTTGAGTTTATGAATTCCAGGAACTTTTGGGCTAGAGTGTTTGGGCTTGAGTAGTGTTCCCAGTCTATATTAGGGTAGTTGAAGTCACCTAGTATGATGGTGTTCGGAGATACATTTAGCCGTTGCAGTGTTTTCAGGAAGGCCATATGAGGTTCCTGAGTTTGCGAGGGTGGCCTGTAACATGCTACAAATTGCAGAGCAGTCTTGCCTATGGTTAATTGCACCTGGATGGTTTCCGATGCATCGTGTGATGCCACCAATCTTGAGGTGTGGGTGTCCTTGATGAATATGGATACCCCTCCTCCTTTCTTGGTATTGTCCAGGTTTTGGGGCCGGAACGCATGATATGAGGTAAAACCTGATAGTGATGGGGTGCTCTCAGGAGCCTTGAACCAGGTTTCTGTCACAGCACAGACATCGATGTTCTCCATACTGAGAAGGGCCTCGAGTGCGTGCATCTTGAGGTTGAGACTTCTGGCATTGAGCAGCATTATCCTTAGTTTTTTTTCTTTGTTTTGTTCTAGGGTGGTAGGTTTAGAATTTGAGCCTTGCCTAAAAAGGCACTATGGGGTGGCAAGAGCCTTTGCCAAAATCCGGAATCCCAGGGTGACAAGTGCAAGCCGTCCCTTATGAAGCAGCGTGGCTTGTCCAGCATGTCATCCCAGGCAGACAGACATTGGATCCCCTTTGAATGACACCAGAGTTTAAGCCAATTGTTAAAGCTGATCATCTTATCTCTGTATTGTGGCATCATTCTTGGTGAAGGTAGGATACTGCTCAAGGTCAGGGTCATACCTGCTTGGGCTACATAATCAGAGAGCTCCTCTATGTCTCTTTTCATGTAGTCCAAGGAGGTACGTCTCAGGTCGTTAACACCAGCGTGGACAATGATTGAGTCGTACTTGTACCTGCTGTTGAGAGACCTGAGTGCATGCGTTATGTGGCGGATTCTAGCACCCGACAGACAGCTTACTGTGACCTTCTCCTTACTCAGTCTGGTGAGCGGGACGTCAGTGTGTCTCACTATGGAGTCACCAATGACTAGTGTGTCTGGCATTGTGTTTGGCCTTAAGGGCTGTGACTGCTTGACACTCTGACTGTGTGGTCTATGTGTTGCAGGTGGTAGTTGTTTGGGTGTCTGCTTTGGTGGCCTCTGCTGTTTTGGTAGATTTTTGATCAGAGCCTCCGAGTATGTCTTTGTGTGTTTATGTGTATGATTTGAGGTTGTGATGGTATTATGCGAGACTGGGTCTATAGTGTGTGTGGTTACCTTCTCCTCCTGTCTGGTCATGCCAGTCCTATGTTGAGAGAGCTCAGCCTCCAGTTTGGCCGTATAGTTGCATCTCTCGCATGTATTTGTGTTTTGTGGGAGGAGGAGAGGGTTGTCTGTGTACATGAGGCAATTGTAACATTGCCTCAATATTCCCAGGTTCACCAGCTGAGCAGGAGAGGCCATTAGCAACTGATCCCTCGACATGCTAGAAGGAATAGACAGAAAAACTTAAGAAAAGGTTCTGGGGGATGTGGGTGACCGAGAAATGGGGTTTGCTTTTTGGGGTACTTTCTATAACAAGAGTGCTGTATCGAGGTGATAAGTACTGTAGGAGCAAGTGCTTTGCTATACAGATAGAGAATAGTCTACTTGGGAGTCAAGTAGAGATAATTTATAGTTGTAGGATACACTAAATAGGACAGTAGTATACTTTGAGGAAGGTAGTTTTAAGGAAAATTTGAAGAGTGGACTTTAGGTAGCCCTAATAGTTTAAATCTGATTAACGCGCTGCCCTAGTGTGCAACGGTAGCAGCTCAGCTAAAAGCTAGCGTGCTTTATAGCAGGGGCTGGAAAAACAGGAAATGACCCAAAACGGCCGACGAATTACTAGTTGCTGCTTCTAACCACTCCTCTGAGGACAAACAAGCAGCTCAGTACTCCCCACTCCCACTGGTGAGTAAAGAAACTACCTCTGGCCACACAAGAAAATGGAGGAACACAGAAACCAAATACAAAGCCCAGGGATCAGCAAAATCTGATCACTGGAACAACTAGCTAGGAAAGTTTAGGAAAGGAGAAATATTTTTTTTTTTTGCAAACAGAAAAAAATGCAGTAAATGCTTTGTTTTCGACTAAATTGCTATCAAAGGCTGGTACACTTGAGTGTATTAGCCTGTTTATTACTTTTAAGCAAATGTGGGTTCTGTCTTTTAGCCAATTTGCTATCCATCTTACCACACAGGGATCTATTTATAATTCTTTAAGCTTACTAACTTTGGTAGCATGGGGGATGATGCCAACGCATCTTGACCACTTTAAGGTATGCTGTGTGGACAGCATGACCACTGTCAACAGCCTGTGTTACCCTTTTTAAAGGGGTCAACAAGAGTCATTAGACAGGATCCATCCCTAACAAAGCCAAACTGCTGCAGGTCTGACCTGATGAGAATTTTATCATAGTTTACCTGGTCAATGATAATATGCTCCATGGAGTTAGAAATAAGACTAATCAGCCTATAATTCCCATGGTAAGTGATGGGGCCACCCTTGAGGACTATCATACTACTACTATGTGCAAAACCTCAAAATCAAAGACAGTGGCTAAACGCAGGTTAAAGGGTTTAAAGAATGGCTCTGCCCAGGACTTTAGTACTTTCTACTAAACAACCAGTTATACATTGCAAGCTCCAATGCAGGATGCATGTGTAGCATTGGACAGCACCTTCGGTACATGTTTTTTAATGATGACTGGGGGGGTCTGAGAGATTCAGAGATAAATGGGCTTCTTTGGACAGTCATCTCTGGGGTAAAATTCACACTGAATTTGCTTAAAAGTTTGTTGGTAATGTCTGACAGATCAGAGTAGGTGGTGTCATTATGAATAAGCTTAGAGCAATATTGGATGACATTTCTTGGTCTCCTAACATAGCTAAAGAAGGCTCTGTAGCAGATTATTTAATGAATGTGCACAATTACGTATTCGAGGAGAGAGTTGTAGACACTTTCGATGAGCTAATAGAGTTGGTGGTGTTGAGAAAATCCATGGAGGAATTCAAGCCATGAGACGGTGGAAAACAAGAAATGGAGGAATGAAGGACAGGAAAAATTCTTTAAAAGAGCAGACTATATAAGCTTATAAGTTTCCTCCTCCTGTTACTTAAATGTAAAGTTGACTGGAAAACAAATGGGCTGAGTTACAAAAAGGATGGCCGTGCATCTAGATTTCCTTCACAAAAACTTGAAGGGAGAGGGCTGCAAAACAGTAACGTTTAGAAAAAAGGGCAGAGGGAGAAGGATTGGCGACAGTTTAAAAAGAGAATAAAAAAATTATCTACCATTAAAAGTTGTGTTTCATGGGAAATTTGTGGAGCAAGCCACACCAATGGATGAGTACATTCTAAGGAACATGACACATTAAAAGTGATACAGGACAGATGGAAATTAGAGGGAGTGTCAAAAAAGATGCAGGTGCAGAGTGCTAGCTACATACAGAAGAAAAACAACTGCCAGACTATTACTTTTCCTTCTGGAAGCAAAATACATATACATGAATATACCCTCAGCAGTGAAAACAGGAGTGTTCTTTAAGAGTTCCTCAGAAATCCGCTGTAATTCACAGAAAAAGACCTTGCCCCTTTAGGTGTCATCCATGCAGTTCCTCATGGAATGAGGATAGCCCAGTTCTGTTGCCCTACAAACTGTTTTATAATTAGGAACATGTTTACATGCATTCATTAATAATGGGACATTATGACATAGTAAAGGACGCATAAAATGAGAGTCCAATGGAAAAACTGGTTAACAGGAAAAATGACACTGCCCAAGAATGAACCGGGCAAGTCATCCTAAGACATAATAGACTAAAAAAAAATTCTGCTTAAACTGTAGAACAAAAGAAACACTAAACCACGAAACTGATGTTGAGTGCTTTCACTCATTTAATGTTTACTTGAGCTTCATCAGAACAATAAATAAATCAAATAACAGACTGCTATAAATAGTTTAGAATACTACTATTGGAAAAAGGGGCGTGTTAATAGCAACAGCATATGAGTAGTCTAAAAACCAAAATGATGGACAAGTCCTATAATAGCTGTGATGACAGAAAATAATAAGTGAAATACAAAAAGGGAGTGGTTATGAGAACCAACGAAGGGCACATTTGACATTCAAGGAATCATTAAGTCCTGGACTGTTTTCAGCATTAAGTAGTAACTGCCACCTAAGTTCCTTCAATTCTAGCAAGGTTTCGCAATCACCAAAGTATTGCTGTATCTGTTCAAGAACGAAAAAAAGAAACTTGAAGCCAATGCAATTGAGGTTGTGCCTGCCAAGTGCATTGCTGGGGTCTCCTTTCCTTATGGCAGCCAAGTGCTCCTTCAATCTATCAGACAGTTTCCTAATGGTTTTACCAACACAGAAATTGTGGCAAGTGCTACAAACTGCGGCATAAACTAGAAACCTGGACTGACAATTGTAATGTTTATTGAAATGCACTGTGATGTTACAATGATGGAAACTGTAAAGTACCTGTAAAAATGTAGGGACAGGTAACACACTTGTTGCAAGAAAACATTCCTTTAGGTTCAATGGAAAGCTCAGGGTTAAAAGTGTACTGTGGTTCACTTTTTTCAAAAGAAGATTTGAGCGTTCTGGTTTTCTTATCCTAAGAAATAAGTTATGTTCTCGTCATAGCTATGGATCTGTGTTGTCCATTTTCATCCTTCCTCAATGAATGGGTCTCAGATCCGACCCTCAGATCTGACTCAGCTCCTTTTCTCCAGATTCTAGGATCTGAATCTCGAGTTCCTCCGTTTAACCATAATTCCCCTGATCACTGCATTACCTCAGATTCAGTTTGCTGCTACTAAATTATATTAGAAGTATAAAACATTATCATAGTACTGCAGGAAAAGGTGAAATACTAACAGAACATGAGCTCAAACAGGAACTGTGGTTCCTAACAAAAAAACGTCATCAGGTCACTCCCAAAGACATGGTTGGGGGAAGGTTGGGGGGGGGGGTCAAGGAAGAATGAAAATGGACAACACAGGTGAATAGTTACGGTAAGAACACAACTTTTATATCTGATGTTATTTTCAGTCATTCCTCAATGAATAGGACATAGTCCCCAGCTCCAGTAACCTTGGGTGGCCTTCATGGAAGGAAGTTCAAAAGAATCGCATAACAAAATCAGTCTGCACTAGCGGACTAGTTCGCTGGTCAAAAACAAAGGTTGAAAACTTTATAGTTTTACTCCTGAGAAACCACTCCTTGAAAACAGGCAAAGCATGTATATCCTCATAAAGCCATGCATTTGCTAGTCATGTGTCACAGTCCTGCACAATGCTTTTTTGTGTAGAGGGTCAGAGTTAGGACTGAACTACAGGCATAGAAATATGTGGCAGGATGTCCAACTTGTAATTTGCAATAAAAGTATGGGCACTGGAACAAGTGTCAGCTGCACAAACATCAATACAAGCTTTGGCCTAAAAAGCAACTGATATAGCCACTGACCTAGTTAAATGTGCTTTTGGTTGTCTTGACAAGGTTAACCCTCTAGAAGAGTAAACATGAGAAATACAGTCTGTTATTCATTTGGCTATTGCAGTTTTTGAAACTGTTTTTTCCAATTTATTTTTGGCAAATGAAAGAAATTATCATTTTTCATAATTTCTTTAGTCCAATGAAGATAGAAACAAAGTTGTCTATATACATCTAAAAGATGAAGCATGTATTCTCCTTTATTGTCATATTTAAGAAAGAAAACTGGCAACTTGATGACTTGGTTGATGTTCGTTTATGAGACAACTTTGTGTAAAAAGGTAGGATTAGTCTGTAAGTAACTGTCTTTATGGAAAATTAGATAAGGCCGTTTTGAAGACAGTGCTTAGAATTCAGAGATTTGCTTCGCAAAAGTTATAGCCACAAGAAAGACCGTCTTCCCAAGAAAGAAATCTGAGATCTCCTTTAGCAGAATGTTCAAAGGGTGAAAGTAGTAAACTTTGCAATATCACAGTAAGATCCCAAGGTGGAACAGGATCCTTTACTGGGGGTCTAAGTAGAAAGGTGCCTTTAAGAAATTCCTTAAATAACTTGGATGAAGCTAAAGGAAAAGCATTATCTCCAATGTGGAAGTTAGAAATGGCTGCTAGCTGAAGTCTGATGGTGGAGAAAAATCACCCCACCTTGAAAAATGGAGGCAAGAAAATCTAAAACAGCAGGGATTGGACCGATGAAAGGAACCAAGTCTTGGTTAAGCCTAAAAAGAAAACCTTTTTTATTTACTTTTATAAATCTTTCTTGTAGAGGCCTTCTGAGATGAAAATAAAATTTGGCAAACTGGAGAGGAAAGCCTGTAATGTCTAGCTATCATTAGAATTGGAGAAACCATGCTGTCAACCTGAGGCCTGCAATGTTTGGAGTCATCCCTGATGAATGTGAAAAGAGTTCTGGACTAGGGTACAGTCTGTCCAAGGAGGGCATAGTAGATGAGACCATAGGAAGGGGGAACGGCACTTTGCTGAGGCCAAAAAGGGAGCAAAGACGATTACCTTCTTCTTCAATCAGAGTGCTTTCTTAAGGAATTTGGGATTAGAAGCAGGGGAAGATAAGCATAAAGAAGACCAGAGGACCAAACGTAGACTAGAGCACCTCTCAGTGAATGTCCCTGATGGGGTATTATGGCAAAGAACACTGTTGTTTGCACTTATCGTTGAGGGGGAAAAGGCAAACAGATTGCAGCAAGGCTGACTCGATTTGTGGAAGAGCATGTTTGCCACTGACTGGTTGAGAGACCACTCATGAGGCATCAAGATAATTTTGCTGAGCTCGTCTGCTAGAACACTGGACTTTCCTGGTATATGCCTTGCTACAAGAAAGTGGTTGGAAGAGACTTCCCACTACCATCTCTCATGTCTCAGTAAAGGGGGTAAGGTCTGGTTCCCCCTTGCTTGCTGATGCACCAGACTACTGCCATACTGTCTGTTTCTATAGCAACAGCCCATAGAGGAATAGAGTTCTGAAAGGCCTGCAACACTAAAAGGGCTGCTCTTATCTCCAAGACATTTATATGCAATTTGGTCCCTTCTGGTAACCAAGTGCCTTGAACAGTCCATCCCAAGAAATGGCCCCTCCACCCCAGATGGGAGGCGTCTGTGATCAATGTGGAGTTTGGGGGAGGAATGATGAAGGGACATCCTTGACAAATCTCATCAGATTGAATCCACCACAGTATGGAGTCCTTGCAGACTCAAAATAGTTTTATAGGATGTTGCAAAGGCAGTCAATGAAAGGACCATTGCACTGCCAGAGTCCACTGGAGGATACACGCGTGAAGACAAGCAGTATGTATCAAGGTAATTGCTAGGTGAAAGGGGTGAAAAAGAACCTGTGTGACATCCAATTTCAAGGAAAGAATTTTGTTTTCGAGTAAGAGAGTGAGATATCTGTATCTAGATGAGTCCCTATAAACTCCAAGACTTGAACTGGTTGAACATGGGACTTCGAAAGACTGATTGTGATCTCCAGGGATAACTGGAGTAGGTAATGCCTGGCTTTTACTAGGAGATGCCTGGTTGGTGCAGTGAGGATCCAGTAGTCCAAATAAGGAAACACTCTGAATCCATGCTGTCTTAGATGAGCTGCTACCGCTCCCCACAGATTTGAACAACCTGGGGGCTGTTTTGAAACCAAAGGGAAGTGCTCTGAACAGATAATGACAGGTTCCCAGCAGGAAGAGTAGGTATCTGAGAGCACCTGTTCATTTTAATGTGATAGTACATATCTTGAGGCTATACAAAGTACATCCAGTCGTCCTTCTATAGCAGAGGCAGAATGGACTGCACTATGATTATCTGGAACTTGTGAGATCTTTACAAACTGGTCTCAGGTACCCTGTTTTGTTTGGCACTAAAAAGAACCTTGAGTAAACCCCAGATCCTCTTTGGTTTGGTGGGTCCTCTTGGATGACCTTTGTCTAGCAGCTTTTGAATTTCTGGGGCTGCTTGGGTGGAACATTGGAGAGACATTTTCTTTTCACTGGGGGAACTTGCAAAAAGAGAATGAAATATCCTCTGGATACAATTATTTGCACCCACATATCTTTTGTGATGGCTACCCAGACTTTAGGGTGCAAAGACAAGTGCCCCACAACTGTCTCCAGAGAAGAACAGTTGGGCATTCCTTCAGGACCACTGAAAAAGGTCTGCCTGAGAAGGAATCTTAGAAGGCTCAGTTTTGCGGATGCCATCTGCTGTGTGGGTGGTATCTACCATTGTTATTATCTCCCCCTCTGCCTCTGGGGAGAAATCTCTGTGCGACTCTTGAAAATCCCCATTTCTTACCACCATGTTGATTTCTCTGCAGGATAAAAAAACAGATTCCCAAGGCAGATAAGGTTTTCCCATCTTGTTCACTGCAGGACAGTGTCTCTAACAGTGGGCCCAAACAGGGAAGATTCATCAAAGGAAGCACTGGTGAATGACATTTTAAAAGGCCCCACAAAGGCACACAATTGTATCCAGGCATGTCTCTTAATGGCTATGCCTGAACCCATGGAATGTGAGGAATCAGCAGCAACATGAGAGAGTAACCTCATGGACACATTCATTATAGATTGTAGGGTGGCCAACTATGAGGAATAAGTCCTTGCTTCCTCCACTGACATGGACCCAGAGGTAGAGTTAAACAGCTCCTTAATTAAATCCCTCTGTAATCTAAAGAAATGTGTCGGGTAGCTTAGCAACCATAAGGGAAGGGTCACTGAGGCATAAACTCACTTTCCATGCCTGTCCAATGCCCTAGACTCTCTATTATAGTATACAGTATACTAACTTAGGGTTGTTTGGTCAAAGCTAAGCGGTTGTCTTGCAGCTTGCAGACTTTGGGTTTGGGTAATCCCTGTAGCACCTGCTACATGTGTCATCATGGGGAAACCTGTGCCCTAATGAATACGTGCAGTAGAGTAAGCTTTTATGCAATTTATGAATAAAAAGATAAGAGAGGAAGTTGAATATAATTCTAACTAAAAATGAGTGGATGGCACTTAAATGCATGAGTAAGAGATGGGATATTATATTCAAACCCTATGATAAACGTAATAAAGTTGTAGCAATGACTTGTTTGCAATATTTAAAAATGTGTTATGAAAATTTAAATAATCAGGAAGTATATTATGAAACATCTCTTGTGAATTTTGAAAATTTGATGCAAAAAGGTTATACGCTGGGGTATTTTTCTCTTAAGGATTTAGAGACAAAATTTTCCATGAAAAGTGTACTATGCCAAGTTTTTATTGCCTGCCCAAAGGACATAAATGTTTGTTAGACCCTCCGGGTTGCCCTGCTGTATCTGCCTGTAATTATTTTTTTACAAACTTTGGGTATGTTATTGCATGACCAACTGCTACCAATAGTTGAGAAACTACCTCTTATATAAAAATGCATTTGATTTTTTGGAGAAAGTGAGATATGTGAAATGGACAAGTTCAAAATATTGGATAGTTATAGATGTGAAAAGTTTATATACGAGTATCCAGCATCAATATGGGTTAGAGGCCTTACGATACCTTTTAGGGGATAGTCCACTGGCCCATTATTTAATAGATTTAGTATATTTTTGTCTTAGCAATAATTTTTTCGTGTTTAAATGGAAAGTTGCATCATCAGATTAAAGGTACATCTATGGGGGCATCATTTGCCCCCATGTATGCAAATTTATTTATGGGCCTGTTAGAGGTGGAGTATCTTTATAAAATTTATTTTTTTTCAGAAATATGTGATAAAATACTATCTCTTTACAGATTGCTTGATTTTTCTATGTGAAGGAGGGCAAAATTATGTGGACTCTTATTTGTGATTTGCACGTAAATAGGTTTGGTTTAGCCTTTGATGGGCTACAATGTGGACAAAATGTGATGTTTTTGAATGTAGATTTGAGGGGTGACAACAGAGGTGGATTAAAATGGGTATCCATAGGAAATTTAATATCATCAAAAATGTTATGAATGGCAGAAGTTGTCACCCCCCACATTTGACTGAAGCTTTGCCCTATAATGAGTTATTACAAACTAGTAGGTTATGTAATGAACATAATCTTGTTAAAGAGCTAATTAAAACCTGTGAAATGTTTAGGCTAAGAGGATACGAAATTCATTCTATCCAAGCAGCTATTAATCATTTGTTTTCAAATCAACGGCAGGTTTCTGTGGTACCCCAGAGGAGAGATTTGGGGAATGTTAACCAAATAAGATGTGAAGGGAAAGAACTAATTCAAAAAGTGTTCTTTGCGACAATGTCTAATATTTTTTGTTGAAAAGGTGGTAGATATTATTTTGTATTACTGGAGTTATCTACAACAAGATAAAAATCTCTATGAACTTCTCCCTCAGAGACCTATAGCTTCTTATAAAAGAGGTAGAAGTATTAGAGGTACGACTGTACATTCTCAGTTTGTACCACCTATTCAGTCAGTGGGTGTACAATTATTGAGTTTTGGTTTGAAACCAAGTGGACACTGTTCAGTTTGTAATTTTATGGTTCAAAGTTTTCATTTTATAAATAATGAAGTGTTTAAACCATGTGAGGTTTTTAGTTGTGATACACAAGGGGTTGTATATGTGTTAAAATGTGAGTGTAACCTCTACTGTAGGCGAAACCAAATTAAGTTTTAGAGTTAGGTTTCAGTAACACTTAAGGGACATTAAAAATAAGACAAAGTCCCTTGGCAATGCATTTTGATACACATCATTATGGTAAAAATAGTGGTTTGAGAGGCAGTATTTTAGAAAGAGTAAATTTTTTTTCCTGGGATATATTTGAAAAATAGGCTGCTTTATAAGGAAGCAGTCTATTTTAAAATTTGGAACATTGTTTCCTAAGGGTCTTAATAAGGAATTAAATTGGAAATTGTTATGTAATTGTATATAATTGTATCAATTACTGATGGTTAGTATAATAGTATGCATTGTGGGTACAAATTTTAACTCTATCAAACGCTTTATGTCCAAGGCGCTACAGAAGTTACTTTTTTGATAATAAACCTTTGAATTTATTGGCTGTGTTGTTCTTCATTATTTGGACTTTGTTCATGTTTTTTTGTGTTCAATAATGCTTCTAGTGGTAACACCACAGGCAGGGAAAACACCAAGCTACAACCAACTGATAAATAACTGTATGTCTTTCATTTTAATCTCATTATTAACTTCTATCCCATACACTGTACTGGTGCACGCCTCACTAGGGATGACAGCTACTGGTTTACAGCCTCCCCCCATCCCTCATTGACATTCTAAACTCTTTTCCCTTGCTAATCATGAAGTGTTTACTTTTCTTTCATTGGCCTGAGTGTAATTATGGCTTACTTATTTTATTTCACCTTTTGGGATCATACTGAGATTACCTTACCAACCTTTCTGATTGATTCTGCTATTATTTTCACTTTGTACTGGCCTGGGCCAGCCATATTCCTCCTACCCTATCATCTCATCCTATTATATTCCCCTAACCTCTCCCTCCTCCCATCACCCCATTTACACCCAACTACAGCTGGTCCATCTACCTAATCTGTATCTTATTCCTCTCAACAAATATTCCTCTTTTCTAACATCCAATCCTCCAGTTCTTTTCTATTACACACCTTTTCTAACTTGTTCCCAAAGAACTTCCTCCTTCCTCCTACTAACTCCTTACCTGCTATTCTACCACTCTTATGCTACCTAAAACTCCTGTTCACCCTAAATATACCATCCTATAGCACTCTTACTCCTATATAGAAGGTCTGCTCTCATACATAAGCTCACCTCTCATTAATGTCTCTAATCTCCAATACTACTCTCTTTATATTCTCTATCCCTCTACCTCCTACTACAGCAAACAGCACATCAAACAATCTATATATCTTACAAAACTACCTCAACATCCACACTTATACAATATCTCCCCAGTTACTCTGATGTAGCCTCTAGTCTATTTGTAACTGACCTAATTTTACAAACCAAACTAAAAATCCTCCCCCTTCAAAACAACAGCAACACTAACTTTACTCTAGACTACCACCATCAAACTAAAAAGAAACTGCAACCTGTAGCTCTCCCTACTTATTACAACTTAATTCTATGCAGAGACATTCATCTTAACCCTGGTCCCTCCTCTCCTATTTATAAATCCCCTAACTCCTTAAAATCTCTAAACTTCACAACCCTTAATCTTCAAAGCATAAGAAACAAAATGCCACATCTACATTCCTGGTTAGCCCAAAATAAACCAGACTTCGCTGCCACTATAGAGACTTGGCTAAAGCCATATATCAAAGATTCTGAATTCTTACCCCCTAGCTATGCTTGCCTTAGAAGAGACAGACTACAGAGAAAAGGCAGAGGTGTCGCCTTGATATACCCAAATGCCTTCACTGTAGTTCCATACACTAAGCCTATTGCACAATTCTCCACAGCAGAGTTATTAGTAGCCTTCCTAAAACTAAATAACTGTAAAAGCCTTTGTATCATGGTGCTATACATCCCCCCAGGCAATAACATACCTATACTAGCAGATATCCTTGCCTGGGCAACCAACAAAACTATCATCTTAGGGGACATTAAATGGCTTGATTTATCTAATCGCCATCCCCCCACCACCATTAACCTATACAACTATACCTAGCTAATCACCAGTATAAGTAGACCCAGCAATAAAAACAACAATGGCTCAATCCTGGATTGGATCCTGGTTACTGATCCTAACAAAATCTCCTCCTTTGGCACACTACCAAATAATATTAGTGACCAATTACCAGCCTGTATAGTATGCAAAACTACCACTACACTAAGTAAACACCAATTTAAGCAAACCAGAGATTTAACTCACTTCTGCCCTACCACGTTTAATGAAATCTTACAAAGTACAAACTGGACAGCATTAAAATCTCTCCCTCTCGACGATGCTGTTGAATTCTTCAATTCAACATTTCTTAGGATCTTAAATAGTTTAGCCCCACTCCCCCAAAAAAAAGTCAAGACTAATCATGTCAGCTGGCTTACCAAACCCACAAAGCAAATCATGTGCCCAAGGGACAAAGCTTGGAAAGCCTGGCAAAAAAACAAAAATCCTTCTGATCTCATTCAGTACAAAATACGCAATCCGGCAAAATATCTAGTCATTAAAAATAAAAAAGAACACTTCCAAAGTTTACAAGAGCAACATAAACAAAACCCAAAGAAATTCTGGGGTGCAATCGACTCCCTACTTCATTCACCCAGGCTCAAATAATAATCCCTGGCCTAATCTAGATAAAACACCTACTGAGATAGCCTCACTCTAACTCATATTTTATTGATACCATAGCTAATCTCACTACCACCTTCTCACAAATAAACCCCAACTGAGCTGAACCACCTTCTTCACACTCCTCGAGTTCATCTCTACCTAGATTTTCCGTCTCACCTATACAAACCTCCATTTAAAAAAAAACTTCTTCAGAAACTCAAACCTTGTACTAATGCACCTGACAACTTACCAGCAGAATTCCTACAACTATCCGAAAGCTCCATTGCTTACCCCATCAGCATACTCCTTAACATATCAATTCAAGAGTCCCATGTACCACAAACTTAGAAAAAAGCATATGTTCTCCCACTTCACAAAGGCGGCAATAACTCTGACATCACCAATTTCTGACCCACTGCTATTCTCTCTCCCACCTCCAAAATATTAGAAGAAATGTGTTCACATTCAGCTTCTTACCCACCTAGATCAAAACCAAATCCTTTCTCCTATTCAGCACAGCTTCTGGCCAGGTCACAGTACTACCACAGCTCTCATTTCCTTTATGGGTACAGTAAATAGGGCCTGAGATGCTAGTTACATTGTCTCGTCACTCTTTCTTGACCTCTCTAAGGCCTTTGATACAGTCTCCCATCCTCTTCTCCTCAACAAACTCTCCAACGTAGGTATCTCACCCCCAACTCTAAACTGGTTATCAAACTATCTCACCAATAGACAACAATCCACTAAATTGTAACATTCCTTTCTCACCTTTCCTTAATAGATCCACAGGTGTACCCCAAGGGTCCATATTGGGCCGTCTCCTATTTAGCATATTCATTAAGTTTCCATACCACTCTTACTCAAGGCACAGCCATCCAATACCCAGTGATTCTACAATCAGCTGCACTGCCAAATCCACATCTGAGCTACAATTTCTTACCCAAAATGCCTTTACATTAACTGAAATCTGGATGTCCAATAACCATCTCGCCTTAAACCCCGATAAAACTAAACTAATATTCACCACCCCAAAAAACTACCCCACTTAACAAGAATGAATTCCCAAAACACTATTATCAAAGTTGTTCCACGTACTAAGCTGCTAGGTGTCATCATTGATGAAAACTTAACATTTGACCTCCATAGTCACTGCAACATAAAAAAAACTCATGTATCCTCTATAGACACAACTATTTCCTTAACCTCAGCACAAAAAAAGGCTCTAGCCTCATTCTTTCTGCTGACATCTCTATTATACAGTGCCCACATCCTTACCAATATCCAGTCATCCCTAAAAACAAAACTCAATTTGTGCTACAAAATAGCTAAATTTGTAACAAATGCAAAACTTTCAGCCCGCCACTGTTTATCACTACGTCAGTTAAACTGGCTCGAACTTCCGCACTATCTCACTTATCCACAACTAACTACTGCACATAAATTTATATATAAACCATTACTCTGCCCTTCTCTTTCTTCTTTATTGACTATGTATCACCCAAACAGCGTCTTAGATCTGAAAACAAACTTTGCTCAAAGTTGAATAATCAAATCTCTCACCAGGGCAGATGCTCTGCTCTTGAGCTGTCTCGAAACTGTGGAACACCCTCCCACCTTCAATCAAAACCACCAGCAATCCAGCTGCCTTTAAGAAGTCCCTCAGAGAACACCTCTCCTCTCTCTGGCTATGTACATGTGCCAATATAATACTCCCCAAAACCTCACTCCTTCCACTGTGACTCCTTACCTTACTCTTCCTCTGCACTTGCACAATTTTTCCACGTGCACTTTGCTCTTCCTTTCTAAATTCCATAGCTGCTCATGCCTACAAACCTCCTACAGTTAATAAGCATAAAAAAAGATATTATATTTTATAATCTCCATCAATACTATTAATAACACTGCACAAAGTAAACATATATTGTATATGTAATAAGCTGTACTGTTGTGCTCATACCATTCAATGTATTCGGAGTGTAAACACTCTGTATTGGGTACTGTGTGTATATTTCATCTATGCATTGTAATCTATGTGGAGCTTTTCTCCCCGGCTTCCAATGAAAATGGGCTCACCTAGGCCCAGTGGACCTTCCCGGTAAACAAATACAAATAATAATAATAATAATAAATAATAACAACTGTCCACTGGAATCGCTGAATGGTTGAAAAGTGTATTCCTGCATGCAGAAAAAACAAGATTTTAGAAGTTTTTATCTTCTTGGGTGGCGAAAGCCAGGGAACCTTTTTGGCTAGGCTTATATAGGCCCCAGGGCTAATAGCCTAGTACCTACCTATGGACCTACGCTTCAATTACATGTTTGATTATCTGAACTACCCTAGCTTCCAGTTAGTTCAGATAATAGACTCTCTACTGTACCTCCAAAATGGTTTAACACTTATTCATGAAATTTTCAGGGAATGTTGCTGGCATAATATAAAAATAGAAGTTATGTCCTTACCATAACGTTCCATGTGGAGTGTTCATCTCGCCTTTGTTCTTACACCTGGGTTCGGAGCCGATCCTCGGCTCCGTGTCGGCCGCTTGGCAAAGCTCTGCATCGAGAAGAAGCTAGAGACCAACCTAACTCCCACAATCCCCCTCTGCCTTTACCTCAGATCTAGTTTGCAAGCAAACCAGCAGAGAACAGAAGAGAGCATAACACTTTCATGCCAAACAAGAATAAACCTATTTACATAGCACAACAACTGCTCAAGGCAGAAGCAGGAGAAACAAACCAGGCACCTAAACTGGACGTTCTTCCTGAGGGTGGGAGGGTGGGAATGTAAGAACAAAGGCGAGATGAACACTCCACATGGAACGTTATGGTAAGGACATAACTTCTATATGTGAGAGTGTTCAATCTCGCCATTTGTTCTTACACCTGGGTAGCGTCCCTAGCTCCATGTTCCTGAGGAACTCAGGGGAGAACGTTCCTGAGCACAGTGGAACCAAAGGTTGCCCTGTCCCTAGAAATCCTGTCTACTTTGTAATAAGAAATGAAGGTATGTGGTTTAGACCAAGTGGCAGCCGCACAAATAGTGTCTAACGGCAGGCGAGCTGCATGAGCCAGGGATGTAGATACTGATCTTGTAGAGTGCCCTTTGGGCTTGACAGGTAAAGTTTGCTCAGAGGCAGTATAAAGAAAAATAATACAATCAGAAAGCCATTTGGACAGGGTTCGTTTTGTAACTGCCATACCCTTCTTGCTGTCTGAGAAGGCCACAAAGAGCTGGTCTGTTTTTCTGTGATCCTTTGTTCTGTCCAAGTAAAATCTGAGTTGTCTATGAACATCTAACTTGTGTAACATATATTCCAACTTATTGGAGTGGTTTTTGAAAAAGGTGGGTAGTTCAATGGACTGATTAATATTATTAACGGAGCAAACTTTGGGAAGAAAGGATGGATTAGTGCGAAGAGATACTCTGTCAGGGTGAAAAATCAAATAAGGATGTTGAACTGAAAGAGCTTGAAGCTCCGATACCCGCCTAGCCGATGTGATAGCCACCAGAAAAAGGGTCTTCCATGACAAAAACTTCAAAGGACAGGAAGAGGCTGGTTCAAAGGGTGGTAGCATCAGCTGTGACAAAAGAAGGTTCAAGTTCCAAGGTGAAGTAGGACTTCTAACTGGTGGTCTAATATGGAAAGATCCTTTTAGAAAGGCCTTACAAAGTCTGTGAGCCATAATAGGAGCCCCACTTTCTCCCACATGAAAATTTGATATGGCAGCTAATTGCACTCTCAAAGTGGCAGGAGAAGCCCTTTGGTGGAACAATTCGGTTAAAAACTCCAAGACCTTATTCAGAGAAGCTATTAAGGGATCCAATTGTTGTGCAGTTGCCCAGTGCACAAAACGCTTCCATTTACTAGTGTAAATCTTTGTAGTGGATGCTTTATGAGAAGCCACCAGGATATTTTGAACTGCAGGAGATAGAAGATCAGACCTGGCTAAGAAGGGAAGCAGCCAAGCTGCTAGTCTGAGGGAGAGAAGCGACGGGTGGAGAGCCCCTGACGAGTGGGTCAGTAGATCTGGCTCTGGGTCCAGGATCCAGGGTTCCCGCATTTGGTGTGCTAGAAGAAAGGGAAACCATATTTGACGAGGCCAGAATGGGGCAATGAGGATAATTGTCCTTTGCAGGTTGCTGGCTTTCTGTAGAAATTTTGAAATCAGGGGAACAGGAGGAAAAGCGTACAGGAGACCCGGGGGCCAATCGTGAACCAGAGCATCCCTTGGGACTTCCCCTGGAGGGGGTAATAGGGCAAAATAGCTTCTGCATTTGGCATTCATTGGAGACGCAAACAGATCGCAGGAAGGCTGGCCCCACTTGCGAAAAATCTCCTTCGCAACTGACTGTTTGAGGGACCACTCGTGAGGTAACAGGATGGCTCTGCTCAACCTGTCCGCTAAGACGTTGGAGAACCCCGGGATGTGCGTTGCTATCAGAAAGCGACCCATGGACTCCGCCCATTCCCAGATTCTCATGGCCTCTCTGCACAGTTGGTAAGACTTGGTTCCCCCTTGCTTGTTTATGTACCAGACTACAGACATGTTGTCCGTCTGGACTGCAATTGTCCCTAGAGGAAGAAGGGGAGCAAAGTGTTGCAACGCTAGAAACACTGCCCTCAACTCTAGAACATTGATGTGCAGATTGCATTCCAAATTGGTCCATTCGCCTTGGACTGTCTGTCCCTGAAAGATGCCCCCCCACCCTATCAGGGAAGCGTCCGTGGTCACCGTTGCTGTCGGAGTGGGCAGCACAAATGGTCTTCCGCTGGAGAGATTGCAAGTCCGGATCCACCAAGCCAGGTGTGATTTGCATATGTTTGTGATGTGGATTTCGTGTGTCAGAGGTAACTTTTGGAACGACCATTGTGCAAACAGTAGCCATTGAAGAACTCTCATGTGCAGTCTTCCCAAGGGTATCGCAATGAGAGAAGCTGCCATGAGACCCAAAACCTTCAGAACCAGTTTCGCTGGGGATTTTCTGGATGAAAGAAGAAGAGATATATGGTTTTGTAGGGAGGCTATCCTTTCTGGGGGAAGCCTTAGAATTAAGCAACGCGTATCCAATTCTGCTCCTATGAATGAGATATGCTGTGATGGCTGTAGTAAAGATTTTTCGAAATTTACGGAAATTCCGAGATGAACACAAAGTTGTAGTGTGTAATCCCTGGCCTGAATCAGTCGACGCTCGGTGGTGGCAGAAAGGAGCCAGTCATCCAGATACGGAAACACCTGGAATCCCAGGCGTCTCAAGTGAGACGCTACCACTGCCATACATTTGGTGAAAACCCTGGGGGCTGAATTCAGACCAAAGGGCAGGGTCGAAACTGAAAGTGACTGGCTCCCAGCCGGAAGCGCAAGTGATCCCTGGACGCCCTGGCCATTTTGATGTGGTAGTAAGCGTCCTTTAGATCTATTGAGCACATCCAGTCGTCCTTCTGTAAGAATGGAAGGATCGATTGAAGCGTGATCATCTGGAACTTTTCTTTCTTGATGAAGGTATTGAGTTTGCTTAGGTCCAGAACTGGCCTCCAGTCCCCTGTCTTTTTTGGAACTAAAAAGAACCTTGAGTAAGTTCCGAATCCTCTTTGGTCCGCTGGGACTGGTTGGATGACACTTTTTTCTAGCAGCTTTGAAATTTCTGTAGCTGCAGGGCCTCGCAGATGGGGCGGCACATCTGGGAGTCTTTTCTGTGGAATCGGGGGCAATAGGAAGGGAATTTTGTAGCCTCTGGTAACAACGCTTTTTACCCAATTGTCTGATGTAAGATTTTGCCAGGCCTGAGGGTATAAAGCTAAGTGACCCCCGACTGCCTCCAGAGCAGGACAGTCGGGCCTCCTCTCAGGAGTGCTGGAAAGGTTTCCCGGGGAGTGTATCCCTGTCAACTTGGTTTTGCGGACCCCCTCTGCCGCCAGGGCTACGTCTTCCACCTCTACCCCCTCCTCTGCCTCTGGAGGGGGTATCACCCTGTGTGCCTGGGAAAGAACCCTGGGGTTTTCGAAACCACATTTTTCCACCACGTTGCCCTTTGGGGTACGGTCTGGATGGGGTGGAAAAACAGACTCCGACAGCAGACAGAGTCTTTCCCTCTTGCTCACACCGGGTAAGGGTCTCCTTTACTTTGGGGCCAAAGAGAGTGGCACCATCAAATGGGGCGTTAGTAAAGGAAGACTTGAAGGCTTCCGCAAATGAACATAAGTGCATCCAGGATTGCCTACGAAGAGCAATCGCTGAAGCTGCTGCCCTACTCGATCCTTCGGCTGCGTATGAGATCAGCCTCATGGACGAGTTTACAATAGATGTAAGGGTATTGAGATGTGCTGTAACCTTCTCTGAGACAGCAGCATCTGTAGTACCCTGGAGGGTATCTCCCAACTCTTTGATTAGATCCCTCTGTAGCCATGTGAAATGGGTCAAATAGTTCAGGGATCGCATAGAAAAAGCCGCTGAACTAAAAATGCGCTTCCCATATCTGTCCATAGTCCTAGAATCTCTGTTAGGCGGATGGACAGATGAGGAAGATTCAGACATCTCCTTTTTCGTGGCCGCTGCCACCACCATAGCGTCCACTGGCACTCCCTTTGTCAGATAAGCCTTATCCTGGGGGGCAGTAATATATTTGTTAGGCTTTCTAGGGACTGGCTCCACCGTGTCAGGTGTCTCCCACGCCCTTCGAGCAATCAGTTCCATCAACTCATCGAAGGGCGGAGTGACCCAGGAGGAGGAAGGGCGAGCACCGAATGCCTTCAGCAAGACTGACTCATCCTCAGAAGGGGGGAGGGATTGCCAATCACCTCTCTGCTTTAGGATCTCCAGGATGTCAGAAAAGGAGACATCCTCCGAGGGTGACTTTGGGGACCCTTCTGACTCATCTAAGTCAGTGTCCGATGTCAATGATTCTTGTGGAGAATCTAAGTGTCTCCTCTTACACAATCTTTTCCTCGGAACTTCCTCGGGGGGGGCATCCGAAGAAGCCTCCGAGGAAGAGGGGGCACCCTCTAGGGGTGGCTGAGACACTGGTGCTCGACGCTTAGATGTAGCCGTGGGTGCAGAGGAGGATAACGGCCCTTTATGGGAAGGAGAAGCTGTTTCTGCTGAAGTGGTTGTCTGAACAGACAACACCTTCCTCATGAGTTCGAAGGCCCCCGGGTCCCGAGTCGAGGTATCCCCCGGTTCCGAAGAAGTCGGAGGAATTCCCGAGACAGGCACCGAAGGCATCGACCCTGAGGACGGAGCCGAGTCGATTCGAGCCGAGGCCCCGAGAGGGAGTGTCGGAACCGAAATATCGGTCCGACTCTCAGTCCCGGACCCAAGGATGGATCTTCGGCTCCGAGACTCCGGTTCTGGATCCGACGGAATCGAGGTGAACGGTACCGATCGAGAAAAGGATGGCTCCGGCACCGAGGGCTCCACAATCACCAGGTCAGCCTCTCCCGGCTCCGAAGACTGGATAGGCCTCGGAGGAGGAACAGGTGGAGATAAGGGAAGGCCTTTGAGTCTCGACACCAACTGGGAGGAGACAGAGATGAGTTTGGACAAGGCTGTATTCTCCATCAATTTCTGCACCACGCGGTCTACATCGGTGTCGGAGAGGGGCCTGGAAGAACGCATCGAAGGAATCGAAGACGGAGCCAACCTCAAAAGTGCAGGAGGAGGAAGCTCCGTCACCGGTTCCAAGACTCGAGGCTCGGTAACTGACAACAGTTCAACACTCGGCCCCGAAGTCTGTGGAACCGGTGATCGAACTTTGAAAGAAGAGCTCGGAGCCGATGACTTGGGCTCCGATGTCTTCGATTCCTTCGAGGATTTAGATGCCTGGTCTGATGCATCCAGAGCTTCTTGGAATGCAGGCTTCAAAAGGCCCCTATCCATAAGTTTCCTGCGCCTATCTGTCATGACCCTTCCACTGAAAGAATGACAGATGGAGCAGTCTTCTTGCAGATGGAGAGGGCCAAGACAGTAGACGCAGGAACTATGATTGTCTATGACAGACATCTTCTGTCCACATTGGCACCGTTTGAAGCCTGATTTAGCTTTTTCTGACATGTTTACAAATTCCAGTCCAGAAAAACAGTGAAAAGCCAGTAGTAAATGTCAAATCCAGTAAAGAAAGTCAAAGCCAGTAATATTTGTCAAATCCTGTTAAAGTCACATCCAATAGTCAACTCCAGAAAAGTTAAGGGTGGGGTAGGCCCCGAGGGAAAACTCAAAAAAGTATATAAAAATTATATACGGAACCGAGAAACCCTCGATACACTACTCACACACACACACAGTCAATCTTAGAGAAATTTGTATACAAAAAATAATGAAAGAAGTATAAGAAATAATCAATCTTAGCTTTGAGGTGGTCCGAGCTCATCAAAATGATGCGAACGTTGCAGCGGCAAACTAGATCTGGGGTAAAGGCAGAGGGGGATTGTGGGAGTTAGGTTGGTCTCGAGCTTCTTCTCGATGCAGAGTTTTGCCAAGCGGCCGACACGGAGCCGAGGATCGGCTCCGAACCCAGGTGTAAGAACAAACGGCGAGATTGAACACTCTCACATCTTTAATGGTTTGGCTCCTGCCCTCAAAGACAAAGGGGCAACTGCATCTTGAATCTGTATTAAAAAAATAAAATTTTAAAAGTAATTTTTATGCCTCAACATATACAGAAAATGAAAGATCACTTTTATTACAGATGCGTATAGTCTTTCAGGTCTAAAATCATGCTAAACATTATATATTTATGATTTTAAACCTTTTCTTTATTTCACTCTTAAGAGAACTGACACATTACACATTTTCAGCCAATAGTTTTGTAAAATTTGCAGTGTTAATTTAAAATGCCATTGTGGTCTGAACTCCACCCTAACTTCAAATGGCAGTATTTCTAGGTGTTGAGATATTATGATGTTTTCAGACATGACTACTTGAAGAGTTCCTTTTCATTTTGTTTTGCACAGAGTAATATATTTTAGGGAAACTGATCACAGACTCTCAGATACTGGCACCTCTAAGAGCACATTTTTGTGAAATGAATGGAAAGACCAGTGCATTCACGTGGCTATATGAACTACTGATAGTACATAGCAATAAAGGACCATTTCTCTGTAAACATAAGTATTACTGCAGATTTTTTAGAATATATCCTGACCCCTCAGATACAAAATAATTTCAGCTAGTTTCAGCTGTAAAGACACATACAGAACTGCACTGCTTGTAATGCACTTTACCTCTCACAAGTCTAATTGGGAATGTAATCACAAGTCAGTTGACAACAGACTTCTGTATTAAGTATAACTAAGTAACATTTTTACTTGTAGTATACAGTCCACTCATCAAAGAATTATTTAAGGCCATTATTGTACTTAACATATGGACCATAAGTCCATCACAGCACCCACAATAAAAACAGAGCATAATATAAGATAAATAGAAATTCTAGTCAGAACTCACAATACATGTTACTAGACTGCAAAACTTGATGTATTCACCAATTTGGTAAGGGGCAACTAAAGACAGCATGTGCGGATGCTACCTATATACGAAGTAGCTGAAGAAACCCGAGGTAAACTGATGCATTGCTGGCCTGAAGGAAGGACAATCAGCTCTGAAAGTTAAGCCGGACATCAGACATAGTCTGCAGCAGAGATTTCTTACATTATGGTTGAAGCAGTGATTCACTGGAAGAACATCAGATTAGTAATCAGATTTTTTATATGGTTGCCTAATAGCTGCACTTCCACCAGGCCTTCCCGGCTTTTTCCAGCAAACATTTTTTAAAAGATAAAAAACATTCTGATAAATTTTCTTCTGGTAGGGTGGAAAACCCAGGGTATCATGGGACCTGCAACAATGGCAAAGTCCTGGGATGCCTGATCCACTCAGGTATTATGAAACAGTTCAAATTAAACCTTTTACTTTACTGCAGAGGCCAGATTACATGTCCAAATAGAACACATGTATGCTGAAATCCTTGCTTTTCCAGGAAGAGCATAAGCCAAAGATTCTGGACTAGATGAAAACAAGAAGGAAATCCAGAGTTATTCAAAGCATGACTCTATAGAAAATGAAGCTCTTGTTAGGCTTTGACCTCACATCCCAGTTGTGATCAATCTCATAATAGAAATTAGCATTTACTGTATAATTATGGCAGCTTCTAAGAAAGCTATTACAAGGAACTATAAGTCCAAAAGATAACAGAAATGACTGAGGAAGTTCATAAACGAGAGGAAAAAAAAGAAGGATAAAGACTGATATGGATAACCAAGCAGAAATACTGTGTGTAATGGAAAGACTGGATTACATTCCAGTCCTTCCAGTACAACTGCTGTTTAGAACAGCAGAGTGGCGCAGAGAAAGCATGCTAGGCCCATAACCTAGAGGTCGATGGATCAAAACCATTCTCTGCTATGGAAAGGGTAGAAATCTTTTAACACTACATTCATGAGTACAGCTGGTAACCCCTGTGGAACCTAGTATAATGAAAAGGAACTCTGCACAACAGGGATGTTCCCAAAATATTCCTGTATTACTTCCCTATTTGATTCTTGGTGACAATTTCTTGAATATTTAGGTAAGTCCTGAAGGGAATAGATTCCCCTACCCTAGAGAATAGTTTCTGGGGGAAGAGATAAATTTGACTGAGATATACTGATTAACAGGTGGGTGTACAAATACCTTACTAAAGTAGGGGACTAAAGACATTGAAATATTTTCTTTTCTTAGAAAAGACTGCTTGGGCAGGTTTGGTGTCCACATGCTAACTTTTTTTCCCAATTTTATACTTCTAGTATTTATTTTATGTACATGAAGCAGTTATGTTTCTGAGTATTTGTATGCAAAGATGTTCACTCTTGTTTCTCTGTCTGACCAATAAAGCTTGTGATTAAAAAATAAGTAAACAAAGCACATCTCGGAATTAAAAAAAATGATTTTTACTGTTTTCCTCCAGATTCACTCCATGTTACACATCACTAAAAAACATCCATTTCTTTACTTTCTTCCAGAATATAGTGCCTGGGTTTCCATCAGAAACTAAGCAGAAGACTGTAGATGGCACCTTTAATGGACCACATCTTTTTGCAACTGATGTAGTTTCTGGGTTAAGATATTTCTCTGGTTTTGAATCTTACACCTTCCAAACAGAAATTAAATGTCTTGGTTCCTCAGACAGCAGGCCATTTCACTAGCTGATGTTGTCACATCACACAGCTTGGCACAAATTACTCGGAAGCGTTCTTAATATTGAACATTACTATACCTTTCACTCGTACTGGTGCCAGAGTACAAACCCATTCATAAGTTGTTCTCACCACTTAATTTGTTATTGTAGAAACACTGCATACTCACAAAGAAAGAAGTTATGTCCTTACCATAACGTTCCATGTGGAGTGTTCATCTCGCCTTTGTTCTTACACATGGGTGTCGGAGCCGATCCTCGGCTCCGAGTCGGCCGCTTAGCAAAGCTTTGCATCCAGAAGAAGCTCGAGACCAACCTACCTCCCACAATTCCCTCTGCCTCTACCTCAGATCTAGTTTGCAAGAAACAACACCAGATCCAGCAATAACAAGGTAATCACCCATAAAGAATACATACGTATACATAAGGAACGTAACTAGCTCAAGCCAGTAGAACAACAGAGAGACCACTAGTGGGAAACAAACAGACCAGACTTCTAATCTGTACGTTCTTCCAGACCCGAGGGTGGGGATGTAAGAACAAAAGCGAGATGAACACTCCACATGGAACGTTATGGTAAGGTCATAACTTCTTTATGTGAGAGTGTTCAATCTCGCCGTTTGTTCTTACACATGGGTAGCGTCCCTAGCTCCGTTACCCTGAGTGACTCACGGAAGAACGTTCCTGAGCACAGTGGAACCAAAAGATGCTTTGTCCCTGGAAGTCCTGTCCACTTTATAATGAGTGATGAACGTAGGCGGTTTAGACCAAGTGGCGGCTGCACAAATAGTGTCCAAAGGCAGACATGAGCCAAAGATGTGGAAACTGATCTAGTAGAATGTCCCTTTGGTTTGGTGGGCAAACTCTGATTAGAAGCAGAATAAACAAAGGTTATACAATCAGTTAGCCATTTGGAAAGTATACGCTTCGTCATTGCCATGCCCTTTTTGTTGTCCGCAAAGGCTATAAAGAGTTGGTCCGCTTTTCTATGGTCTTTAGTTCTATCTAGGTAGAATCTGAGTTGTCTATGAACATCCAACTTGTGCAACATATATTCCAGTTTATTGGAGTGGTTTTTGAAAAATGTAGGAAGCTCAATGGACTGATTAATGTTGTTAACTGAACAAACCTTAGGGAGGAAGGAAGGGTTGGTGCGTAATGATACCCTGTCCGGGTGAAAAATTAAATATGGCTGCTTAATGGAAAGCACCTGAAGTTCTGATAGTCATCTGGCTGAAGTGATGGCTACCAGGAAAAGAGTTTTCCAGGACAAGAACTTTAAGGAACAGGAAGAAGCTGGTTCAAAAGGTGGTAAAATTAGTTGGGATAAGAGTAGATTTAGATTCCAAGGGACTGTAGGTAACCTAACTGCTGGTCTAAGATGAAAGGACCCTTTCAAGAAGGCTTTACAAAGCCTATGAGCCATAATGGGCGCTCCGTTCTCTCCTACATGAAAGTTAGAAATAGCGGCCAGTTTAACTTTTAAAGTGGCAGTAGAGGCTCCTTGATGAAACAGCATGGACAGGAACTCCAAAATCTTGTTTAGAGGGGCTACTAAGGTATCTAAATGCTGTGTAGTCGCCCAGTAGACGAAACGTTTCCACTTACCGGTGTAAATTTTGGTAGTGGAAGCCTTATGAGAGGCTACCAGAATGTCCTGAACAGCCGGAGAGAGAAGATAAGACCTGACTAAGTAGGGAAGCGGAGCAGCCAAGCTGCTAACTTGAGGGACAGGAGTGACGGGTGGGGAGCTCCTGACGAATGAGTCAGTAGGTCTGGCACCGGGTCCAGAATCCAGGGCTCCTGCATTTGGTGAGCTTGAAGAAAGGGAAACCAAATCTGTCGAGGCCAGAATGGGGCAATGAGAATTATAGTCCTCTCCTGGTCCTTGGCTTTCTGAAGAAATCTCGGTATCAGACGTATAGGGGGAAAGCGTACAGGAGACCCGGGGGCCAATCGTGAATCAGAGCATCCCTGGGGACATCCCCTGGAGGGGGTAAAAGGGCAAAGTAGCATCTGCATTTGGTGTTCATTGGAGACGCAAACAGATCGCAGCAAGGCTGGCCCCACTTGCGGAAGATCCTTTCCGCCAGTATCTGGTTGAGGGACCACTCGTGAGGTAACAGGATGGGTCTGCTCAACCTGTCCGCTATGACGTTGGATAACCCCGGGATGTGCGTTGCTATCAGAAAGCGACCCGTGGATTCTGCCCACTGCCAAATTCTCATGGCCTCTCTGCACAACTGGTAAGATTTGGTTCCTCCTTGTTTGTTTATGTACCAGACTACGGACATGTTGTCCGTCTGAACTGCAATGGTCCCTAGAGGTAGAAGGGGGAGAAGTGTTGCAACGCCAGAAACACTGCCCTCATCTCTAGAACACTGATGTGCAGGTTGTACTCTAAACTGGTCCATTCACCTTGGACTGTCTGTCCCTGAAAGATGCCCCCCCACCCTATCAGGGAAGCGTCCGTGGTCACTGTGGCTGTTGGTGTGGGTAAAACAAACGGTCAGCCACTGACGAAATTGTGATTCTGTAACCACCAAGACAGGTGTGCTTTGCAGGTATTCGTAATGTGAATCTCGTGTGTCAGTGGTAACTGGTGGAATGACCACTGTGCGAACAGCAGCCATTGGAGAACTCTCATGTGTAGCCTCCCCATGGGAACTGCAATGAGGGAAGCTGACATGAGTCCCAAGACTTTCAGGACTAGTTTGGCTGAGGATTTTTTGGACAATAGTAGGAGAGATACGTGCTCTTGTAGGGAAGCTATTCTTGCGGGGGGAAGTTTTAGTAGCAAAGAACGGGTATCTAGATCTGCCCCTATAAATGAAATATGCTGCGAGGGCTGTAACGCAGATTTTTCGAAATTTATCGAAATCCCTAGCTGAACACAAAGGCTGAGTGTGTAGTCCCTGGCCTGTATAAGTTGACGCTCGGTGGTGGCAGTAAGGAGCCAGTCGTCCAGATACGGAAACACCCGGAATCCTAGGCGTCTCAAGTGAGACGCTACCACTGCCATCCATTTGGTGAAAACCCTGGGGGCTGAGGTTAGACCAAAGGGCAGGGCTCGAAACTGAAAGTGGCTGGCTCCCAGCCAGAAGCGCAGGTGATCTCTGGACGCTCTGGCCATTTTGATGTGGTAGTAGGCGTCCCTGAGATCTATTGAGCACATCCAGTCGTCCTTCTGTAAGAATGGAAGGATCGATTGAAGCGTGACCATCCGGAACTTTTCTTTCTTCACATACGTATTGAGATTGCTTAGGTCCAGAATTGGCCTCCAGTCCCCTGTCTTTTTTGGAACTAAAAAGAACCTTGAGTAAGTTCCGGATCCTCTTTGGTCCCCCGGGACTGGTTGGATGACTCTTTTTTCTAGCAGCTTTGAGATTTCTATAGCTGCAGGTTCTTGCAGATGGGGTGGTACATCTGGGAACCTTTTTTTGTGGTAACGGGGGGAATACAAAAGGAATTTTGTAACCTCTGGTAATAATGCTTTTTACCCATTTGTCTGAAGTAAGGTTTTGCCAGGCCTGAGGGTATAAAGCTAAGCGTCCCCCGACTGCCTCCAGAGTAGGACAGTCGGGCCTCCTCTCAGGAGTGCTGGAAAGGCTTCCCAGGGATGGTATCTCTGTCGCCTTGATTCTGCGGACCCCCTCTGCCGCCAGGGCGGCGTCTTCCACCTCTGCCCCCCCCCCTCTGCCTCTGGAGGGGGCATCACCCTGTGTGCCTGGGAAAGAACCATGGGGTTTACGAAACCACATCTTTCCACCTCGTTGCCCTTTGGGGTACGGTCTGGATGGGGTGGAAAAACGGACTCAGACAGCAGACAGAGTCTTTCCCTCCTGCTCACACCGGGTTAGGGTCTCCTTTACTTTGGGGCCAAAAAGAGTGGCACCATCAAAGGGGGCATTAGTAAAGGAAGACTTGAAGGCTTCCGCAAAGGAGCACAGGCGCATCCAGGATTGTCTACAAAGAGCAATCGCTGAAGCTGCAGCCCTACTCGACCCTTCGGCCGCATACGAGATGAGCCTCATGGACGAGTTCACAATAGATGTAAGAGTATTGAGCTGTGCTGTAACCTTATCCTAGACAGCAGCATCTGTACTACCCTGGAGGGTATCTCCCAACTCTTTGACTAGATCCCTCTAATCGTGTGAAGTGTGTCAAGTAGTTCAGTGATCGCATGGAAAAAGTCGCTGAGCTGAAAATGCGCTTCCCATATCTGTCCATGGTCCTAGAGTCCCTGTTAGGAGGATGAACAGACGAGGAAGATTCGGACATCTGCTTTTTCGTGGCTGCTGCCACCATCATAGCGTCCACTGGAACCCCCCTTAGTGAGGTATGACTTATCCTGAGGTGCAGTTATACATTTGTTAGGCTTCCTGGGAACTGGCTCCACTGTGTCAGGTGCCTTCCACGCCCTTCGAGCAATTATTTCCATTAACTCGTCGAAGGGTGGAGTAACCCAGGAGGAAGAAGGGCGAGCACCAAATGCCTTCAGCAGAACCGACTCATCCTCAGAAGGGGGTAGGGCCTGCCAATCACCTCTCTGTTTCAGGATCTCCAGGATGTCAGAAAAGGAGACATCCTCCGAGGGTGATTTTGGGGACCCCTCTGACTCATCTAAGTCAGTATCCGATGATAAGGATTCTTGTGGAGAATCTAAGTGCCTCCTCTTGCACAGTCTTTTCCTCGGAACGTCATCGGGGGGGGGCATCCGATGAGGCCTCTGAGGAAGAAGGGGCTCCCTCTGGGAGTGGCTGAGACACTGGTGCTCGACGCTTTTGTGTAGTCGTGGGTGCAGAAGAAGACAACTGACCTTTATGGGAGAGAGAAGTTGCTTCTGCTGAAGTGGTTGTCTGAGAAGACAATACCTTCCTCATAAAGTCGAAGGCCCCCGGACCCCGAGCCATCTCCCGGTTCCGAAGAACGCGGAAGTATCTCCGATGCGGAGGCCAAGGGCATCGACCCAGAGGACGGAGCCGAAGTGATCCGTGCCGAGGCGCCGAGGGGGAGAGTCGGCACCAAAACATCGGTCCGACTCTTGGTCTCGGAACCAAGGATAGATCGTCGGCTCCGCGAGTCCGGAAATGGTTCCAACGGAGTCGAGGTCAACGGTGCCGACCGAGAAATGGACGGTTCCGGCACCAAGGGCTCCACTATCATCAGATCAACATCTCCCAGCTCCGAAGGCTGAGTAGGTCTCGGAGGAGGATCAGATGGAGATAAAGGAAGGCCTTCAAGTCTCGACACCAATTGAGAGGAGACTGCAATGAGTTTGGACAGGGCCGTGTTCTCCATTAACTTCTGCACCACACGATCTACATCGGTGTCGGAGAGGGGCCTGGAAGATCGAGTCGAAGGAATCAGGGACGGTGCCGACCTCAATAGAGCAGGAGGTGGAAGCTCCGTTACCGGTTCCAAGACTCGAGGCTCGGTGACAGACAGAAGTTCGACACTCGGCCCCGAAGTCTGTGGAACCGGTGAACGAACCTTAAACGAAGAACTCGGAGCCGATGACATGGGCTCCGATGTCTTCGACTCCTTCGAGGACTTAGAAGCCTGGTCTGACTTGTCAAGAGCCTCTTGGAAGGCAGGCTTCAAAAGACCTCTGTCCATAAGCTTCCTGCGCCTATCTGTCATAACCCTTCCACTAAAAGAATGACAAATAGAACAGTCTTCTTATAGATGGAGAGGGCCAAGACAGTAGACACAGGAGCTATGGTTGTCGGTGACAGACATCTTCTGCCCACACTGACACCTCTTAAATCCTGACTTAGCTTTTTCAGACATCCTGTAAGAAAAGTACTGTACACTATCAATAACACTGTCAAAATAGGTTAGTATCCACAGTCACAGCAAAATAATGCAAGAATCAAATTCCAAGTTTAGTGGTAAGTGGGGTAGGCCCCAAGGTAAACCTAAACTATATATATATATATATATATATATATATATATATATATATATATATATATATTTATATATAAACTATATATATAAGAGTAGACAAAGGATGACCAGACCACACACACACACACACACACACTAAATATATATGTCAAGAATCCTAAAATTTTCAAGAAATTTTTCAAGAAAAGTTAGCTTATCTTCCCAGTTGGTCAGAGCTCTTCAAAAATGATGCGATCGGTTGCAGCGGCAAACTAGATCTGGGGTAGAGGCAGAGGGAATTGTGGGAGGTAGGTTGGTCTTGAGCTTCTTCTGGATGCAAAGCTTTGCTAAGCGGCCGACTCGGAGCCGAGGATCGGCTCCGACACCCATGTGTAAGAACAAACGGTGAGATTGAACACTCTCACATCTAATGTTTTGAAGCGATTTTCAATTTACTAAATGTGTGTGTGTGTGTGTGTGTGTGTGTGTGTGTGTGTGTGTGTGTGTGTGTGTGTGTGTGTGTGTGTTTCTAAAACATGCCAGTGTTGTCATTAATTTCACACATAGGACAGTGGATAATCTGAAATGACTTTCTTAAATAGCAGAAGTGTATAACAAAGTATTGGAATTTAGGAATTAATTTAATTAATAAGAGGCAACCAAATGAGCAGTGAGAAGAAAGATGCTGAACAATTTGTCTGTAGTTTATCACTATGACCAACTATGTTTCTTCAACTTTCACTTATACAGTGTCATTGATACACACTGGTACCTGAGAAGTGGCTCTGGGGAGGACTGCATAAAACAACATTAATCTCATAAGGACAGAGTTTGTAAACAAAAGGTAAATTTCTTGAATTAAATAAAATTACTGCGCATGCATCTATTACCTGTACCTCAATTAATACCGCCTGCATGTTTATGTAGGTTTTCTAAATCTGACATCAGGAATACTCCTGATGCTGCACTACCTGCTACGTTGGCAAACAATGCCTGGTACCTTATTCACCTTTTATGCTCTGTAAATGGAGCAGGAGTTTTCTCCCATGACACATATGCTATAACAGTTGACTTCTTTGTGTCCATATTAATGGTATGCATTGAGAGAGGGTGGCTACTATAACTGATCCCTTCAAGCATCCTATTTTTCAAATGAATCACATCTGGCACACCAGCAAACTCCAGGCATCTTTTGAATTTATGCATATACAGAGTCATCAGACATACAAGGGAACAAGGAAACAATGTCTACAGAGTAAATAATTGAACTTTTACTAATGCTTATGGTTTGGGGTGAGAGTTGTGGAACAGAATTCAATCCACTCGAAAGTTAAATTAAGCCCAAGAGTTTTGAAGCATTTGTCTAACCCTCCTGTATATTACTGCTCTTTTGTTGACAAAACTTATCTCTTTCAGGAAAAAATTTCAAGAGAATCTAATTCTTCCCAGGCTCCTCACTTTTTTGGTGATTACGTGCCCAGCTTCAGTGCCAAACCAGCAGCCAAAAAGGCAGTCAGGCACCTATTGCTTAACATTGGTACCCTTGGGTGTTGATAGCCTGCACCTTCTTAACCTGAATGTTAAACCCTTTGTTACTCTTTGTCCAGTTACTTATCTCTCACTCTTTGAGACAAGAGGTTGTTGCAGCCCTGACGTCAGCAGGGCTCTTATGAATTATATGGCCCATACAGCACTGATTTCAAGTTAAACCTGAGAGTGTTTGCTTATCCAGTACAGCTCCTCTGTAGTATTTGGCAAGGCTGTTTTATAAAGGCCTTATCCTACACTTTTTACCCTTGTCTTGGCATACTGGTAGGAAAGCAGTCAAAAACACAGGATCTGCTGGAGGATATTAGCACAAAAAACACATGCTCCCTTGTATATAACAAACTGTTCCTTAGCAATGTCTACAAAATCATCACCAGATATCACTATATGCTAGATTTACAGGGGTTGCGAATAAACTGGCTAACACATCACTGCAGCGTAACCACATCTGAATAAAGCTAACTTTCATAAACAAAATTCAGTATTCTCAATGAAAGACAATATAATACCTGTTTTAAAATGTCCTCCAAGTGTCCCAAGATAATCTACGACAGCAGTAAGAGGCTATTTATTATCGTTTATAAGTCCATCTGCATAACATTGGAAGAACCTAAAAGTTCATCTGGTGAAACAATTAGAACTATAAAGCACCAGTCTATGAAACAGTTTAATGTGAATGAATTGTTTTTCACTTTGCTGGAAATAAGCACATTTAATCCACAATAAACAGCGGGCAATTTGATTTTGACATTATTAGTTATTGTTACCTAATGCCGCACCTTCTACAAAGGAATGTGTGATGTGCCATTTTTTATTTTATTTTGGAGTTATACCACTATTTATCATAAATGAATGCAGGATTATGACCGCTAGTTTAACAAAGCAAGTTAAATGAACCAATGTAACCCTTCAAAAGGGATTAAGCAGCACATAAGCACTGGGAATATAAATATGACAGGAATTAGACAATACAACTGAACCACATTGTTGACTGGCAGAGCTACTTAAAGTAAGCTGATCACGAGCCTAGATATATTCTTATTGGAGTAATTTACTGACATTACGGTTATATTTAACACACTGACAATGGTTTTGTCTTTGAGAAAATATTTAGACAAAAGGTCTTAGCTGCCTTAAATTTAATTTATTTTCTGCATTTTAAATTTCATTTACTTTGGACATTTTTTCTATTAAGAGATGCTTAAAAATAAATGTTGCTTTAGGGAAATGTGTAAATATGCAATAAATTAATGAAAAGATAATGTTTTATATGTATTTTAGCAGACAACAGCAATCTGAAAGAAAATCATTAAGCAGTACTTACTGTGCTACAAAAGTCTCTACAAATGATTAAATATCCGCTAATATGTAATATATTTTCAGCATTTCATAGTTAATATCCAGTGGCAAAAGTTATTGCTTTTTTAAAGAATATTAGTGATGCCTCAGAGAAAACATACAGATCTAGATGTAATTTATCTAAAATTAATATTTTTGAATTTTCTGTAGACTTTTGCAATTTTAGAAAGACAATTATTGCCATCCTTAAAATTTGTAGAGCCAGGGATGCCTCCAAGAAATGTTTACGTGTGCATTCCAGTTAATGCATCATTTTCTGTGCTATCTGGAGACAATGTTCATTTTGGAGCAAATTACAATTGTTAATAAATATTTTAATGAGTATGCAATACTTCGGGAAGGCATGGCACTACAGGCATATTTTAACATTTAATTTGTTTTAAGCATTGGTTTGTAAATTAAAAAAAATTATTGAGGGAAGTTTTGCTATTAAAGCGTTTCTTCTTTTAGGTCACTCATGCCTTCCAGAATATTATAAAGTATAGATAAAGCTTTGCTAGAACTCAGGAAGCATTTTTGAACTAAGACAGGAAAACAGTTGGTGAAAGGAGAACACAAGCTCTCCATTCCACAAAAGGGTTTGCTTGTCCCTCTTGCCATCCTGCTCTTAAACTGTTTCTATATGTCCCTTAGTTAATCCTTCCTGTTAATAATACCTCTGACTCAAAAGTGTTCCAGGAATTCACTAAATCACCATCCCTTCTGTAAAGCAATGTCTTCACATCTCCAGTCATATCACATTATTTTTGGTTCATTTATTTGCCAATGAAGGATGAATAAACTGGATGGCAGATCACTGGATCAAAACAAATTTCACCGAGCGCTTCTTCTATCACCATATTTGTATAATGTTAACTTTCACAAACAGAAATTTAATATTCTCAACGAAAAGTACTTTTTTTCAAAAGGATATTTAATTGGTATGCTTCTTTTAAACTAAACTACTTGTGCTTGAAATGCATGCTTCGGTAGTTATCTTACTGACACAGCCCACAGGCCATTCTTCATATAATGTCCTCACTTCTTTAATAAATGTATTAGTGATGTGCAAACAGCATCCAGAAAAAAAAAACTATTTTTATACAATATGCTGATGCCTTGACCATGAACTGCTCAGCCCACTGACACTTCCATCTGCAGACTACAAAAAGATACTCTGTCCAGTCCATAGACACCTGTCTCCAACAACCCCAAATACTTTTAAACACTGAAAAAAGGAGACCCCCCTCCCATGCTGGCAATCATCAAGAACCCAAACACTAAACATAGCTAATAAAACATACACAACCCTATAAAAAACTACTAGGGAAGATCAATGAAGAAAACATAAAATTTGATTATCACACTCAATGCATTATCCAGAAAGACCAATAGGAAAGATGGTCTGCTATACAAGAGTAAACCCTACCTTATTAACCAAGGTAGAAGAGCCCCTGCAATCTACTACCCAGTCTGCTGTACGCTTCCTCAATCTTCACAGAGTTATTGAATGGGCAAGCTGTCTAAACTAGAACACAGCTATAAAAAAACTGCAATATATCCTACTGACAAACTCCAAAACTCATAACTGTACTGGTCTCAATAAATTAATTACTTTAATTAATTAACTAATTACACAAACCGTCTAGAACTCCATAACTTACTTACACAGGCACAACTAGAAACAGTCTTCAAAGTACTACCTCAGCCAGTATGGGTTCCAGGCCTTGCCAACCAGCTAGACATCCAAGATCCAACTGTCTCTACTTAACTCTAACTCAAAGTGTACAACAATTATGGCAAAGGTATTTTCTTTGCAAGTATATCTAAGCAACTGCATGATATCCAAGTGTCAATAAAACAAAATACTACCTTTCACAGCTTCAAAATAAAATTGCAATAAATAATAAGGGAATGAATGGCAGAATAAATGAGTTAACTTAACTTACGGCTTTGCCAATGCTATTTATCCCATGGTAAAATCAGCCCAAAGTTATACAGCTGTCAGTAATCATTACTGCGATGTATTTGCAGCACTGAGGTTCTCTATCTAGCTATTGGACTCTACAAAGGGATACTATGCTGTATCTTCCTAGACTAAGCACTCTATCTTGGCACTACCAGCATTTACTATGAGTATACTCCACCTTACAAATGCACCTGTTAAAAACAAAATGAACTACCTTCCTCCATTTGAAATGAAATAACTTCTCTAGCTAAATCACTACCATAGACATCCTCCTCAAGAAATAATCTCTATGCAAAAGGGACTGTATCATAATATGGTCTTTCTTATCTGATCACTGGCCGGTGCTATTTTTCTAATTATGTAATTCCTTCTGTAAAAAAAAAAAAAACAAAATAAAAAAACTAGTGGTACAGGAATTATATTGGCATACAGACTACTAAAACTGACAGTTGTCATAATTTGTCTAAGATCCATGTCAAAGATCACTTTTCATTCTTATTAAAAATAAGGAAACATGATTTAAGCTGGTATTGCTTCTTTAAACCACGGTTTATTAATTAAAACAAGAAATGAGTGCTTTCACCCGTGTGGACTCTATCAGACATACTCCATTAAGAGCATTCTCAAATTTAACTGAAAAATAACCAACTTTTACTAAAACACAACACATGTTTTATATATATGTGCTATAGTATTTCATGTCTATGTTGGAGTTTAATTTTCATTTTTTATCTTTACTACTGAATATTTAATTATGTATTTTATTACTATTATGACTTAGTTTGGGTTAAACTTTTGATTTTATTTTTACTTCCATTGCAAATCTTTTACTTATATTTGGTATCTGAGGATTAACTTAACTTCAATTTGAATTGTTCAGAGTATGATGCTCCAGATCAGTGGTATGAACTACCATTTTGGTACATTCTAGCATAGTGAGATCTGAGGAAGCCCTTCACTTTATTAACAGATATGAGTGAAAGTGGTTTAAAATGTATATACGAGCACAAGTTGAGACACATGAGTTTATTTAATACAACTACCTATACCATTACTCTGTGGATATATAGAGATATAAATATACAGTATACCTATCTATAAATTGGTTTACTATCAAAAGGGCAATCAGACTTTGTTCGATTTATGTTAGTCCAAACACCCAACTTGATAGTATTGAAGGAATGAAAAAAAATGTTGAAATGCACAACAGCGAATGCACTACAGCATCTGCTGTTGTGCATTTCAACATTTTAATGCAGATCACAGAGTGGGGATTCGGAAATGTTACCTTTTCCCTCACTGTAGTGCAATCTCGGAGTTTGTATATATAAGTAGAGGGGAGGGCTTGCCCTCCTGCAAAAACGTTCTTTACTGTGTTTTTGAGCACACTACACCTTGCAGAAGTGTGGAGAATGTTCGAAAAATGTCAAATTCGACATTCTCCACTTCCGCGTTCTACATGTTTTGCAATCGTTCTTTTTTTTTCCGCTTCTTTAGTACGGGAATATGATAACTCCCCACAAGGTGTGATCACACAACTAATAGTAAACCTATAAATCTATATCTGTAAAACATACAGATTACTAATTTTTTGGTTTGGCATGACTGTTCTTATGTGTAGCTTATCACTGACCCTTTCCTTTTCACCTCCTCTGTATTTTCTGAGCCTGGGAATTTTCATACATGCACACAGCTTCACACTTTTCTTTTAGCTTGTCTCAGCACTAAGCCTGAGGGAAATGCATTCTTGTCTTTCATCTTAAAGACTTCCCAGATTCACATAAAGTTGCTAAATCCTAATTATACCTCTACTCCTAGCAGCAGAGTTCTTTTTTCAGATCTGATGACCACCACATTCCTCCCCTCTCTCATCACAGCATTTCACAGAGTTTAGTCTCACTGCCATCTGTTTTATTGTCTACTACAGTAATCTTACAAAAATACAGGATTAGATGCTTTGATTACTTGACATTATATCTAGCATTGTGATCAACAACCAGATATACAGCGACTTTATACGTATTTAGATAAGGAGTAAGCAGCAAAGATTACAATAACAATGTGAACACCAAATTGATATACATTGACTTTATACGTACTTAGATAAGGAGTAAGCAGCAAAGATTACAATAACAATGTGAACACCAAATCGATATACAGCGACTTTATACATACTTAGTTAAGGAGTAAGCAGCAAAGATTACAATAACAATGTGAACACCAAATCGATATACAGCGACTTTATACGTACTTAGATAAGGAGTAAGCAGCAAAGATTACAATAACAATGTGAACACCAAATCGATATACAGCGACTTTATACGTACTTAGATAAAGAGTAAGCAGCAAAGATTACAATAACAATGTGAACACCAAATCGATATACAGCGACTTTATACGTATTTAGATAAGGAGTAAGCAGCAAAGATTACAATAAGAATGTGAACACCAAATCACTGCCAATGAATGGGATACAATTAAGTGCACTTGGATTAAAGTCTTCATTGTAATTTACATGGCTTTTTATAAGGGAAATAGGAAATTATGTATTACTTTTTACTAGTCTGTGCAACTTAGATCTGATGAAGCTATAAGAAGGGCTAAAGCTCCCACCTCTTGTTTTAACTTAATAAACCATGGTTTAAACAAGCAATACCAGCCCATTTGTTTATTTTAATAAGAAAGCAAAGTGATCTTTGACACAGATCTTACAAAACGAGTTGTGAAAACAGTCAGTTTTAGTAATTCGTATGCCAATATTGTTCCTGTACAACTGGCTTCCCTTTGTTCTTACTTAAGGTAAGTGTGCACTACCCTTAAAGATCAAGTTTAAAACTCGGACTTACCTGATCAATCCAGAAGACAATGGACTAGGCGGATAGCATTTGTCTGCTGATTTCTTGCTTTTTTAAAAGCATATACAAACAAAACAAAGTTTGATAAATAAAATAAAAATAGAAGTTATGTACCTACCATAATGTTCCATGTTAGTTGTCTTCTTCCCACCTTCTTTCTTGCTGGATGGGTTCGGAGCCGAACCTCGGCTCCGACTCGGCCACTCTAAAAGCTCGAGAGCTAGTTCCACCGGCTCGAGGCTCCCCTTTTATCCCACAATGCTAGGCGGTAATACCTCAGATCTCGTTTGTAAGCTAAGCCCAGCTAGGAAAAATCCAGAAATTGGAAGAAAGGGGTAACCCACCTCTATACAGTGACAAAAAGAAGGTGACCTAAACCTGACGAGGGAATATATATATATAATACAGTATATATATATATATATATATATACATATAGAGGTGGTAGGAAAAATAAAGGTCACAATCAAACTCCTCTAGGTCTGTCCAGGCTAGGGGGAAGGAGGGTGGGACGCAAGAAAGAAGGCGAGAAGAAGACAACTAACATGGAACGTTATGGTAGGTTCATAACTTCTATATGTTAAGTTGTCTATCTCGCCTTCATTCTTGCTGGATGGGACCGCGTCCCTAGCACCTTGTCCCGGGTGGCCTATCGGAACAGACTCTTGAGTACAGTGGAACCAAAGTTGGCTCTGTGTCTAGAAGCTAAGTCCAACTTATAATGAGAAATGAACGTATGGGGAGAAGCCCAAGTAGCTGCAGCACAAATCGAGTCAATAGGCAGCCTGTCTTGGAAAGCTATGGATGTAGCCAAAGCTCTAGTTGAATGAGCCCTAGGTTTGTTTGGTAACTGTAGATGCCTGATCTCATATACAAAAGAAATCAAAGAAGTAAGCCATCTGGAGAGAGATACTTTAGAAACCGGAAGGCCCTTTCTGCCTTCTGCATAAGAAACAAATAGCTGATCAGACTTTCTAACTTGTTTGGTCCTGTCTAAGTAATACCTTAACTGTCGATGAACATCTAACCAATGTAATTTTTGTTCTGACCCGTTGGAATAGTTAGGGAAGAACACAGGAAGGTCAATGGTTTGATTTAAGTTTGCCGGAGAGGCTACTTTAAGTAAGAAGGATGGGTTGGTACGTAAGGACACCCTATCCTTATGAAACAAAAGGTAAGGGGATAGACTACACAGTGCATGACGTTCAGAGACTCTTCTAGCTGAAGTAATGGCTACCAAAAAGAGTGTTTTCCAGGACAGCAATTTCATTGAACACGAAGCCGCAGGTTCAAAGGGGGGAAGAATCAAAGATGTCAGAACCAAGTTAAGATCCCAAGAAGGAGGAGGATCTCTAATAGGAGGCTTGAGGAGAAATACTCCCTTTAAAAAGGCTTTGCAAAGTTTGTGAGACATGATGGCAGACTCTGAAATTCCAACATGAAAGTTAGATATAGCTGCCAGTTGGACCTTAATTGTAGAAGGAGATGAACCTGAGTGGAAAAGTTCGGCTAAAAAATCAAGGACTGATTGAATAGAAGCAGTGAACGGGTCTATGTCCCTTCCCTGCGCCCAATAGGAAAAACGTTTCCACTTACTAAGATAAATCTTCCGAGTGGAGATTTTATGAGAAGCTATTAAAATATCTTGAACTGAGTGAGATATTAGAGGGAGCCTGGCTAGGGTTGGAACTGGAGGAACCATGCAGTGAGGTTCAGAGAGGAGAGGGAGCGATGTAACTGACCCGACTGATGGGTCAAAAGATCTGGAACTGGGTCCAGATGCCAGGGTTGCTCCAACAGAAAACGGTGTAGAAATGGGAACCAAACCTGTCGAGGCCAGTATGGAGCAATGAGGATCATGGAAGCTTTCTGAGCATTGGCTTTCTGTATCAATTGAGAAATCAGTGGGAAGGGAGGAAAGGCATACAGAAGTCCCCGGGGCCAATCTTGGACTAGAGCGTCTCTGCTGGGATGGCCTGGTTGGGGAAAGAGAGTGAAATAATTTTCGCACTTGCTGTTTTGGGGAGTAGCAAAAAGATCGCAGCAAGGCCGGCCCCACTTTAGAAAAACTTTCTCCAACAATGAATTTTTCAGAGACCACTGGTGAGGCATGAGAATAGCTCTGCTCAATTTGTCCGCAATGACATTGGACTTCCCGGGAATGTGCATTGCTATCAGAAACCGCTGAGAAGAAATCGCCCATTGCCACAGTCTGAGTGCCTCTCGACATAGGGGGTAGGATCTGGTTCCGCCTTGTTTGTTGATGTACCACACTACAGACATGTTGTCTGTCTGAATTGCTATTGTTCCTATGGGAAGAGAGTCTTGAAGGGCCTGCAACGCTAAAAGCACTGCTCTCATCTCTAGAACATTTATATGCAAGTGGCGTTCGTAAGGTTGCCATGTGCCCTGGACTGTCCTGCCCTGATAATGCCCCCCCCACCTGATCAGGGAGGCGTCCGTTGTCAGAGTAGCAACCGGAGGGGGAGGAACAAAGGGTCTTCCTAGGAAGAGCTGGGGGGATGTAATCCACCAAGAAAGGTGATTCCTGCATGATTGTGTTATCACAATGGAGTGGGACATCGGAAGTTGTTGGTATGACCATTGTGTGAAGAGCATCCATTGTAAAATTCTCATGTGTAATCTGGCTAATGGAAGAAGAGGGATAGCAGCCGCCATTATCCCCAGTACCTTCAGGGCCAGTCGGGCTTTGATTTTGTTGCTGTGGAGGAGAAGAGACTTGTTTGTGTATGTCTGCTATCCTCTGGTCTGTGAGTCTGGCTGACATGCTGACTGTGTCTAGATTTGCACCTATGAAGGTAATAGCACGACAAGGCGACAAAACAGACTTTTCGCAATTTATTGAGATACCTAGATTTCGACATGTGTGAAAAGTGTAGTCCCTGGCAAGTAGCAGAAGATGGTTGGTGGGGGCTGTAAGGAGCCAGTCGTCTAAGTATGGAAACACCTGGAATCCTTGACGTCTCAGATGAGAGGCGACCGCTGCCATGCATTTGGTAAACACCCGGGGGGCTGTGGTGAGTCCAAAGGGCAGGGCTCTGAATTGAAAATGACTGGTTCCCAGCCTGAAGCGGAGAAATCTCCTGGAGCGTCTATTCATTTTTATATGATAGTACGCATCCTGGAGGTCTATAGAGCACATCCAGTTGTCCTGCCCCAAGAGGGGTAGGATGGACTGCAGCGTGACCATCCGAAATTTTGTTTTCTTGACAGACTTGTTCAAGTTGCTGAGATCCAAAATGGGTCTCCAGTCCCCTGTTTTCTTTGGAACCAAAAAGAATTTGGAGTAGATTCCGGATCCTTGCTGGTCTGCTGGAACTGGTTGAATGGCTCTTTTTGCAAGCAACTTTGATATTTCTAACGCTGCTTGCTCCCTTTGAGTGGGTGGAACATCTGGAAGGGATTTTTTTGATTGTTTTGGAATGCGAAAGAATGGGATCGAATAGCCTTCGGAAATGATAGACTGTACCCACTTGTCTTGAGTTAGGGATTGCCAGGCTTCTGGGTACAGTGATAATCTTCCCCCGACTGCCTCTGAAGGTGGACAGTCGGGCAACACCTCAGGGATGCTGAAAGGGCTTGTTAGAAAAAGTTTCTCGACTGCCCTGATTCTGCGGACCCCCCCCCTGCCTCTAGGGCAGCGTCTACCATTATTGTTCCCCCCTCTGCCTCTAGAGGGGAACCGACTCTGTGTGTCAGGCAAAGCTCCTTGAGATTGTTTGCGGAACCACATCTTTCCCCCCTTCTGGCCCTTGGGATAAGGCCTAGAAGGAGTAGAAAAACGGACTCCCATGGCAGAGAGAGTTTTGCCATCAGTCTCGCACCTCGTCAGGGTTTCTTTCACCTGAGGACCAAAAAGGGACGATCCATCAAATGGGGAGTTAGTGAAAGACGCCTTGAAAGGGTCCGCAAAATTGCATAGCTGCATCCAGGCATGCCGGCGTAAGGCCACACCTGTACCTGCGGCTCTGCTCGCTCCATCCGCCGCATATGAAAGGAGGCGCATGGAGGAGTTAGCTATTGAATTGAGGGTAGCCAGCTGAGAGTTCATCTTATCCTGAAAACTTGCAGCTGTTGGATCCTTTAACATCTCACTCGCTTCCTTGATCAAGTCTCTCTGAAGACGAGTGAAATGACAGAGGTAGTTCAGCGAACGCATAGAAAAGGTCGCTGACGAGAACATCCGCTTCCCGTACCTGTCCATAGTCCTAGACTCCTTGTTAGGAGGATGGACGGGCACTAAAGGATCAGCTAGTTCCTTTTTGGTGGCAGCAGCCACCACCATAGCATCCACAGAAACTCCTTTGGTCAAAAATTGCTTGTCTGCTGGGGCCGTAATAAACTTTGAAGGTCTCCTGGGGGTGGGGTCCACAGAGTCAGGAGCCGTCCAGGCCTTTTTTGCTACCACCTGCATGAGGGGGTCAAAGGGAGGGGACACCCAGGAGGTGGAAGGGCGAGAGCCGAATGCCTCAAGATACACAGATTCATCCTCTGAAGGGTTGAGGGCTGGCCAATTCCCCCTCTGTTTTAAGATCTCCAGGATGTCTGCAAAGGAGACATCTTCAGAGGGGGAATGGGGGGAACCTTCAGAATCCTCTAAATCCGTGTCAGAGGTGACAGACTCAGGTGAGTCAATGTGCTTCCTCTTGCACTGTCTCTTCCTAGGGGGCTCTCCTGCCAGGTCAGGAGAGGCCTCAGAAGAGGAGGAGATCCCCACTGGGGATACTTGAGGAGCTGGCTCTCTGCGATCCGGGATGAGGGAGTGAGCAGAAAATACCCGAGGCACCATGGAGGGAGGGGCGTACGGAGCCGACTGTGGAGTTGAACCAGGTTCTAACACACTCCGCATGACCTCGAAGGCACCCCTGTCAGGCAGAGCCAGAGGTCTCCGCTCCGAAAAGCTGAAAACCTCCCCCGGCACCGACAGTGATGGCTCCGAGGCCGATGCCGGAGCCGAACTCACCAACGCCGAAGCACCGAGAGGAAGAGCGGGGTCGGACAAGGGTCCGATGCCACTCACCCCCTCGGAGCCGACGAGGGAAGTCCGGCGCCGAGATTCCTCCAAAGAAGAAATCGGAGCAGACGATGGTGCCGAAGACAATTGTATCTGTTCCGACGCCGCCACAGTCTCGGGTCCAAAACGCCCCGGCTCTGAACTCAAAGGAGTCGGAGGAGGAACATTTTGAGTGATAGGGTTAACCATCGACTGATGAGTCGGGCTCTGAAGCATCTGGGCCAGTGCCTCGGACTTTAGAAGTCGACTCACTACCCTCTGAAGGTCATGATCTGAAAGTCTCGACGACCTAGAGGAGTGAGACCTATGGCTCCGTTCAGACAGCAAAGGAGATGCTGGAGCCGAATGAACGGAGCCAATAGACGATGACCTAGACCTTTTCCTAATTGTCGGTTCCAATAACCTTATCGGAGCCGACTCAGTGATGTCTAACACCTCGGCTCCGGCCAGAGCTGAGGAAACAGAAGAAATACGTGTTCGAGCCCCATCGGTTCCAGTCGGAGCCGATGTTGGAACAGACTTTGAAGCCCCAGGTGACGACTCGGAAGCTGGAGCCGACGACCTGGTAGGCTTCGAGGGTTTACCCGAAGATAGAGTCGGGGGACCCTCAGGCTTCAATAAGCCTCGTAAAATAAGCTAATTTTTTTCTTTCCTGCAGGACTCTAGGGCTGAAGCTATGGCAAACAGCACAAGAGTCCTGCAGGTGCAAAGGTCCCAGGCAGTACACGCAAGAAGTGTGACCGTCTGTCAGAGACATCTTCTGACAGCACGAGTCACATTTCTTAAAGCCTGAGACCTTTGATTCTTTAGACATTAGTAAAAATAGAAAGTGTAATCACACACACTGACACAAACACACCGATTACACTAACTGAAAATTTAAATTAAACTAATTAAGCCAAAAATGAGTAATTTGTTCCCTACAAAAAACACACACACACTCCACTACTAGGAGGGGGAGGGAAGGGCCAGAAGGCCTAAGGAAAGAACTCCTAAGTTCTTGAAGTAAAAAGGGGAAGAAACTGGAGGGGATGGATAGAAAACTACTTAACTTTGGTAAATATAAGAAAAAAACTAAGTTAAAGGTGTTTTAAATAAGTTTTAGATTGCTCTAAATAAACTAACCTGAAGCTGGTTGGAACAACGCACCTCGATTGCTATAGCGGCAAACGAGATCTGAGGTATTACCGCCTAGCATTGTGGGATAAAACGGGAGGCTCGAGCCGGTGGAACTAGCTCTCGAGCTTTTAGAGTGGCCGAGTCGGAGCCGAGGTTCGGCTCCAAACCCATCCAGCAAGAATGAAGGCGAGATAGACAACTTAACATATAGTATTTTAGTGTGCAAGCTGCACACAGCGCCAATGCCCTTGGTCTATGATATCATCATGCCTAGCACAGTGATGATATGATTCTGTGACTAGTTGTATTCGGAAATAAGCAGACAGTAATAAGGAAAATTAAGAAAAAAAAAGAAATAATTTCATTATTTTGCTTTTACACTCCAAAAAAGTAACATTTAGTGAATAATGTGACTGTGCATGAAAGAAGAAGTGTGTGTGTGTGTGTGTGTGTGTGTGTGTGTGTGTGTGTGTGTGTGTGTGTGTGTCTGTGCGCGTGTGCGTACCTGTGAGTGAGAGAGCAGTGGCAGCAATTAAAACCAAGAGGTATGCAAACCTCAGCCTCTTGGCTCAAGAAATCTGGAAAAAGCCTAAAATAAAGGGGGGGGGAGCGCAAAGGCTCAAAAATAGGAACAGATAGGAAGCATTGCTGCTAGAATAAACAAATGATTTAGCATGGATTTTCTGAAGGAAATAAAGTCTGAAACTCAGATGTCACTATTTAGTAACTTCAATCCCAATAGTTTATAGGTTCACAGGTGTGTACTAGGCTAATGGCCCTAGACCCTATATAAGCCTAGGCCAAGAAGATTCCCTGGCATCATGCCACCCAAAATTAGTTCCCAGTGTCCCTATCAAGCAAGGCCACTGAAGTGATCCCCGGGGTGAATTTCCTATTGCCCACCCACTGTCAAGATTTCTCTTAAAGAAGGCCAGTGAAGTGCTCTGCTTGATGTGAATGGGAAGTTTGCTTCAGAGTATGGGAAGTCTCTGGGTTAGGAACCTGTCCCTCCAATATGTTCTGTTTATTGTGGTAATGAGGTTAAGGTCCCTGGAGCGTATGGCACGGCGGGATTGGGATTTTTTTTGGTGTAGCATATCTAGCAGCTCGGGGTATGAAATGGCTTTGTAGGTCAAGCAGAGATGGTCTCTTAAGTAGGCGATAAGGACAGAGTATAGCTGGAGTTTTTTGAGTCTGTCCATATAGGGCATGTGTCTAAGGCCTAAGATCCTCTTAGTGAGGTATTTTTGTGGCCTTTCCAATTGTTGTAGGTGTCTAGTGAGGTACATACCAAATGGTGTGTTGTATTCTACAATAGGTCTAATGAGGGATGGATAGAGAGGGATTATGACCTCTTTCTTCCTGGATGAGAAACCTTTTGTAATGAGATGTGCCACACAGAAGGACTTTCTGACTACAGTGGCAATGTGATTATCAAATGAGTGGTTGCTGTCAACCTGTGTCCCCAAGTTTCTTATCACACCTTTGGTGTTTAGTGGACTACCGCCTATGTGGTAGTTCATGGGCACTGAATTTTTCCCAAAGGGAATGACAATGCAGTTTTTGGAATTGAGCTTAAGGCCATGGTTCTGGCACCAGTCATTAGTGTCAGTGAGGCCTTTTTGTAGAATGTCTACATCAGATGGAGAATCAGTAATGGCTCCCAGTTTTCAATCATTTACAAACTTGGTCAGCCAAAGTCCCTTTGTGTTGGCTTGAACTTCAGAGAAGTAGATGCCAAACAGGAGAGGACCTAGGACTGATCCCTATGAGACACCACTTACAACTGGTCGGTAGTCAGATCTGGAGTCCTCTAATTTTACAGTGCGGGTTCTATCAGTGAGCCAGTTGGCAACCCATCTTATTACATAGGGGTTTATGCCTAGTTTAGTGAGTCTATCTATGATTCCTGAGTGAGAGATGGTGTTGAAAGCCTTGCCAAGATCTAGGTAGGCTGTGTGAACTACCTTGCCCTCATCCACAGCTCTGGTGGCAGACTTGAAGTCTATCAGATTGAGCAGGCATGATCTACCTTTAACAAACCCATACTGTGTTGGTCCAGAGTTTGGAGATTCTCTATGTCCTTATTTATAAGGTCCATGAAGATGCGCTCCATAGCCTTACATATCAGACTTGTCAGGCTAATGGGGCAGTAGTTCCCAGGGTCTGTAGTCGCTCCCCCTTTATGGAGTGGGATGACTGTAGCAGTGCACCATTCGGAAGGAACAAAGCTTGAAATGAGGCTGTGATCGAACAGGGTACTCAGGTGTGGTGCCAGTTCACTTTGTAATTCATGTAAAACACAGCCAGGGATATTATCAGGTCTCATGGAAGCTGATTTCTTGGCATTGGACCGTGCGGTTTTTACCTGTCTTGCTATGGTAACAGGGACTTGGCATTCCTCAGGTATTGTGATAGGCCCTTTAGGGGTTGTAAAGGGGGTAAAGTTCGCACTGAACCAGTTGGCCAATATGGTGGCAGTATCAGTTGGTTCTGTATATATATATATTGCCATTGTGCTGTAACTCAGAGCAGATCTGAGCATTGCCATGTAGATTCTTGACATAATTATAGAATGCCTTGTGGTTGTCTTTAGAATCTGCAGCAATTTTCTTTTCATAGCTAGTTTTAGAGGATTTAATGAGGGATCTCAGTTTTTTGCTGAGGCTAACAAAGGAGTTTTTCCAGTCTTGGGACTTCACCCTTTTCTACAACAGCTTTTTCCTTCTGTTGTAGAGTTTGTTTACTGTGGGGGACCACCAGATTGGCTTTCTTTTTTTTGGAGGATAGCGTCTTGATTTGCCAGAAAACCACAGATTTTATGAATAATGGACCAAAAAAATGAGGTAAAAATCTGGACATTCTTTGAAAATCTTATATTTTGGTTTAAAATACTTGCCCCAACACCATTTACATACATTGCAGCAAGTTTGAAATATTAGGTGGAGGAATTATTTTACATCAAAAATAAAAATAATAATAATACTATTTTAATTATAAAATTCCACAGTGGTGCAGAATGTCGAGCTGGCACCTCGGCGTTCATCAAAATCTACTGCCGATCATTAGTGGACCGGAGTTCCGCTGTGGCAACACCTAACTGGGAAAAGCCAAAAGACAACTATTTTAATTATAAAATAAATAAGTAAAATAAAACAATTTTACAGATAGTGACTAAAAAAACCCCACTACTGAGGCTGAAGTACAAAATAAAATAAAACAAGATAAAACTCTATTAATAGGAATTTTATTATTACAGTACATGTGGTTTCATTACTTACATCTATCCCAGAAGAAGATGGGATTGATTATGTAAGGAGTTATTTGAGTAAATATACTAAATATAATGTTGCTTCAATGCAATTGTTTAGTACGTTATTAGAAACTGTACTTGAAAACAACTTTTTTCTTCAATAGTAAGTATTATCAACAAAAAAGAGGCATAGCCATGGGGAAACTGTTGCCACTGCTAATGCCAATCTTGTTCTTGGGTAGTGGGAGAGAGAGATACTTCCCATAGTAAAGGTCTACAGGAATATCATCTTTTACAAAAGGTTTGCGGATGACATGATTTTCATTTTCGAAGGAAATGTTTATAGGTTCATAGGTGTGTACTAGGCTAATGGCCCTAGGGCCTTTACGAGCCTAGCCATAGGATTAGCCTGGCATAGTGCCACCTGACCTTAGTTCCCAGTGCCTCTGTCGAGTAGAGCCACTGGAGTGATCCCCGGGGTGAATTTTCTGTTTCCCATCCACTCATCAAGATTTCTCTTGAAGAGGGTAAGTGAGGTGCTCTGCTTGACATGTATGGGAAGTCTGTTCCATAGCATGGGCAGTCTCTGGGTTATGAACCTGTCCCTCCAGCATGTTCTGTTGATTGTGGTAATGAGGTTGAGGTCTCTGGATCATGTGGTGATGGAGGGACTGGGATTTCTTTAGATGCAGCTTTTCTAAAGTACAGTTGTGTACCCTTAATGTAGATGTTCGAGTGTATTCACTGTTGCAGTCATCACATTTGGGTTATCCCTGTCAGGGTAGCCCTCGGCTGGACTGAATACCAGAGACTTGGTATTTCTGCGTCGGTTGCGGTCGCTTGAGGACTGATGTCAGGTTGTCAGTGGTATAAAGAAAGGCATCAGACACCATTACATCAGTTTTTCTTGCCCTAACCTGTCAGGAGCCCCCAAGGTAGGAGGCCAGGCTCTGGTGGTAGAACCCCACCAGTGGAAGATAAATACCAGTATGTCCCCTGTAAGGAAAGATCAGCAACGAAGAAGAAAAAGAGAAAGGGGGATGGAGGGAGGGTAACCATGACTGCAACAGTGAATACACTCAAACATCTACATTTATGGTAAGTGTACACAACTGTACTATGTTCTTTGTGTTTCACTGCTGCAGTTATCACATTGGGGTAGATTCCCAAAGCTGAAGAAATGGGTGGAGGCAGTCCAGGAAGCTAGGGGCTGGCTAAGATGCCCTGCAAGACTGCAGAGGCAAACCCTGCCCTGGATTTGAAGAAGAGAGGCAGGTGGTAATGCTTGGTAAAAGTATGAACAGATATCCAGGTGGCAGCCTCCAGGATGTCCCTGGTGGGGACTCCTCTGAGGAAAGCTGCAGAGGTGGAGGCTGCTCTGGTGGAGTGTGTCCTGACCCCCTGGGGGGAGGCCTGTCATACTGTTTGTAGCAGAAATGGATGCAGTGTGCTATCCATCTGGAAATGGTTTGCTTGGAGATGCCTTTGCCTTCTGTCCCTGAAGCAAAGCTAACCAGCAATTGATCAGACTTTCTGAAGAGTTTAAGTCCTATCCCGATAGTATCTGAGCCGTCTTTGCACATATAGAGTGTGCAGAATCCTTTCCCCCTTGTTTTGGGGGTTAGAAAAAAAGGTGGTAAATGGATGGGTTGATTGAGAGCCACACTAGGCACCACCTTGGTCATGAAGAATGGATTAGTTTCTGAGAGGATACCCTGTCTGCATGGGAGATGATGAAGGGTTCCACAGCCATAAGTGCTTGCAGCTCAGAGACTCTTCTGGCTGAAGTGATGGCCATGAAGAAGACGGTCTTCCAGGAGAGAAAATTTAGCTCTGCAGAAGAAGCTAGTTTGAAGGGGGCAGGGTGAGCTTTTCGAAGACAAAGTTAAGGTCCCAAGCTGGAGTTGGTGCCCTTCTGGGGGGCCTCAAGTTGCTAGCCCCTCTGAGGAACTGTTTTATCAGAGGGTGTGAAAAACAGAGGCTGCTCAGTGGGAAAATGAGCAGAAATAGCAGAGGCATGAGTTTTTACAGAGGAGGAAAAGACATCACTGTGTAGTAGGTCAGCTAAGTAAACCCAGGATGAGAGGGATTGAGGGCTGTGATGTACTGGCCCCCTTAGCCTGGATCCAGGTGCAGAACCTTTTCCATTTATCTGCATAAGACTTTCTGGTGCTAGGGCATCTGGCCTCTCGAATAACATCCAAAACCTGTTTACTGAGGATGGTCACCAGTTAGGGTACAAGCCAAGCCACCAAACTGTCTGCAGTTGGGGGTGCATGAATTCCCCTTCCCTATGGGTTTGGAATCTGAGGCAGATTCCATGGAGGCAGCAGGGACAGGCTATGCAGCAAGGGGTACCAGTGCTGTCTGGGCCAGTCTGGAGCTACGAGAATGGTCCTTGGTTTTTCCTCCCTTATTTTCAGCAGTACCATGGGAATGAGAGGTAGGGGAGAAAGGCATAGACCAAGAGGTTTACCAGGGGAAGGACAGGCATCCACTTTCCAAGCCATGCAGTGACACTCCCTGTTGCAGAATTTGCTGAGCTGATGGTTGGCGTGGGAGGCAAAGAGGACAACCTCCGGGGTTCCCCATTTTTGAGTTATTGGGAAGAAGGTGTTTCTGTTGAGCTGCTACTCGTGGGGGTCCAAGAGCTTTCTGTTTAATTGGTCTGCCAGGGAGTTGAGAAAGCCTGGCAGGTACTGTGCTAACAGGTGTATTTGCATGGAAGAGGCTGTGAACCAAAGGGTCATGGCCGGCCTGCACAGCGGGTAGGTCAGAGGTCCTCCCTGCTTGTTGATGTACCACATCACAGTGGTGTTGTCTGTTTTGATCAGGAGACCCCCTGGAGAGAGAAGGGGTTTGAAAGCTATCAAGGCCTGCTGCACAGCCATCATCTCTTTTTGACTGATGTGCAGGGGGAGTTGCTGGGGGTTCCATTGGCCCTATATGCACCTACCATCCAGGTGTGCACCCCAAGCGTAGTCGTGGTGAGGGTCTGGGCGGCAGGTTGTGGGAAGAGGGGCAGTCCCTTGTTGTGGGAGCAGGCTGTTTCCCACCAAAGAAATTCCTTCCTCAGGCAAGGAATACTAGGCAGAAGAGTTTCCAGATCTTAAGAGTGTTGACATCAAAGGCTCTTTAGGTACCACTGAAGTTTACTTATATGCAGGCTGGCATATGGAATGAGGAGTATGCAAAAGGCCATGAACACCAGGACTTGCAGGATTTTCCTTGCAGAAAGCTGGGGTCTGGTGGCCAGTTGAGATAAGTAAGATGATAGGAAAATGTGTTTCTCTGGTGTAAGGCATGCCATCTGGGATGCTGTGTTTAGACTTGCTCCCAGGAAGATTATCCTTTTGGTGGGTACCTGTTTGGATTTCTTTTTGTTGATTGTGTACCCTAGGGAGGTTAGTAGGTCCTTTACAAAGGCCAGGTCTTTGAGCAACTTTTCCTGGCTGTCTGCCTGAATAAGGCAGTCATCTAAGTAGGGGTAAATTTGAATATTTCTTTGTCTGCAAAAGACAATGGCCGTAGCCAGGCATTTTGTGAGAAAACTGGGAGCAGTAGATAAGCCAACATGAAGCGCAGAGAAGTGAAAGTGTTCAGATCCTGCCCTGAAGCGGAGATATTTTCTGCAGGACTCCTTGATAGGAATGTGGAGGTAGGCCTCTTTTAGGTCCAAGATGGCTAGTCAGGCATCCTTGGAGAGCATGGGTAGCAGCTGCTGGAGGGTGAGAATTTTGGGATCACCAGAAAGGTGTTTAGAATGGGCAGCTTGAGGATGGGTTGCCAGGTACCCTCTTTTCTGGGCACCAAAAAAAGTCTGGAGTAGAAGCCTTGGCCTATCTGCTCTGTAGGAACGTGCTCTACTGCCCCCAAGGAGAGCAGGGAATGAATTTGCTTTTGAGCCACTGCCCAATGATTTGGTGATAGATCTGGGAACCCTTTTGGGGTTGGTAGGGTGTGAAAGGAGAAATTGTACCCCTGAGACACAATGTTCAGAACCCACTGGTCCTTGGTAATGGTGGCCCAGGTGCATTGACTGAAAGGAGAGTTTTCCTCCTAGGGGCATGTGAAGGTGGGCAGAGGCAAGGTTGGGAAGGGGCTAGTCACTGTGAGCTCTTACCATAAGGGGGTGGGTTAGAACTCCCTGGTTTTGAAGTGCAGGTAGTCCACTGCTTAGATCTCTGCAACCCCTGGGGCTGCTGTCCAGGGGGGGGGGGGTCTGTTTCCACAAGGCCTAGGATGACCCTGTCTACTCGGAGCAGGACCAGTGCTTGGAGGGGAAAATGCCTGGTGAACCTAGGGGGCTGGACCTGTAAGAAATCTTTAACAGTCTGCATAGATTTTGCTTTTTCTTCCATCTTTTTTTAAGACCTCTTCTGCTTTAGTGCCAAATAAGTTATCTTTGTGCAAGGGTGCATCCAACAATTTTGATTTGACATGGTCTGGTAGTGGTTGTTCCTTAAGCCAAGCATGTCTTCTAATGACAGATCCAGTGACTGCTGCCCTGTAAGAAGCTTCTAGAGCTTCAAAACCATAGTGCAAAGTGTGTTTAGTTACTTGACCAGCAGAATGCATTAAGTCCTGTAAATCTTTAGATTCTGCCCATGCAGGAAAGGAGGAAATTTTTTGTTTAAGGAGTTCCAAGGTATGTTGCTGATACTTAAGCATATGGAACTGACAATTTAGTGCCCTGATAGCAAGAGTAACTGAGGTGTATACTTTCTTACCCCATCTGTCCAGTACTCGGGAATCCCTGTCTGAGGGGGTGGGATTCTTAGCTGAGGTTACTTTAATCCCTTTAGGCCATTGAGTAATGACCTCCAGGTTAGCTGTTGGAGTTTTAAAAAGATATTTGTGTGAGTCAGCAACTCTGTAGTACCTGTCTGGTTGTCTGGGAGCAGGAGGGAGGGCATCTGGAGTCAAGCTGGATTCAAGGAAAACATCATCCACCACATCCATTACTGGGGGGATGGCTAAGAGCCTGTGTTGTGAAAGGTCCAGAAACTCTCTTGAGTCTCTTTCTAGACTGTGGGTAATCCTGACTCTCCCACTGGAAATGCTCCGCTAAGGTATGCAGGATTTCCCCAAAGAAAAAATCCTCTGGGGGAGAAGCTGAAGAAATGGATTCCTCTGCATCAGAATTCTCATATGTAGAGAGGGGCTACATGTCTTCATAGCCAGATGCATCGGATTCATCTGACTCTTGTTCAGAGAAAACTACTTGAGACCGATCTCTTTTCCTTGTTGAGGGAGTGGCTTGGCTTCCTCTAATCAGCATGATAAGGTCTTCTGCCATTTTAAGCATTTGAGACTGAGGCAAGGGAGCAGGCGCTTGAGAATGGGTAGTCTGTTTCTTGGGTGTGATTCGACCCCTGGGCCTAAGGAACTTGGTTGTTTACGAAAGAACGGTAGACGTGAAAGAAGGTGTATATTTGAGGTTGGGATTCGGTGCTGTGAAGGACTTCCTCAGAAGCCGGTGCCTGCACAGCAGCTCTGAACCCATCCAAGGTAGAGACGACCGCAGAATCCTTAGACGAAGAAGAGTTCTGTGGCATACCGGACTACAAAAGGGTATCAGTAGCGGCCTGCAAGTTAACTGAAGCAGGCATCAGGGGCTGTGAAAGCGCCTCACTGAGTTCGGAAAACTTTCGACCAGCTTAACAGAAGCATCGTCGGAAGGTTTGGTCCTGTGTGGTCTGTCTCTGTCTTTATCTTTACATTTTTTTGGAAGATGATCTGTCGGATGGCTTACTGAAGCCATATCGGAATTCGAGGACTGTAAACAGAAATATCTGGCTACAATAAGGGACAGACAATGAATAGTTCTGGCGTTAAAGCACAGAAGCGACAAGGAGGGACATCGTGGTCTGGGCCTAGACAAGTGACGCAGCAAGAGTGAAGTCCCAGTGTGGTATTTGGTTTCCACAGGCAAGACAATTATTAACTTTTTCTGACATCGGTTAGCGCAAGAAAAAAGGATCCCCAACGGGGTACTTAGCTTTCAAAGACTTCAACTTCAATTCGGAAATGAAACGCAGGTAGCGGAAGACCGGCACTCGTGCAAACTGCTTCTGCTTCGGGCTCCATGGCAAGAAAGACTGATGTAATGGCATCGGATGCCTTCCTTTATACCACTGACGGTCTGATGTCAGTCCTCAAGCGACAGCAACTGATGCAGAAACACTAAGTCTCTGGTATTCAGGCTGGCCGAGGGCTACCCTGGTAGGATAACCCAAATGTGATGACTGCAAGAGTGAAACACGAACAACATCAGAGATGGGTCAGACATGGCTTTGTAAGTCAAGCAGAGATCGCCCCTAAGTAGGCGATATGATACAGAAAATAGCTGGAGTTTTCTGAGTGTGTCCATATAGGACAAGTGTTTAAGACCTAGAATCCTCTTTGTGAGGTACTTTTGCAGCCTCTCCAGTTGTTGCAGGTGTCTAGTGAGGTACATGCCAAATGGGGCATTGTACTCGATGACTGGCCTAATGAGGGAAGAGTAGAGGGAGACAATGACCTCTTTCTTCCTGGATGCAAAACACTTAGTAATGAGATGTGCCACATAGAAGGACTTCCTGACCACAGTGGCAATGTGGTGATCAAAAGAGAGGTTGCTGTCAACCTGTGTTCCCAGATCTCTTATAACGCCTTCTGTGTTCAATGGACTACCATCAATGTGGTAATTCATGGGAACTGGGTTTTTCCCAAAGGGAATGACGACATATTTTTTGGCATTGAGCTTAAGGTCATGGTTCTGACACTAGTCGTTGGTCTCAGTGAGGCCATTCTGTAGGATGTCAACATCACTTGGGAGTTAATAGCTCCCAACTTGCAATCATCTGCAAACTTTGTCAGCCAGAGTCCCTTCATGTTGGCCTGGACTTCAGAAAAGTAGATACCAAACAGGAAAGGACCCAGAACCAAACCCTGTGGGACTCCACTCGTGACTAGTCAGCAGTCTGACTTGGAGTCAGCTACTTTCACACTGTGGGTTCTATCTGTGAGCCAGTTCGCAACTCACCTAGTGATATAGGGGTTGATGCCAAGCTTAGTGAGTTTTTCTATGATTCCTGAGTTGGGAATGGTATGAAAAGCCTTGGCCAAATCAGATTAGGCTCTATGAACCACCTTACCTTCATCCACAGCTCTGGTGATTGACTCAAAGAAGTTGAGCAAGCATGATCTACACTTCCAGAACCAAACTGAGTGGGATCCAGAGTTTGGAGATTCCCTATATCCTAGTTTATTAGGTCCATGATGATGCGTTCCATAGCTTTGCATATCAGACTCGTCAGGCTAATGGGGCAATAGCTCCTAGGGTCTGTAGTCAGTCCTCCTTTGTGGAGAGCGATGACTGTAGCAGTGTAGGGACAAAGCCTGAGGTGAGGCTGTGATTAAACAGGGCACACAGGTGAGGTGCCAGTTCACTCTGTAGTTCATGTAGAATACAACCAGGGGATATTGTCAGGTCCCATAGAAGCTATATTCTTGGCCTTGTACAGTGCTGTTTTAACCTGTGCAGCTGTAATACTGGGTGCCTGGCAATCTACTGGTATTGTGATTGGTCCTGGGGGGGGGGGTAAAGTTGGCACTGAATCTGTCGGCCAGTATACTGGCAATATCTGTTGGCTTGGGATAGGAGGTACCACTGTGCAGTAGCTCAGAGCAAATCTGTGTATTGCTGTGGAGATTCTTTATTTCACTATAGAAGGCCTTGTGATTGTCTTTACTATCTGCTGCAGTTCTGTTTTCATAGCTAGCTTTAGGGGATTTGATGAGGGAGCTCAACGTTTTGTTGAGACTGATAAGGGAGTTTTTCCAGTCTTGGGACTTCACCTTATTCTGCATCAGTTTCCTCCTCCTGTTGTACAGTTTGTTTATAGAAGGGGACCACCAGACTGGCTTCCTTTTTTTGGAGGACAGCATCTTGTTTCTATTGGGTATGGCGAGATCCATGCATTTGTGTACGTGTTCTTACAGTGCATTGGTGTATGATTCTGCGGTCACGTAACTATTCTCCATTTACATGGGTGCCATGAAGTTAGCCACCTCTGTTTTTAGAAGCCCAAAGTTAGCTTTGGAGAAGTTTTTCATGGTGGTTAACTTTGCAGGGGGTGGGAGGAATGTGGATTTCCAAGGTGATTAGTTTGTGGTCAGATCTAACCAGGGAGGAGCTGACTATTGGTGTAGAGCAAAGGTCGCCCATGTTAGTAATGACCAAGAGAAGGATGCTGCTACCTCTAGTGGGGGTAAGAATGAGCTGGCCCAGGGCATTGGAATTAATGAACTCTAGGAAACGTTGGGCAAGTGTTTTGGTACAAGAGTAGTTTACCCAGTTAATGGAGTGGTAGTTAAAATCACCTAGGAAGAGAGTGTTAAGTTGGACCCTAATATTCTCCAGAGTGCTCAGGAACGTGGAGTGCGAGTCTTGGGACATGGTTGGGGTCATATATCAGGCTACGACCTGAACCGCTGTCTTACCCAATGTTAGCTGCACCTGAAGTATCTCTAATGCGTTATGGTGGGTTACCAGTCTGGATATGTGCGCATCCTTTATGAATATGGAAACACCACCGCCCTTGGAGCTTTGGTCCAAGTTCTGGGTCTGAAAGGTGTGGAATGAGTTTTAACCTGGTAGTGCTGGGATGCTTTCTGCTGCTTTGAACCAGGTCTCTGTTACAGCACAAATGTCAATGTTCTCCAATTTAAGGAGTGCTTTGAGCGAGTGCATTTTGAGATTTAGACTTCTACCGTTGAGCAGCATGTCCCACTGGTGACAGATGCAGGCCATCTCTGGCAAAGCATTGAGGTCTGTCAATCATGTCATCCCAGGCAGAGAGATACTGGATCCCCTTAGAATGACACCAGAAACTTAGCCAATTGTTGAAAATAATCATTTTTCTGCTTGCACTGTGGTATCATTCTGGGTGATGATAGGATGCTGCTCAGGGCTAGGGTCACACCCACCTGGGCTACATAATCTGAGAGCTCCTCCATGTCTCTTTTCATGTAGTCCAGAGAGGTACGTCTCAGGTCATGCACACCCACATGTACAATGACAGAGTCATATTTGTACCTGCTGCTGAGGGACCTGATTGCATGTGTTATGTGGTGGATCCTGGCACCTGACAGGCAGCTGACTGTTACTTTCTCCTTATTCAGCCTAGTGAGTGGGACATCAGTATGCCTCACTATCGAATCACCTATGACTAGTGTGTTGGGGATGCTGTTTTGCCTTAGGGGCTTTGGTTGAGTGGTACACTGTTTAGGAGAGTTATGTGCCTCGTGATTAGTGTTGTATTGTGGTGGTCGAGTGTGTTTCTGCCTTGGATGTCTCTGCTGCTTAGGTAGATTTTTATTGAGGCCCTCTGTGAAGCTGGGTGTGTGGTTTGTGTTTTTTTGTGAAGGCAGTGCTGGTGTGTGTTCTGGAGGACTATGTGTTCCATTTGGTGTGGTGCAAGTGTTGACCTTCTCCTCATGACCAGCTATGCCAGTCTTGGCTGGAGAGTGCATGGCTTGATATATAAGTGCATCTCTCACAAGTCTGAGTGTTGGAAGGTAAGTGGAGAGGGTTGTCGGTGTACATAAGGCAGTTGCTACATTGCCTCAGGAAGCCCAAGTTCACCAGGTTAGTAGGAGAAAGTACAGGGAACTGACTCTTAGACATGTCAGAAGGGGTGGGCATTGATAATTAATAAGTACTGGATCTGTTTAGTTGTAGAACATTTAGTGCTGGTAGCACTTTTGCGTGCTACAATAATTGCTACAAGAAGTCTGGTAAAGTGCTAGACTAATAAGCTAGTATAAGTGCAGGAGAGGAGTGAACTAGTAGATCTAAGGGAAAAATTGAAGAGCAGACTCTGGCACTGCTCAGAAGCTTACAAACAGTCCTGGATACAGCAAGTCTGTATCTGGACTAGACTAGTTACAGGAAAGGTGGAAAACAAGTGCAAATGCAGGCTTTTAAGACAGAAAGTTGAAAGAGATGGAAGAAACTGCCCAAAAGGCCAATAAACCACAATATCTGGGCCAGAAACCACTCCTCTTGTGGTAGATAGGCTACCTGGTGCTTACCATTCCCACTGATAAGCTAGAAGGCTTCCCTCCAACACAGAAAGGCTTGGGGGACTCAGAAGCTTACAAGCAGTCCTGGATACAGCAAATCTGTATCTGCATTAGACTAGTTACAGGAAAGGGGGGAAAACAAGTGCAAATGCGGGCTTTAAATCAGAAAGTTGAGAGAGATGGAAAATTGCCCAAACGGCCAATAAATACAATTTCTGGGCCAGAAACCACTCTTTATGTGGTAGATAGGTTACCTGGTGCTTACCACTCCCACTGATAAGCTAGAAGGCTTCCCTCCAACACAGAAAGGCTTGGGCGCCTCAGGAGCTTACAAACAGTCCTGGATACAGCAAATCTGTATCTGGACTAGACTAGTCACATTTGTTGATAATTTAAATGAGATTTCAACATTGTTAAATGAGATTTCAACATTTTTTTAGGTTTACTGAAGGGGAATCAGGACATGACATTTCTTTTTTAAATGTAAAGTTAAAATGGAATTTGGACAAGAATTTTGAAAGTGAGATACACAGAAAAAACACATTTTCCAACAGCTATCTTCACTTCTGTAGCAATCATCCTCATCAGATAAAAAGAAATACCCCAAAAGGACAATTTATTAGGGCATCTTGCATGATAAGTAATGATGAGGTGTTTGAAAATTAGGTAAAATGTATCATTACTCTTTTTGCTAATAGAGGGTATAGCCCTGATTTTTTTTTTTTTTTTTTTTTTTTTTAGAGAAGACAGCACGAGAGGTTCGGAGTAAGAGGTACAAGATCTTTAAACCTATTCTTCTGGATGGCATTGTAAGTAAGAAAACTAACAGTATTGGAAAAGAGGCTAACAGTAAGAGTTGTAACATGAAATGCATTCCCTACCGTGCATTTGATATGTCAGTGGACACACTTGGCATTAGAAATATAATTCAAAATAACTGGAACGTTATTGCTGGCAATAAAGATCTACTCGATGTTTCTGGCAAACAACCTTTGTTTGAACATAAAAAAAGAGGTTAGTTTCAAACATCTGTAAGAAAAAGATGAAACAAAAATTTGTCCACCTAATACCAACAAAGAAAGAGGGACTTAACAAATGTAATGGGTTTACAGTTTGCAGATTCATTTACGAAGGCTCATGTACAATTTTGTCACATGTAACACACACTGTAAAGATTTTGGGAAGATTTCATTGTGGTTCTGTGGGGGTCACTTACATTGGAGTCTGTTTGGTGTGTGATTGTTTTTATGTTGGCATAACCACCAGGTGTCTTAGAGATAGGATAAAAGAACCCATGCCATCAAGACCCAGGACAGCAACAATGCTTTGTTTAACTATACTGTTACATGTAAGAAATATAAAAAATTTTGTTTTGCTGTATTAGAACAAAATTTGTTAAACTGGACAAGAGGGGTGGACATTTTAAAATCCAGGTAGAGAAGAAGCCCAATGGCAAATAAAGTTAAAAACAGACTCTTTACTTGGTTTAAATGAACACATTAATATTAAAAGCTTTTTAAGAGATAGGAAATTAAATGGGTACAAAACAGTTAACCGTTACAGGTAGGAGATAGCAATTACTGAACGATATAATTGAACAAATGCTATTAGCTGTTACATGAGTTTTCACTGTATAAAAGGTGTTTGTTCTTAACTTAATTTTGTACATGTTCTGAAGAAATTTTACGAAAGTGGATATTAAAAGAAACTACGGTAATTCTGTTCTAAGTTCCTTTGCACTTGAGATTTTTTTGGTAGTTTTACAGATAGCCCATTCTCTAAGTACAGTAATGCCCTCCAGGGTGTGTGTGTTACTGCGTAAATAATGCCTGCAGCATCATTTGTCAGAATAGCCCTCGGCTTGCATAACCTACAAAGTAACACAGCCTGCTTGACAGTATTGAGTGCTTAGAGAATGCGCAAAACATTCATTAAATCCTGACTGGAGAACAAACTTTTTCTAGCAGGGATCTTATAGGCAATGCCCAGTATAAAAAGTGTTTGCTGCTTCAAGACAGCATATTAAGCTACAGCACAGCTTGGATTGTACAAAAGCTAACCGTTGAAATTATATTACACTCACTAAACAGCACTTTTTCTGTTTAGCGAGTGTAAAATTAAAATGGAAAAGTGTGTGTGACTGTATGGTGTAGGGTCACAGAACACCCCTAGGTGTGTATTATTTACATAGTAACACACACCCTGCCGGGCATTACTGCTTGCGTAATCCAACAATGGTAATATTCATAACTACACTACATCTGAGTACATATCCAGTGATAACAGGACTTTTCCCTTATTAGATTATGTATTTCATTTATCTTATGCATCTATTTCAAAATTTTAAAATATCTGGGGTTTACACCTTTATATTGCTTTAGCTAGCTATTGCACCTTATATATAGGAATTCTGACAGATACTAGGGCACTTCAGCTCTGTCAGGGATTTTTACTCATGCTCTGTCTTTGCATCCATTCTTCCTATTATACAGTAACAAAAACAAGTCCCATCATTTTTTTTCTTAAGATCCTAAATATTAATACACAAAATAACATCCTTTTGGATTTACAAAAAAAGAAACCAAACTTATAAAACAGAAAAGGTGAAACTCCAACAAATCACGCCAGTCACTGAGAGGTATATTCAATCCGTTAGCGCTTTCATGCATAAACAATCAATGCACTTCTTCAGACGGTCATTGTAAAAAACATTATTCATATATACCCACACCCAACAATACATTGTCAATTAACTAATTGGACAATTGAATATTTAAAGAACTATCAACCTTAAAAAAATATGTATATGTGTATATGCATTAGTTTTCAAATATTAAAATGTAAAATACAACCTTTTAAAATAAACATTAAACTAAATATTATTACTTTTATATTAACTTAAAATAATATATTTTATATAATCCATCTATCGCTCTAAAGCTCTCAATTTCAGCAAACATTTCACAGAACACATTTCATTTATACCAGGGTAAACATAACCTTCGGTTTAAAATTGCCACAGCAGCTCTGTCTCTTCAAGTTTAAGGTGCCATGCACCACCTCTAGGATTTAAATGCACTTTTTGTACTATGTTAAAGCAAAAACTATGATCAGGGAATTCAATAATATGCTTAGCCAATGCATTTGTAGTTATACCTTTAGAAATGGCATATATATGTTCATATATGCGTTGTTTCAGTTGACGTTCTGTTTTGCCAAGTACAAAACAGAACAAAATTTACAGGAAGCTAAGTATACTACCCCAGAAGTTTCACAGTTATATTTGTCTTTACAATAATATTTTTGACCTTTGATTTCAATGGTTGAGCCTGTCCTTATATACTTACAGTATTTACACCGGCCACATTTAAACATACCTTTATTTGGCCTGTAGGTAATATTTACTGATTCAAGTAGATTTTTAAGTGACGGTCCCCGATTTGTTGGAGTTTGACCTTTTCTGTTTTATCCTTTTGGATTTTACAGACTCTTCATTTCAGAATTTACATTAGCGATTAGAGAGTTGCAATTCCTATACTCTCTCTCCCCCCTGCTGCTGCATTACTTTTCTCTGGACTCCCTCCACTGTGTTGTCCTTTTTTGGAACAGCATTTAGTAGTGGTGAAAGTATTCCAAGTAGGCATTTCACCAGAGCTCAGTACACAAAGTCCAAATCCTGGAATCAGGTATGTTGCTTTTAACTTTATTCTCCTAAACTGTATTAACTGACTACATGTCAGTGTCTGACAACCACCTTCAAAATTCATTCCTTACTTTGTAGTTTCCAAATGTAATACTCCCAGAAGATGGTACTTTTTATCATTTCTCCTCTTAGAATCCATCACTTTGCATTTTCTAGCACTGAGTCCCAGCATCTTACTGACCATTCAATTGTATTATGTAGACCAGAGCTCAAACAATTGTCCCTGGTCCTTGCTATTCCTAATGTGGCATTATTTGTAAACAAAGTAATCTTTGACCTTATTTTAAGATAGTCTTGCAGCACATTTCAGCTTCCTTCGCTTACCTCCAATTGCTTCCATCTGTGCATCAAAATAAAACTCCTGAATATTTGAACAGCACTTTCTTTACTGGAGTACTTCTTTGAGAAACACTGACCTGTCTGCTATTGTTGTACCTTTTAACTAATTATACAGTTAACAGAAAATGAAAACACTTGTCCCCATGGGGAAACGAGTATGAATTTGAAAATGTAAGAGGATGCCATAGATCTATTGGACAGTCCAAGCACGACATTCTTTTGCGTTACCAAAATCACTATTTATAGAAGATTAGGAGCACAAGATGAGACAGAATTCTGTAGAATGTCCTTTTGTACTAAAAATCAGTCAGAATGAAAGCAAAACCATGACAATACCGCTGAGCTGAAGCTCTTCCTCTTTCCCCAAAATGCCTGTAAATCTAGGAATCACAATCGTGGATTTAAAAGAAAAAAGTAAATACAGAACAAGCAAGAGCCACACTTAGTCTTCATCCCCTTCTCTGTTATTCCAGAATTCTGCAAAGTCTCTTGCATCAGTCCAGCTGCATCTTGTAAAGGTCCATATAGTAGTGAGCAAAGCCTCTCAGATGCTGCATTCAGGCCATCTCACACCATGAGGTAACCTCACCTACAAGTGAAAAACTACCTTTGCAAATGTATACACAAACAGGATATGATGTTGGAGGTGTGCACAGGCTCTCCAGCATTCAACTCAGCACAGCTTCCAACACCTCTTCATACTGGACAGGATTGGACTGATGCTACATAAAGTGACATCACTGCCTGACTTTGCTTTGCTAAAAGGAAATTCCATCTCTTATCTCACTCTAATTCCTTGGAAACACCACCTGCAAGGGGTGCAGCTGGCTAATACAGCTTTTACTTCCTCTCCAAGAAATATGCTTTGTTTGCCACTTTTAAGCAGGTCAACATAGGAGTCACCTTTCTGTCACTGCCTTCTTTTTCAATATCAAAACCTTCCTATATTTAAGAAACCTAATGCTTCCATTATCCTCCTTAATTTTTAGTAGAAGTGGACCTCACTGCCATCTGCTTTACAAGTCAATTTACCCAGACAGCAGCACAGTATCCAGCTCCTGCTATCCAAAAGCTAACTCAGCGCGACTCTGGCATTATCTCCTCATACCACTTCTTCTGACATCTGCTCCACCCCTCATATCATGCCTGCAACATCAGTTTATGTACTTGTGGTAGTTTCTCCTACAAAGAGATCTTTAAGTCTCAGAGTCTGTGACCTTATCTAAATAATGGTAACCACCAGGAAGTCACCAGCTTCCTCATTTACCTATCCTTCTTTCCATACCAAACAGGGTATCAAACAGGGCTGATAACGTAGGACAGCAGACCTACAGGTTCTCCCTCTACCTGCTTCTTACACATATGAAGCATTACAAGAAAGATCATCAGATGATGCCTGCTGGGATGTTGAAAGAAAGAAAAAGGTGGCATCTCTGATATATTCATTTGTGAAAATAAATGCATGCAGCTGGACTAATGGAAAGTTCTGAAAACAAAACAAAAAACAAGTCCCTGGGCTATGTCTCTTCTCTACAGAGGAGAGCTACTGAAGCATGCAAGATCCAGAAGCAGAATCCCCCCTCCAGGTAGTCCTTCCTTGACGTTCACCTTAACTTCAACACCACACAAGGCATATGGGGTGTTTACATCACTAAGTTAGCACCCAGCTTTACAGATTTCTAATCTACATTTCCTAGTCTTCTCAGTGGCACAAATGAATATTGCAGTCCTCATCTAATGCATTTTCATGCTCCTTAAAGAGGATATATGGTTGTAGACTGTTCTGGAAGTAGATGTTCATATCCTCTATACTGTCCAAGACAGAAATGAGCCTGCTCATGGACATTCTGCATTACCAAAGATCCATCCTGGATAAAACCATGGAGTCTATAGAATAGTTCATTCCACACACACAACATTGTTCAAGCAAGCAGGCGGCGGCAGCATCAAGCAGTACAAAATGCACAGACACTGCCATCCCGCAGCAGCATCAAGCAGTACAACATGCACTGACACTGCCATCCTGCAGCGGCAGCATCAATCAGTGCAACATGCACTGAAACTGCCAACCCGCAGCAGCAGCATCAAGCAGTGCAACATGCACTGACACTGCCATCCTGCAGCAGCAGCATCAAGCAGTGCAACATGCACTGAAACTGCCATCCCGCAGCAGCAGCATCAAGCAGTGCAACATGCACTGACACTGCCATCCCGCAGCAGCAGCATCAAGTAGTGCAACATGCACTGACACTGCCATCCTGCATCAGCAGCATCAAGCAATGCAACATGCACTGACACTGCCATCCTGCAGCAGCAGCATCAAGCAGTGCAACATGCACTGACACTGCTATCCTGCAGCATCAAGCAGTGCAACATGCATTGACACTGCCATCCCACTGGCACTCCTAACTCTGGCTTACTTGCTCCCTTGCCAGGGACTGGTACAAAACTATTCTAGAGTACTCCATTTCCAAGGCCACTGTTGTTCAGGAATGAGAGAGATAGAGAGCATATCAATGAACTGAAAACAAAAGCAAATCAGAATCTTTCATTTATAGTGTATGTCTTCTTCTCCTCAGAAGTCAGAAGAAGCCACAGGAACCAGTTTCATCTGAAGAAAGTTGGCAGATAAATTATATTCCCCAATGGACTTGCAGTGCCACTTACTGGTTTGACAAAGAATCTCAAAACTGGTTTGACAAGGAATCTCAAATAGCTGTTTGTTGCACTGTTGTAATGCTACCTTCCATTACCAACACGAGACATCTTCAAAAATGATGACTAGTACTGAGTTTACTGGAAAAAAAGCCACATAGCCTTGCCACGGAAGCTAAAAGAAGACACGGTTTTAGTGTTGTTCCTGCTTAATTGGGGAATAAATATGAAACAGAACCTAATTTAGACGTCTACAGGTTAAATACCTTCCTATCATGGAAAAAAATCTTTACAGACTCACATTTCCTCCATGCTTCCTCTCATTTATAAGGAAGAATTATTAGTCTGTATCTGACAGCCAAAGGAATTACCCTAAATACAAAAAAGCTTTAAACTCAAGCTTCTCATATTCCAGACTTTGTAAGATGAATGTCACAAAGCATCTGCTAGATTTTCTATGCATCCCAGGGTTCAAAAAATAATGGTAGAAATTGCTGTCTTCATCTTTACCAAGCAAAGATCCTTCATCCACTACTATATCATATGCAGCCAACATGGACAGGGGTCGGAGCACTACCGAGGCAGACTGTATAATAGTTTTCAAGTACATCAAAAAACAAGATGGCCCAGCTTCTACTGTCTCTGGAGGGAAGCTACTGAACTGCAACTATGCACACTTAAACATAACCTCTATCACTTAGAACCAATCTTCATGAACTCCATGTTACCACGACAGACTCAGTAATATCTGGACTTCACTCCACACAATTGGTCATTCAGCAAAGTCCTTGCCAATCAGCTCATCTAAGCCTGAAGTTACCCATGTGGAGAGCCTGGATTTGATCACTGAATAAAAATTACTACAGACATTATTCCAACCTTCCATGAAATCATCTGTAAGACATTATTCCAAACCCTTCTACAAGCATTATACCATTACTCTTCATAAAGTGGAGTATGAAGTAAACCTATCAATGCACTTCACTTCTAATCCACATAACTACAATATGATAACCATAACATGACTAGGACAGACATGGTACTAGAACACTGTACAAGTATCGCACAATGCTGCTTACGATACCTCTTTCACATCTACCACTGCAGTATCCAGGTAAGCTTTTTTCTCTATCTAAAGTCCTCTATCACACCAAATGCTTCAGCTTTTAAAGATAATACACCCACCAGACAAAAAAGCATACAAAGGAAACACTTTTCCTGATGGCCTTACCAAAATCACTGCATCACATATCAGTGTGCCCTAAATCAGCATTAAGGTCCATCTGACAAGTTCATAGGTCTGCTAAACAAAGTTAAGGTCTAATGGACATCACTTAACTCGATACCCCAGATCCCATGCTGAAATGTATGGCTATCCCAACAGTCATCTAGCTCCTTCTTGAAGGTATGGACTGAAGGGTTAAGTTTAACTGACAGGGAGAGTTTAAGCCACATGAGTACAAGTCTTTGTGATATGCAGTTGCCAAATATAATGGCATGCTTGATACTGATTTTTGAGACTAGTTGTCCTCTTCTGTTCAGAATACCAGAGGTATTCCAGGCAAAGGATTCCAAACATACCTCAGAGTAAGAAATTTGGACAAAGCGATAAATAAAAGTAGGACAACGGCCCAAAAATAGGGACAGTTTTAAATACTGCTCTTACAAACTTAGAAAGTTGACAGAATAACAGGTTTTACATTAGCATGAATTTTCTGAATGGTATGAAGTCTGAAACTCAAATGTCTGTCATTATTTTTAATTTTGATCTTTAATGAATTGTCACTATCTTGCCAGAAAACCACAATTTTATGAAAAATGAACCAATAATATGAGGCGAAAATCTGCACAGTTGAGAGGTACGATTCCAAACAGTAAAGAATCCTTTAATGCTTCTTATGTCAATAAAAATCAATCAGTCTGAGCATGCTCAGAACAAAAATACGCTAATAATTTTGTGAAGAAGCAGGTACAGGTAGTACAGTAAAGTCTCAGTTAACTGGAATTCAAGCAACCAGAACTCTCAAGCAACCAGAGAAAAAATTCGAAGAAATACAGTACAATTTTCATGTGTTGCACTTCCTGCACCCCCCCCCCCCCCAGAGAAACATACCTTACATTTTTAGAGTTTTAGATTTTTAAAAAGGAAGAAATGAATAAAGTCCCTCTCTCCCTAACCTAAGAAAAAGTAAAACCAAACAAATAGTATAGGATAAAGTATTAGTCAGGCCTATTTTTAATAGAAACTCTGAAGCAACCAGAAAAGTACACTTGTGTACACTTACCATAAATGTAGATGTTCAAGTGTATTCACTGTTGCAGTCATCACGTTTGGGTTATCCCTGCCAGAGTAGCCCTCAGTCAGCCCGAATACCAGAGGCTTAGTATTTCTGCATTGGTTGCTAACCCAAATGTAATGACTGCAACAGTGAAACATGAAGAACATCTACATTTATCCAGCCTCTACCAATCTCCATGGGTGCTGGTTAACAGAGTTTACTATATGTATTTAAAAGAAACCAACCTGAGCAAAGTGAAAATAAGTATGGAGCAGTTTTACAAGTTGGCCATGCAATTCTGTGAAGAACTGATACTATACAGTGGATATAAAAAGTTTACACACCTCTGTTAAAATGCCAGGTTTTTGTGATATAAAAAAATGAGACCACAATAAATCGTTTCAAACCTTTTCCCACCTTTAATGTGACCTATAACCTGTACAATTCAACTGAAAAACAATGAAATTGGTTAGGGGAAAAAATATAAAAAATAAAAAACGTAAAATACGCTGGTTGCATAAGTGTGCACACCCTTAAACTAACACTTAATTACAGCATTCATTCTTCTTGGGTAAACACCTGCCATCAATTAGAGAGACTCTTATTAACCCCACAAAGTTCAGCTGTCCTAGTAGGATTTTCCTGACAAACTCAGTTGCCTGCTACAGAAAAAGCCATGGTTCACAGACAGCTTACAAAGCATCAAAGGGATCTCATTGTTGAAGGGTATCAGTCAGAAGGGTACAAAAAAATGTCCACAGCATTGGATATATCATGGAACACAGCAAAGACGGTCATCAAAAAGTGGAGTAAATATGGGACAACAGTGACGTTGTAAAGAACTGGACAGCCCTCCAAAATTGATGAAAAGACAAGACAAAAGTGGTCAGGTAGGCTACCAAGAGACCTACAGCAACACTGAAGGAGCTGCAGGAATTTCTGGCAAATACTGGTTGTGTACTACATGCGACAGCAATCTCCCATATTCTCCATATGTCTGGACTATGGGGTAGGGTTGCAAGACGGAAGCCTTTTCTTACACAGAAAAATATCCAGGCCCGGCTAAAACTTGCAAAACAATACATCAAGTCTCCCAAAAGCATGTGGGAAAATGTGTTATGGTCTGATGAGACCAAGGTTGAACTTTTTGGCCATAATTCCAAAAGGTACGTTTGGTGCAAAAACAACACTTTGCATCACCAAAAGATCACCATTCCCATGGTGAAGCATGGTGGTGGCAGTATCATGCTTTGGGGTTGCTTTTTCTAGAACTGGGGCTTTAGTCAAGGTGGAGGGAATTATGAACAGTTCCAAACACCAGCCACGTTTGGCCCAAAACCTTCAGGCATCTGCTAGAAAGGTGAAGGTGAAGAGGAATTTCACCTTTCAACATGACAATGACCCCAAGTATACATCCAAATCAACAAACGAATGGCTTCACCAGAAGAAAATTAAAGTTTTGGAATGGCCCAGCCAGAGCCCAGACCTAAATTCAATAAAAAAATCTGTGCTGTGACCTGAAGAGGGCTGTGCACAAGCGATACCTTCACAGTCTGACAGATCTGGAGCACTTTTGCAAAGAAGAGTGGGCAAATATTGCCAAGTCAAGATGTGCCATGCTGACAGACTGCTACCCAAGAAGATTGAACATTGTAATTAAATCAAAAGGTGCTTTAACAAAGTATTAGCTTAAGGGTGTGCACACAAATCAAAGTAGTAGTTCAAGGATGTGCACGCACATACAACCAGCATATTGTACGTTTTTTATTTTTTATATTTTTTTCTGTAACAGATTTGTTTTTCAATTGAATTGTACAGGTTATAGGTCACATTAAAGGTGGAAAACATTTTGAAATGATTTATTGTGGTCTCATTTTTTTTATATCACAAAAACCTGACATTTTAACAGGGATGTGTAAACTTTTTATATTCACTGTACATATGGTACAGCTATAATGTAATCAGAACTTTAGGAATCAGACATGCAGTTTGGGGGGAGGTTAGCCCAACCAGGAACTTGTGCAGGCACAGAGAGAATAACATAACTATAAAAAAAAAGTTGATAATAGTCCAACACTCACAGAAAAAAAATGAAAAACAGAATAAGCGGGGGGGGGGGGGGGGCTGTCCCATATCAGTGTAATCTTGACACTTTAAAAGAAGCCTTGTAGACTGGATTAAAGGCAGTGTTCCAGACAGATGACTAGTGATAACGCACAACTGAGCATGGATGTCTTGAGTACCTGTATAAAAATCGTGGTGCACCAAGGACAGATAATACAGCAATTCATGCCGTTTGCTGATTCCAGTTTCCTACCCCCACTGATCCATAAATCAGAAAATCCGTACTAGAAGGAAGTTATAGTGATTCAAACAAAACAAGATCAATGTTTTCCTTTCCATTTAGAGTCCAAATAACAAAACTCCTCAAATTTCTGACTGTGCCACTGTGAAGTTTGAAAATATACCAGGCTTTATTGCAAGTCATTTTTGACTGAATCAGTAATGGTGCAATCAAAAAGTACAGTTGTGTACACTTACCATAAATGTAGATGTTTGAGTGTATTCACTGTTGCAGTCATCACCTATGGGTTATCCCTGCCAGGGTAGCCCTTGGCCAGCCCGAATCCCAGAGACTTAGTATTTTTGCATCAGTTACTGTCGCTCCAGGTCTGACTTCAGGGGTATAAAAACACAGGCAGCTGACGCCATTACATCAGTTTTTCTTGCCCCAAATGTCAGGAGCCCCCAATAAGGAGCTAAGCTATAGTGGAAAAAACTCCACCAGTAAAAAGTAAATACCAATACCAATACCCCTGCAAGGGGTGAGTATTATATGCAGAGTAGAGAGAGAGGGAGAAGGGGGCTGGAGGGAGGGTAACCAGGACTGCAACATTGAATACACTCAAACATCTACATTTATGGTAAGTTTACACAACTATACTATGTTCTTCATGTTACTGTTGCAGTCATCACACTTGGGTTGATTCCCAAAGCTGTAGAAAGGGTGGAGGCAGTCAAAAAGAGTTTCGGCTGGCTAGTATGCCCTGCGGGACTGCAGTTGCAAAACCTGCCCTGGATTTGGAAAATATAGGCAGGTGGTAATGCTTGGTGAATGTGTGTACAGAACTCCAGGTAGCAGCCTCCAGGATGTCTCTGGTAGGGGACGTCCCTGAGGAATGCTGCAGAGGTAGAAGTTGCCCTAGTGGAATGTGTTCTGACCCCCTGAGGGGTTGGTTTCCCATTTGGAAATTGTCTGTTTTGAAATGGCCTTTTGAAACTGAGTAATAACTAGTCAGATTTCCTGAAGGGCTTAGTCCTATCCAGGTAGAATCTGAGCTGTCTGTGCACGTCCAAGGAGTGCAGGACCCTTTCCCCTTTATTTTGAGGATTAGGGAAGAAAGTTGGCAAATGAATAGATTGGTTGAGAGCCATGCTGGACACTACTTTGGCATAAAGAAAGGGTTAGTCCTGAGGGAGACCCTGTCAGCATGAAAAATAATGAAGGATTTCACGTCCACAAGTGCTTGTAGCTCGGACACTCTTCTTGCTGAAGTGATGACCAGGAGCAATGCTGTTTTCCAGGAGAGGAATTTTAAGTCTGCTGATGCTGCAGGCTCAAAAGGGGGCAGTGTGAGCTTTTCCAGTACAAAGTTAAGGTCCTAAGCAGGGGTGGGTGCTCTCCTTGGTGGCCTTAAGTTGTTTGCCCCCCCCCCCCCTCAGGGACTGCTTGATGAGAGGGTGAGAGTATATGGGGTGGCTCAGAGATGTAATGAGTTGAGATGGCAGAGGCATGGATCTTAATGGAGGAAAAGGATAGGCCTCTGTGAAGTAGATCTGCTAACTAATCCAGGATTAGAGGCAGGGAGGGCAGAGTTGTATCCTCTCCTTTAGACTGAACCCAGGAGCTATACTTTTTCCACTTATCAGCACAGGATTTCCTTGTACTGGGTCTTCTGGCTTCAAGAATGACGTCCAGCACCTGCTTGCTCAGGCTGGGTACTGGGGGGGAATTCAAGGAATAAGCCAGGCTAGAAGATTTAGGGTTTGCAGTTGCGGATGCAAGATCTGTCCCCCCCCTGCTGACAGAGCAAGTTTGGGTTCTGGGGTAGGTGCCAGGGTGGCACTGTTGACAGGCTGCACGGAAGTGGGTACCAGTACTGGCGTGGCCAGTCCGGGACAAGCAGAGTTGTCCTTGGTCTGTCCTGTCTTATCCTGAGCAATACTCTTGAGAGAAGGGGCAGAGGGGGAAAGACATAGATGGAGAGATTTACCCACTGGAAGGATAAGGCATCCACTTTCCAGGCCCTGATGTGAGGTGTCCTGGTGCAGAATTTGCTGAGCTGGTGATTGCAGGGGGAGGCAAAGAGAGCCACCTCTGGGGTCCCCCATTTCTGAATCAGAATGCTGAAGGTGCTGGCTCTAATTACCACTCATGTGGGTCCAGGAGATTTCTGCTTAAGTCGTCTGCCAGTGAGTTTTGTTTGTCTGGCAGGAATTGAGCTTGTAGATGGACCTGTATGTCCAAGGCAGTGTTCCACAGGACCATGGCTTGCCTGCAGTGTGGGTAAAAGTGGATTCCCCCCTGCTTGTTGACGTACCACATAACTGTGGTGTTGTCTTTTTTTATTAGCAGGTGTCCTTGTGAGAGTAGGGCTCTCAAAGCTGTCAGAACGTGCTGCACAGCTAGCGTCTCTTCTTGGCTGATGTGCAAATTAATCTGATTTGGGCTCCAGTGGCCCTGAATGCACTTGCCGCCCATGTGTGCCCCCCAGGCATAGTCTGATGCATCTGTGGTTAGGGTCTAGGAGACGTGGAGTTGAGTAAAGGGCAGTCCCTTGTTGTGGTTGCATGTTGCTGCCCAACAAAGAAACTCTGTCCTTAGCCAGGGTATGATAGGAATGACGGTTTCCAGCTCCTGAGAATGTTGGCACCAAAGACTTTTTAAGTACAACTGAAGTTTCCTCATATGCAGTCTGGCATATGTAATTAGCAGGATGCATGAGGCCATGAACCCCAGGGCCTGCAGGATTTTCCTTGCAAATAGCTGGGTTCTGGTGGCTATTTGAGTAAAGTAGTCTGTCAGATAGGCTTGTTTTTCTAGAGTGAGGAATGACATCTGGGATGCTGTGTCCAAGCTTGCTCCCAGGAATACAATATTTTGACTGCGGACTAGTTTTGATTTCTTTCCATTGATGGTGTACCCCATGAAGGTTAGAAGGTTTTTTACAAATGTCAGGTGCTGCAACAGCATTTCCTGACTGTCTGCCTGAATCAGGCAGTCGTCCAAGTACGGGTAAATTTGAATTTTTTCTCCGTCTACAGTAAGCAATGGCTGGAGCACAGTATTTTGTGAATACTCTGGGAGCAGTGGATAAGCCAAAGGGAAGTGCAGAGAACTGATAATGCAAAGATCCTGCCTTGAAGCGGAGATATTTTCTGCACGAGTCCCTTATAGGGATGCGCAGACAGTCTTCTTTTAAGTCTAGGATAACTAACCAGGCATCTTTGGCTAGCATAGGAAGAAGCTGGTGCAGGGTGACCATTTTGAATTTTGGTACCACCAGGAAGGTGTTTAGAATGGAAAGATCTAGGATTGGGCGCCAAGTGCCCTCTTTTTGGGGTACCAGGAAAAGTCGAATAGAACCTTTGACTTATCTGTTCTGCAGGAACAGGTTGAATTGCCCTTATAGAGAACAGGGATTGAACTTGGTTTTGTGCCTCTGCCCCCTGGTTTGGAGGAAGGTCTGGGAACCCTTTTGGGGTTTGCAGTGAGTGAAAGTAGAATTTGTACCTATGGGATACAATGTTGAGGACCCATCAGTCTTTGGTAATGGAAGTCCATTTTTTTGCTTGAAGGGCAAGTTTTCCTCCTAGGGGCACAAGCAGTTGGGCAGAGGTGGGTAGTGGATTTGAGAAGTCATTGGGAATTCTTTTTGTAAGGGGATGGCTTAGCACTCCCTGTTTTTGAGGTAGAGGCACTCCATTGCTTAGATCTCTGCATACCCTGAGACTGTAGTCGGGAGGGGTCTTTTTCCCATGGATCTGGGTTGAGATGGCCTTAAGGGGGCTAGAAAGGACCAATGTTTCAAGGGGCAATGCCTACTGAATCTAGGAAGCTGTACTTGCAAGAAATCTTTGACTGTCTGCATAGATTTAGCTTTTTCTTCCATCTTTTTAACAACCTCTTCTGCTCTGGTACCAAACAGATTGTCCTTGTTCAAAGGAGCATCTAATAATTTTGATTTGACATGGTCTGACAAGGTCAGCTCCTTAAGCCAAGCATGCCTTCTCAGTGCAGAACCAGTGACTGCTGCCCTGCAAGATGCTTCTAGGGTGTCAAAGCCACATTGCAATGTATGCTTGCTGACTTGGCTTGCAGAATGCATGAGCTCGTGTAATTCTTTATTTTCTGCACAGTTTGTAAAGGTAGCTATTTTTTGCTTAACCAGTTCCATAATATGTTGTTGGTACTTCAGCATGTGAAACTGGCAATTCAAAGCCCTAATGTCGAGAGTTGCAGAGGTATATACTTTCTTACCCCATCTGTCTAATGCTCTGGAATCCCTGTCCGAAGGGGTGGGATTCTTAGCTGTAGTTGCTTTGATACCCTTAGGCCCCTGGGAGATGACCTCTGGGTCAGCAGTAGGATTTTTGAAAAGGAATTTGAGAGAGTCAGGAACTCTGTAGTACCTGACTGGTTTACTAGGAGCAGGGGGTAAAGTATCAGGAGTTAAACTGGATTCCATAAAGACATCATCCACAACATCCAAGACTGGGGTATTGCTAAAGGCCTATGTTGTGGCAAATCTAGAAATTCTCTGAGTCTCTTTTTGGACTGAGGATAGTCTTGGCATTCCCAGTGGAAATGCTCTCTTAAAGTATGTAAGGCTTCACCAAAAGAAAAAATCCTCTGGAGGAGAAGAGGGAATGGATTTCTCTGCATCTGAATCCTCATAAGCAGATAAGGGCATGTCATCGTAATCAGATACCTCAGAGTCGGACTCTTGGTCTGTTGAAGCTGCTGGGGACAGGGTCTCTTTTTCTTAGCAGGGGAAGGCTAACTTCCCCTAATCAACATAAGGAGGTCTTCTGCCATTTTAAGCATTTGATGTTGTGACAAAGGAGCAGGTGCATGAGATTTTCCTGTCCGTTTTTTAGGCATAGCACGTACCCTTGGCCTTAGAAACTCGGTAGTTTTAGACAGAACTGAAGCCGCGAAAGAAGTCATCGGTTTGAGTCGAATATTGGTAGTGCAAAGAACGTCCTCAGAAGCCAGTGCCTGCTTAGCGGCTCCGGACCCATCCAAGGTAGAGACATCCGCAGGTTCATTAGTTAAAGAAGAGTCTCGTGGCATACCGGACTCCGAACGGGTCTTGGTAGAGGCCTGCGAATCCATTGAAGCGGGCATCATGGGCTGAGAAAGTGCCTCACTGAGTACCGGCGAACTGGCGACTAGCTTAACAGAAGCATCGCTGGCAGCTTTGGACCTGTGCGGTCTGTCTCTGTCTTTATTCTTATGTTTTTTCGGAAGATCGGTAGTCAGATGGCTTACCGAAGCCATTTCGGAATACGGAGAATGAGAATGAAAGTATTTAGCAACAATAAAGGCCCGATGATGAATAGTTCAGGCTTTGAACAAGGCACAAAACCGACAGTGAGGTACGTTGTGGTCTGGGCCTAAACAGGTGATGCAGTAAAAATGGAAATCTCGCTGTGGTATTTGCTTTCCACAGACAAGACTATTGTTAACTTTTTCTGACATCGGTTAGAACAAGAAAAAAGGATCCCCAATGGGGTACTTAGCTTCTCAGTTCGTAAATGAAACTCAGGTAGCGGCCGACTGGCACTCGTGAACTGCTTCTGCTTTGGGCTCCTCAGCAAGAATGACTGATGTAATGGCGTCGGCTGCCTGTGTTTATACCTCTGACGACCTGACGTCAGACCTGGAGCGACCGCAACCGATGCAGAAATACCAAGTTTCTGGTATTCGGGCCGACTGAGGGCTACCTGCAGGCAGATAACCCAAGTGTGATGACTGCAACAGTGAAACACAAAGAAAATCTGAATGCTTTGCTTATTTTGTATTTAAAGATTGAGCCTGAGGTACATTGGATAAATCACTTTTCTCAGTAATCTCAGACTAAGCTTATGTGGCAGAAACGCAAGAGGTGTAAGTGTGACAGTGTGAGTTTTGATATCCCTGTTTTGTGTTAAGTTTGATTGTAATTGTACTTGTGTGCATCAGTCATGCAAACGCCCATCACATAGCCAGTTTTCATCAATATACAGTAGTTTATAATAAGTACTTTTTTTAGTGTGGGTACTGCCTTTATTTCTGAGGAAAATTACAGGGTAATACAGCATTTGTAGTGAAACCTTGCTACATTGAAAATCTGTTTAAAACACATTTTAAACTATCTCAGTGGGTTTACTATAATGAATTTCAACAGTCTTTATGCTGGGAAAACGTTCCTTCCATTTTCTTCACTATGAATATTTTCATTACACAAAACAAAGTTTAGGAATGGCTGCCCTTACTCCCCTTTGCCATGTCCGCTCTGTAGTACTGACAGTTACATAAGAGGCTGCACATCATGGTGGTATTTCTGGCTGCTTAGTCAGATAAGAGCTAGCCTAGTGAATAGCTGCCATGAGGGAGGCAATGACAGGGAAGAGCTGTCAGAGGAATGTACTGTCGTTTCCATGGTAAACATACATAGCTATGTCTCACACATAAACATCATGCCACAAATTTGGAAATGTTTTCTAATTAAACCCACCCCAAAGCAAACCAACCCAAAAGATACCTTTTACTTCTATTCAATATCCATCCCAATTCTGGAAAAAAACTTCTAGAAAGGACACTCTACATTCAGCTCTCTATATCTATCCAGCAGTACCACCTGCTCTCATCCAAACACCATGGATTCTGGGCTGGACAAGTACTATAGCTGCACCTTTCTCCCTAACTGATGACATCCTGATAAACTTTGATAGTGGCCTCCTTACAGGTGCCCTATTTACAGACCTAACAAAGGCATTTGACCTCACTGACCACTATATTTTGCAAAACACACAAACTGAAATTGGTATGACTCCCAGATACCACTTCCTCACCGACAGTTCAAAGTTAAAATAGGATCCTCCCAATAAGAGTCTACACCTATTACCAAAGGTGCACCACAAGGATCCATTCTTGCCCCCCCTCCTCTTTTATATACTCTAACAAACTTCTTGTGACCTCCCCCGTCTCTTACTTAACCTCTGTGTTGATGAAATGTAAATTTATCAATCAGGTCACTCTCACACCAACACTCAATCAATGCTAGCTCCCATCAGACTCGCATGATCTCCACCAGTGGCTGATAAACCATAAAGTACTTCTCAAATCCATAAAGACCAAATCTAGACTTTCTGGAAGTCCACAGAAAATTCATCAAGCATCTGACTCTAACCCTCTTTGACTTACACAACCATTCCACAAGAGACAACCTCCAATTCCAAAGACCTAGGATTATGGATTGATCAGTTGCTAAACTTCCAAATAGACAGTGTGAGAACCAAAGTAAACTCCCTCCTCTTCTGGGCCAAAAAAATCTTCCCTTTTTTTTTCTCAAGCAGCCTCAGTACCCATTGGCAAAGGAGTTATAAGGGCTTCCAATTTTTGCTTCTACCTCCAAGAAAAACATCACCACACTTCAGACCATCTCTAACAAATCTGCTGATTCATTACAAACTCAGCTCCCTGTGAACATCACTGTATCACCCTAGAAAAAGACAATTACTACCCATAAAACAAACAGAGATCTAACCTACTGTTAAGATTCAAACTCTACAAACTACTCCAGCTCCACACATTTACTGTCCTTGCAGTTAGACTTCATGAAAAAAAAAAAAAATCTTCCTACAACCTGAAACACTACTCACAAGCCACACCAACTGTTATTACCCAGAAAACCAAACTCCACAGTACTACACAAGCTTTCTCCTCTCAGGCACCTACTCTTCAGCAAGCTCTCCCTATCAAGCTAAAGAAAACCAACCCTTAATCCAAACACAGAATGCATGCTACTGCTTCAACACAGGACATATCACCTAACACACTATCTCTACCTCCTTTCCACGTCTCTTCTCCTCTCTCAAGACTTACTGAGAGTGATCCATTTTAGAAACTAATGTATACACTGCACATTGGACTGGGCTTGCTCACTACAATGTATATACACAGTTTTTTTTTCTAAGTAATTAGTCTGAACTATTCTATAATTACTTACACGTGTGCATTATTTTGTTTGTGAAATCTTTTGTATTTCACCTGGGCTGAGCCTGGAATTGGTCAATATTGATAAGTGCACTACACTGATAAATAAACAAACAGAAAACAGAAAACAGAAAAAATAAATAAATAGGCGAACAATTGTCAAGAAAGATGTTTATAAGAATATCAGCAGCAGAGGAGCCATAACTGTTACAAACAGTTTTACTCTGTTTCATTTCCTTTCCTTCTGTTACGTTCCTGAAACAGATTAACCACGGAAGTAAACACTTGCTACCGACATATACATATTTTTACTTTAACACAAACGGTTGCAGCTGTCTGGTCACTGCTTTCTAAAATGTGAAAAAATACTAAAAACACTAATAATATTATCAGGAAGAATAATTCCAGATTTCTTAGCAGTCTTTTTGTGAATCAGCTACAGATCTACTTAGCAGTATGGTCCAAGTCAGCAGAAGGCTTCAGTACAGCATTTTCTATTAACAATCCTTTTCCAAGGCATACGCAGGTGTGTGTGTGTGTGTGTGTGTGTGTGTGTATATATATATATATATATATATATATATATATATATATATATATATATATATATATATACACACACACACACACATATATATATATATATACATATGTATATGTGTATATATATATATATATATATATATATATATACACACACAGACACACACACACATATATATATATATATATATATATATATATATTTATGTACACTGGTTGAGCGGTCACGTCAACCCAAAATGCTGAATTCATAAAATCGAAAAAACAGGCATATCGAATAGATCCCGTAGTGTCTTTTTTTTCTTCTGAGAGCTACTGTATGTAAGGAATATCCTACTTGCATTCATACAGAATTAAGAAATATTAAGGCAAACAAAACCGCTGAAAGCTATCTCATTCTGAAAGATGTTCATAAATCTTTAAAAGATTTTTCAGACTGTACATAAAACAACAGAAAGTGCCAGTCACAAAACTAGCTGCTTCTAAATTTATGGGAATTGCAATCTGGATCATCTCACAGCAACAAACCCAAACGATGAGTAATCAAAAAAAACACTAAAAATAAAAATCATCCACTGGTAGGCAAATGAAAGAGAACAGATGGTTAAAAACACACCTGGTTTTAGTTTAGCGCTTTCATCCAGAAGGACTTCTTCAGAATAAAACCATACTTAAACTATCAGTTTATATATAAAATTGAAACAATAACGGTCCCATTAACCAATTAATTCAAACAGAAAACCAGCATTTGTTTAAAGAAACTGTCACATTTACAAAAAACATTTAATACATATTAATACATATAGCATCATTAAGTCTAAGATATGTATCTGATTGCATTCTTAGTTGCCATAAAGCTTCTTTCCTTAGCAACTGTTTTCTAAATTAATCCCCTCTATAGTCCACAGCAACGTGTTCTAACACAGAAAAGATAAAATTTCCTGAAATAAGAATAAGTCAAAGTATGCTTATACAGTGCATTATTTTCCTTAGATCTGACAGCATACAAGTGTTCCTTGATCCTATTGAACAGTTTCCTGATGGTCACACCAACATAAAATGCTTCACAGTGGGAGCAAATGGCAATATAAACCAAACCCACTGTGTTACAATCATAGTAGGAATTAATTCTAATAAGTCTTTTCATACGTGAAAGGCTTACTGATGGACCCTCATAAATAAAATTGCACACACTGCAAAATCCACATTTATGCATGCCATAACTTTTCACAGTGTAAGACAAAACTTGTTTTGCATCATCATTTCATAGTTACTGCTTAATATACCTAGATCTCTTACACACAAGGCTAGGAGATTTTCCAACAGCCCTATACATCAGGATTCCCATTAAAAATTCCCAATTCCGACCAATAATTTCCTTTATGTCCTTGTCATCAACAGTCATGCGTAACATATAGCTGTTGGTAGATTTCTTAATTTTGTCACTAGCTCTTTTTACTGGCATACACCCTTCTAAAATGAAGGGAAAATCTCTGGTCTTTTCTGTTTAATTTTCTGAGCAGTATGTTCTGATACATTCAGATCATAACCTCTATCGAAAAACATTTTGACAAGTTCATCAATAGCTTTTAAGAATTGTCTTGGTCGGTGGTTAGTCTGGAAGCTCTAATCTCATCTGACCCCTTGGAATGTTTTTCTTCACATAAATGGGGTGGGCACTTGAATAGTGCAGGTAACTGTTGGAAAAGCAAGGTTTTCTATAAATCTTCTTCTTCTTTCGGCTGCTCCTGTTAGGGGTTGTAACAGCAGATCAACAGTTTCCATTTCTTCCTGTCCTCTGCATCTTGCTCTGTCACACCAACCACCTGCATGTCCTCTCTCACCACAGCCATAAACCTTATCTTAGGCCTTCCTCTTTTCCTGTTACCTGGCAGCTTCATCCTTAGCATCTTTTTCCCAATATACTCTGCATCCCTCCTCAGCACATGTCCAAACCAATGTAATCTTGCCTCTCTGGCTTTGTCTCCAAACCTTCCAACTTGGGCTGACCATCTACTTATTCCTAATCCTGTCCATCCTCGTCACACCCAGTGCAAATCTTAACATCTTCAACTCTGCCACGTCAAGCTCTGACTCCTCCCTTTTTGTCAATGCCACCATCTCCAACCCATATAACATAGCTGGTCTCACTACCCTCTTGTAGACCTTCCCTTTTACTCTTACTGGTACTAGTCTGTCACAAATCACTCCTGACACTCTTCTCCACCCACTCCATCCTGCCTGTACTCTCTTCAACACCTCTCTTCCACACTCACCATTACTCTGAACTGTTGATCCCAAGTACTTAAACTCATCCACCTTCGCCACCTCTACTCCCTGCATCCTCACCATTCATCTATTCTCCCTCTCATTCACACACATATATTCTGTCTTAGTCCTGCTGACCTTCATTTCTCTTCTCTCTAGAGCATATATCCACCTCTCTAGGGCCTCCTCCACCTGTTCCCTACTCTCACTACAAATCACAATGTCATCTGCAAACATCATAGTCCACGGGGACTCCTGTCTGATCTCGTCTGTCGACCTGTTCATCACCATTGCAAATAAGAAAGGGCTCAGAGCTGATCCTTGATGTAATCCCACCTCCATCTTAAATGCATCTGTCACTCCCACCGCAGACCTCACCACTGTCACACTACCCTCGTACATTTTCTATAGATGTTACTAGGAAACTTTGTTGTCACTTCATTCCAACTAACAGAAACATCTAAAAAGGACACTGTGTTCCCCGCACCACCAATAGTAAAGGTTAAGAAATCAACACTGCTATTCACTTCCTGAATAAATTGTTATACTCTTTTCAAATTGCCAACTCAATACACTCTCAAAATATGTTACCTTTTAACTCTTTCTTCCCCATCATCCCTCCAATATTTTCCATCTTCCTGAGGAAAAATTCTTTACAATCTGGCTGGGGTATAAAAATACATATGCAAACACTTCCAAGCAAAGATAAAAGATGTTATGTACTCACCATAACGTTCCATGTGAGTTGTTCATCTCACCTTCATTCTTACTGATGGGTTTGGCCAGATGCAAAAAGCTTGTTTGCTGCCAGCTAAGGTAATGAGCCAATTTCCAAATAACGACAGCCTAGAATATACTAGATAATGATTAAATACAGACATGACCTGCGCCTTCAATTCTCGGTCCCCAAGAAGCCTGGATGGGGGTTGGTGGGTGGGATGTAAGAATGAAGGCGAGATGAACAACTCACATGGAACGTTATGGTGAGTACATAACTTCCTTATGTGAAGTTGTTCTATCTCGCCTTCATTCTTAGTGATGGGTTAGCGTCCCAAGCACCATTTTTCTCTGGTGGCTCACAGGAGTATATTAGTTAGGACAGTGTCCCAGGAGGCCCTATCTACTTTGTAATGAGTGATAAAAGTATAAGGCCTCAACCGAGTGGCTGTTGCACAAATGGTGTCTATTGGTAGTTTGGCAGTAAAAGCTAAAGAAGTGGAGAAAGCTCATTGAGTGGGCCTTTACTTTGTCTTGCAATGGTGTATTCACTGAGCTATAAGTAAAGGAAATACAGTCTAATAACCATTTTGACAATGTGGTTTTTACAATGGAAGTACCTTTCCTGGAGTCTGAGAAGGAAACAAAGAGCTGGTCTGTTTTACTAAAATCCTCAGTCCTGTCTATCGTGAAGCTGTCTATGAACAACAAGCTTGTGCAGCATATATTCTGTCTTGTCATACTTAGGGAAGAAAACAGGCAACTCTATAGATTGATTAAGATTTGTTTCAGAACACACTTTCGGTAAAAAGGACAGGTTTGTCTGAAGAGACACTCCATCATTATGGAATATCATGTATGGGGGTTTAATGGACAAGGGCTGTAGCTCTGAAACCCTCCGAACAGAAGTAATGGCTACTAGTAAAATGGTTTTCCAGGTAAGGTACTTCAGTTCACATGAAAAGGCTGGTTCAAATGGAGGCAGGATGATACGTGAAAGGACAACATTTACATTCCATGGAGTAACAGGAGATCTAATAGGAGGACGTAAATGAATAGTGCCTTTGAGAAACACCTTGGATAGTCTATGAGACATGACATTAGATCTCATGTCACCAAGGTGAAAGTTCGAGACTGAGGCCAATTGAACTCGTATAGTTCCGGCAGCCACTCTCTCATTAAAGAGCTTAGTCAAAAATTCCAATATAGAAGATATTGGGGCCAGGTAAGGATCAATATGGTCATCAATATGGTTTTGTAGTGCCCATATTGAGAATCTTTTCCATTTGCTAAAATGCAATTTTCTGGTAGATGACTTATGAGAGGATGTCAGAATATGCTGAGCTGCAGCTGAAAGATTCTGAAGCCTGGCTATATTGGGAACTGGAACAGCCAAGCTGTCACTTTGAGGGACTGAAGAGATGGATGAAGAGCCTGGATGAGTAAATCCGGAGGACTGGAACTGGGTCCAGGATCCAAGGTTCTTCCAACAGATAAGGTCGAAGAAAGGGGAACCAAATCTGACGAGGCCAGTAGGGGGTATAATAATTAAGGTCCTTCCCAGAGTACTGGCTTTCTGTAAAACTTTGGGTATCAGAGGGAATAGAGGAAAAGCATAAAAGAGACCTGGGGCCAATCATGAAGAAGTGCATCCCTTGGGGCATCCCTGGTGGGGGAATTAGGGCAAAGTAGCTGCTGCATTTCGTGTTTGTGGATGTGGCAAAGAGATCACAGCAAGGCTGGCCCCATTTGCGGAATATCCTTTCCACTACTTCTTTCTTCAGAGACCTCTCGTGAGACAAGAGAATTGCCCTGCTCAGCTTGTCTGCTATCATGCTGGACTTCCCCGGGATGTGCATTGCTATCAGAAAGCACCGGGTGGAGTTTGCCCACTGCTATACTCTCAAGGCCTCGATACAGGGGGTAAGATCTGGTTCCCCCTTGTCTGTTTATGTACCAGACTACTGACATGCTGTCTGTCTGGATTGCAATAGTCCCCAGAGGAAGAGAGCCTTGAAAGGACTGCAACACTAGAAGTACCGCTCTCATCTCTAGGACAATGATATGCAGGTGAGCCTCATGTTCCTTCCATGTGCCTTGGGCTGTTCTTCCCTGATAATGCCCCCTCACCCTATCAGGGAGGCATCCGTGGTCACTATGGCAATAGGAGTGGGTAGAACAACAGGACAGCCTATTGTTACATGATGAGATGTAAGCCACCACCGAAGGACCCTTTTGCATGAATCTGTGATTATAATCTGATGTAACATTGGAAGTTCTTGAAAGGACCACTGCATGAAGATGAGCCACTACAGTATCCGCATATGCATCCGAACAAGTGGAATTGCAATGATTGCTGCCGCCATTGTACCCAACAATTTGAGAACCATGGAAGCTGGGGCCCTTTCCTTTGAGAGAAGGGTTAGAAACTCTTGTTGAAGAACACTAACCCTTTCTGGCAGAAGTTTTAAGATCATAGAAGTAGTGTCCAGATCTGCTTCTATAAAGATGGCATGTTGCGATGGCAATAAGACAGACTTTCCTAAATTTATGGTACTCCTCAACAGACAGCATATATTCAAAGTCATGTCCCTTGCTTGGATGAGTTGATGCCTGGTGTTGGCGGTCAGGAGCCAGTCGTCTAGGTATGGAAACACTTGGGAATCCTAAATGTCTCAGGTGAGCCGTGACTACTGCCATGCATTTGGTGAACACTCTGGGGGCTGTAGTGAGACCAAAGGGCAGAGCTCAAAAATGGTAGTGACTGGCCCCCAGCCGAAAGCTCAGATGATCTCTGGATGGTCTGGCAATTTATATGTGGTAATATGCATCCTGGAGATCTATACAGCACATCCAATTGTCTTTTCCAAGAAAAGGAAGCATCAACTGCAGTGTGATCATCCAGAACTTAGTTTTCTTTACAGATTTGTTCAGTCTGCTGATATCCAAAATAGGTCTTAAATCCCCTGTTTTCTTTGGAACTAAAAAGGGGACCAGTTGGATAACTCTTTTGTTTAGCAACCTTTGAACTTCTATGGTTTCTTGTTCCCTGTGACTGGGTGGAACATCTGCGATCTTCTTTACAGGGGGAGGTGGGGTGAAAAAGTGTCTAGAATAACCTCTGGATATGATGCTTTGTACCCAGCTGTCATTTGTTATTTTTAGCCAGGTATCTGGGTACAAAAATAAGCATCCCCCGACTGCCTCCAGAGATGGACAGGCGGGTCTCCTGTCAGGAGTGCTGGTAGGGGTTCCCAAAGAATTGATCTCTGTCACCCTGGTTCTGCAGACCCACTCTGCCGCGTGGGCGGCGTCTTCCATTATTACCCCCATCTCTGCATCTGGAGGGGGTTTCACTATGTGTCCTGAAAGGTTCCTTGTGTTTTACGGAACCACATTTTTCCACTTTTCTGACCTTTGGGGTAGGGTCTGGTAGGAGTAGAAAAACGGACTCAGATGGCAGACAAAGTCTTCCCATCCTGTTCACACTTGGTAAGCATTT